>NC_090927.1:703530104-704155104 GCF_040938575.1 Ambystoma mexicanum | reverse complement strand
TGGGATAAGAGCAATAACAAGCCACGGGAGAGAGAAGGGCGTAGTGAGAAAAGAACCGAAAGCAGGCAGCAAGATAGCAGAGACTCCCGAGTGTCCCGAAAAGACATGTTTTTGGCTTTGTTAAAAGATGGTGTGCCACACGAAGAAATTGATGGCATTGAAACCAGAGTAATGTATGAGTTATACAAAAAACGAGGACTTGCAGCCAAAGAGCGCTATAAACAGGTTAAGAAACAAGTAGTCACCACGCCACAGGGCTCCCCCTGCGGAAGAACAAGACGAAGGGTCTAGGGGGACACCTTCCCCATACCAGCCAACATACGCTGATTTGAGAAAGGTGGTGAGTGCAATGCTAGAGGCGGAGTCGAGTCACACTCATTCGAAGTTTGACTAGGGCTTCGGCCAAGCTCCGGCAGCGTCTGCCCGCATAAAAGTGGATAGGCAGCCTCATGCTGATGTTAAGATTTTTTGGGGGCCAGGAAATACACAAGGGGTGCGAGCATTGATAGACACCGGGGAGGAGGCCTCTTTGATTCATGGTAATCCAACACGATTTAAAGGCAAACAGTTTACTATTACAGGTCTAGGGGGAAAGGAGACCCCCGCAGTACAAACGAAAGTGGAGATGAAAATAGGCAATTTCAATAGGCAGAAATACCAAGTGTTGATTGTCCCGATACCTGAATATATAATTGGCTTTGACATTTTGGAAGGGTTAACCTTGGGACTTGGCGGTAAAACGTACCAGTTTGGGGTGAGTGCATTAATCTGTACACCCATTACCGTAGGCAAATTGAAGATGCCCCCAGTGCAAGTGCCAGTGGCAACCAAGCGGGTAGCAATGAAACAATACCGCATTCCTGGGGGGACAAGGAAATTTCAGACACCATCAAAGAGTACGTGGAGGCGGGTGTATTACGCCCTATTACCACCTCATGGAACAATCCTCTCTGGCCTATTAAAAAGGGAGATGGGTCGTGGAGGATGATGGTGGATTACAGGGAGTTGAATAAACACACTCCTCCCTTAGTGCCCGCAGACCCAGATGCTATTACCTTGATTGAAAATGTCCAAAAGTTTGAGGGGACTTGGTATGAAGTGATCGATTTAGCTAATGCATTTTTCTCTGTGCCAATTGCTGACGAGTGTCAAGAACAGTTTGCATTTTCGTGGAGTGGACGTCAGTACACTTTCACGAGGCTACTTATGGGGTACATACACAGCCCGACTATCTGTCACCGGCTGGTGGCAGAGCACTTAGACAAGATACCGTGTAAACCTGACATACAAATCTCTCATTACATTGATGATATTTTGATCCAAGGCAAGGATGAGCACAGTGTGCAAAGCCAGTTAGATGTCATTATGGAAGGATTGAAAAAGGAAGGGTGGGAGATTAATCAGAGTAGAATTCAAGGTCCAGCTGAAACAGTGATATTCCTAGGGATTCAGTGGCATCATGGGCATCGAGAAATGGTGCCAAAAACCTGACAGAAAATACTTGAATTCACCACTCCAATGTATAAAAAGCAAGCTCAGCAGTTTATAGGACTGTTTGGGTTTTGGAGACAGCACATTCCTCATTTAGGGCAGATATTGGCCCCCCTCTATAAGGTGAAACGGAAGAAATATGAGTTTCAGTGGGGGGAAGAGCAGCAGAAAGCCTTTGAGATGGCGAAAGACACCGTGCAGCAGGTGCTTGATTTATGGCCCTTGAAGGAAGGAGAAGTGGAATTAAATGTGTCTGTACAAGACAATTATGCTAAATGTAGTGTGGCATAAACAAGACAGGAAACGTGTGCCATTAGGGTTTTGGAGTCGTAAGTTCCCCGACGCTGGTAACTCATACACTCCATTTGAGAAGCAATTGCTGGCGTGTGATTGGGCTCTTGTTGATACCGAGCAGATGACGGTGGGCCATGATGTATTCATGAGACCAGAAATACCAATCATGCAATGGGTACTGAGCTCTCCTAAAATGCATAGAATAGGACATGCTCAAGAATCCAGCATAATTAAGTGGAAATGGTATATTCAAGATAGAGCCAAATCAGAAAAGGGTGGAGTGGCAAAATTACATGAGCAAGTAGCCAACATACCACCCTCAGATTACAAACCACCGGAAGTGCCTGAAAAGCGTGAGTCTCCCGTGAAATGGGGAGTACCAGCGATTTGACCGTGGAGCAAACAGAGCATGCTTGGTTGACGGATGAGTCAGCTCGATATGTGGGAAATGAGCGGTACTGGAAAGCAGTGTCGTACAATCCCAAAACAAAAAAGATGTTGACAACGACAGGGAAAGGGAAGAGCAGTCAGTTTGCAGAACTTTACGCAGTTTACCAAGCATTGAAACAAGAGACCCCTGGTCAATGTTATGTGTACACAGATTCATGGTCAGTGGCGAATGGATTGGCAGTGTGGTTGCCAACTTGGCAAAAGAATGGGTGGAAGATTCATTCAAAAGAGTTGTGGGGGAAAAGAACTGTGGCAAGATGTTGCAGAAATGTTATTACAAAGTGAAGTCACTGTATATCATGTGGACGCGCATTGTGCCACAGACGCATTCGAACGTTGGTTTAATTCTGTTGCAGACGAACACACCAAGATTTTATCTGTGGAAGAAGAGGCTCAGAAAGACGATTTGGAGGGTTTGGGCAAATGGGCCCATCAGAAATGTGGGCACCTTGGAGAAAAGGCTACTATCAGGTGGGCACAAGCTTGAGGAATCAGTCTTCCTTTAGAAGTAGTGAAAACGATCATTTTGCAATGTCCCGTGTGCCAACACCAATTGCATAGACCTATCCCTCAAATTGTTCGAGGCACATTGAGAAGAGGAAAATTACCAGGTCAAATTTGGCAGATTGATTATATCGGTCCCATGCCAATCAGTAGAGGTTGTCAGTATGCATGCACTATTTTGGATACATACTCAGGATATTTGATGGTTTTGCCGTGCAAACGTGCAAACCAACTGAACACCATCAGGTTGTTAGATCAGATCATCCTACATTATGGAGTGCCTTTGCAGATTCAAAGTGACAATGGGTCACATTTCAAAGGCAAATTAATCCAGGAGTTTTGAAAGGAAAAGAGCATTGAGTGTCTGTACCACGTTTCATATTACCCAGCTGCTTCAGGGTTAATTGAACCAATTAATGGGTTATTGAAAGAACAATTGCGCAAATCTGGAGACGGCAGTTTGGCAGGCTGGCGTGATCGTGTGTTTGATGCGGTGCAAGTATTAAACAATAGGCCTGTGTATGAAAATGAAACTCCTTTGATGTGATTAATGACTCCTACTTTACAGATTCAACCCAATTCAGTCAGATAAAAACTATTGTACTGGGAAATTACTCCAGGTTCTTTAGCTCCCTATCGAGCAACTCCTGAGTCAGCAGGGGTAGACTTGCATTCCCAAGAAGAAATCAGATTAGATCCAAGAGGAATAGTTGTAATTGAAACAGGGATTGGTGTACAGATTCCCCCAGAGCATATGGGATGGATTGCCCCTAGATCTGGCCTAGCATTGAAGGGAGTTCAAGTGTTGGGAGGGGTAATTGATGCTGATTTCCAGGGCGAAATTAAAGTCATCCTAATGAATAGTGGGGATCAATTGTTATCAATCCACAAGGGTGATCGAGTGGCCCAATTAATAGTCATTCCCATTAAGTTGTCCATGATTAAGAAGGGGGAGCCTCCTACAGTGTTAACTACCCGTGGGGACCGCGGTTTTGGCTCTTCAGACAGTATGGTACCGGGTGCAAAGGTGTGGGTGGAAAAGCCAAGTGGCCCACCAGTGCCCGCAGATGTCATTGCATCAGGCATAGATCAAGTAGTTTTAGTTATGGAGCCTGATAGAAAGAAATGGCAATATGTACCCGCAGACAAATGTTACCTAAGAGAGTGATGTGCAACACTGATATCTCTTTTCTGGGTTTGCCTTGTAGATCCTGTGTCTGGTTGGTGTAATTGTGGCACTAAATGGACTCCATTTGGGAGAGTTAAACAGTCTGCTGCTACCAACGAAAAATGTCACATCTGTGCCAGTGATTAAGGGGATACTGATAGTGATGAATAATGTTGTCCCCAAGCAGCCTTATGCCAGTGCCGAAAAGCCAGCCAGACCGAAGACATGGATTCGTTCATGCGACAAACACATCAGGAGCAAGTGAAAACAACCTTGATGCCAGTCGTGCAAGATGCATTCGCAGGAAGGCGAAAACATTCTCCTATGATCACTCAAGCGGAGAATATGTGGATATATCTGGCACAGCAAGTCCTGAACATATCACACTTTTGTCTTACTGATGTGCCCAATGCTGAAGCTTTATTGACTACGTGTTTAGTAGCGGTGCCGACGCCTGTTCCGGTTTTAAAGCATATCTTCGGCGTCACACACAATGATTCTTTAGTTCAAGACTCAGATATTAGGCAATCTTTTTCAGTTTACGAATACTGTAGATTCTGCCAAGAGACTGGGCCTCATTACGACCCTGGCGGAAGACCATGGTGCTATTAGTAGCAGTAAGTTACCGACTCTGCCATGGAGAAAGGGGGAATTACCACCCCATTACAAGGTTGGCGGGGCGGTAATTCCCCCTTCCTCCATGGCCCTTCCCCATTCCCATTTTTGCCCCATAGGGCTCAATGGGAATGGGAAGGCGCTAAGTACGGTGCCGCAAATTGCGGCACTGTAATTAGCACCAAGGTCCCTTTGCGGGTCCCTACTTTAACGGCTGGTCTACACCAGCCGTTAAGGTAGGGTCCCGCAAAGGTACCTCGTAATTAGGCGCTAATAGGTTAACGGTGCTGCAGCCTTTTACGGCGCCGTTAACCCATTAGCGCCCGGGTCGTAATGAGGCCCACTGACTGTAAATGGAGAAATTTGACACGTGTTATTACTTATAATATAACCCAAGGTGATGTATATTACGTTATGACATGCAATGCACAAGAAATTGGCAAATGCCGACAAATAGAGTTGACCAATCAGCACAATCATACCATGTTCGTGAGACGACTATGTTCCCGAGTGCCACGCAAATGCATCAGTGTAAATAACACTATGGGCCTCATTACACGGAAGCCGGTAAGCCATGGCGCTATTAGCGCCATGGCTGCCGCCGGTACCTTACCGAGTCCGCTTGGTGGATGGCGGAATTAGCGCCATATTCCAAGGTGTGTGGGGGCGCTAATTCCGCCATCCACCATTGCCCCTTCACCATTGCCAGTCAGCCCCATAGGGCTCCATGTTAATGGTGAAGGTGCTAATTATGGTACCACAAATTGCGGTACCGTAATTAGCACCAAGGTCCCTTTGCGGGTCCCGTACTTAACGCCTGTAAAAAACAGGCGTTAAGGGAGGACCCGCAAAGGGCCCTCGTAGTAAGGCGGTAAGGGTTTACCAGGACCGGTGCCCTTACCGGTACCGGTAAACCCTTACCGCCTTCCGTGTAATGAGGCCCTATGTCTTGTAATCATACAGTGATAACTGCCAGTCATTTGAATCATGTGAAACTTCCAACAGGATGGCTCTTTTCATATGGTAACATTACATACACTTATATTCCAGCTAACATTTCTGGAGGTCCATGTGCTTTAACTCGATTAGGACTAATGATGTTTCCTTTACACCCAGCGATAACTCGAGGTAATAGGTCAACTTTCGAATCTGTAGGTCTATCTCCTGACTGTGATTCACATGTACATTTGTTATCAGAAGCTGAGGTTCTAGCATTAACCCTTTCATTAGTGGGAGTTTGGGGCTTAGCTTCTGGAGGTTACAAATCTTTGATGAAATTAGCATGTTTAGTAGTCAAAAGCCTTAATCATACTTCGCAGGCATTAGAAGAATTACTCCTTGATAGTCAAGTTATTAGAAAAGCAACTTTGCAGAACAGAGCTGCTGTTGATTACCTATTGCTAAAACATAATTTAGGGTGCAACGCATTTGAAGGTATGTGGTGTTTCAATTTAAGTGACCATTCACAATCTATTGAAAGTCATAGTCGAGGTTTGAGGCATCTCATTTCTCAAGTGTCTCAAGATTGTACTGGAAATTGGTGGGATTGGTTATTTTCATGGATACCTGACATTGGGGGTACACTACGTTACGCTTTTGCTTGCATTTTTATTATATTGTCTATCATAATTGCTTGTTGTTGTTCCATTCAATGTATTCCCAATTTAGTTTTAGCATTTCGAATTTTCAGAGACCGGTTCCTGTACCACCGGGCTATGGAAGGTAAATATCCAAGGGTGGAATTGTTATGCTTGAACTAAAATGGCGCTGGTGCGCAATGCATTCTGGGAGCACTCGGAGCCATGATGGATGAGGAATGAGGAATGAAGGAATGAAAAATGAAGAGGAATGGTACTTCATGCCGCAGTGAAAAGCTGCACACATTTTGCTCAGTGTTAGATTCACAGTGCTGAGAAAAACATGCTTTCCAAACCTGGTATGCGGTCATGGACATTTCTGCTGGGAAAGCTTACTTTGTTATGGTTTGCTACTGTTCTCCGTGGAGCGTGTTTTTAGAGAAGGGAGGCACTACGCTTCTTGGGGGGAGCTCTCGATTGACCCAGCTGGCAACCGACGGCTGTTCCTCAACTGCGCAAGTGCAATTTCCGGAAGGCCCTCCTGTGAGCTGTGGTGCTCCCGGCCTGGCTGTTCCTGGGGTCTGCCAGCCGCTTCTGGGCGAGATGAGGAATCCTGTTACGCTCACGGTGATGTATTTCCTTTTGAATTCTTTACTTCTTCTGTGATTTATGTCCATATTATTTTTGTGAGTTATTTCTATGTACTTCTAAGCTTTGAATAAATAGCTGTATAAGAGCTGATTATCTTCTAAGAATGCATGGCTGTGAGTTATTGCGTCTGTCTACGTTCAAAGTATTTGCTCTGTAATTGCATTGGTGATTTATGTTTGTTCCGTGCACTTTGGGGAGAGCAATACACAAGGCCAATCAGTAATCCAATGGAGGTCGTAACATCCACTGTCCAAGCTTCTTTGGAGACTATGAACCCTTAGTACAGTAACTAATTCCCATCAAGACTCAGGGAAGACCAGCAAGTGGAAGGAGATAGATCAAGAAGGACTGGAGATATTAAAAACCTTCCCAGGTGACATCTCCAAAAGCATGAGGGATCCGAAGTACATCTAGGGAGTAAGGAGATCCCCAGGATGTCAGATGAGGGTCGGGAATAGTAAAACTTCTGATAATGCAAATAGCCAGTTTCTGGGTCTTTTAACAGTTTAGCCCCACAAGAGTTGCAGGAAGGAGGAAAACTCCAAAAGTGCCTTTGATGTGGGGAGTTGGGACACCCTGCTAGTAAGAGTCAGGTGAATCTTTATCCATCACCCATAGAGAGAGAGAGATTCCACCGATAAATGGGGAAAATATATTGTCAAGCGAGACACCTCTCTGAACCAACTTGTATACTGACATTGTAACAATAGAGACAGACTGTCAAGAAGCCTTCCTAGAGATCTTGAAGGAGGATTTACTCTGTCTATATTGTGGTGAAAGGGATCATGACACAGAGTTGTGTCTGGTGGTCAGAGAAGAGGAATGGTATGACAAGACGGACTCAATGGAAGATCTGGACGATATCTCAAACCCATTATCCCTGAGTTGTGGGAAAGAGAGGGGCATAATAGTGTATAATAGTGTATACTTTCCCAGCTGATATCCCCACAGTTGGTTTTCGGAGGGCTTAAAGCCAACGGTGGGGGGCATGTGATGAATACAGGGAATGTATCCCCTCTCCCCAATGGGGAACCACCCCCTTTGGGATTAGGAAGGGAGCTCAGCCCTAGGGGACATGGCAAGCATAAACCCACTGGTGGCACCCCTCTCCCCCAACCCCCTGTTGACAAGAGGTCCCTAGAATGCTATATTAGTTATCCTCCCTAACCCCAAGATTCTAATAGTAACTTTATTTGACTACATGGAAGTTAAAATGCTGATAAATAGAAACTTCCTGTAAAGGTGGCTGGTTTCTGCCCCTCTGTGTGCACAGGATCAGCTGTGTTTGAGGGACCTGTGGGAGGTCCCACCCGCTAACAGAGAGATAAAGAGCCAATCAACGTTCAACACGAAGAGATATCTGGGGAGCTACATATGCACAGAGCCCTCCTCCTGGGAAATGTCGAAGGAAGAAGAGAACATACGCCAAACATGGAAGACCTAGAGCACTCATCCCATGTAACAACTGCCTTCCCAATACATAGGAACCAGCTATAGACTGGGACTTGACATATAAAGTAAGTGCCATGGTAGGTGGCATAACCAGATTTAGTAAAATATTTTTTATCAAATTAGAAGGAAATATTGCTTAAACAAACATTATTTTATGATGCATAGAGAAGATTCATATCTGCTGATACCCACAAACAGGGAACCGTGATTAGTGCTGCATAGTGAGGCACAGAAGGCCTGTGACAGGAGAGGATAGCTGAATTGCAGCAGTTTTCTTATGAAGCTAACCAGGATGAGGAAAATGTAGTAAACATGAAAACCCCATGAGTGAATAATGACCGGAACAAGGCCTAGGGCCATTTGATCTGGTAACTAATCTCAAATCACTGCAAATATTCCCACAAATAAAAGGAAGTGATGCCATAGGGATGCTGGAGTCTATATCATACTGAAGATAGGCGCAAAATCAGCAGTTTGACACATTCTCGATGCAGGCATATTGCCATGTGGCATGTAGAAAGTATTTTTACTGTCAATCCAAGAATGAGAATTGGTGCTCTGTGCTGCATGACAAGTCATATTAAATTCTTCAACAATTAAGACAAATAACATCAGGAAACATGGATGATCCATTTTGATGATTCAGTTAATATTTTATTTCCATCAGAGATGTTCTTCATGCAGGATGCCAGGTTCTGTTGAAAAGTTTGTTCCGTCTTCACAGTCTTTCTAGAAGGTGATATGCAGCATGCAAACCTAGAAGCACAAAGAAAGCAATGCAGTACATCTGGATGTGCCAATGGACAAGCAAGAAAATCAGCAATGTTGTGCACTGATCAAAGTTGCCGTACATGCGCACCATAATCAGGATGCCAACTGTGAACTGCTGACCCTCTTGCATCCTCCATCATTCCAGACTGCCTTTCTGACATCCACTCCTGGTGCACTTCCAACGATCTCTGCCTCAATGCCAGCAAGACTGAGATCGTTCCCATTAGGACCCATGCTACCTCTTCTTCCCCTCTCTCTGGCCTTCCTCCTTGGATTCTCCCCCTGCCCTTTCATTTTAAGCCAGAAACCTCTGAGTCATCTTCAACTCCTCTCACTCCTTCCTCCCTCACACGCAGGACATTGCCAAGAAGTCCCACTTTCAGTTCTACCTTCTTAAAGAAATCCTCCCTTTTCTCACTTTCCCCCAGAAGCTCAATGCCACCCGAGCCCTGGTTCTCTCTAGGCTTGACTATTGCAACAGCCTTCTCCTGAATCTGCCTTCTTCCACTCTACGACTCATCCAGCAAATCCAGAATAGGCCAGTAAGACTCATCCTTGGCCTTAAGCCTCTCCTGCCCTAAAAACTCTTCACTGGCTCTCTGTTGCTGCACAGATTAAATTCAAATCCCTCTAAATCATCCACAAGGATGTCTGGTGCCGGGGACCACGCTATTTGCAACTTTTCCTTACTAAATACTCGCCCTCTAGACCTCTATGTTCCTTTGGCACCAACTCTTTGTGTGTAAAGCGTTTCGCCAAACAGAGGGCCAAAGGACGTTCTCTTTCTTCACCTGACTCCCTCCTATGGAACAGTCTCCCCCTTCCTCTTCGTCTTGAGCAGGACTTCCTCAAATTCCGGAAGCTCCTCAGGACTTTCCTCTTCACCTCTGTCTTCCCTTCTTCTCTCCCCTGCTGATTTCACAGTTGCTGTGATTCGGGACTAGGGTCCTTATGTATACTCGGGGTCCTGGTCTTCCACACTCAATCGCCCCAGCCTCCGCCTACCTTGCATCACTTGCCTCGGCACCCACCGGCCTTCGTCCTGTAGGCTTGCACTCATCTACCCAATGCGGCTCCTGGCTGCATAGCACTTATGCACTTCATCTGCTGCTCACCCATGAGCACAGACATTCCAGCGCTTACCCTCACTCCCCCTCATATTTGCAGCACTTGCACATTCTGAATACTCTCAAGGCATAGTAGGTTCATCTTCTCCTCCACTGTATTAATTGTTATTTCTTTTCCCTGTTGCCCTGTGGGTGCTTTGAAACAGAATTGACTTAACTGTGTAAGCGCCTAACAAATGCACAATCAAATACAATAAAACCAATACAAATATAACCTGGTGTCTCATTTGTAGAAAGGAAGCCAGAAGGGCCTTGAACAAAGGATTGAAATTTCATCTGTCCTTCCTCTCATGATCACCCTGCTCAAATGGTAACCTTGGACCTTAACTGTGTGCAAATCATAGAGTGCAGTCAAAAAATATTTATTTTCAACAAATCGCTTAATCAGTGCTCCATTCTCTGCGTGTGCGGAAAATGATACTTGCACTGGAAGGAAAATCCAGAACTTTGGAGAGTAGAAGCAGGCTGTTGCTATGATGCACTTTTGGCTGAAGCTCCTGTGAAAATAGTGCTGAAGCAGAATCATCACTCTGAACAAGCATGAAAGATGTGATACTTGCTGCAGTAGAATCGCACCCAGCAGCAGATTCAGATGTGGATGATTCTGATGATGCAGTCTTACTAGAAGCAAGCAAAGCAGGCGTCTCCAGAGACACCACAGTCGACGCTAATGCTTTAGATGGAAGCTGAACCTTTCAGCAGTTGGAGACATAGAGCCATGTTTAATGCTCATCGTGTTTTACAGTGGTCTTGCTGGCGAGAAGGATCTGGTATGGCCTCCACCAAGGAGGTTGCAGCGTAAACTTCAGATGCCCTTAAAGGATAATCCAATCACTGGATCTAAGGGTATGGCAGGGCCCCTTAATGGATTCTGATAATATTTATTTCCATTACCTGTGAATAGATGATCTGACAGCTGTGGTGAATCTAGTGATACTGCCACTGACTCTCTGGAGGGAAGCTTCTTCTATGTGGTGTTGTGCCTGGTTATTTCAGATGCACCCTCCTGAGACCCCTCCTCACCTCCTGCTTCTGATGAGCTGTCTCGAGCCTCTGTGGACTCCTTTCGTCAGGACTTCTTGGGTTCCTTGGTCTTCTTAGCTTTCTTATCCTTTTGCCGTGTAAGTAGGGTCTGGCTCCACTGGAGGACACCTTGGCAGGGGCCATGGACCTAACCAAAGGGAACCCCAGGTAGCCAGCCCCAATGCAGGGAAAAAGCCTCTTTGCACCAAAAAACCCTGCTTGGAGAGATCTTCAATAACGCACAATTCCATAGTTAAGATCTGGAGTTGGGCAACTTCAAAGGAAACACAGTGGCTTATCTCCTTCTTGAACCAGATGGAACTGTTCCTAGGGATCTTGTGCTGAACGAGGATGTTAAGTGTAAGTTTGAGTACAGGAGCAGGCAAAGAGGACCATCAACCCTGTAGCTTGGGTAATAGCAGCTGAAGAAGAAAGCCTGGGATGACACCCCTAAATGTAGGCAAAGGATGAAAGTAGGCTGGAGTTCAGCGGCCTCTGTGCAGAGGAAGACAGACAAACACATCTAGTAGCAGATACGTAAATATACAGAGAAAACCCCCCAGCAGCGGACCGGTGTGCAGATGCACAGAAAAGGAAAGTCAGAACGGGGTACAGATGCCCGGAGGCGAAAGCGAGATTGGAAACGGAAAGTAAATGAGACGGCAACACTGAGGAAGAGAAGAGAAAGAGTACCTGCCGGAAGAGCGACAGTACCAGCCTGCGTCAGGACGCCGGGTGAAAGCGTAGATCAGAATGCAAGGTAACAGGAAGGAATCCGAGATGAAGAAGGCTACGGCCAAGAGCCGCAGGGAAGCAAAAGTAACTCCAACCGAGTGGAGGAAACTGCAGAGCGCAGCAGCGGGTAACCAGGGTAGAAATGGATACAACGCACTGTGCTTACGGTGCAGTGTGTTGTTATAGTTACGCTTGATAGCCATCTCAGGTGAGGACTAGACTGTTACAGTGGTTCAGTCTCTCTGAGTATTCCTTATGGACGTATAGTCCGGTACTGATTTTCCACCAGTGCCAGAGACGCCATCGCAGCCGCATGACATGTGGCTAGGGAAAGGCAGAAGTTGCCTGAATCTGACCCTGGGGGTGGCTACCTGCGGTAGGACCACATGAGGGAAGGCCAACCTCTGAGAGGCAAGGGATTGTTAAAACAGAATGACCCTTCAAGTGTACTTTTGAATAACACTCATGTACCTTTGCAACATGCCTGCATGGCTTACTGTAATGCAGATGAAGAATTCCAAGGTCTGCATAATTAACCTCCCTATTTGCCTCCTTCTTCCCTTTTTAGTACTGAGACGAGGAAGAGGGATAGAACAATGATGATGACTAGATGAAAGTAGCAACCACTGCGCTCTAGTCTTTGGAAAGTATTCATGAAGACAGGAGAGAGTGATTGAAGACTGGAAAAGTCTTGGCCAGTTAGTGCACCTGGCCAACAGTGAGTCTGGGACTCACACCTAGGACAAGAGTGTAACCTCCTGGCAGGAGAGTAAACCACGAATAAGGAAAGTAGTAAACCTATGCTGATGGAACAAGAGTGTGAAAACAAAAGATGGGTATCCCCTTTGTCGCTGGCAGAGGGGAAACGACTGGCAATTATCATACAGGGGTCAAACATTTAACAAAAAATTATTTTTACACATTGTCTTTGGGTTGTATTTTGATCTGGTGGTGCATCTCTGGGCATTGGTCCTTTGAAGTCTGTTGCAACACTTATTCATTAATTTGAATTTTGTTCCGCTTGGCATGACCCCTGTTTGATGATGGAACAAGAGTGTAGCATCCTGGTAGGAGAGTAAAGAGAGACGTGAAAGTATATTTTGTGAAACAACAGTGTAACATCCTGGCAGGAGAGTAAATCAGGAACAAGAAGAGAAATATTGTGAAACACTGATAAATAACTGTAAAAGCAAGAACCATACCCCATTTGGAAACTGATTAGAAAGTTGCAACCACCCTGGCAGGAGAGTACACCAGGCTAAAGAGGAGGAGATATCAAAGGACAGGGGAAGAGTCATACCCCTTTTAAGGTTAATAGACATACAGAGTGAAATACGACAAAGCTGCTGAAGAAGCTGTGTGTGTAAAGAAGCAACATTCAAACCACCAGAGGAAATCTAGGGGGAGGGAAGACCCTTGGTGGAACTTTATCCCTTTTGTTTTGGCACTTTAGAACTTCATTTTGTTGAGGCAGGGAAACCTCATCTTAGTATAGGGATAGATGGGGTTTCTAAACTTGCAAAGGCACATCTTCCTTTTGTGTCCCAATTGTTCCTCCCGGTCCAGGTTCAAAATGCAAATAGGGACAGCAGGCACACCTGCTGTTCAATGGAACACTATTACGCTCCTAGGGTCACCTCTATGGTTTGGCAGTCATCCACTTAATGGTTTTGCAGAAAATGCTTTTATATTTTGATATATGCTATTCACAGTTGAATTATGAATTGACAACTTCATTCAAAACCACACTTTTTACTTGGGTTCGATGAGCCATAAAATGTAAACTCCAGTTGTACACCACATTACTGCCACTACATGTACATGTTTCGATCCAACAAGCATCCTCTTCAGCGGGCGTAACGATTCTCTCACGTTCTTGCTTCTGTCTCCAAGTAACACATTACAAGTATACAGTGCGTTTCCCAGCTGTTCACAGCTATAAACAACATTTTGAGCAGCCATCCCCTCTTATTATTGTGTGCTTAATTAAAGTCTATAACCCACACTAAAATTGTCAATGTGTCCGAGTCTTACTCTTGATCTCTTACACAGCCTTCAGACTTGAATCCAGTTGTAGGACTTCACCTATAGCAACATCAGAAGTGTTGGTTTCCACTATGTAGGGTTGAGGGTCATTCGGAGACCGTAGAATGGAGCAGTAATCAAGACTTTCTTCAGTGTGATGAAAGCAGCTTAGGCGCATTCAACCCATTGGAAAGGAAATGCCAGACTTACTAGCCGGGTGATGTCTGTGGACAGACAAACAAAGTCTGCAATTAATTGACAGTAAAGGTTTGCGAACTCCAGAAACCATTGAATGGATTTCACATTGTGGGGGCTCTTCCAATTTAGTATTGCCAGAGTCTTAGAGGCAGTCCACATGTATTCCGTCCTTATTGAACACGTAACTGAGGAATTCTATCTCGGGTCGATGAATCATGCATTTCTCTGCCTTGGCATAGAGGTGGTTGAAGGCTAGATGGGACAAAACCTTCTTGATTTCTTCTCTGTGTAATTCAAGCATGGCAAAGAATATTAATTTGCCATCAATGTAAACCCTCACTAACAGTCACCTGAAATCAGCAGATCATGGCACCTATGAAGGGCTGAAAAATGACAGGGGCATTACAGAGGCTGAAAGGCATGATGCGTTAATCGTATTGCCCCAAAGGAGTCTTTAATGTGGGTTTCCATTATCTCTGAATCCAAATAAGGATCAGATGATATGCTTGGTGCAGGTAGAACTTGGACAACACAACCGAGGACCGTAGAGACTGCATAATGTCACGGATCATGGATAGTGCATACCTGTCCTTGCATGTCATTCAATTGGTGGTAATACAAACAAGCAGGAGTGTACCCTCTGTCTTTGGCACATAAAAGAGGAGGCCCTACAGGTGACCGTGAGGGGGCAATGTACCCTTTGCTTAAACAGTCATCCAGGTATTTCCGTAGTTCATCCTTCTCAGAGGTTGTGAGAGTCAATTCTGCCATGTGGAATCGGTTTGTCACATATCAAGAGGATGTCACAGTCGTGTGGGCGGTGTGGTGGCAATGAAATGTCTTCAGCTTCAGAAAAAAACGTATTGAACCTTAGCTGTACACCCTGTACTCTGTACATACCATGGTTCACAGAAGGAACTGGACTGGGTTCACCGTGAACACCCCTGACTCTGTCGCAGTCCTCTGAACCAAAGAAGAGAATTCAATGTGCCCAGTTGATATGTGAGTTATGTCGTTCCAACTAAGGAAGGCCCAATACTACCCAGTAGGAGGGAAACTGAATAACATCAAAGGCTATATGGTTTTGATGATTACAAATGATTAGTCAAAGAGGTCTGGGTTTGTTGTTGCACAGAACACGAAGCAAGCGGTGTGCCATCGATTACCTCAATGTTGATGAGTGATGTTTTCTGCACCAACGTAATGGACTTTTCCTGTGAGAAGTTGTGCTATAGGTAACTACATGATACACTACAATCGGCCAATGCTTTAGTTGATAACATAGTACCATGCTCTCAAACAAGATGCATCTTTACAGGTACCGGACGGATGGCAGTATTAACGGAGGCGATGGAGTTGGAAGGGAATTGCTGTTCGGAGAGCTTCTTAATCACTTGGTCCATCAACAAGCCATTCAGTTTCCTGTGTTTTGGAAGTGCGCAGTGGACATTTACTTGGGTAATGGCCCAAACCCCCACAATATAGACACAACTTCTGTTGTCTTCTATTTTGTATTTATGCTTCTGTGAAACTGAACTTACCTGTTGTTAGGAAAGATTTCTTTTTAAGCCCATTGAAGGGTACATTTTTTCTGCCGGAATGATGAACCACATTGGCAGAAGAACCTGGTATTAATGGGTATGAGCCTTCTGAGGCTGCATTTTCTGGTTTTCTATTGATTGTCCACAGATACCTTTGTCTACAGCTACTGTCTGTTCCCTGTTCGGTTTCTTCAGGTTTTCTGCCATCTCCTTGAGTGTCTACTTTTTCACTGATCCTTGCTAGGTCGAGTACTTCTAGTGGGTGCATATTTTTAGTAGGTGCTTTCTGAACATCGATGACACAAAACCTTCTATGACTCTCAGGTGTATGGCTTCCTCAGTGGAAAAGTGCTGAAATTCACAGTGTAGGACAAGATTTTGTAGACGGATAACAAATTAGTCCAATGTCTCGCCTTGTTTCCGACATGGTTGTGGGTGAATCCCTCATAATCAAAATTCTGCTGCACAATAAGTGGCTTGTTTAGTACTGCAATTCGCATTTTATATGATTATTTTTTGCTGAGTGGTTTAGTTTTTATTATAGCTTTCACACCATTCCCCAGCATGTTAATAAAAGTGCTTTGTCGCACCGCAGGATCATTCTCCCCCAGGCTCTTAGAAAGTCCTCAAATTCATAGAGCCCATCGACCCATCAGGCCTTTTTTCGGTGATGATGCCCATCTCAAATGGTAAAGGTTTGTTTAGCATTTTGGGGATTATCGTGGTTTATCCCTCCCCTCTCTCAGGGTCCTTCTTTTTTTCCCTTTGATTTTTATTAAGCTTTTTCAATAGGGGATACAGGGCCTCATTACACGAATGGCTGTAGGGATTTAACATTACCGGTAATGGAATACCGGTAACGTTAAATGCCCATGCGGATTACGACCCGGCTCACCGCCATTAGCGGCACCGCTAAGTACGGTGCCACTAATAGCGGTCAGTCCGCGTGCGCGCGACCCGCCATCCCGTAAATAAAAACATGCCGCTAATAGCACCCCATCACAAGGCAAGTGCACATGGCAATAGCGGCATGGTAAATCCCCCAAAACCCCTAACCGGCAAGGCGCTAATACCGCCATCGCGAACCACCCGTTAAAAGAACTAAGCAATATTAACATCTGCCACAGGTGGCCAAAATCAGCACAGGTGGAGGCAATGGAGACTGTGGCTGCTCAAAAGAAGCACACCACACCCCTTCCCACACCCCTTCCCACACCAAGGTGGTTCCAATACTGCATTACATGGCCTGGAGGACCTGATTGCAGCGCTGCTGCTACAACAACAGGCAGCACAGAGGAGAGGCAGGAGGAGGAGGAGGGCTAGACAGGCACAGCAAGCACCACCACGCCACCTAATCATACCACAGAGGCACCCACCAATTCCCCGGATCAGAGCCAGTCCATTTAACCTAACACCTGAGCAGATACACACCCTGTACCGTCTGGACCGGGACACCATCACCAGCATCGTGGACATGAAACACAACGACATTGTAAGCCTCATAGACATCAGAACTGCCATCCCCCCTCTACTCAAGGTGGTGACAGTGCTCCACTTCCTGGCCACAGGAACCCACCAGCATACAGTGGGGCAGATGCATGGCATCTCCCAACCAGTATTCTCACGCATACTGAACCAGGTACTTGATGCCCTCCTGAAGCATGCACCTGAACACATATCCATGCCACGGACTGCCCAGGAGATTGCAAACACCAAAGTTGGCTTCTATTCACTGGCAGGCATCCCAAGTTGCATTGGGGCCATCGACTGTACACATGTGGAATCGGTCGTCCCACATCACAATGAAGTAGTGTACCGAAACATGAAGCAATTCCACTCCATCATTGTCCAAATGGTATGTCACGCCAACAAGATAATCACACATTGCTGTGCTCGATTTCCAGGATCTACCCATGATTCCATGGTCTTGCAGAACTCAACTATTCCCCGCTACATGGAGCGACGTTCGTGGCTACTTGGTGAGTAGCAGGCCAAGCACATGGCAGTGTGATTGGGGGGGGGGGGGGGGGTAGATAGATACTCCAACTGGGGGTGCATTGGGGGGTAGATAGATACTCCAACTGGGTGTAGCCTGTAGTCCGTCGCCCAAATGCACATACAGATGTACGCAAATGTCCATCTGGGAGGGCAGCAACGTACTTGAGATGAACGGACATGCAAGTATATGCTACACAACACAGCTGACAATCCAATTCTAGTAACATCAAACATCAATCCTCATCCACACTGCACGACACTCCACGCCACGAAATACACAAATGTCATCCATGCCATCAACATAGTCATGCAGCATTCCTACAGCACAACATCAACAATGCATTGTGCCCTTTGATGCATGTGAAGGGATACCCCTAGCCATGGCAATGCACCACAAACCCATGGCACCACTGAAGTGATGCCTCTCAGCATGGCAACAGCAATGTTGGAAGGACAGTACACCACCAGTGTGGTACCAAATGTGCCTGGCCACAGGGACACCTATGACCTGGCCTCACCCAGAACATGTCAATTACTGTTGGAGGCATCAATGGGGCATGTCTACTTGCAGGCTTGCGCTCACCTTTGCACAAAGCAGTTAAACAGACCATTTTCATTTATGCAGTTGATTGTGTACATGAATCCCAATGATAGGTCAAAGTATGTGATATGAACAGGCCACACTTGTGTTGAAAAGTAACAGGACCCCATTCCTTCCCCCATATAGGTGATGCCGGCTATCCCCTGAAGAGGTGGCTCCTCACACCTGTACGGAACCCACAAAACAGGCACGAAGAAGAATACAATCGTGCACATACCCGTACCCGCCTCGTGATCGAGCAGACTTTTGGACTTTTGAAGTCACGGTTTAGGTGCATTAGCAGGTCTGGTGGCACTCTCCTGTATGGCCATGATAAGGTGGCAAAGATCACCATGGCATATGTCATGCTACACAATATGTGTATCAGACGGAATGTGCCACTGCACCCTGACGTTGAAATGGAGGCACATGATGAGGATGATGATGGGGACGAGGATGGAGGTGAAGGGGGTGCAGGTCATGCAAGAGGGGATGGCCAGGAGGGACGTGCTGTGAGACAGCATTTGATCAACCAAATCTTCTGAGTAACATGTACTCGTACTGTCACCTGTATATGGCTGGTGATGCACTGGTGTCTGTTTGCTAGCTCACAATGGACCTTGGCGACAATAAATTGCACATACACAATGAAGGAGTCCAGGCCTGTGTTTTGCTCAAACAACAGTGTATTTATGAACTGAAACAGAAAAATGTGCAAGTCCCCAATCATCCCACCACCCTTCCCCCCCCCCACAACTGTCCCATCACACCCTTTCCCCCAGCCCCCCACAACTGTCCCATCACCCCCTTCCCCCCACCCCCCACAACTGTCCCATCACACCCTTCATCCCACCCCCCACAACTGTCCCATCACACCCTTCCCCCCACCCCCCACAACTGTCCCATCACACCCTTCCCCCCATCCCCCACAACTGTCCCTCATGAGTCTCCAACAATGTTTGCGTCCAGGCATGCACACAGGGGAATGGACATTCACACCCTATTGGTCATTGGCAGGACCAGCATTTGGGGGCTGGCTGGAGGTGCGCCTGGTGGTGCATGCAGATCGTCTGAGTGGGCTTGTCTGCCGCAAACTGGTGGACGAAGAGGTGGCAGACTGTCCTGGTGCTGGTGGTGGTGGGAATTGGCGGTCCATTGCATCCGCAATGCGTGTGAGCACCTCCCGGACGCGTATGATCTCCCCACACAGCCTGTCTGTGCACGACTCCATCCTCTCCCTGGAGTGCCTGGATGTCTCTCCGAGCTCCACCCTATGACGGGCAGCCTCCTCGACATGCTGACCAACCAGCACAGTGAGAGCCTGTTGCCACTGGATGATGCTGGCCAGGTCAAGGGCAGTGTCGGACTGTGGGTGTGTGGCTGCTGCGCATTCTGATGCTGGCCGGTGTACAGATGTAGGCTCTGGGGGGCTACTGAAGGCCTCCATGGTCTCGTCACCAGTAACGTTGGAGCCAGGTGTGTGTTGGGGTGATGGCTCTGGGGTTCCAGCAGGGCTTGGGGTGTGCATGGCCAGGTCGAGATCTGTAGGCTCATCCACATCAGACAATGGGGCAATGGCTGCCGCCTCTCCTGCTGAACTGGCTGCAGCTGAGGGTGGACCCTCGGTGGCTGTGATTGGGGGGGGGAGTGAACCTCCAGAGGCGGGGCAGTGGGTTTGGCGTGGCACTGGCAGTGGCGCTCAAACGATGTTTTGAACGCTGCAAATGGAGCCTTGAGCCTTTTCCCCTTGATGTCGTTGGGGCGTCCTCGCTGGGCTGTGGCCTTTTTTTCTTCTGCACAGGGGGTGCCTGGGATGCTTCCTCGCTGTCTGTATGTGACCCTGTCGGGGACAAGAAGGGGGATGTCATTGGTTATGGTTCAATGTACTCAATGCAGGCTACATCATGAATTCAGTTGGGGCCGTTTGGACTTCATTGTGAAGGATGCAGGTGATGTGTCATTTCAGTGGCTCATCCATGCAGTGTTGTGTGTGGCACTTGGCTCTGTTGATGTGTGCATGTGTGTGTGTTTGGGTCTGGCACTGACATGGGCAGGGTGGGATGCATGTGTGGATGTTTGGCCATCCATGAGGTGATCCAGGGCTGACATTTGTGGGGACCTGTACATTCACATTGCATGCTTGCATCAGTGCACTTACCGCCATCAGAGGTGTCTGCCACACCATGCTCCATCCTCCCAACTCCCTCAATACATTCGACTCCGATGAGGTTGGTGCATAACTCCTCCCACTCCTTTAACTTGATTGGCGACCCAGATCCGCCAGCAGTGGCAGTCTTATGATTCTCTGCCAGGATCATTCTGACCCGGAGTCTCAGGTCATCCCATCTTTTCCTGCACTCATGTACAGTGCGCGTGCTGCTGCCCACAGCACTCATTGCCACTTCGGCTCAGATAGCCTTTTTCTTAAGGAGGGTCTCCCGCCGCATGTCATTTGCGAAGACCACTGCAGCATTGTCCGATAAGGTCTGAGTCAGCATCAGTAACTCCTCAGTAGAGAACTTTTCCTTCCGCTGGCGGTCTGAGGTTTTTTTAAGTGCCTTGGGCATGGTAACGGTGTTGCAATGGATCTCAGACAGCAAGGTAACACAAACAGGTCCAGCGGGCAGAGGATGGCAATGGATTCTGTTTTTAAAGATGGCCGCCGTGCTCTTTCCCGTTCCTGTGCGATGACACTTTTTCCGGTTTCCGGTATTTAACGGTCACCGCTATCAGCGGTGACCGCTATTTGCATGCTGCGTCAAGGCGGAGTTGCTATCTGCACTGTCGAGGAAGACGTTAAATGACTTTTGGGGGAGTTTAGCGGCAAGGCAGCAGGGGCATTACCGGCATGGCGCAATGCTCGTGTCCGCGTACTCGTAATGGTACGCTATTTGCGCCCTCCTGCGAGGGCGGACACGTTAAGGGCACACAACATGTAATGAGGCCCACAGACTGTTTCAACAAACAGTAATAACTTTAAACATTACATTTCCCCCCACAAGAGCTACCACCTCAGTCCGTCCATTGGGACATTGAAACTAATAAACATGACCACAAGAAGCATCATCTCTTCCTGGCGCTGGGAAGTCTAAATATCTTCTATGTAAACCTTGGTTGATCCCCCAAAACAATCGGCCAAAGGAGTCTCAATCCCGGGCATTCAATTCGGGTTAGTAGGTTAAGTTTTCCCCTCTCTCTTGCAGTAAAAAGGAACTCCACTCAATCAAGAAACTTTCCATATTATCATTAATCATGGCAGACCAGTCATCATATGTCAAGATGTCCCACATTTTAATTAACAGCTCCTTCTTGGTAGGAGTGGTCTTGTCTTTCCACTTGTGAGCTAGGGCTACTCTACCAGCTATCAGAATTGCTTCCACAGTTTTCGGGAACCTCTGGGTTTATGAATCAGTGGGGGGGAGGCTAACAGATTCTGGAGGGGGCATAAGGGGGATCCAAGCCGACAAAATCCATGATCCAACTGAGGACCTGAGACCAATATATCTGCACATTTGGACACTCCCACCACATGTGGTACCACATTTCCCGCTGTCCACATTCCCTTGGGCATAGTGGGAAGGACCCCATAAACATCTTGGAAAGCCTGACCGGGGGCAAATGCCAGGAGTGCAGGATCTTAAAGTTATCCTCCATGGCTGACATGTACAGGTTCCCTGCAAAAATTAACGTATAGATATTTCCCCATGTGTCGTCTGCTATCTCTTCCCCTGCCCTTGTCTCCCAAGTGAGCCTGAAGTTTTGCCTCCCCTCCATATCCACCATGACCAGGAACCTATAAATCTTAGAGAGAATACCCTTCCTTGTTGTGGATTCATAAAAATATATTTTCTCCAAAGGGAGTAAGGGTTCCAGAGATATTAGTATGCCATTTGGGGTCAGACAAAATACCCTTCAAACGCAGGTTTACAAGTACACTAATGTTGCGCCCTCCCAGGACTTCTACTAGGGGTTTGTACTCAATAAAGGTGTTCTCCCTGAACAGTTGGGCTACCCTCTCCAACCACCCAGCTGACCACTGCTGTGTATTCCGGAATCCCTTGTTCCTCAGGTCAAAAGGGGCACCCCACAATGAGCTCAGGGGAGAGGGCGATGAGGAAAGGAGAGCATTTGTGTTGTTATGTTTCCATAGTTCCCATAGCACTGATAGAGTTGGGCGGGCTCTGACTTGGTGCGGAATCTCATTCGGATGGGTCCACAATAGGTCCCGAACTTTCTTCGGGTGGGCGTGTATATCTTCTATATAGGACCAGGGCGTGTATATCTTCTATATAGGACCAGTACGTCCTCATGTCATCTCTCAGGTGCTCCAACATAACTCAGAGCTGCGCTGCTTTGAAGTATGACCTGAAGTTCAGGAGGCCAAACCCCAAATGTCCCTAGGAAGTGTCAGCGTGGCATACTTAACCCTTGGCCTGTTCCCCCTCTAGATAGACTGGTTGACCATGGTCACCATGGCTTGTAGCTTCACAAAAAAGGTTTCTGGCAGGGGAGAAGGGATGGAAGCAAATAAGTAAAGAAGGCAAGGGAGAATGTTCATTTTCACGGAAACCATCCGTCCAAACCAAGAGATTGTTGAACAGTTTGGCCATGAAATGCACAAAGGTAGAGCGAAACCTCTTAAAAAAGCACACTGTGAATCCGTCCTCCCCGGGGTGGTACCCCCCCTTCATGGCACTAATTGTGTCTATCACTTCCTGGGGCGTGATGAGTGCTTCCATGGGTTCTGCCTTCTCTGGTGGGAGACGCGGGATCGGCAGGGAGTCCAGGAATCTATCAACCTCTGAACCATCCCCTTCATACTCTGAGGTGTAAAGAGTTTCATAAAAGGATCGAAACTCCTCTGCTATCTGTGGATCCTCAAGCACTTTTTCACCGCCCGGTAAGCGGATCACGTCCACCCTCCTACTCCTTCTCTGCTCTCTTAATCTCCAAGCCTTTTTCCATGTATTTCTGCTTCAAAAATGAGAGTTGTCTCTCCGTTTGGCTGACCATGAGGGCCTTCAGCATGGTTTTATATTCTTGCAGTTTTGCCCATTGCCCTGGGAACATTTGTGCTTTCAGTCTCCCCCCTTGCTGTATGGATTCGATTGTCCCCCTGAGATCCCTTTCCTCGCGATCCCTCTCCCTTTTTCTTCTCGCACCCATCCCCATCAGGACGCCCCTTAACGTGGTCTTAAATGCCTGCCAGACCCCTGCAGTCCCAAATTCCCCGTTGTCGTTGATCTTAAAGAATTCAATAACTGCTTTCAGAAGTGACTGAGCTAGTTCTTTGTCCCATAGTAACTGGTCGTTACATGTCCACCTCACGTTATGCTGCACCCATTGGGGGACCCCTACCTGTATGTAAAAAGTGGGTCCAGACCAATTTCCCTTGTGTATGTGTCTGTCACTCCCAATTCTATGTTGACTTTCTGGAAGCGCATGGAGGACTTCCGTTGTGCTCTAGTTATAGTACAGGGACCTAATCTCTTTCTATCACTTTCGGGCTGCAAGACCATGTTGAAGTCCCCTCCTATTATCAGTGAACCTTCAGCAAAGGTTTGAATTCTACCCTTAACCGACTCCCAATACTGGTCTTGGGCCTTATTCAGGCAGTAGACTGAGACAACCATCAGGGCATATCCTTTGATATCTCCCTTCACCATAACAAATTGACCATCTGGTTCCTGTAACAGGGCCGTGGATACAAAGTAAAGCCTATTAGCAACTAGAAGTGTGACTCCCTTTGATTTAGTTGAGCAGGATGCGTGGAATACCTCTCCTATGGACCTCACTTTTAGGGATGGTTCCTTCCCCCTTTGCCAATGGGTCTCCTGAAGAAACATAAAATCCAGCTTTAACCTATTGAATTCTCGAATTGTTAAGGACCTCTTGTGGGGGGAATTCAGACCTCTCAAGTTGAGCGAACCCAGCACCACTGTACATGTAGTATCATCCATCAGGGGGGATTAGTATGCAATCGTACTTCTCAGATGTAGCTTTTCGGTATACGCTCCCCCCGGGCCATGGTCTCTGGCATCTGCCTAACTGAGGTAGAATTCCCGCCTGAATGGACCTAGTGTTTGGTAGCTTGCAAAACTTGAACTTCCCTTCAAAGAACAGCACTCCCCCCTGGCGCCTGGGCCACTTGTGACATTTATCAAGTTGCTGGACCAGGCCACTCTTTCCTATCCCTCTCCCGGGCCTGTGTAAAGCAAAGTGACTCCTCTTAGCCCCCCTCAGACAGCCCATGTTCGATAGACATATTCCAACCCCCACCCACCAACCAAGAACACAACGATCCCACAGCAAACCATTGCTCTCAACCTGGAGGACATGGTTTCTCAGAAAATGTTAAGCTTCGTTGTTCCCATACTGGACCATAAAGTACCTTGTTTCACACTACGGGGTGGCAGGGACGCTGGGTTTAACTTCTTGAATTTCCTGTGGCCTCGCACTCGATGTCTGTACACAAAACCCATTCACCTTCTGTGATTCACTCAGGGTTTCCCCCCTGGGCTCCAACGAGGTGGACGGGGCAGAATCTCCCAGGAATTCCTGAGTCACTCTTTGTTTGTCGTCTTTTGTCACAAGACTGAATTTGTACCCCTCATACTCGAAGGTGAGGGAGAAGGGGAATCCTCATCTATAGCGGACTCCCTTAGTATTGAGCCACTTTGTAAGTGGCCCGCAGAGCCTCCTCTTTGTAAGCATGAAGGCGGAGAGATCCTGAAACACAGCTATTTGAGAATTTTCCCACTCTATCGGGCCCCTCTTTCTTGTCAGCTCCAAGATCTTTGACTTCTCAGTGAAGTAATGAAACCTCACCAGGATTGATTGTGGCCCTCTGGAGCTCCCTCATGCTCTATGCGCTCTGTCAATAGTGGGCACATTGATATTCCCATCATTGAAAAGCTTACTAATCACTGCGTTGATGGCTGCAATGATGTCACTTGGGGATTCACCATCGCATTCCGAGTAGCCGGAACCTCAGGTTATTGCAGCGCTCTCGATTTTCAAAATTGTCCATCTTTAAGGCACACTTTTTGGAGGAAGTCCACCCAGCTCATCGGTAGTTTCCCGGGGTAAACAATTCCTAGGGCTCCAGGTGGAGGATTGGGCCGCCGACTTCTCTTTGGAGGGATAGGAGGGGGGGCTTGCGACTCTCTCCTATGTGAGTCCCTACCATGGCTTGGTGATGGGGACGCTGCTTGTGAACTTCAGTGCTTCTCCGGGATACTGATATCCTATGTTCCAGGGTAGATGGGGTAAGGAGGCAGGTCACTGCTATGGGGCATCCACCTCCTTCGTACTGGCTGATCCGGGCAGGTGTCAGGCTGGCATGACAATGCCACCAGAAAGGCTGCTCCGGGGGCATGCAGGGGCCGCCCCATCATCTAACTGGGGAGATCTTCAAATGGGCGACTGGACCCTGGGGTGTTTCCAGCTGCCTCCCTACATACGTATGGGTTCCAGCAGGGGGAAGGCTTGGAGAAGGTAACCATGATCCTGCGCCAAGCACTCTCCACTAGCTATCTTCTCATAAGCGCAGGTCAGCAACTGGGCCTACCTGGAGGGATTTCAGGTTGTAGGTGTGTGGCTTGATTGGGGCACTTGCAGGACAGGGTCAGGAAGAAAATGGGGCTCTAATGCGGAACTCACACTGCCCCACTAGCCTGATGTCCTCTCTCTGGCTCGGAGGGACGATTAGCTGCATCACTCTAGTTCTTTGGCTTTCTGGGGGAGCCTCTCCGCCACTTTCTCTGGCCTCTCAGTCACCCTGGAGGCTACGGTTCCTTATCCCCGGTCGGAGGGGAGATAAGCCAGGCCCCAGAGGGCCCCCTGCAACAATACCCGTACACCGGGTAGGAGGCAGCCCAATGGGGCATCGAGCAAGAGGGGGCGGTCACGGAGACCGCAGCTGGTGGTTGAAGGGAGGAGATCCACTGCCGGTCAGATGGTGCTGGTTCGGTTGCCGCAGTGTTGGCAGTCACAATTCCTTAATATGGGGCGGTCTGCCCAGTCCTTCCTCGTCGGTGCAATGGAGCTGACACGGGCGGCCTCTCTGCATGCATGCCTCCTGGGTTGTGGAGTGCCGTGCAGCCCCCTGACATTCAACCAGTTATGGAAGGAGGGACGGGGGAGCAAGGGGGTTCCCGATGGCCGCCGGAAAGTGTGGATTACGCTGCCTGCAAAGGGGATCCGGTGCCGCCTTCAGCCAGCGCTCCCACCCCTCCTTCTCACAGTTCTCCGGGGTGACTCGAGGTCTTGTTGCGGCTCACCGAGATTCAAAATTATGTTTTCTTCAGTCTCCCGGGGTCTTGAGACTCAGGACCCAGACCAGAATGTGCACCCCAACTTCTGACACCTTCAGGGTGTTTATTATTTCACTCGTGGGCTGTCTGGGGGGGCTATCCACGTTATTCGGCCCGTTAGAGTGGAGCAGCGTTCAGGGACTTCACATTGGTGCGCCCCATGGTGGCCAAATCCTCAGGGTCCTTCTTTAGTGGACATTGTGCCAAGGGTAACAATTTCAAGTTGCAAGCTACCATAGAGGAATAAAAAGTCAGTTTTCCCCTCAGTTCTCCACATTCACAGAGCACACCATTTCTTACTTGCCAAAAGTAAATGATCACTTGCCGATGGCAAGTGGTGAGTGCATATTTTGAGGCCTGATTGTGCTCCCACATGCCTGGGCAGGAATTCACAGGCTGCTTGCCATTTTGGTCTCTGATACTTCAAACTGGCCTGTCCTGGCGATTACCTCAGACTAAGGGTCTCATTACACGTTGTGCGGTAAAAATCGCAAATTACCGGCATGGCGCTATTAAAGTGTCCTCTCTCGCAAGAGGGCGCTAATAGCATACCATTACGAGTACACGGACACGAGCATAGCACCATGCCGGTAATGACCCCACCGCCATGCCGCTAAAGTCCCCAAAAAGTCCCTTACCGGCTTCGATAAAAGTGCAGATAGCACCTCTGCCCTCACGCTACATGCAAATAGCGGCCATCGCTATTAGCGGTGACCGTTAAATACCGGAACCGGAAATAGCGTCATCGCACAGGAACGGGAAAGAGCACGGCGGCCATCTTTAAAAACACAATCCATTGCCATCCTCTGCCCCCTGGACCTCTTCTGAGTAGTTTGCCATAGGAAATCCACAGGGACACCCTCAACATGCCTAAGGCTGTAAAAACAACTACAGACCGGCAGCAGAAGGAAAAATTCACCACGGAGGAGCTAATGATGCTCACCCAGACCCTTGCTGCCAATGCCGCCGTGGTCTTTGCCAGCGACATGCGTCGGGAGACACTAATCAAAAAGAAGGCAATCTGGGCTGAGGTTGCCTTGAAAGTCAGCGCCGTGGGCACCACCACCCGCAATGTGCGTGAGTACAGAAAGCGGTGGGATGATCTCCGACTACGGGTTAGAAGCATCCTATCAGCAAACCACAACATTGCCACATCAGGTGGATCTGATTCTCCTATAAAATTGAAGGAATGGGAAGAGACCTGTGCCAACCTCATTGGAGTGCAATCCATAGAGGGAGTCGGGACAATGGAGCATGGCGTGGCAACCACTTCAGATGGAGGTGAGTGTACACATGAAAGTATGCAATGTGAATCTACTGTTCCCCCCAAATGTGAGGCCAGAATCACCTCATTCATGGCAAAACATTCACAGACGCATGCAACCCTGGCTATGTCAGTGTCAAACCCACACACACACACATGCACACATCACCAGAGACAAGTGCCACACACAACCATGCATGGATGAGCCACTGAACTGACACATCACCTGCATCCTTAACAATGACGTTAAAATGCCCACAACTGCATTATTGATGTATACTGCATTAAGTACATATAACCGTAACCAATGCCATCCCCCTGTTTGTCCCCGACAGGCTCACATACAGACAGTGAGGATGCTGCCACTGCATCTCAGGTACCCCCTGCGAGTAAGAAATCAAGGGCACAGGACACAGAGGACACCCCCACTACATCAAGGGGCAAAGGTAGAAGGGTCCACATGCAGAGTGGCAAACATCGGTGGAGCGCCACTGCCAAGATGCAAGTGTCCACACCACCAACAACTGCCCCACCTCCGGAGGTGAACCCACCACCACCGATCCCAACCACAGAGGGTCCATCCTCAGCTGCAACTAGTTCCGCAGGAGAGGCGGCAGCCACTGCACCACTCTCAGATGTGGAGGATACGACCGATTTCCACATGGAGATGAACACCCCAAGCCCCCCTGTGACCCCAGAGGCATCGCCACAGCAGACACCTGGGTCTAGTGTCACTGGCGAGGACAACATGGGAGGTTTTAGTAGCCCTCCAGTGGCTTCACCTGTTGAACTGGTTGCATCAGAGGGCACAGCAGCCACACCACCAGAAGGCAACACTGCCCTCGACCTGGCCAGCATCAGCCAGCGGCAACAGGAAATAACTGTGCTGGTTGGGCAGCATGTGGAGGAGGCTGCCCGTCTCAGGGTGGACATTGCGGAGACAGCAAGGCACTCCAGGGAGGGGATGGAGGCCTGTACAGACAGGCTGTGTGGGGAGATTGTCCGACTTAGGGAGGTCCTCACACGGATAGCGGACGCAATGGACTGCCAGTTTCCACCACCACCACCACCTGGACAGTCAGCCACTTCCTCAACCGCCAGTTCGAGGCAGACAAGCCCCCTCCGCCGCTCGTCACACACCACCAGGCGCACGTCTAGGCAGCCTCCCAATGCTGGTGGTGGCAATGGCAAATAGGGAGTGTATGGTCAAGCTTCCGCGTGTATGGCGGGACGAAAACATTGTGGCAGACACATGAGGAACTGTTGTGGGGGGTGGGGGGAAGGGTGTTTTTGCACTGTTGTGGGGGCTGGGGGGAAGGGTGTTTTTGCACTGTTGTGGGGGGTGTGGGGAAGGGTGGTGGGATGTTTGGGGACATGCACTTTTACATCTTTACATTTGTCAATACACTGGTGTTTGATCCATACACAGGCTTGTACTTCTTCATTGTGTATGTGTGTTTTATTGGGGACAGGGTCCATTGTGCGCTTCCAAACAGACACCAGTGCATAACTGCCCATATCCATTCCCACAAAAAGAAAAATTGCAACTCAGAATATTTGGTTGATCAGATGCTGTCTCACAGCACGTCCCTCCTGGCCATCCCATCTTGCATGACCTGCATCCCCGTCAACTCCGTACTCATCACCATCATCATCCTCATCAGGTGTTTCTATTTCTACGTCCGGGGGCAGTGGCACATTTCGTCTGATACACATATTGTGCAGCATGACACATGCCATGGTGATCTTGGCAACCTTCTCATGGCCATACAGGAGAGCGCCACCAGACCTGCTAATGCACATAAACCGTGTCTTCAAATGGCCAAAAGTCTGCTTGATCATGATGCGGGTACGGGTATGTGCATGATTGTAGTCTTCTTTGTGCCTGTTCTGTGGGTTCTGTACAGGGGTAAGCAGCCACCTCTTCAGGGGATAGCCGGCATCACCTGTATGGGGGGACGAATGGGGTCTGGTTAATGTTCACCTCAAGAGCGGCCTGTTCATATCACACAAATTGACTTTGCATTGTGATTGTAGTCCACAATTGGCAGCATGCATGCAGACGGTCTGTGTGACTGCAATGTGCAAAGTTGAGCTCGACCATGCAAGTGAAGATGCCCCATTAATGGCTCCTAAAGTAATTGGCATGTCCTGGGTGAGGCCAGGTCTTACATGTCCTTGGGCCGAGGCAGAATTGTTACCACACTGCTAGTGTAGTGCCATTCATACATTTATGTTGCCATGCTGAGAGGCGTCACTTCAGTGGTGCTTCAGGTGCGTGGTACAATGCCATGGGTAGGGGTGATCCCTGTGCATGCACTCAAGGGCACATTGCATTATTGTGGTTGTGCAGCGCTGATTCTGTATGACTGTCTGGACGGCATGTAGGAGATTGGTGTATTTTGTGGTGTTGAATGTTGTGCAATGTGGATGTGGATGGTTGCTTAATGTTTCTAGCCCTAGATTTTTCGCTATGTTGTGTATCTTATACTTGCATGTGGGGTCATCTCAGGTAAATTGCGGCCTTCCTAGATGGACATGGGCCTACATGTGTATGTCCATTTGTCCTACGGACGACAAGCTACACCCAGTTGGAGTATGTATCTCTCCCCCCCCCTTCACACTGCCATGTGCTTGCCCTGCTACTCACCAGGTAGCCATGAACGTTGTCCAGTTTGTCGCTCCATGTAGCGTGGGATGGTTGAGTTCCGCAGGACCATGGAATCATGGGATGATCTGGGGAAACGGGCACAACAATGTGTGATTATCTTGTTGGCGTCACATACCATTTGGACATTGATGGAGTGGAATTGCTTCCTGTTTCGGTAGAAAACTTCATTGTGATGTGGGATCACCAATTCCACATGGGTACAGTCGATGGCCCAAATGCAACTTGGGATGCCTGCCAGTGAATAGAAGCCAACTTTGGTGTTTGCAATCTCCTGGGCAGTCCGTGGCATGATTATGTGTTCAGGTGCATGCATCGGGAGGGCATCGAGTACCTGATTCAGCGTGCGTGAGAATACTGGTGTGAGATGCCATGCATGTGTCCCACTGTATGCTGGTAGGTGCCTGTGGCCAGGAAGTGGAGCACGGTCACCACCTTTAGTAGATGGGGGATGGCAGTTCTGATGTCTACGAGGCTCACGATGTCATCATGTATCATGTCCACGATGCTGGTGATGGTATCCCGGTCCAGACAGTACAGGGTGTGTATCTGCTCAGGGGTTAGGTTAAATGGACTGGCTCTGATCCTGGGGATTGGTGGCTGCCTCTGTGGTATGACTAGGTGCCGTGGTGGTGCTTGCTGTGCCTGTCTTGCCCTCCTACTCCTCTTCCTCCTGCGTCTCCTCTGTGCTGCCTGTTGTAGTTGCTGCTGCACTGCAATCATGTCCTCCAGCCCATGTAATGCTGCTAGTATTGGGACCATCTTGGTGTGGGAAGGGGTGTGGGAAGGGATGTGGTGTACTCCTTTTGTGCTGCCAGAGTCTCCATTGCCTCCCCCTGTGCTGATTGTGTCCACTTGTGGCAGGTGGGAACACTGCTCAGTTCTCTTAACGGGTGGTTCGCGATGCCGGTATTAGCGCCATGGTGGTATGGGGTTTTGGGGGCTTTACCATGCCGCTATTGGGCATGTCCGCTCGGCTTGTGATGGTGTGCTATTAGAGGCATGGCGTTATTTACGGGATGGAGGGTCGCGCGCACGCGGACTGCCCGCTATTAGTGGCACCGTACTTAGCGGTGCCGCTAATAGCGGTGAGCCGGGACGTAATTCGCATGGGGATTTAACGTTACCGGTATTCCATTACCGGTAACGTTAAATCCCTACTGCCTACCGTGTAATGAGGCCCTAAATGTCCTTTTGTTGCAGTGGCTGGGCAGGCACAGCTCTAGAGATGCCTGTATTTGACAGAAGATTTGAGGTATGACTATCCTATGGATATCCTAGCGTTCAGCATTCTGCTCTCACTCTGTATTTGGGCTCTCTGGGGATTTAGGTGACTTCTGATGCTCAGCTGCAACGGGACACAATAGGCAGGTGGCCAGAGTGCTGGCAGTGGTCCACTCAGCTATTTGTCAGGGACGAACGGCGGAATGTGACTTCAGGGCAGTACCAGTACCAGGGCTTCACAAACCAGGTGACAAGGCTGGCATTTGAGGTCTCCATCTCATAGACATTTGTTGACATTACAGCAAATCCAAGGACAGAGGTGGATTTGGCTAACTTGATGCCTTATTGACCTTATTAGATCCGCCAATGAATGGAGGCCATCCTCACAGACCGGCACCCTCAGATTGAAATCTTTCCCTGTACCCCCTAATATATCACTCAGGACTTGTGTTCTCCTCTGCATGGACATTTCTTACATTTCATTACTATTCTCTGCTGAGAAGACAACATATTGACCGTGTGAAGCATGGGTCCATGTAGGTAACTCACTGGGCCATATTTTCCTTCTGAAAGTGAATCTGAGGGAAATTAATTTTGAAGAAACAGTGGATTTATTTATTTTGTATTTATTTATTGCGCTTTTATGAGGTGCACTGTACAGCAAAAAGGTGTTTCCAGGCGCCACAAGGCAAAAAAGGGGGAGGTGGGACAGGGGATTTAAAACAATAAACCGTCCTACTAGGCCTTGTGACATTCGGATCGTGCTAGTCTTGCGATGGAAATTAGTCTATCCAACCCTCTAACCCCCTTGTGCTTTAGAGTGAGGCGAATCCCAGAAGTAACAGTGTAACATGCTAGGGGGGAAGGAACTGTGCTAAGAAACTCGGCATGGATATAATGTAAGCAGGAATAATAGATGCAAAGATTCAGGGCGCACATAGAAAGAAACGCCATCTTGTAGTCATGGTAGACGCTTAGCCCTGCATGGCCGCACGGTACAACTTTAGCTCATTAGAACAATCTCAATAGGCCCCCAAGACACTAAGAAGGGATGAGCCCACACAGCCATTTCTCACGGAAGCTTCCCCTTGTCCCTTCACTGTTGCAATTACTTAGTATCACTGAGAGGAATGCACCTTGCAAGGCCGTGAGACAACATCAGGCTCATCGCAGCGCCCATTCATCACAGCCAAACTATCAGCAGACCTCTAAACTCCACCCAGCCTACACAGAGCAATGGCTCACACCACTAACCCAATCCAAAACCCCTGCATTCCACGATAGTGAGTGACCCCAGCCATAAAACCAATGCCCATAAAAGATCTGAACATGTACGGCCGTTTTACCTCTCTGCATAAATACATCCTTTTTTAAGACAAAGTACTGGGAAGGATAAATTATAGCTCAAAATGAGGGTGGAATACTTGGGTGAAAGGAGGACAATACCAACAAAGCACAGAATGTGTGGGTCAGCGTGACTGTATTTCTTCCTTCCTCCCTTCCCGCTGGCACTAGTCCTTTTACCTCCCAGGTGCATGCCACAGTGATGTAGTAGTAGTTTTAGTGTATCATGGCAGTCTTGAAACTGTACCTTCGAGGAACCTGATCTTCACTCCTTGGAGAGATGAGCCCAGCTGGCCACGTGGGAACAGACAGACTGCGGAAAAGAGAACCAATTGTAGCCTGGCATCCCATATGGAGCTAGCCCATGTATGGTGGCTCACCAACCAGTGACGTCAGTTTTTACTGTATAGTGATGACGATGTGTAGAGGAGGTCTCAAGTGTGGCCCGCACTCAGGTCGCCCATTTTGTAGCACCAGGAACATTCACACCGAGATATGTGACGTATGATGAGCAAATAAATCAGCAGAGAGCCGCACTAGGGCTCTGTCCAGTGCCATTCAGAAGACTAATACCTATTGAAGCCCCAATAATGAGACAACTATGGGCAGTAAGATATTCATTGAGACAACCATATCAGCAAATGACAAGAAATGAAGATTGTTTAAACATTGTCCCAGAAGAAACTCAAAGGTCCTTAATGGAAGACGAATGATGACGTCACAAGTGCCCGGACAGACGTACAGATGAAAACCAAAAGATGACACACAAAGATGAAACGCCATGAATAAGGATATTGCAGACATAGAAGAAGAGACAATGTCGGAATATAAAGAAACTTAAATTGTAAGCAAGATGAAAATTCTCAACCAGCTAAACGCCTGTACATAGGCTTGTAACGCAAGAAGCTAAGAAAACAGTATGGCTTGCTATCCTTAGTAGAGGAATAGAGTGGGAAGCGCCAACCATATATCTACCTCAACAAAGCACATTATATAAGTGCAGTCCACTTTATACAAAAGCATAATTAACCTCGGATTCTTATTCCAGCTAAAATAAGAAGAGAGACGGCGGAATTGAAACTCAGCAAGGAGCAGGCCGTGCCTGGGAAATCGAGGTCAAACCTAAAGAGGGAGGCGAGCAGTAACTTCAGAGAATCGAAACTTAAGAGCAGAGCAGCCTGCCCGTGAAGGTCGAGATAAGGGGGCCCAGGCAGGTGGCAGCTGAGAACGAGAATTAAATACACAAATAGAAGGAAAACAAGGCCGATTCACGGTGTGCTAACACGTGACCAGCCAAGCGCAAAGAGGTACCAACATCTGATGTCACCCAAAGCAGGAGATACCATAACTTTTCCTGACAAGAAGCTACAGTTTTGAGGCCATCCTCAGCCAACTAATTGACACATAGCCCTAAAGTACTGATTGAGGGAAGGGAGGCAGGGTGAATCTTGGGGCATACTGCATCTGGGTGACCATTCTGCATGCTGCTAATTAAAGTGGAGATTGATGCTTAGGGTTGTAGCCAGTCCAATCACAGTGGGTCAAATAATCTAAGGTCCTATAGATAATAGAACCAATAGGACATCGTATTTTTAGTGACGTTTGCATGAGTAATGTAGAGGGATGGGTGTAGACACCCACCCGATAAGAGTTATCCAATCCTAACACGCCGTTACCATATACAGATATAGCACCTATACTTAAGTTACCTTTTCCAACAATGAAATTGCATGACAAACTTTTGAGTGTTACACGTCAATGATGACGAATTTCCACTATAACTATTGTTGTTTGAATGAAGAGTGGGGGTAGTTGAAGCAAGACGGGCCATCGCATCATTCTTGATTTCCATTGTTTCCCCATTTTTTGTACTTGTCATTAAACAGACTCCCCTTTGCCAAACCATTGAGTTGTCCTTATTGATTGGTGTCGGAGTACGAGAATCCTGCACCCCATCCACCTCAAGGTGCAGCTATCTTGTCTTAAAGTACTCTAGGGTGCGCTCTGGTTCTATGGGCCGATCAGAGGTCACGCCCCCTCGCTGTACACTTGGTCGCAGAGGATAGTTGGAAACCATCGATTATTGATTATTGATTATTGATAAGACACCTATTCACCGTCGACACAAAGTAACTCTAGGTCTTTGGCAATATCACAAGTCCTTTGTCATTCGGCTGAGTAGACTGTGAAGCTTCCCGTTGACAATGGTACTATAAATTGATCCAAAACTGCAGTGGGGCCTGAAGGGACCCGTTTTAATAACCATAACCCTTCCCATTCCAACGGGCAGCGGATCAGGCGAAAGTCTGAAGGAGGCGGTAACGGAGGCGGTGATCCCGAGGGTCCAGAGAGTAACGAATCGAACGGTGAGTGAAATAGAAATTGAGTGCTTTGGCAAAGATGATAGGTGTTAGAACAAGTAAGGGAAAAGATAACGGAGGGAGGTGGAAAAACAAAATAATCAGAAGTTCAGAAGTAGAAGTAGAGAAGACTGTATATATATATACATGTAGATTGGGAAGACATTGATGAATTCTTTATATATATATATATGGATAATGACTCAAGATTAATTGAAGAAATGAAAGAATACCAGGGCGGACACCTAAGAAGTGAAAGGTTCCCGGGGTGGACACCTGAGAAGAGATAGAATACCAGGGCGGACACCTGAGAAGAGAGAGGATACGCCTTATGCCTGCGCTTTAATATAGCGGTCAGAAGAAACGTGAACTCAGAGCCCCACATAATAGGGGACGATTAGGCTACTACCATGTTTAAAGACGTTGTGAACGGAGTTCGTTTAAACTCCATGTAGGGGTAATAATTACAGGCAGAGATATTAAGTCCAGCTGGTGTCTGTCTAGTCTGTTAAGTGTCTGTCTTATATGTTCTGTTGTGTCATTATATGTGAAGGAATTATTTTTTGTGTGTTTTGTTTGAGACCTGATTAAAATGTATGCAATTCGATAGTTGAGATGGAATCACATACGAATTGATGTTTTTTGAGTAAATTGGTAATATAACATTTTGGCGGAAAAATTGGATTGGAGCTTGCGGTGTTTGGTGCTCGCTCATATTGTTGAAAGTGTTAAAGTCGCATGGAAGCATTGAAAAGCATTGTATAAGAGGAATAGAAACAGATTTAAGCATGGAATACATTACTCCATTAGCACACTTATGTAAACAGCTGCCGAAACATGCACCTAAGCTGAAAAAGTATAGCACAGAGTGGGTCAAGGGTACCGCCCACAAGATGTTTCTGCCGTGGCCACAAAATGGGTCTTTATCTAAAGCCGCCTTAGAGCATATGACGACTTACTTGCGTGCTACATATACAGGCAAGAAGTTACAGAAATGCCTTGCTGTTCTAGAACTCTGGAAAATGTTCGAACAGCCAACTAGGAAGAGCCACCTACAGACTCGATACTAAATGTATCCACAGAGGGTGAGAGACGCCTACTGCGCCACCTATCCGACCTGAAACAGAACCCATAGAAAGTAAGACTGAGGGACTCTACCCATTAAGGGAGCTTAAAGCAGCCACAGGGTACAGCAACCGCGCATAAAAGTCACCTACTTATAGTAGTGATGAAAATCAAGGAAAGGATAAGGACAAGACTCTTGCCTCAGCAGTCCCGAAGGACAAGGAGAGACGTGATGATGAAAGAAAGGATCAGGCACAGACAAGTGCATCTCTCTATAAGGAGAGAGAGGGAAAGAAGTGGAAAGGAAGTGAAGACAACACTGATGAGATAGCGTTAGCAAAAGACGAATGGATGGGAGGTCAAATCTTATTGAAATTAGATGGGAGAGGAAGTGATGATGTGAGACCTAAGGAGAGGTTAGATGAGGCACAGAGAAAGGAGAAAGAGAAGGAGTTAAGTGACAAAAAGATAAGGAGGAAAGATAGGCTTAGGTGAGAACAGCTATATCGCGAGGAACAAGAAAAATAGCTTGATCGCAAACAGAGAACAACCTATGATCAGGACAGAAAGAAACAGCAAAGGTTGGAAGAAGAGCAAAGGGTACGTGAAAAAAGGATAAGGAGACAGAGAGATGAGGAGATACGAAAGGCAGATGAATGTAGAAATCAAAAGAGAAGGGAAGAAGATAGAGTCAGAGAAGAGGCGAGGAAGCGCAAAGAATTTGGTGATGATGTTGAACGTAAGCGTAGACAGAGGGCACGCGATCTCGAATATTTGGAGAGGGAGGTTAAAAAACCTGATTCAGTGGTAGATTGGGAAGACATTGATGAATTCTTTCCCGCATACGACTCAGTACCAGGCACGACTAGGACAAATATTGAAGATGACTTCGACACCAGAAGCATCGGGGAAACGATCGATAAAATATATGATGAAATGGGGTTAGAACAACTACCCCAAGGAGAGGGGAGGACGAGCGCTTGGAGAGCACTCAGCTGTATGACACTGAGGATGTCACCCGAAGTAGTGGGAGTAGGAAACTGTCCCGGGATAGGTTAGAAATCAGTAGAAACGATGATGACACAAGGAGTTGCGTGAATTGGGAACAACCAATGTCCGACTCCGAAGAGGAGGAGCACGAGGCAAATGAAGAAGGGAGAAGGCACGAAAGACGAATCCCAAGGGACAAAGGGGTGCGATGGTCAGACACTGGCGAGTCTGCACCGAGGGCATCAGAGTCAGCCACACAGTCTGACCGTCAGGAAGGAACATCCCATGGTCAGAGGGGGGTGTCATCACCGTCCTATGTAGACAGTTTGAGGACATTGCTAAGTAGACAGCAATGTGGGAATATTATCCCTGCATTAGACAGGAGAGCTATGAGAGAAGAAAAGGAAGGTTGCGCATTCCAATTTCTGCTACTAGAAAAGGGGGGAGCAAGACCACAATATATTCCATGGCCACACATGGACCGAGAAAACCTGAAAAACAAGCTTCCAATGCTGACATTGGGAGCCGGAAAATGGATACATGAGTTAGAAAAAATGACAGGAGGAAACACCTTAGCTATAGGGGACATTAAAGGTCTCCTGATCGCCATACTTGGTGAGAAAGCAGACGATGGGTGGACACGGGCGGGCTACCCCGGTGTAACCACAATCAACATGGCGCAAGACAGAGCGCTATTTAACAATTGCAGAGCAGCAGTATGGAAAGTGCTACGGGTGCTTTACCCAGACACTTCTGAAATGAGAGCTATAATGACTCAAAAAAATAAAGGAGTCGGAAGACCCGTTACTTTATATCCAGAACTTCCAAGACGCATGGGTACTCGAAACGCATGAATCTTGGACGAAATCTATACCTGTATTTTATCACATATTGTGCCAAGGGTTGCCAGAACCAGTGCAGAAACAGCTCAAGAAATTGGTAGAAGTTGAGGCTAAACCTTGGGCTTAAATACAGTTAACTATCGCGCATTACTGTAGATTGTTATAGGAAAAGAATCAAAAAAAGGAGGCGACTCGAAAGGGTGAGGAAGCGAAGCTGGTGCAAAAGAAATGATCAAAGTATGCTCTTGAAGGAGCCATGCTAATTAACGCAACTGAACAAAACATGCAACTGGTGGCTAGTCCACAACAGAATAATCAGGGTAACGTAGGATTTTACCCGAGGGGACGAGGGTTTAGAGGAAGAGGATGGCAGAGCAATCAGAGAGGTTTCCAAGGTAATCAAGGAGGCTTTCAAAAAATGTAAAATGGTAATTTGAATATGTCAGATGGACAAATAATCCGACCACCGCTAGTATGTTGGCTGTGTGGAATGACAGGGCATTTGGCTCGCACGTGCAGAAGTTAAGGCACACGGCAGAATAGACAAGGAGTGTGAACAGGCGCGGCAAATCCACCTGCATACCCACAACAGGGAGTTGCACAGAGTCACACGATGCAGCAAGCACAAGGAGTGCAGCAAGGGGTGCAACCACAAATTATAGGGAATGTTCCACTAGACAAACCCAACAGGCACTGCCACAAATGCCACAGACACAGAACCCTGTAAAGGGAAGCAACACTGAGAATGGGGTAAATCCGCAAGTGCACAGTGAGCCTAACTTATATATACACTAGGACAGCTCACTGGGAACCCTGATGTGCTCTATCCTATCAGTGACATCAGGCCCTCATAGGGAACCTAGGGTGAATGTTGTTATAGGGGGTAAAGAATATTCCTTCATAGTGGACATGGGTGCAACACGCTTGTGAATACGTGAAGGCAAATTTTCCTTGTCCGGCGATGCCATAGATACTCAGAATTTCACAGGAGCTCACAGTCGAGTTCCCTTTACGGACGCACTTCCAGTCTACATAGGAGAGTGCAACATGAATGTACCTTTACTATATTCACGCCAGACCCCTGTAAACAATTTGGGTCGAGACTTAATGACAAAATTGAACATGATGATTTCGTTCTCGGAGGAGGGCATAGTATGCTCCACTCCAGGAATGCATTATTCGAATGTATGCAAAATAATTAGATCTTACTGTCATGATGCCTACCCCAGGGCATCAGGACCAAGGCCCTCATCTCCGGGAGCAGGCATCCAGACATTTGTTTAAACCTCAGCTGCCCCGGCTAGGGGCTGTCTGGGTTCAGTCCTGGTGCCTTAGGCGCCATGCTCATCATAGAAATCAGTCGTGGCGCCATAGGCGCCAGGCTCATAGACTTTACTTACCTGATGCAGACCATGCTGCAAAAGAGTCCAAGCCTACATGAGGCCTGGATGGGACTATTTTGTTACAGGGACTATTTTTTACTCGGGCGTGGCTCTAGGGAACTTCTTACCTGGAACTACTTTGGAGGCTATTTAAACCACACCCGAACAGCAGCACATGCTTCGCGTTATTCTGCATCCAGCAGCGTGACGCTCACCGTGCCTGCAGCCAGAATCCAGTCTTCTGCGACGCCCGCGTGCCTGCAGCCAGCATCCAGTCTTCTGCCACGCCCGCCTCGAATCCGGAGCTCCTACAATAAAGAAGAAGAAAAGGACAAGGTTAGAAAACAAACTTATTTCAAATTCCTCACCTAATTCCGGAACCATTTCATCTCCGGACCTGGAAAGCACATCAGTCCTGCATGCGTCGCTTCGCCAGCTCCAGCACGGTGCCATACTCACCAGCTCTCACAGCATCTTTCGATCCGGCACTGTCTCCATCATTTCTTCGGCGTAATCCGGCACCTAAGGGACACAAGAAAAAACAAGGTGAGCCAAGGGAATCAACAAATACAACCTCTTAGACTTACCAGATTTACCACCGGCGGTATTATTCCATAACTCTCCACATTTTCATATGCCGCATCTGTAAAGAGGGAGAAAAACAACACGTTAACGCATGCAATAGTTACCGGACAGCGTTGGGTAACACAGACTCTTACCTGAACGCCAGCAGCAGCTACGAGACCTTCTTCTCACGAACTCAGTTGCAACTTAAGGAAGGAAGGGGAACAAGAGTGAACATCGGGCACATTGAACTCTTTGAACTTGATACTTACCAATCCCCCCAGGGATTTCAGAGTCGATACTTACCGGAACTCTCCCAACGCCTTCAAACCAGTGAAGTAACTGGTATCTACGCGCCCCTGCAAGACACGCAGGATGGAGAGCTCATCTTTTACGAACATAAGGTGAGGTTACTAAGGGGATATCGGAGGTGATTAGTGGGGGAGAGCGAGAACAGTTGGGAGGCCATCACTAAAACCCACAGGTGGTTAATCCCTGTCTCCACTTGCAGGAAAATACTTCTTCGGTTCCAGCAGACAAGACTAGGCGGGCCAGTCCAGACAGTCATCTCTGCACTAAGCATCATGTTGAAGGAGACCGCAGCTGTACGAGTTCGATCGACACCCCTGTGGGGTCCAGGTGAGCGTAACACTTACTCAGGACGCATGGCCATGAGAGCTGCACCGCTGGAACCAGACGTTTTCGCATATGGCATGCGGGTGCTTATGGCAGGATTGCCAGGTCTCGCAGACAGAACTATGAGAACCCCTGATGAGTTTCTATTCAGACCAAGATTACCTATGCATGAAGAGGAGGGACAAGTATTTCCCTTGATGATACATGCCGCAGCAGTGCAAGAGAAAGTAGCATTGGTCGACGGATACGATGATGAAGGCAGGCAATGGTGCGCGATCATCGCCATTGAAGAAGGGTATTGAGTGACTGACGTCACCTATGACGATCTGTTTGAAGAACAACCAGACTCAGAAGAGACAAGGGTGGAAGTGAGCCTTATCTTTTGGGTAAAAATGATCAGAAGAGAAGTGCCCCAGAGAATGATGTTGGCGCTGAAGCGTCCGGAATATTTTGACGAGGATATAGCAAGGTATCTGTCTCGGTATAGACAACAGGACCCTATGACGTAGGCCTCTTGAAGGGGGTGGGAGAAGTGAAGATTAAACTAAAGCCAGGAGCAATTTTGCAGAGAGTCCGACAATCTCCCATGTCTAGAGAGGCAGACAAAGGGATTTTTAAGACGATCTCTGCCATGATGGACCAGGGCATCTTAGTGACATCAGAGTCACTGTGTAATACGGCGGATTATCCTGTCAAGAAATCAAAAGGAGGGTCTTGGCGTTTAATCCAGTATTTACGAGCATTAAACGAAATTGTTGAAGCCGAGTTCCCTTTAGTCCCTAACCCATCTACAATCCTATGTAATATACCCGTTGAGGCAAAATATTTCACGGTGATTGATTTGAAAAATTCTTTTTTCTCAATCCCGTTGCACTGTGACTCACAAGATCTGGCATCATTCACGTTCAGACAAATGTGTCTGAAAAGCATAAGGCTGCCACAGGGGTACTGTGAGTCCCCATCCATTTTCAATAGAGTCCTACAGATGGACCTAAGCAATATTGCATTAGAAAGTGTTGTCTTGCAGTATGTGGATGACATCGTAATCTGCAGTACCACAGAAGAACAATGCAGGCACGACTCTGTTCAGCTATTGACTATACTGGCTGAGGATATAAGGTTGACAAGGAAAAGCTACAATACTGTCAACAAGAAGTGCTGTACATAGGCCAGCTGATCTCTCATGAAGGGAAGAAGGTGACCCCAGAAAGGGCTGAAGCAATATTGAACACGGCTAAACTACAAACGATAAAACAAATTCAGAGCTTTTTAGGCCTATGCAACTATGTTAGAGCATGGGATTTCGATTACAGCTCGTATACCAAGCCTTTACCCCAGGCCCTAAAGAAGGCCCAGGTGACAAAGGGAAAGACCGAGTGGTCTGAGGTGATGGAAAAAGGGTTTTCAGAACTCAAGAAAGTGTTTTGTACGGCTCCAGTTCTTGGAATTCCTAACTATGCAGAGGAATTCTACCTGTTTTCGCACACGAATGGCAGCGTCATGACGGCAGTGCTCGCTCAAAGAACCTCGTTGGGGTACAAGTCCCTGGCATATTACAGTGGGAACTTGGACCTAGTAATGAAAGGTCAATTCCCATGCGAACAAAGTTTAGCTGCCGCAGCGTTCGCCATAGAGAAGATGACAACCATTGTAATGGGATGTCCCACGACATTATACGTTGAGCACTCATTATTTGCCATTTTAGAGAAACCTAAGGGCACATTGATATCTCAGAGATCTTCTGCTTATGAAGTGATCATATCAAATCCATCGATCAAAATAATCCAATGTAAAATAGTGAACCCAGCTATGTTCATAGCAGAGCAGGTCACTGAAGGAGAACCAATACATGACTGTGCAAATTATGAAAAATTCTATGATAAAATACCCAGGGTAAAAGAAAATGCCCTGACAGGAGGGGAAAATAGTCTTTATTGACAGGTCCTCGAGAATCGATCAAGTTGACGGACAAAGTTATAGAGGTGTTGCTGTGGTGAAGCACATAGCAAATGGAGAATTTCGAGTACTCGTCAGTGCACGAATACCATCTCATTACGTAGCACAGGCTGCAGAGTTATTGGAGTTGATACTCGCCATTGAGAATCACGCAGACCAGGAAGTAACGGTGTACAGTGACTCCACCTATGTGACGTCCATAGTACACGCAGGCCTAGCGCGCTGGAAAAGGAGGGGCTACCTCCGAGCAAGACGGCACGCCAGTGCAGCACGCAGCCTTATTGGACACGCTGATTAAGGCATTACAGCTCCCAGTGGGCATAGCGGTCGTGAAATGTGCCGCCCACACGAAAGGGACAGATTTTGTGTTGCGCGGAAACCATGCAGCAGACACAGAAGTCAAGCGTATGGCATCCAAAATTGAGACGGTTATGGAAGTGGAAGTGGCGTGCACCCATGAAAGGATGATGGTAGCACGAACCACACCAGAATCCTATAGTAATCTTGGGCAGACGCAAATAATGGAGCTCCAGGGGGAGGCACCACAGGAGGAGAAAAACCTGTGGAAACATCAAGGGTGTTCTTTAAACCCCTCTGACAGCTAGTGGTTGCAAGACAGCACTGGTAAACCAGTAATGCCTGTAGCCCTACTAAAAATAGTGTTGGAACAATTGTATTACCCAATGCATCTGACAAAAGAGAATCTAGCAGCAATGCTCGCGGAAGACTGGTTTATACCGAATTTAGCTGAGCATGTTGCATTCTTTATGGTGAACTGCGTATTCTGCAAGAAATTCACCGCTGGGCACACATTAAAAGTAATGAGAGGAGTCATCCCCCGGCCAAATGGGCCTTTTCAGCATCTGCATATCGATTATCTCGACATGATTCAAGTATGCAACAGGTACAGATACTTAACTGTTGTGGTGTGTCCATTCTCTAGATGGATAGAAGCAGGTCCATGTACACACCCAGACTCTACCTGTGCGGCCAAATTCCTAGTAAGGGAAGTATTCCCTAGGTGGGGGTATGTGAAGTGATGAGGTCAGATAATGGGGCTCATTTTGTAAATGCAGTTTTTGAGCAGATCAGCTTGTTGCTTGGTATAAAGCACAAGTTCTCGTCGGTGTATCATCCAGAAGGTAATGGAATTTGTGAGAGGGTCAACGGCTTGTTAAAGGAAAGGATAGCCAAATTGAAGCTTACTCTAAAGAGGGGATGGTTACACTGCCTTCCACTGGCATTGTATGCTCTTCGGAACCAACCAGGGTCCGACCATCATCTTACGCCACACGAGATAGTCACAGGAAGGAGGATGAGGATCCCTCTTACCCCTAGAGACAGAACTAGATGTGATGCCCAGTCAACCCGAGAGGTCATAGGATCCGAAATACAAAAGTACTTGAACTGCATGACATCCAGCCTTACTGTAATTTCAGACCAGCTGCAACGACGAAGAACAGGGTGCAGCGCAGCGCAGAACACCGAAGGGGGCAGTGCAAAAGACTCAGTTCAAGATCTACGTGTTCCACTCGTGTTCCCTGGAGATAGGGTGCTAGTGAGAAACCACACGAGGAAAAGGTGCGATGAGCCAAGATTCAATGGTCCCTTCATCGTAGAGGATTGCACTCCGTCAGCTGTGAAGCTAGAGGGCAGGAGAGCATGGATTTTTCTAAATGCCATTAAGCCCTAAATCAGGGAAAAACCCCCCTGCCTGCACCCCACCGTGAAGAAAATACAGACAACGGGGAAGAACCACAGCACGTGCAGACGAGATCCATGACGAGGAAGAAGGATGCATGAGCAGTAAAGCAAGATAAAGAATCCTTGTGCAAATTGTGGCTTAACTTGGACATTCCCCAAAGCAAAAGAAAAGGGGTAAGGACATAAAAAACAGACACTTTGTGCATCCTAGTTTCAGGGTAAAGAAGATAATTGTGCATATAAGCCACACACGTTTTGTTGACATGAACCTTGAACCAAATCACACGTGAGCCTTGTCAAGGAAAAGACTATAACAAACTTTGATCAAAGACTTTTACATTGAAAGCAGATACAGTATCCTGATACATACAGTACCAAGACTTTGTTTGGCAGCACTTATGGTGTCCCCCAGTAGAGACATCACAAAGGACTTGATCACCTACTTCCATTTAGTATTAGTATCATATCTGTCACTGGTAGGGAGGGTCACCAGTGTCACAGACTTTCTACAAGATCCTGAGAACAAGAAGGTCATAAGACGCCTTCTTACTGTTATTGCGGAAGCTTTCATCATACTCCCACAGTACAGTGATAAGGACACAAATGCTTACACCACAGGTGAAACTAGATGAACTCATCAATACGCTTTTCTTTCGCATAATCGAGGAGCGCCCATCTATTGTTGGAAGAACCACCGACACTCTGACCTTTCTTCGAGATCGAGCAAACACTGAACAATTGAGCAATTTGTTAAACAAAATCTGCATACTGGTCGCACTCCACACGTCAGTGCAGTGCAGACATTGTTCTCGTCAAGGAAAGAACTTATAATCCTGAACCCAGCAAGACAGGACGAATGTCCCTTTCACTAGAATGTCCCTTTCACTAGAAGACAGCAGACTGGTGTACAGAGTCTTTTTCCGCATATTGGCTGACTTTCCCGAATTAATGGGGAGGCCAATCGAAATTGACAACCCCACATTTATCCGAGATCCAGCAAATATTGCACAATTGGGAATGCTTAATCTATTTTTTCCATAGTGTAGCAAGGGAATTTGATCCTGCATCAAGAGACAATTACCTTCCGCAAGAGGGGGGACATGTGTGAAGCACTTGACAATTTATGACACAAACTGGTCAAGGAACAATCTTGAGTGGGAGAAAAAATAACATTGACATTTGGTAAATGATCGGGATGGGGGCCCAGAACAGTAACCTGGTCCTCCCACAAGCAGAGAGGCACCCTCGCTTCTCTGGAAGGAAATGCTGCCACCTTTCTTACCAATCTATTATGTGCCTATGCATTGTGATTATCATTATTGTACTGTTGTTAACCATCAGAACTGCATTTTTTATTGGTGCACGAAGCGTTGCAATTCCAGTGCACCCACCTGATGATGTACGCATGAAACCCACAAAAGCACCCAGACCTTATATAGTTATTCCAGTCCCAAGGAAATTTGATGGTGAAATAAATGAAATGAAAATTAATGTAATTAGCAGTGATACATATACACTTGAGGTAATGAATGAACAGGAAAGCCGGAGACAGGGTCGGCACGAAAGGCATGAAGGCAAAGCGCTTACACCCACACACACACACACTGAATGCACACGAACCAGGCCTAGTGTCGATGACCACAGAACCTCAAATGAAAGTAACAGAGAAGACGAGACTGCCTACTGATAAAACCTTCACAGGAGATGATGAGAAAAAACAAGACGAAGTAAGAGGAGAGTCAACAGAAGCAGTCCTGCCAGACAGCCTGAGGAAAACAGAAGCGGGTGCAGAAGGACTCTCCGCAAGGACACAAATGCTAGTAGATCTACTACTATCGAACATAGCCAGAGTAAGAAAAATACAAGAGGAACTGAAGAACAGAACAACAGAGGCTGTATTATCGAACACGCATATTCCAACACGAGGGACAAGCACCAGGCCTACCATACAGCCATATACCGGACCAGTGTTAGGCTGGTTAGCATGGGTACATGCACGCAGCCGAGAAAAGATGCACAAGGACCAGGAAAGAGCAGCCAGACTCTTGTCCACTCAAATGGCACAGATGAAGAAGCCTGCACCGTGGACCAGGATACCTGAGAGTCCTCCAGCAGGAAAAAGCCACACAGATGCATTTAGGGATGTAGTTATAGCAAACTACAGGAAGACACTGAGAATCAAGAGAAGCCTACATGAAGGTAACAATGAACTAAACGACTACCTGGACAGCACAGCACATCTAGGGAACAACATTTGGTACCAGCAAATGAAAGAAGTTGGAAGGCGAACTTCAGAAGGAGAATGCTTTGTTTGTACACTTCTACCATACAGTAGGAGGAAATCCAAGATCTTTGTGGCTGTAGAAATTGATGTCCCAACAGCACACTGTCTGTCACATATAGCAATGTGCAACACCAGAGGCCAGTTCATGGGGAGGGATGCCTCATTGATATGGGCAACTGAAACAGATTACCCCGATGAAGAAATTATGTTCAGGACATTAAGACGAGAAATAGAGCTCACACTAGGAATCATCATGTGATCAGGTACGAAAAACCTGAAGTTAAAGAAACAGGAACAAGATGGGAAATAAACCCGAGACTGACCGTCTAAGGGAAAACACCAGAAGGGGCTCAAATGTGGAAGAACAGAGGCCAAATGCAGATTTGGGGAACAGTGCTCTCACCAGATGGATGGGAAGAAGGAGTAGTGATCTGCAGAGCATGGATGGTCCTTGGAGCATGCATGGAAGCAATAGAAAACTCACAGAGGTTGTGCAAACCTCTATGGCCGAGACTCCCCAAATATCTGACATGGGTCAAAGATACAGGAGGACCCCTGCAGATAGTGCCACTGGAAAGCCCGAAATTGTGATTCAGGAACAATGGCACAAGGAAAATGGGAGAGAATCAGAACTGTGGACACATTTTTGAAGCTCCAGGAATGATTCACGGAACTGCAGTGATTATGAATCATTACTGGGCGTGTGGATCCAAAGCATACATCAGACTGCCAAAGAACTGGGGAGGCATATGCACAATAGTGAACGTCCACGTTCCAGCACTAGTGATCCCGAAAAGCGACCTGAATATTGACAGTTTCCCGAAAGCAGATGCTCACCTGAGGAAAAGGAGATCTGTGGAACTGGTATCCTGGATGAAGAGAGAGAATTACTTTTCTGCCAAATCAGAAGAGGCTTTTCATGCAATCCCATATGAAGACAGGCTGTTCAGCCTCACCTCATCAGTGTTCACAACGATTCTTATGCCAAGATTCCAAGTTGGAGCAAATACTAAATGGTTGCAGATAACCAGATGGGAGTTACTGCAAACCATCAACACGACGATAAAAGGATTCAATGCGATCAAGGAAGAATTAAGAGCCATCGACTGATGACTCTCCAGAACAGATATGTACTTGACATGATCACAGCAATGGATGGAGGTGTTTGTGCAAAAATCGGAGAATCATGTTGCACATTTATACCTTCTCACAATGAGGAAAATGGAACCTTAACAGAAGCCATAGGTATGCTGACAAACCTGCAGAACCAGATGATCGATGAAACTGACGAAGTTGATGATGACAGCTGGTTTGGATCATTATTCCCGTGAGTCCCACAATGGATGGCAGGCATATTAAAGTTTCTGGGAGCCCTGCTACTGATGATACTATTAGGATTTTGTGTTATCAAGACAATAATCTCGCAATGCCAGAAAACTGCAAAGAATGCTATAGGGATGAAGATCATGATTGATGTCGAGCCAGGATGCAAGCCCAGAGATCTAACTGACGAAGAAATAAAAGACTTTGTGAAGACCAGCAAGCATGCACCAGAAGGAACAAAGTTTCTTTATCCCAGGAAACACAGAAATTATGAAGGAAAATGGATCTATTGCAGGCCAAGTGGACAATGTCAGCTAATGACATGGAATAAGGACGAACATGTAAACACAGTAGGAAACCTAAAAGGAGTGATAAAAATATGGACGCCGAAGAGACAGTCCTTCAAACCATCATGTACAAACCCAGAAGACGAGGAAGAAATGAATACAGAAGAACAAAGTAAGATGAACTACAAGGAGGAAGTGGAAGTGCTCGATGAACCAACCAGAGGGGGGGTGTAGAGGAGGTCTCAAGTGTGGCCCACACTCTAGTCACCCATTTTGAAGCACCAGGAACATTCACACCGAGATATGTGACGTATGATGAGCAAATAAACCAGCAGAGAGCCGCACTAGGGCTCTGTCCAGTGCCATTCAGAAGACCAATACCTATTGAAGCCCCAATAACCAGACAACCATGGGCAGTAAGATATCAATTGAAACAACCATATCAGCAAATGACAAGAAATGAAGATTGTTTAAACATTGTCCCAGAAGAAACTCAAAGGGCCTTAATGGAAGATGAATGATGACGTAACAAGTGCCCGGACAGACGTACAGTTGAAAAACGATAACCAAATGATGACACACAAAGACGAAACGCCATGAATAAGGATATCGCAGACATAGAAGAAGAGACGATGTCGGAATATAAAGAAACTTAAATTGTAAGCAGGATGAAAATACTCAACCAGCTAAACGCCTGTACATAGGCTTGTAACGCAAGAAGCTAAGAAAACAGTACGGCTTGCTATGCCTAGTAGAGGAATAGAGTGGCAAGCACCAACCATATATCTACCTCAACGAAGCACCTTATATAAGTGCAGTCCACTTTATACAAAAGCAGAATTAACCCAGGATTGTTATTCCAGCGAAAATAAGAAGAGAGACGGCGGAATCGAAACTCAGCAAGGAGCAGGCTGTGCCTGGGAAATCGAGGTCAAACCAAGAGAGGGAGGCGAGCAGTAACTTCAAAGAATCGAAACTTAAGAGCAGAGCAGTCTGCCCGTGAAGGTCGAGATAAGGGGGCCCAGGCAGGTGGCGGCCGAGAACGAGAATTAAATCCCCAAATATAAGGAAAACGAGGCCGATTCACGGTGTGCTAACACGTGACCAGCCAAGCGTAAAGAGGTACCAACATCTGATGTCACCCAAAGCAGGAGTTACCATAACTTTTCCTGACAAGAAGCTACAGTTTGGAGGCCATCCTCAGCCAACTAACTGACACATAGCCCTAAAGTACTGATTGATGGAAGGGAGGCAGGGTGAATCTTGGGGTATACTGCATTTGGGTGACCATTCTGCATGCTGCTAATTAAAGTGGAGATTTATGCTTACGGTAGTAGCCAGCCCAATCACAGTGAGCCAAATAATCTAAGGTCCTATAGATAGTAGAACCAATAAGACGTCGTATTTTTAGTGACATTTGTATGAGTAATGTAGAGGGATGGGCGTAGACGCCCACTCGATAAGAGTTATCAAATTCTAGCACGCCGTTACCATCAACAGATATAGCACCTATACTTAAGTTACCTTTTCCAACCAATAGAATTGCATGACAAACCTTTGAGTGTTACACGTCAATGATGACGAATTTCTACTATAACTATTGTTGTTTGAATGAAGAGTGGGGGGAGTTGAAGCGAGACGGGCCATTGCATCATAGTTGATTTCCATTGTTTCCCTGTTTTTTGTACTTGTCATTAAACGGACTCCCCTTTGCCAAACCACTGAGTTGTCCTTATTGATTGGTGTCGGAGTACGAGAATCCCGCACCCCATCCACCTCAAGGTCCAGCTATCTCGTCTTAAAGTACTCGAGGGAGAGCTCTGGTTCTATGGGCCGATCAGAGGTCACTCCCCCTCACTATACAGATGTGCTGCCTTTTAAGCTTCTGTTTGTATTACCTTTGGCCAGAACGTTCTCGAGCAGCAGAGTTCTTTGCTGATACCCTAGTATTCTGTACAATTAAACCTTGTTATCCTTGCAAGAAATCTCTTTTTTCCCTAAAGGGTTTTATTCTTTCTGGCGTGAGCGTAAACAGGGACTTGCTTTCACAAGTGCAGATCGTCACTGCACTTGCACGTTCTGAATGCTCACAAGCCCTAGTAGGAACGCCCCTTCTTTCTCATTGTTATTATATTTGCCTTTCGTTCCCATGTTCCCTCCCCTCAGCCCTGTGGGTGCTTTGAAACACAATTTCTTGATGTATAAGTGCCTTATAAATGCACAATAAATAAATAAAGTGCAGTGTGGGCTAGAGGAGAGGTGATGGGGATATGTGTAAGGGACAGATGCAGGGGTGTAAGGGGGCAAGCACAAGGGGATGAAGGGAAAGAACACCTTCAAGGTGCGAGGGAGGGGGGTTGTACCAGACTAAGAGGGGCATCCATCCAAGATTTAGTCAGAGAGGGGCCAGGACGGACAGTGCTGGTAGACGGGTGCTGTTGAAGACTGTGTATGGGAGGATAGGTCTATAAGACCCCCTCCCCGACATATCCCACCCACGTGAGGTTCATGGCCTGTCAGGGGCCCCCCTGTTACCAGGGCCTAAGTGGCGGGTGGCTGCTGATCGACACACCGGGCCAATCTTGTTATACTGTAACAGACAATCGACTCCATTTTGGAAGCATCAGGACTCCATTTTAGATAATAGCGACCTGAACCCCAACGAGACAGCCTGCCTGCGAATGCTGCAGCTTGGCCCCCACTCACTGAGCACAGGGAGCCATGCCCTCCCCCGGCGCCTCCACTCCATGGTAGATCCGCTAAAGGCCCGTTCTCACGAGCAACCAGACACGAACAAGCATCAGAACAAACACTGTATCATTTACCTTCCGCAATACATCACTGTCCCCGGAGTGACCTGACTAGCGGTCCGAGCCTGGAAAATAACAAATTGCTAAATTGAGCAGGCCCGGATACAGCATCTAACCCCTAACATTTAAGATATATGGTGTTAATGCCCGCCTCGTAAGAACCCCTGTCGATGTTCCCCAAATGAAGCGTCAACCACACACCAAAGCCTATCGATTCATAGAGTTGCTATGTTAATTATAAACACCCGTGTTGGGGAAGGGATAAAGTTTATAACTATTGGCAAAGTAAGAATGACCTCAGTTCGTGTAAGATACCATGTGTCTAGAAGACCCAATGAAAGGGCTTGATACAGCCCACCTAGTGCTAACTAACAAATGCTGCTAAGTACAAGGGAAGGCGGAAAAAGCATTACCAAGAATATGTGTGTGTCGTGCAGTGGGACACGTTTAAATGCATGAACAAGAATGCAAATGTACTACTACCCTTTTGAACGTATTGCTTTTATGCTCCTGAGTACACCACCAAACCTAATGCTACCTCATGTGTTATCCAACTGCTACCGTGTGTCATTGCTAAAATGTAGCCATCCGATGATTCAGTGATGTATGAAACACTGCCAATATTTCATAGTCGTATATGGAAGAGTTCATGAATGTATGGATATTAGAAATGTGTAATCTCTCTAGTATTACTAACTTTATTAACCGTCTCCTCGTTCTGCATAGTGTACAGCTCAGGCACAGAGAATTGTTCACGTACACACACAAGGCCATCTCCCCCTCCTCCCGCCAAGGACCACCAGGACGAGCTGGTGCGCGGGCAGCACCGACTCACCTCCCCTCATTCAGTTGGACCCGCTTCAAGTATTCACCTCCCCCATATCCGAGGCCGCCATGGTCGGCCAAATGAAGTATTTACAACCTGGTCCTAAACCCCACCGCCTCAAGGGGCCAAAGGTGCACCTTCACGGATCCAGTAGTACCCCAGCTCACCCCAAGTTAATGGGCCTTGGAGAATAGATATTCAACTCTGTGCTAACATATCATAAAGTAATTCTTCACTACATCTAACAAGACCAGAATGACAGGGCAGCACACCTCATGCCCTCAGACCAGACACCCAAGTTTATGACACCCGGTCAACAGGTCAGAAGTAACAGTGCCCTGATATATTGGTAAAGCTTCACATTGCATGTGTTTCTCCAGTATCCTATTATCCCTTAGAGTAACATATTGCAGGATTTACAGGACAACTGGAATCGTCTAAACGGATGAGTGTTTGTGTGTGTGGCCACAAGGGCAGAATGTTAGGTCCACCATCTATCACTGACCGCGCCTGGCCTGGCAGCCCCACCCCGATGAGCCCAGCTGACCCATCCGCCTCACGTTGGCACCACGCTGATGTCCACCAATCCTGGAGCTGCTCATCACTGCTGCGCCTATAGTTAGTCAACGCCACTCAATCCCCAGGACTATGTGCCCCCTATAGTGTGTAGGACTAATGGCGAAGTTTTGTAATAAATAAGACTGTCTTTGCTAATGTCAGACAGAGCGCTCTCGGAGCTTGCAGAGTCCTTTGCATGCCATATTTGACTAGATAAAAAGCTGTTTACATTTACCCGCAATTGGTCCTGGTCCCATTCCCTCCTGGGGTGTGTCCTTTACTGCCTCTCATTGTGGGGAGGGTAATGCCTTTTGGGGACGCTTGCTTTCAGTGGTGACCCCGAAAGCGTGATTACATTTGGCATGATAAATTCCAGGCGGCAGTGGAGACGCACGGTGCGCCCGTCAAAGAGAGCTGCCCGCCTACGGCAACTGGTACTCTTAGACGTGCGCACGGGATAGGACAAAGGGTACGGGGTCCCGCTCCAAAAAAAAAGTTTAGTACCGCTCGCTGGAGCTGGGGGGTGGCCATTGAGTGTGTGGCAGCGCCGCCTGGACAGACCCAGTCCGGAGAATTTCGAATCAAGACGGGCACGTGAGTATTAAGTGCGAGTGATTGTAAAGGGTGAAGGGGAAGGGAGCCAGATTACACAAGGTTGTTCAAGGGGTACTTTCAACTATTAATGCTATTTGTATCTACTCTACTTTCTCTGCATATGGCCATTAGGACAAAAAATGTGAAATAAGGGAAGATAAGACGGGAACCTAACTCTGCAAGGGGGTAGAAGGCGGCGCCACATAGTGCTATCTCAACTAGTACTGGGAATAAGTAAAAAGTGGAGGATAAAATATAGGTGTCTGAAAATAGGGAGACATGGTGTATACGTTAGAAACTGCTATTTTCTTTCTTCTTCTATTTCAGTCAGGGTACCTCAGTGTTGAGCAAAAGATCAAAAGTTTTAAAAGGTCTGAGGACAAATGATGATCTAGGGTAAGGGGATCTTATCAGGGAGAAAAGTACAGGGCAAGGGAAAAGGGGAGGGGTAAATGTTATGTGTTGTATGTTAAATGTATGTTAAACATTTGTCCTATGCAGCACATGTTAAGTTAACAAATGTCTCAATGAGTTGTAAAGAAATGATGTTGAAGTGATGACATTGCATAGCTCTGTGGTATGGTCATTGTAAGTGTGACCCGGTAAGATTTGAAGGTAATAATATTGTGAGCAAGTACTTTTTTGTATATGTCCAAAAATGGATTAAGATAAGAGTCACACACACCTATAAGCCACAGTGATAGACACAAAATAGTACAGAAAGGCAAACACTGGGAGTATAATATGGGGGCGGAGACAACGCTGGCCCACATTTGTAAAAATCTACCTGGTTATGCAGAACGCATAAAGAAATACCACGATCAGTGGGTAACCGAATTAAAGGGAGAAGGACTACCCCAAGCATGGCCAGAAGGGGGATCGTTTGATAAATGTGTCCTGGATATGGTAGCCACATGTATATTCATGAAATACAAGGGGAAGCAGTTTCAAAATAGAAGAGAAATATTAGATTTGTGGAGGCTCTTCGAAGAAGTGCCTCCACTAAAAAAGAAAGAATTAGTACCAAACCTGCCCTCTACTGTTGATACTCCCGTAACAGTACATGAAAATGAAAGGGAGGATACAGGAAAAGAGGGATCCGTAGAGGTAACACGATTGTACCCCCTCCTAAACAAACCAGTGCCGGCAGAAGGTTATAGGGATCCCACATATATGCCCACCGCAGCCCCCACAGCCACCCCACAACCAACTGCACCGCCACCATAAGAGTGCCCCAGACAGCGTGGGCAGGTAAGCACCCCCGTGGTAGATATTGAGAAGTTAACAGAGGATCTCGATTCTAGGCTCTCAATGGCAAGAGATGAGTTATCCAGAATAAGAAATATATGTGAACAGAGCGGAACAAGTGTTGCTAGAACTGAACAAACACCTAGAGCACAGGCACTCGACAGATCATCCGAAGAAGGATGGAGGAAAGGGGAAATACTGTTCAGGATTCAGTAAGAGCCAACTCAAATAATAGAACTGGGGCCACAGGAGATGGAAGAAAACACAGGTGAAGAGGGAATGGCTACCGGGGGAATGGAAGAGCTGTGGTGCGATATTGATGACGAAGAACAGGAAAGTGGGAGGTTGGGTGTGGCGATGGGAGGAAGATCAGGTAGAGGAGAGGAAACACCTCTGGGAAGGACAATGGAAGAGGAATGGACAGGAAGGTTAAGGAATAGAATGGGGAGAATGGCACCGTTAGGAAGGAAAGGATTGAAGGTGAGTACTGGCAGAACAACAAAGAGCAAACTACAACTCCCATTGATACATGGGGGAGGTGGGAGACCAAATTACATACCCTGGGCCCAGATGGATAAAGCCAATTTATTAAAATCATTTACCCCGCTATCAGGGGGGGGCGAGTAAGTGGATATATGCATTTGAAAAACATACCGTGGGAGTGCCATTAGCGGTAGGCGATGTCAAAAGTCTGCTAGTAGGTGATCAGGCAGACAGAGTGTGGGCAAAAGCTGGCTTCCCGGGAGTAACATTGGATTGCTATCGCCATGATGGAGCATCCTTTAACACAGTGCACACGAGGGTATGGGATGCACTAAGGGAAACATTCCCAGTCACACCAGATTTACAGTCAGTAATGCAGTGCACAATGAATGATGGGGAGGATGCTATGGATTACATTTTTCTGGTGCAGGAGATGTGGAGAGCCGAAATGGGCACACCTTGGTATCAGTCAACATCTCTATTTTACTTTATAATAAAGAGAGGACTCCCAAAAGAGGTGCAGAAAGCACTCGACAAAATAGCTGGGATCGAGGCAAAGGGATGGACAGAAATACAAAGCATAATAGTGCACCACTGCAAAAGAATAAAGGAGAGAGAAAAAGAAATTGCCCAGAAAAGGTTGGCAGATGAGGCAAAGTTAGTACAAACAAAGCTGGTGAAGGTCGCTGCAGCTGTAGCAGCACTCCCCTAAGACAGGGAGGGGGATGAGGAGGAGGCGCTGGTAGCAATACAAGGGAGGATGGCAGCAAATTGGGCAGGCAACGGGCAGCCACAGTGGAATAGACAGGAGGGTGGTCAAGGATACGGGAGAAATGGTGGGCATGGAGGGCAGGGTCCTAGGGGAGGACCAGGAACCTGTTAGAATTGTGGGAGGTGGGGACATTTCGCACGGGAATGCAGAAGCAGACCAAATAATGGGTATCAAGACGATCAACCATGTGGTCATCCTCACCCGGGGAGCCCCTATGGATTACCCATGGGAGGGGCACACGGAAAGCCAGAGCAGGGGTATGTAAAGCAGCAAAGAGAACCTCCTCACAATGTACAACAGCATCCACAAAGCCGCAATCATATGCAATACACACAAGGTAACCCCTTCGCCACGGCTGCTAACGGTACACCTGCCCCGTATGGCGGAGTGGCGGTGGTATCAGGGAATGTCTTCAGTCAAGGGAGGAACATGAGACATCCAGCATAGGACAGCCCACAGTGAGCACTTGCATGTCCTGTTCTATCTACGACCTACACTGCAGCAGAGGAACCATTGATAGGGGCGCAGATAGGGAATAAACAGTTCATATTTATTGTGGACTCAGAAGCTGAAAAATCATGTTTACGTGAAGGCCGGTTTCCGCTATCTAATCGTAATTTGGAGACACAGGGGTTCTCTGGGGCTGTTGTCGAAGTTCCTTACACAGAAGATTTAGATGTCACCGTGGGGGGTAAGACAGTGTGGGCACTCCTTCTGTATTACGAACAGCCCCCAATTAACTTGCCTGGAAGGGACCTTCTCAGTAAGCTTAATATGACTATCTCCTTCACAGAGAGAGGGATAGTTTGTTCAACCCCAGGGATTTGTCCCATGCACGTAATGCTGGTGGTGCATGCACGAGCAACAGCACCAGAAGTGCGCAGCATACCAGTAGATCCTGATGTGTTTATTCAAGGGCTGAAAACTTTGGCAAGAGTAGTGCCTGAGTTGAAAAAGCTAGAATGGCGGGTACCCGCAGAGTTCATCTTCCGACCAATAGCATGCCCAGAGATTGTGCCAGGGACAGTGATGTCCTTAGATTTGCATGCAGTTCAAATCTCAGCCAAACGAATAGCCGTCATTGCAATGGATATACATGGCTGCGAGTGGCGCAGAGTGTTGTGCATCAATGCCGACATTGCATTGCGAGACCTGTCAGATGAAGATCTTTTCTCAGACTCGCAAAGTGACGGTGAGATAATAATGGAGATAGCAATACCCTGTGACATCATGATACAAGAGAGGCAGGTGCCAGTACAGCTGATGGTAGTGGTGGGGGCACTGTCTTCCTTCTTAGATGATGATATGAAATTAGTGCCCAGCAACTTGTGGACCACAGGCCCCCATGATGTGGGATTATTGCATGGTGTGACACCAGTTAAAATTAAACTCAAACCTGGAGCTATTTTGCCAAGGGTAAAGCAGTACCCCCTGTCCCGAGAAGCAGAAGAAGGCATAAAAGAGACAATCAGTGCATTACTGGGTCAAGGAATAATAATACCATCAAATTTGCCATGTAACACTTGCATTTACCCAATCAAAAAAGCAAAAGGTGGGGCATGGAGGATGATCCAAGACCTACGCCCCCTTAATGACGTCATTCAAAAAGAATTCCCTTTGGTCCCTAATCCAGCATCCATACTGTGCAGCATCCCCAAGAATGCATCACATTTCACAGTAGTTGATTTGAAGAATGCGTTCTTCTCCATCCCACTGGCAGAGGAGTGCAGGTACCTCACAGCCTTCACACTGGGGGGAAAGCGGTGCGAACATTGCAGGTTACCCCAGGGATACTGTGAGAGCCCCAGCATATTTAACCGCATCCTCCATGAAGATCTAGGGAACATGACAGCGGAGAGCACGATCATTCAATACGCAGATGATTTACTCATCTGCGCAAAGAATGAGGAAGAATGTAGAAAAGACTCTATTGCTCTTTTGACATTGCTAGCCCACAAAGGCTACAAGGTCGACAGAGGAAAGCTGCAGTACTGCCAACAAAAATTATTGTACCTGGGACAGCTAATCTCACAAGATAGCAAGAAGATAATACCAGACAGGGGAGCCGCCATTACAGCAGTAAGACGGCCAAACACAGTGAAAGACATGCAAAAATGTCTAGGAATGTGTAACTACTGCCGAGCGTGGCTATTAGATTACACAGCATACACATGACCACTATTGCAGGCACTCAAACAGGCCCAACGAGAGAATACAGAAATTCAATGGTCAGCAGAAATGGGTGATGCATTTATCTCACTCAAGGAATTGATCTCGAGCGTACCAGTGCTCGCGAACCCTGACTATGAACGTGAGTTTTACCTGCTCACCCACCGCAAGGGGATCCTCATGACAGCAGTACTGACACAAAAAACATCCCTGGGACACAAGCCACTTGCTTACTACAGTGGCACATTAGACGCAGTAATGCAAGGACATTTTGCTTGCGAGCAATCTCTCGCAGCCGCAGCTTTCGCTATTGAGAAAAGTGTGACAATAGTGATGCGGTGCTATGTGACACTATTTGTGGAACACTCCCTATTCGCTATATTGGAAAGATCAAAAAGCACCCTGACAACACAAAGAGCCACTGCTTATGAAATAATATTGTCCAGTGCAAACATACACATCGTCCGATGTAAAACAGTAAATCCAGCAAGATTCATTACAGAACCATACACATTGGAAGACATGCAGGAACACGACTGTACAACTTACAAGGGGGAGAAAAGGGAAGGCCCGGTGATAAACAAAAACGCCCTAAATGAAGGAGAAGTTTTCTTTATAGATGGGTCAGCATCAATAAACCCAGACACGGGGGAAAAACATGTGGGAGTGGCAGTTGTGAGATTAGAAGAAGGTGAGTACGAAGTGATAGTACAGCACCGCCTGCCATCGCATCACTCAGCCCAAGCAGCAGAACTTATAGCACTCATTGAAGCATTACGGCAGCGAAAGGGTGTGCAGCCACTATTTACACAGACTCAGCTTACATGACCACTACCGTACACGGTGGGTTGGCAAGGTGGGGACGGAGAGGGTTCTACAGAGCAGATAGGTCACCAGTACAACATGCAGAGCTCCTGAAGAAATTGATTGAAGCATTGAAAGAACCTACTATGGTAGCTATAGTGAAGCGCCAGGCCCATACGTCCAATACGGACCTCATCTCTTTGGGAAACGCAGCAGCGGACGCTGCAGCCAAGGAAGCCTCCTACTTAGTGAAAGAAATAACAGGTGAGTACCTAACGCACCAACAGGTAGTGGCAGAGCTCCCAGATGGATACAATACCATGCCCGTGTCACAAATACTGGAGTTACAAGAAGGGGTAAGTGAGGAAGAAAAAGGGCTGTGGGAAAAGAGAGGTTGTAGCCAATCGGCAACAGATCTTTTGTTGCGTCAGAATAACACGGGGAAGGTGGTAATGCCACTCAAACTCTTAGAAATAGCGTTCCAGCAACTACACTTCCCAGCCCACAATGCTAAACAACACATAGCAGTAGAGATTCAAGAGGACTAGTTTGTACCAGGCCTCCAGGAACATATATCAAAACTGGCAATGGAATGCACAACATGTCAAATATACAATTCAGGAATGACCCTAAGGACACTACGAGGAACAATACCCAAACTAGTAGGGCCCTTCAGAGAACTGCATATTGATTATGCAGACATGGGAGAAAGGTGTAATGGTGCACGATACATGATAGTGGTTGTTTGTCCATTCTCCAGATAGATGGGTTGAAGCAGGGCCATGTGCACGACCTGATGCCAAATGCACTGCAAAATTCTTAGTGAGGGAAGTATTCCCCCGCTGGGGAATTTGTGACGTGATTCGCTCGGATAATGGCACACATTTTGTTAATGAACTTTTTAAAGAAGTAACAGCTCTGTTAGGAATTAAGCACATGCTTTGCTCGATTTATCACCCACAAAGCAATGGCGTGGTGGAGAAGATCAATGGCCTTCTGAAGGGTAGGCTGTCAAAATTGTGTTTTTCCCTTAAAAAGAACTGGGTTCATTGTTTGCCTCTGGCCTTGTTCAAGCTGAGAAATCAGCCTAGCAAGGACCACCATTTGTCACCGCACGAGATTGTGATGGGAAGACGCATGCACACAGCACACTCCCCGCTCTGCAGGCATTCAGATGTGCACAAAAGCGCCTTGATACTAGGAGAAGAATTTAATGACTATCTGACAAAACTCACCAGAGCAGCATGTATGATATCAAGGCAGCTTGCACCACCATTTACTCGAGAAGAAGGGAATGATACAGTAACATTTGTTGAGCAAAACTCACAAGGACAGTTAATGACAGGAGATATGATTTATGTCCAAAGTTTCATACAAAGGTGGAATGCCCCAAGATTTCATGGCCCTTATGAAGTGATATTTTGCACCCCGACTGCGGTGAAGATAAAGGGTCTGAGATATTGGATACATTTGACCAACGTACGTAAAGCATATGATAGTGTCAGAGATTAACGAGAAGAAGAAGCACAGACGACAGCAGAGATCTCACAATAAAATGAAAAGCAAAAGCATTAATATCAAAACGGGTAAAGAGTAAAATAATCATAGCAAGAAAGTATACAGTGATGGATATAGTTTCTGTGCCAAATGGAAAATAAAGATGAAAATGTAAATAAGAATGAATTGCAATTATAAAATGTGTATCTCTCTCGCTCTCTCTCTCTCTTGCCCCCCTTCTTGCCTCTCTTTTACTATATGATATAATTATGATCTCAAATGTTTAAGTATGCTTAATGCACTTTTATGTTTTAACATATAGGAGTAACCATGGCAACGAACGGGCAGCCCGCAACAAATAACATTAGGGTAGTTAGAAATGGAAATAATGCATTCAACTTACATAGATATTCGTATAAGTGTGCGCTGTTTGTGTGTGCTGTTTTATGTTTGGCAATGATGTTTGGACGTATTATTTATTGGTTCATTTCATTCATCTCTATTGAGATGAATGAGGGGGGAGGGAATGGAACCAACACGGGAAATAGAACCAAGGTGGTCAAAGAGGGTGATTACTTAGTATGGAATGGATTCCAGCTTGTATGAGGCTATGGTACAATCCCGCCCAATGCACAGCCCTCAAATAACATCAACAGTAGCCCGAGTATAAATCCAACCCAACTCTCAAATGTCTCAGAATATAATGTTTACAGACTAAACGATCGTAACCCTTCTGTCATATCATTGTTGTACGATACTACTGCCACAATGCCCTCACTAAAAGTTACCCCAACAGCAGAAACTAGACCACCTATAGGCGGAAAGGAAGAGAATGAAAAAACGGCAGAGAGGTTTCTGTATCTATATGATGAATGGGAAAAGGGGGGTGCGGGGAAAGGGGGGGCCAATATCACACATAGCCTGAGAAGCAAAGAGCTACCTTAGAAGCAGTAGGAGGAAGAGGGAGGTGGGGAGGAGAAAATATGACGAATATTCTGGCCTGGGTCTAGACACAATAGAAGACCCCAGACATCCACACCAGTCAAACAAATGGTATGCAGACATGAGTTCACCGCAAAACAGACAACTAAAGAAAGTGGCTATGTCTGTTCCCTGATCCCCCACGCCTCGGGTACACCTAAAGTTCTGCTGCCTAAAGAATTACTTCTTACAGATGCCCAATGTCTCCTTCATCTCACTTTCTGCAGAATTAAGAACGCCTTTCAGGCACACGAGGTATCTTTTGAAATGCTGCAAAACGAGAAAACCTGTTACTCAAGAGCCAAAGGAGTGATATGCTTGAAAGAACCTTTTTTTGTGATCAAAGGGACATTGTTTTTGGACAATAAATGGAAAGATGAAGAAATATTTTGCAAAGCTGAAGCACTGCAAGGACTGGTGGCTGAAAAACTACAGTGGATCGAAAGAACGTGCACAACAGTTTGGAAGGAGCACATAATGAAACTGACCTGGGTGACTGCCATAGAAAAGCCGTTCAAACTGCAGAAAGAAATATCAGATGATCTGTGTTTCCAGGGCAAAGGGAAAAACTCAATGGGTGTAAATAAGAACTGTAACCGGACACTCACTATCCCAGGCATGAAGAAAGGAAAAGCAGCGCTTATGGACACTTACTGGGTCTGCGGCAAACAGGCATATTTGCACCTCCGACAATCCTGGAGGAGCACATGCTCCTTGGCAACGTTGTATTCAGCATTGATGGTGATTCCGGAGAGTCATATCAATGGAGGAAAAAGAGTGCCAGACGCCCCCCGTGAGCCAAATACCCAGCCAACGGAAGAGCCACAACAGTATGCCCTGTCTCCCGAAAATGTGCAAGAGGTGTTATCAAGGCAGCGAAGGTCATCCAACTACATATCCAAAGCCTCCTCAGAATTATTGGCGCAGATTCCAGACAAGTATCGATTGTTCAATTCTGCAGAAACGTTCTTCACCTCACTCGTTCCAAGCATCCAGGTGCGGGCCAACGCAAAATGGCTCCAAATCACACACTGGGAGCTGATCCAGCTGGCCAACGACACTGAAGAAGGGTTTAACGTGATCAAGGTGGAGCTAAGAGCCCTACGGTTGATGACCATGCAGAACAGGTATGTCCTAGACCTGTTAACGGCGATGGACGGCAGTGTTTGCCGAAAAATCGGGAGCGTATGTTGCACATTTGTACCTTCTGAAGACGCAGATAATGGTACACTGTCACATGTTATCACAGCAGTGCACAACCTGGGGGAACGAATGAAAAACGAAGGTGGAGCAGACGCCAGCACCTGGTTCGACAACCTCTTCTCCTTGGTACCATCATGGCGGCTTGGACTGACGGTCAAAATGCTGATGCCTGTCGTGGTATTTTTACTTTTAATTTTTTGATTGTGCCAGCTGGGTCTTCGGTGTTGCGCAAATGCAGTGCCTAATGGTGCAATGATGATGGTGACAATGGGCAACACTAGAGGAGTGGCACAGATCATGCAAGAAGCTCACGTACAAACAGGTGAGGACCCTGAGCCAAAGTATAGAATGGTGCCATTATACTATGATGGGGACATAGCAGATAGGTTATATCACACCACAATAAAAGAGCCCTAAGAACGTGAGTGGTATACAGAGGTATGGGTGGACTTGGAAGGAGATAGTGGATGTATATATATGACCTGCACACCAGATGAATATGCTAGGAGGGGGGAGAGCCTTTGGGGAGTGTGTAGAGCCTGGATGCCAATAAAAGGTACACTGGCATGGGATGAGGCTGTTGCAAATGAAAAAGAGCGCCAGAGGTTGGGCGAGTTACAGTACTCGTTACTTAAGTAACGAAAGGAGGGAAATGTATGGAAGGATAGGTCTATAAGACCCTCTCCCTGACATATCCCACCCACGTGAGGTCCGTGGCTTGTCAGGGGCCCCCCTGTTACCAGGGCCCAGGTGGCGGGGTGGCTGCTGATCGACACACAGGGCCAATCGTGTTGTACTGTAACAGACAATGTACTCCATTTTGGAAGCATCAGGACTCCATTTTAGATAATAGCGACCTGAACCCCAACGAGATAGCCTGCCTGCAAATGCTGCAGCTTGGCCCCCACTCACTGTGCACAGGGAGCCATGCCCTCCCCCGGTGCCTCCACTCCATGGTAGATCCGCTGAAGGCCCGTTCTCACGAGCAACCAGACACGAACAAGCATCAGAACAAACACTGTATCATTTACCTTCCGCAATACATCACTGTCCCCAGAGTGACCTGTCTAGCGGTCCGAGCCTGCAAAATAACAAACACCATCTCAATTGAGAAGGCCCCGACCCAGCATCTAACCCCTAACATTTAAGATATATGGTGTTAATGCCCGCCTCGTATGAACCCCTGTCGATGTTCACCAAATGAAGTGTCAACCACACACCAAAGCCTATTGATTCATAGAGTTACTATGTTAATTATAAACACCTGTGTTGGGGAAGGGATAAAGTTCATAAGTATTGGTAAAGTAAGATTGACCTCAGCCCATGTAAGATACCATGTGCCTAGATGACCCAATGAAAGGGCTTGATACAGCCCACCTAGTGCTAACTAATGAATGCTGCTAAGTACAAGGGAAGGCGGAAAAAGCATTACCAAGAATATGTGTGTGTCGTGCAGTGGGGCACATTTAAATGCATGAACAAGAATGCAAATGTACTACCACCCTTCTGAACGTATTGCTTTTATGCTCCTGAGTACACCACTAACCTAATGCTACCTCATGTGTTATCCAACTGCTATCGTGTGTGATTGCTAAAATGTAGCCATCCGATGATTCGGTGATGTATGAAACACTGCCAATATTTCATAGTCGTATATGGAAGAGTACATGAATGTATGGACGTTAGAAATGTGTAATCTCTCTAGTATTACTAACTTCATTAACCGTCTCCTCGTTCTGCATAGTGTACAGCCCAAGCACAGAGAATTGTTCACATACACACAGAAGGCCATCTCCCCCTCCTCCCGCCAAGGTCCGCCAGGACGAGCTGGTGCGTGGGCAGCACAGACTCACCTCCCCTCATTCAGTTGGACCCGCTTCAAGTATTCACCTCCCCCATATCCAAGGCCGCCATGGTCGGCCAAATGAAGTATTTACAACCTGGTCCTAAACCCCACCGCCTCAAGGGGCCAAAGGTGCACCTTCACGGATCCAGTAGTACCCTAGCTCACCCCAAGTTAATGGGCTTGGAGAATATATATTCAACTCTGTACTAACATATCATAAAGTAATTCTTCACTACATCTAACAAGATCAGAATGACAGGGCAGCTCACCTCATGCCCTCAGACCAGACACCCAAGTTTATGACACCCGGTCAACAGGTCAGAAGTAACAGTGCCCTGATGTATTGGTAAAGCTTCACATTGCATGTGTTTCTCCATTATCCTATTATCCTTTAGAGTAACATATTGCAGGATTTACAGGACAACTGGAATCGTCTAAACGGATGAGTGTTTGTGTTTGTGGCCACAAGGGCAGAATGTTAGGTCCACCATCTATCAAGGACACTGACCGCGCCTGGCCTGGCAGCCCCACCCCAACGAGCCCAGCTGACCCATCCGACCCACGTTGGCACCACGCTGATGTCCACCAATCCTAGAGATGCTCATCACTGCTGCGCCTATAGTTAGTCGATGCCCCCCAATCCCCAGGACTATGTGCCCCCTATAGTGTGCAGGACTCATGACGAAGTTTTGTAATAAATAAGACTGTCTTTGCTAATGTCCGACAGAGCGCTCTCGGATCTTGCAGAGTCCTTTGCATGCCCTATTTGACTAGATAAAAAGCCTTTTACATTTGCCCGCACTTGGTCCTGGTCTCATTCCCTCCTGGGGTGTGTCCTTTACTGCCTCTCATTGTGGGGAGGGTAATGCCTTTTGGGGATGCTTGCTTTCAACTTCTTGGGGGGGGGCTGGTGCTCGGTGTGACACATAGGTGAACCAGCCCACCAGTCGCAGCTGCAGCTGGGACCAATTACCAGGGCATGGGGAGGGGGAAGGAACTGGAGAAAAGAAAGATCTTGAGAAGTTTCCAGAAATTAAGGAGATTCGACTCAAGTCTGAGAGGGGCAGGTAGGCCATTCCAGAAGGAGGCTCATGCTGAAGTTAGAGATCTACCCCCCACTCTCTGCTTGGAAAAACATAGGCTTGCCTAAGATAAATCTGTCTCATGAGAACTTCCAGCGAGGATCTTCTGGTACCTCGTACTCTGAGACACCGGACAACATTGCGCTACCACTGGATGAGAGCCGAGAAAGTCGCACAAGCATAACCCCAGAGTTCATGGAAGAGTTAGAATAGGCAGCTACTGCTACCTGTCTTCACAAGGGGGTGCTCTTGACTAGCGTGTGCATGGCTGGCTGGCTGTTGAAGTCAGTGTCTTTGAGGGTGCTCTTCATCTTGTAGATGATGACCGTGACCAGCATGCAGCCAATGAGGAAAGCACCTGTGCAGTAAATGATTATTTTGAGGTGAAGCATGGAGGTCATGATCACAGGGTTCTCTGAAATGGCTTCATGAATGGTCAACCATGCAGAATGATGGGAGATCCCAATAGAGTAACCCGCCAAGCATGTATACTCCCAAGCATCCTCAAAAGAGACATTCCTCAAGTGGAGGACTTCCATTTCCATTAATGTTAACGCCAGCTGTCTTTAGAGTCTCAACAAATGGCAAGCCATCGGGTGCGATCTTGCTCCCGTTGACCTCGATATACTTCAGTCACTGGATGTGGGATTGTGGGTCACTGTACACTTTGCACACAAAGTCCACATTGCTGCCCACAGGAAACACTTTGGTTAGCAGGAAGCCTGGCTTGCAGGATGGGCCGATGAGGTGACCGCTCAGTCTTTTTCTGCTTTCCCCCCCTTTTCGGTCCTCGAGACTCCACCTAGCTCCAACCCGTAGCCTGCTCCATAGACATCGGGCGCAAGGGATCCCCACAGAACACCACTATATCCATATAGTAGGTGTGGTTGATGCTCCCATATTTATTCTCTACAAGGCAGGTGTAGTTTCCCTTATTGGACACCACCACAGTGTCCATTATGATGGTCCAGGTGTTGTAGCGAACCTTGTATCCACCGATAAGGTGATCAGGCTTGAACTCTTCGCCATTCTTCAACTATCAAACTGTTGTGGATGGCGTACCACTAGCTGGGCACTTTAGCTTGACCATTTTTGCTTCCCGGGTGACATGAAGCTTCTTCTCCATTTTTTCAGGGTTTGCCCAAAACTGAGTCACCAGGTTCGGTTTGGTGTTTTACGGTTCCTTCTCTTCAGAGGATGGCTTTTCATCGTCGCTGTCATCGTCCTCCACCGAATGAAGTGTATCTGAGACACTAACAGTGAAGTAGGAGGTCTCGGTCTCAGGTGGCTGGTGGGTCATGCAGGCATACAGTCCGGAGTCCTCCTACACTGCATCCCTGATATCTACCTCTGACTCCGTTATGTGCACCATGTTGGTCTCCATCAGTTGAACCCCATCCTTCTCCAAGTTTATGCTGTGGACATGATCCCGCAGTGCAACTGGAGCAAGTCGACAAGGTGTGCAGAGTACGACTCAGCATCAACCTTGGCTTTAGAGGAAACTTGATCAGGGAGCATGGGGGCTGGACGTGCGGCAGAGAATGTGGTCACGACCAGCACAGACCAAAAGATGAGGTGCCACCAGGTCAACATCCCTGCTCCACCACTACTGCCCGGCAGTTGGGCACAGCCCATCCATGGGGAATCCAGTCTCAATCGAATACTTGTGCACATCTGTTCCCAAAACCTTTCCTCCACACTCCGCTCCTGCACCAAGTGCCTCTTGCATGGAGAGAGAAGATCCCAGATACAATCAAGTCATGTCTGGGAAGTTTTTCCAGCACAGATCCAGAGAGAACTCTGAGGTTCAAAAGAGACAAACAAAAGGGTCAGTTCCAGTGGACATGTCAAATAAACTCACAAAAGAAGTACGGTCCTGGCCCCCGGAGAGAACATGCTGGCTGGGAGTGTTTGCGGGTCGGAGCCCGAGCACTGCGGGTGTGCAGAGTTCCGAGACACTCGCTCCTTCTGTGGGGCAGCCTGACCTCCTGAAATCTCCTTGGCTCTTGCAGACTCTGAACCTTCCGGGGTTTCTTGCACGCTCTCTGAGACACTGCGGTCTGTGCGCCCCTCCATTCCAGTGGTGCAATCCCAGAAGCTCCTCTTCTCCCACAGGGCAGCTCATGGTGGATGTTCACTGTGCATTGTGGGAAGGATGGATTATGGCTCCACCCCCCCAAAAAAAAAAAAAAGAAAGAGGGGCAGGTTAAGGGAACACTCTTCTACCACTGAGCAAATTGAGTAGTTATGGACATGGCTGACCCAGTACGGAAGGGTGCATGGGGTACACAATGGCAGAAAACACAGATCACAGGGTCTGTGGCTGACGATCTGGGCAAGAGATAAGAGGGATCACAAAGTACCCCAGGCCATCAACAGTGGAGGGGGTGGGAGACTGGGGTGCTGTGGCAATCAACACACTGAGAGTGCTTTGCTCATGTAACAGGTCCAACTCACTGCGACCTGTGTGTTCACTTCACACCTCAATGCACTAAAACAAATCCACTGCAGCTGCAAAGGACAATGTGAATTGCAAATACAAATAATTTACATCTGTGATATTTAAATGCATGCTGACCTCCCATACCCTTTTACAACCCCCACTATTTAAGCCCCCATTTTCTAGTTAGGGCTATTAGGTGGCGCTTTAGCACCACCTATAAACCAAAACTATTGCATTAGAGCACAGGTAGGAGGAAATGGCATATGAGGACCATCACAAAGCTTGTAGGTGTTATTTGGCTATTTGCCCACCCATTGACTGCCATGGCCATGCTAATGCCTATAGCCATTCCAGTCGAGTGCCTGCCCCTCCCTGCCGAAAACACCTCCTCATGGGAACTCTTTGAGCTTGCTTTAATTAAGCCTTACCATCAAACGTTGCACTCAAAGTGCCTGTCAGTGTTTTTTCAAAGCAGTATTCTGAGAGTTAATGAGTTCTATGGAGCTGTAAAGCTCCTGCTGGTTTAATTAAAATCATAACCACGCCAGTTTTCATCTGCTCAATGTATACGCACTATGTGTGTCCTACACTGAAGTCCTGTTAAAAACAACTATGGGCAAAGCCAACAGTTTTGCTTTATGTATAATTATTTGGAATTTGCCAGGCACAGCTATTAGGTGCCCAGGTACTCTAAGCATTTTGCACCGGATACCATCAATGGGCAGTTAAAGGAATGGTGCAGTCAAAAAATGTTATTGTCGCTATGGGTCGGCCATGTGTTTTTAAGCCTAAGTCGCTCGATTTTGAAATATTTCCTATGGACCTTACCCGAGTTTTCGTCCATTAAACGCACGCAAAAACAGGCACCAGGGCGCTGCCATTTTGTGCTAATCCTATCACTTGCCGCATCGCCCTGGCTGACCTGCTTTTGCGGTACTAAATCATATCCCCCGCCCCTGAGCCTGACATTATCAAAACATTCTTATTCCCCGCCTATCTCCGTGACGTTACTGTGCTGCGTAGGCAAACGCGCCCAGTCGTCTTCTACGTGACTTCACACAGAACCAGGAAACCAACACAGATCAACTCACAACACAGCGCGCCACAATTCGGAATATGAAACTGTACTTTAAAATCAAACAGCAATACGGTACATTTGGTAAAGTACATTTATTTGACATTAAATGTTTAGAGAATATTCAGCAATTGGCATATTAAATCCGAATGGAATTTTTATTCTTTTCTCTCGATCCGCAAATCCGTAAAAGGTTATCGTGATTCACGCGCTGTTCCTTTATGGTACACAGGGTGTTGGTTTTCGTTAAAAGAAGCACTTTGGACGCATGGTGAACCGCAAGGCTGTTCCATCAACTAGGCACTAGGCCACCGTAAAGGTCGATATGTTGCTTCTAGCCACCTGTACCACGTAAGGGCATATTGCTCCTTGGCGATCGTCCCATAAAATGGTCAATGTAGTGCAGTTGTTTACAAGAAGCTGTAGCTGGCGGGTGAAGAAGCCATCTGCCGGGGTCTGGAATAGGTGGCAGTGGCAATATGGTAGGATGTACCTGTTTAGAAAACATAAAAATTGGGGGGCGCTGTTGAGCAGCCGTCAAGATGGCTGCCTAGCTGTTGAGCTCCGTGCACAGCCGCTCTTCATCCGAGGACATCTGCGGGCTAAAGCATCTCTGCGCCTATCCGATCGACCCCCTGTCCTCCCTATAACTGGGGCTACGTGTCGCTGCGATCCTGGCTCGGATCGGACCTTGGGAGCCGGAGATCTTCGTGAGCGGGACCCTCGAAGCTGCCGCGGCGCTCGGCAGCCCATCGTGACTTTTTCTCCCGGCTCGCGCCACCCCACTATGGCCTCCCCTGCCGCATCCCTCCACTGGCCCGCCTACTGAGGCGCATATCGCGGTGCCCTGCGGTCTGCGCTGGGAGTGCCGTGGGCTGGGCCGCACCCTTCGCCGGACCGGCATCCGCAGCTTGGGCCGCGCCTTGCACTGGCCCGTCCTGGACTGTTTCCCTGTGCTGAGGTCGGGGCCCTCGGGCCTTGATGTGACCGGTCTTGCTGGCCGGAGAGCCCGATATCGGGGGGGCCCCTGGTCCGCCCCTCGCCCATGCCGCTCGACACCCGGGCGGTGCGTCCCTCCTGGAGGAGCTGCGCCTGTCGCTTGGCTTGGCTGCCGCGCTCGGCTGGAACCCCGCTGGCCCGGCATCTGCGGCCTGGGCTGCGGCCTACATCTTCCCGCTCCGGCTCTTCCCCTGCACTGCTGCCGAGACCGGATCTGCCTCCAACAGCGCCCGAGGACCGGAGGAGCTGCGCCCACTCCCTGACTGGATCCTCGTGGGCTGCATATCAGGTGAGGGGCTGCTGGGGCTGCTGCGCGCCGGAGCTGCATTGTCCCCGTTTCCACTACAGGCCATTCCCGGCCTGGGCCTATCTCCCCGCGCTGCGCAGCCCCGGCTGGCTCCTGCGCCGCCTTGATTGGTCTCTGGGCCCATACCCTGCGGCGCTGTGAATGTTCTGCATCCCGGCAGACCCGGATTGGCCCGCTGCCGCCTTGCTCCGGGCTCAACGGACCCTGGATTAATGCCGTGGCCCACACTTTGGCACAGCTTGTCTTCCTCACTGGTCATCGCCTTCACTGCCCCATGCAATACCCGCCTTTGCACTAATGCCCACACTCCTGCTGTTCGTTCTTCCTGTGGTGCTTACTCGGGGTCAGTTCTGGACACCGTCCTCATCCTCTAGGGAGGTGGGGTCACGCTATCCCTGCAGCTACCCTACACTTCCCTGACGCTACAGCTCCTGCCGCCTCTGCCAGGATTTGTTCGGATCGGCGGGCTGGACCACCGACATTTGACTTGAACCTCTCCTGCACCTCCTTACTCAGGTCTTCACTCTGGCCACTCAGGGCCCCCGCTACATTATTCACGATGTCTAACAGATCACGGAATAACAATAAAACCGGGGCCATGGACAAATTCGCTAAAGCCGCCCCGAGGCCCGACTCGGCCACACACCAAGCGATCCAGCTGACGACCCGCCTTGCGCCGAGGCACCTACCACTGACCTCACAGTGATAATGGAATCCATGGCTAGAAACTTTGCAGCCTTCCACGAAAAGCTCGATGACATTAATGCCAATGTAGCATCACTCAGAGCCAAACTGGATCAGCAGGGGGTTAGAATCACGGAGACCGAAAACAGGATTGGAACCAATGAAGATAATATATCTACACTCCAGGGCACTGTGTCCACTCTGGTCTCGGATATGAAGGCGGTCAAGGCCAAATGCGATGACCTCGAATCTAGGTCGCGTAGAAACAACATACACATCGTTGGTGTCCCTGAAAATGCGCTGAAGGGTCGACTGGAATTGGCGGTCGAGGATCTCTTGAAGGATCTACTGGGTAATCCAGACATGTCTCCCTTCTTCACCATTGAGAGGGCCCATAGGGCACTGTCACCGTGGCCTAAACCTGGTGACTTTCCGAGACCCATCATTGCCAAGGTTCTGAGCTTCAAAGACCGTGACCAAATTCTCTGCCTCGCACGGGAAAGAGGCGAGTTAAGAATGGACTCGCAGGTGATCAGGATTTTCCCCGACTTTTCCACCGGAGTTCAGCAGGAACGTCGCCAGTTCCTTGGAGTGAAGAAACTCCTTAGGGAAAGGAACATCCCCTACGCCATACTCTTCCCTGCACGCTTGAAGTTTACGTTCAACAACAAACTATACTTTTTTACAGTGCCGTCTGAGGCGGTTAAATTCATCGAGGCACATGTTCCTCTCCACCCTCCGGCTGATGACACTATGAATAATGAGTGAATTCTATGCTTGCTCTGCGCTGCCTTGATACTATGCTTATATGTAGAACGAGTCCTGCCACTCTTTGTTCACATCCATGAGCGACCACACCTCTGCATTCACCTGTATACAATGCTTTGCTACGCAGGTTTAATTTCTGCTCTATATACCCGCTCGCTGGGGAGCAATTGTCATCCCGCCCAGTTTATTCTCCCACACTTACTTCCGTTGTTCTCTGACATGCAAAGCTCCCTAGTTCTGGCTGCGACCATTGCCCCCTATTCACGAACAGTGGGACATGTTTTCTCTCATGGTTTCGCCTGGGTTGGGTTGCTGGATCCCTGTGGTGTGAGTGTTGCTCCCTGTGCCCCATTGGGTGGGACTGGGGTATTCACGATATGTCCGCTAACAACGTTCGTTTTGTAACGGAACCAGATGGTTCCTAGCGTGCTCCTGCACGGCAACGGCGCACCCCACTGCGATTGCACTGTTCTTGGATATGCCCTTGTTGTGGGTCAGCCCCTGTTGGGCTTTTGGGCAGTCTGAGCCACGTTGGGGCCGGCCCTGCTCTGCACAGTTGAGGGTGGGTGATGTTTACACTGCTGAGGTTGGGTCAGTGGTGAGGGTGGCGGGTGGGAATGGGCTGTTCGAGAAAAACGGCATGCAAGGGCTCACGGCACGCACATTGGCAAAACATGAGCGCACTCCCGACTTCAACCCCAGTAATGCGCACTACTGCTGGATCTGGGATGTTCATTGATGCGAGTATACCGGGATTAGATATTTGCCACTGACATGTCTACCGTCATAATGTCCTGGAACATTCGCGGATTAAGCAATCACACCAAGGCCCGCAAGATCATGGCCTTTGCTAATAGGCATGGCTGCAAGGTACTACTCCTACAGGAGACACACTCCAATGCCCACATTCCGGGCACCATGGCCCCGTCGTGGGGTCCCACTAGATTCTTTACTTCCTACTCCTCCCAATCCAGGGGAGTCCTCACAATGATCCACAAATCGATCAATTTCATTCTGCACAAAAGCTACATATGTCCTGAGGGTCGTTATGTTATACTGCACTGCACGATGGTGAATAAAGAATACCTACTTGTTAACACGTACTGCCCCAATGTTGACTCTCCTGAGTTCTTCGATGCGGTAATTGCCATACTGTTGGGTTACGTAGGAGTCCAGATTATATGGGGGGGGGGGACCTGAACCTTATTCTTGACACTGTCCTGGACAGGACTGGCACATCCTCTCGAGCCCTAACCAGAGCCGCACGCAGATTGCGTGGCCATATGCAGAAGCTCAATGTTTGCGACGTCTGGAGGACATTACACCCCTTGTGCCGGGAGTATACTTACTACTTGTCTGTGCACCACAGCTCGTCTCGTATAGACCTGTTCTTAGTGTCAAATGAAACCATGGGAGGGGTGGAGGGGTCCTGGATTCTCCCCCGCACTCTGTCTGACCACGCTCCAATCACACTATCTGTGAGGCTGGGTATACCCACCCCGACACTGAGCACTTGGCGTTTCAAAACTGAGGCCCTCAGGGATATTGTCTTTAGGGCTGATATCCTTGCAGACATTATATCCTTCTTTGACCACAACTCTCTCCAAGACACATCAGCTGCGGTCAGGTGGGAGGCCTTTAAGGTATACATCAGGGGGATGTTCATCTCACGGGAGGCTGGGGTACTGAAAGCTATCCGAGCCAGCCTCGGTCGTTCTGAAGCCAAATTGAAGCAGTTGGAGCAGCAATGCTCCACTGGCGCTGATCCCGCCATACTTGTCAAAATTAGCGAGGAATTGCAGGCGTACAATGTGCTCGCTACCAACGAAGTCCAGTACTTCAGCCGCCCGCAGGCCGCCAGGAAATATGGCGAGGGTGACAGACCGGGGAAGACATTGGCAGGCGTGGTGAGAGGGGAATTTGGCCGAGCTCAGATCACCTCCATCAAAGATGCACCTGGCAACGTACAGTGGGCTGACCAACAGATCTTGGAGTATTTACTGAGTTCTACAGGTCCCTCTACTCCCAACCTCCCGAACACTCCGAACGACACATGCGCGAGCTGCTTGCTCAGATCCCCACCACCGAAATATCCCCTGCTGCCCGCGACCAGCTGGACTCCCCGGTAACACTGGATGAGATAGTGACGGCTTTCTCGAACCTGCCCAAAGGCAAGGCGCCGGGACCTGATGGCCTTACGGCTGAGTTTTATCAAGAACATGTGGCCATACTGGCTCCCAAGTTACTCGAGGTCTGGGACGAAGCACTCCGCTTCTCTATCCTCCCCCCGTCCATGCGTGAAGCTGTCATCACGGTACTGCTCAAGCCTGGCAAGCCGGACGACGAGTGTGGGTCCTACAGGCCCCTTTCCCTCATGAACCTAGACACAAAAATCATTGCTAAGATCATAGCTAACCGCTTTCTCCCCATTATGCCATATCTGGTCCATGAGGACCAAGCGGGCTTCGTCCCCGGCAGGTCCACCTCCCATAATATAAGGAGATTGTTTAATGTTATGTCCCGTATAAATCAAGACGCCCAGGCCGTGGCGGTCACTCTGGACGCTCAGAAGGCCTTTGACATGGTCTCTTGGAACTACACGTGGCTGGTGCTGGAGACGATGGGAGTTGGCCCAAACATGATCGGGTTTATTAAACTACTATATGCCTCCCCTGTAGCCCGGGTCAGGGCTAATTCATTGACATCTGACCCTTTCACACTCTTCAGGGGTACCCGGCAGGGCTGCCCCTTCTCCCCGATCCTCTTCGCCCTCGCAATTGAGCCGATGGCGGATTATGTCCGTGCTTGTCATGCCCGCAAGGGGATACGGTTGAAGGATGACCCCGAAATCATATCTCTATATGCAGATGACGTGCTATTATACATTAGAGAGCCCACGACCCACATTGACCCCATACTGAGGGACATCACCCGCATCGGCACCCACTCTGGCTTCACGATCAATTATTCAAAGTCAGATATCTTCCCGCTCACTAAATCTACCCAACAACCCACCACTGAGTACCCCCTTCGTTGGTCCCCGGACGGTGTCAGATACCTGGGGGTGCAGATATCCTTGATTAAATCCACTCTGCTAGCCGCCAATTATTTCACCGTGGCACAAACGGTTGAGGCCAAGATGTCAAGATGGCGATCGCTCCCATTATCCATGGCTGGTCGGCTCTCTCTAATTAAAATGATCCTGCTCCCCAAGCTTCTTTACACTTTCAGCAACGTTCCCGTATGGCCTGGGAAGGGCTAGTTCACTAAACTGCATACACTATGCGCACAGTTCCTATGGCACTCCGGTGCAGTGCGTAAGAAGTGGACTGACATGGCGCTCCCCTATAAACAAGGGGGGCTCACTGCCCCGGATCTGCTACTCTACTGGACTGCGGCCCAGGCTCAACATGCCACTCGCTGGTACCCGGGCTCCCCAACGCGTCCGCATGTCAAGTTAGAGCGACTAGCGGCCGCCGGCACCAACGTGATGTTCCTTATACTACATCGCCATTACACACCGGACTCACCTATTGACCCTGTCGGTACGACCATTTACGCTTGGGAACGCTTGCTATATCCGACGGCCGAATCCCTCCCTTACTACAAATGGCTCCCGGTGTGGCGACTGCCTGACTTGGAACCCACACACGATAATGCCTTGGCCCAACACTGGGGAACGGTGGGGTATCAAGCACTGTCCGACTTCTACCCAGAAGGCAAGTTCATTGACCCCCAAACATGGAAACAAGGGCACACCAGATCCGCCTTGGAGACCCTCCAATACTATAGGCTACGGGCAGCGTACCGTACTACATGGCCCTCATTTCCTGATGAGCCCCCGGATAACCCGGCGATCGCATACATTGCCAACTCAGGCGGCGCCCGCGGTGTCGTCTCTTCACTATATAAGATCCTTCAGGAGTCCATCACAGTCCCAGTGCTTATGGCGCGCGACGATTGGGCGAATGAATTGGGCCTGGAGTTGTCTGATGGCGACTGGGGCGCAATGTGCCTATGCACCGCGGCGTCCCTGTGTCCTCGCTGTGGAGCTGAGGAGGCTGATCACCTGCATATGTTTCTGACCTGCAGGGAGCTATCTAGGTTTTGGGAATGCATCTTGAAAACACTCTCTGACATAACTGAAACTGTGGTTGATCCTGACCCCTTGTCGGTTCTGTTCGGGGTCTGGAAAACCGATGAAACCAGACGCCTAGCTAAGTTCCTAAATATAAGCTGTATGATTGCCAAAAAGTGTATACTCCAGAGCTGGAAAAGCCCCGCTCCCCCGGTCTTTCAGAAATGGTTGCGCTTACTCACCTGGTCACGCAATTGCGAGGAAGAATACTTGTCTATGCTCCCCGCCCAGTCTCGCCCCAGGAGCATTTGGGCTGAATTTAACACTTACCTTAGCATCCAGAGCGAGGGCACACCCAAATCTGGTCTGTCCCCTGCCCCGCCCGGTTCTGGTCCCACTGCGTGAGGCCCTACTTTGTTCCTTTTTTTTTCTTTTTTTGTGCTCCTTTTTAGATACCGTTCAGTTGTCCATGTTGTCATTGCTGTATCCTTTATGGTGTGCTGCTCTATGTTGTAACTGCTATGTATCTGTTGCTTATGTGTGCCTTGTGTACCGCCGTCCAAAAATAAAAGTTAAAAAAAAAAAGAAAACCTAAAAATTGAAATTAGTCTCACCAGCCGATCTTTATTACTATTATTCATTTTATTTATTACGGGCGAGCTGAAACTATTTACTTGCGAGGATAGTGCAATGGAGTATGTTCAGCTCTAAAAGCAATGCGAAAACTAACGAAATAAATCGTGGAAAACACACAAAGGCCCTCATTACGACCCTGGCGGAAATCGAAAAACGATGGCGGAAATGCAATACCGCCATCGAATAGCGCTCGGTGCGACTATGACCCGTCACCGCAAAGTACGAAGCCATTAGCGACACCGTAGTGAACGCCAACGCTAACTGCACCAAGCACGCGCGCGCGCGCCATGCCAAACCGCAAACACCACCATGGTGCAACGGTACGCCAATTCCGACCCTAGCGGACATGTACCTAACGCCATCAGGCATGGCGTAATGTACCATTCCGCCATGGCGAGAAGTACGGCATCGCGAATCAACCGTAAACGGCCCCACTGAGTGCCTGTACACCGCTCCCTGCCCACAAAGTACAACTCCCCGTAGGTGCAATGAAGCCACAATGCAACCATTGAAATGTACAAGTCACCCATGCATGCCAACGAACAAAAGAAACACAACAGGGGCCAATGGGAGCTGCAGGGCACAGATGGCACGAATACAGAAGCCATCCCAATGGACATGACCACAGTCCCCCACCAAGAAACGCACGCAAACACAGGCACCTGTGACCAGCAATATTCCGAAAATCACATCATTCCACCAGTCCACCTGGCTGACCGGCATCTGTCACACAAAACCCAATCCCCCGCCCCTGAGCATGACAACATTCAAACTGTCATATTGGCAGCCCCCATCCCTGACCTCACTGGGCTTCGTAGGCAAACGCGCCCAGTACAGTACCACGCAACTAAACCCCAAAGCCGGAACCCGATGCAGATCTCCTCACAATACATCGCCCCCCAAATTGGCATATGCCACATCACTTGCAAAGAAAAACGCTACACGGGCCAAATCCGAATAGAAATTTAATGCACATCAAAATCACCAAGCCCATACAGCCATCAGGCCATGAACTCCAAAACACCAATCACCATTGTGGGCTGCTTCCGCAAGAAATGACCAGCCACTACCTGTGTGTCGCCCTGTTCCCCCATGGTACACAGAGCCACAATCACGTACGAAAAGGCAACATGGAAGCGCACAGAACCGCAGGCCCGTCCCAATGGGGAGGCACTAGTCCAGCTGAAAGGCCGAAATGTTGCTCCGAGCCACCAGTACTGCGTAAGGGCATGTGGCCCATTGGCGATCGTCCCATAAGATCATAATGCTGCTCCACTGATTAACACGAAGCAGCAGGTGTCGGGAGTAAAATCCATCTGCAGGAGTGGCATACAGATGGCAGTGGCAAAAGGGGAGGAGATACCTGTCAACCAAAAGAAAAGAAAAAGAACAGAATGGCCATCAGAACTACATTCCAACTACTCACTTCAATGATCACACGAAATCCACAGCCATATGCATGCTAGCCCAACCAAAAGGACATCACCACCCCAAAACCACTTGCGACTCATAACCATCTATATCGAGGTGCAAACACCATCACAAACAAGTGTACCTGTGCATGCGTCTGTCAAAACAGATTCCATCAGATGGGAATGTTAACGTGCATGGACACAAGTGTCTGAGGGCGCCTCGAGACAGGGAGGGCTCAACAAGGCCAGATGGACGATGGTCCCACAATGGCAGCCCTGCATCACATAGCGTAGGGGAGGCGGATAGATCCCAAGAAGCCCTGTACATGGCAAACTCTGTATCAAATCACCTGCCCATGCATCCATCCATCATTCCCTCATCCCGGGATCAAAATGCCTGAATAATTACTCACATAACATTAGAAACATCCATTGAGTCCGTGCGTTATGCAGCCTGCTAAATCCACAGTGCCCCAGCCCGTAATTCCAGTGTTGTGAAGTAACATGTTTTTGGGAACGGACGGCCTCATCGCCCACGTAGCTATTGCGCATCCCAAACTATTCATATCAATCATTGCTCCCTCGCCATGGGCCCTGTCTCAAGGACATAGAACAATAGAACGTTACATTTGCAGTCAGACCTGTGGGCATCTCCTCGCCGCTAGCTGGAAACCGAAAGCGCCGCCCCTCGAATTCCTCATTTGCAACATCACGTCGAAAAGGCATCTGTGGCCGTTTGAAATCACTAATTATTCCATCGAGTGCGGCTGTGTGTGAAAATGGCAACTGCCTTCACCCACGAATGGGACGCCCCGCCCGTCGTTGAACCTCGGTGCAGTGATGCATGAGGGTCCACCGTTACTCGAGTACTACGTTCCACTGACCCCTCACAAGTCAGTTCGCGACTGCACAGATAGTATGTGAAACAATGGGACCACAGCAGAATGAACATATCAACCAATCTTACACGGCCATCGGGTACAAATACATGATTGCAATAGCAAGATACAATTCCCCGAATTGCAGCGTTGTGCGCGGGACGTGCTCGGCCAAAGGGGAGAGCAGTTTGCACAGGTGGAATCAATCACCACAGGTGGAGGCCATACAGCCTGAAAACACATAAATTGCACAGCCAGTCTCCTCCCACAACCACACCGAAATGCTACCGGCAGGACTCGCGATGTTGGCCCTGGGGGACCTGATAGCACTGCAAGCGCTCCGACTCCAAGAAGAAGACGAACACCAACTACAACCAGCCGCACGGAGGAGACGCAGGAGGAGGAGGAGGCCAAGGCAGGGCCAGCAAGGGCTGCCAGCACAGCCACTACCACCACGCAGACAGCCCGCAATCCCACGCCTCCGAGCACATCCGTTCAACCTCACTGATGAGCAGATCCACACCCTCTACCGTCTGGACCGGGACACCATAACCGCCATTGTGGACATGACACAGGCTGACCTTGTCAGCATGATAGATAGCCCAACCGCCATCCCACCCCTACTGAAGGTGGTGTCTGTACTCCACTTCCTGGCCACAGGCACCTACCAGCACACAGTCGGACAGTTGCATGGCATTTCTCAGCCACTGTTCTCACGGACACTATTGCAAGTGCTCGATGCCCTCCTGAAGCACGCAGACGACTACATCTCTCTACCACGCTCGGAGCAGGAAATAACCAACACAAAAGTGGGATTCCATGCACTTGCCGGCATACCGGGTTGCATTGGTGCCATCGACTGCACCCATGTTGAATTGGTCGTCCCACATGCCATGGAGGCCCAGCACCGCAACCGAAAACAATTTAATTCCCTGAATGTACAGATGGTGTGTGACTCCAACAGGATCATTACACATTGTTGTGCCCGATTCCCTGGATCAACCCATGATTCGATGGTCTTGACGAACTCTACAATACCACGCTACATGGAGCGACACGCAGGGAACAGATCCTGGCTACTCGGTGAGTCTCATTACATGCATGATGATGTGGGGTATGTGAATTGGCATTGACCTGCCAGGAAGGGGGGGGGGGTGTGCGTACGTATCAATGGCATTCCACATCATACGTTTCTCGTCCACATACAGGTGATGCTGGATATCCACTGAAGAGATGGCTCCTCACACCAGTCCGGAACCCACGGGACCAGCATGAGGAGGACTACAACCATGCCCACTCACGTACCCGTGTAGTCATTGAACAGGCATTCGGCCTACTGAAGGGTCGTTTCCGCTGCCTCAGCAGGTCTGGCGGGGCACTCCTGTACCGCCATGAGAAGGTTGCAAAGATGGTGATGGCATGTGTCATGCTCCACAACATGTGCGTACGTAGAAATGTGCCCATGCCCCCTGACGCAGAACTGCAAGCACCTGATGATGGTCATGATGAGGGTGGGGATGTGGCAGCACCTCATGGAGTCTGCGAGGCACCGGAGGCCCGTGACATTCGTCAGCATCTCATTGATGTATGCTTCTAGCACTCACGCCTGGTGGCTGATACATGGACACGGGACTCGTGGCACTGCGTGTGTCTGGGACATGCACAATATGGACTGTACGCCTATGATGGCCTAGTACACAAAGATCAATGTCCACACTTCTCATTGGTTGATCGTGCACTTTTTATGGCATATGTGATATCATGTTGAACACCCTATCGACCCGCCACCCAAGTGAGCCCAACACACCCCCTCCACCCTCCTACCTCCCCCCCGAACACCAGTGTCCAAAGATGCTCATTGTAAGTTGGCTGTCGCTATTGCATGCCCCCTCTGCGGGTATCAGGGGCACCCCTGCCTGTGGAGCGCAGGTTCCTCCCAGATCTACGTTGGGGGCTGCCCTGGACGGAACTTGCAACGGATGATGTGTCTGCCTGCTCACGTCCATGCATGTCCCTAAGGGTTTGCGAGAGCTCAGTGAGCACACGGCGCACTGCGGCAAGTTCGGCACATACGTCTTTGGACGTCGCATGCAGTTCCCCCCTCAGGCTCTCGGTGCTTCTCTCAATTTGTGCCCTTAGCGTCTCTGTACCTCTCTCCATTTCTGCCCTAAGTGTCTCTGTTGATGTTTCTATGTCTGCCTTAGTGCCCCCACATTCATCGGCATGGTCCTTGAGGAGTGTGGCCAGTTGCTGCTGTTGTTCGATCAACTGGTCGAGGGACTGTTGCCTCTGCTGGGCCATGGCCATTTGCGGGGGTGTCACAGAGGGGCTGTTGTCCTCATGTTGCCTTGCCACAGGGCTTGTGGGGGATGGCCAGTCGTCGTCTGGTGGGTGCCCCTGCGTGGTATCCTCATGTTGTACGGGATGGAACAGACAGGGGGATTGGGACAGGTCATGGATGGATCTGACTTCGGCATCCCCGTTTTCTGTGTCCGAGCATGCTGCCATCAATGGGGTGTCACCTATGGTGCTGCTGCCACCAGAGGCAGTGCCTTCTGTGGCATCCATTGGGGGGACCTGTGGTGGTGGTGTTGTGGGCATGCTGGCTGCTGGGGTGCCTGTTGATGTTCCCTCCTCTGTGCTGCCACCTGATTTGTGCTGCTGCCGTGTCTTGATGCGTGCAGCTGAGGTGGAGGGTCTCTGGCCGTTGGTCTTGGCCCTCTTTGCAGGTGTGCTGGTAGGGGTGTCCTGTAGCTCGTCGTTTGGATCGGACCCTGTGGTGGAGTAAAGGAGGGCGAGGGTTATTGATGGGTCTGTGGGAATTGGAATGGCATTGTGTCACATGCATTGGGGTGGTACCTGAGGGTGATTTGGGTCGGGGCCTTGGAGGTGCTTTGATTTGTGTGTGGAGTGAGGGTGCAGTTGTCTGGCAGCCTGCAGTTAGGGTGTGCCTGCTGCACGTGTAGTGCGTGTATTAGGGGTTTTTAATTATTTATGTATTTATTGTGTGTTTTAACGTGCGCTTGCAGGCCGATGTGTGTGGACGTTCTCCTGGACATGTGTTTCTGTTGCACTATGTGGACGCATGGTACTTCACATGGATGGACTGTGTGGATTTGGCATTGTTTTATCTGGCCCACCTACCTGAATCTTCGGATGTCTGCACTCCTTTCTCCATCCCTCCGACTCCCTCTATGCTCTCCATTCCGATGGTGGAGGCACAGATTTCTTCCCAGGGGGTCAACTTGATGGGTGATTCAGGACCTCCCCCGGTGGCTGTGGCAATGTTGCGGTTGGCAGAGAGTATGCTGCGGACGCGTATCCGCAGGTCGTCCCATCGCTTGCGGCATTGCTGTGGGGTGCGGGGTGCGGTCCCCACCGCACTTACCCGCTGTGCCACCAGAGCCCATATGGCCTTCTTGTTTGCAAGTGCCGTCCTGGTCATTTGCGTGGAGAAGACGACGGCAGCATTCTCCTGGAGGGTCTCTGTTAGCACGGTGAGTTCCTCACGGGAGAAGTGGACCTGCCGCTTGCGGTCGCACGCTTTCTTCGCTGCTTTTCCCATTTTTCTTGGTTTCGCTAGGGTGGTTGACGGGTTGGGGTGTGTTTCAGGGTAGTGATTTTAGTGGTTGTGTGGTTTTAGTGTATTTATAGGTGTACGCCGGGATGTTTCCCGTTCCGGGCCCATGTTTTAACTTCCGTTTCCGTATATTTCCGGCCACCGTACTTTCCGGTAGGCGCACACTGCGGTGACCGCTAAGAGGGGTGGCGGTATTGCACCTAGGGCGCCGTACGGCGGCGGTGTGGGCCGTTTTGGGGTCATTTCCGCCATCGCGGACTTTGCACTTCCGCCATGCCGTGGTGCTCGTGCCCGATGGGTCGGAATGGGCCGCACTTTGCTCCTTCGTGCAATGGCGGAAACGCTATTTACGCTGTGGCGCTCCGGTCAGTCGCTTTCCGCCAGGGTCGTAATGAGGGCCAAACAAATGTTTTTTTTTACCGTTGAACCACTGAGAAACGACTGTCTACATGCGTGTCGAATGGGCACATGCATGCCCATGTGCCCGGTAGAAAGTCGACCCCACAAATGTTGTACTTGGTCTTCATTCATTGATTCATTCATTCCGGTATAAAAGCGTCTAAAGAGTTACTTACATTATATTTGCCATTTCCATTGTATCTCTGCGTAATGCAGTCCGTAAATCCCACTGTGTTCGTGCCAACGATTTTTCATATACTGAACTAACATGAAACTCGGTCTAGTTTCAGAATTCTCAGCCTTCTAGTCTCTTACGTTATTGCCCACCTCCTTCAAATGAAGTCCTTTCGGCATGGTCCCTGTCTCTCAAGATAAAAAAACAATAGAACCTTATACCGCCAGTGCGATTCACGGGCCTATTCAGCCCGCGAGCATAAAATCAAAGCCGCTGACCTTCACTCTGCATGAGCGTACATTCTTACTTTGCAACATCCCGTGTAAAGCCATCTGTGAGAACTTGAATTTTCGACTCCATGTTTGTACTAGGCCTCAATGTGCAAATGCGAACTGGCTTCTCTCCCATCTGCAACGCCTTGCTTGGCGCATTCTAAGGCCCCCAATTTTGTCCTCGTTCTCGGCGAGCTTTGCAGCCCTAGAGAACCATAACTATGGAGACATTGACTTTTTGGTGGAAGGTCAGGGAAAGTATAAAGTACATGAGGAGTTTAGTTGAAAGTGAGATTTATTGTTTATTTGTTTTATTATTTGCAATACGCATTCCTCCCCTCGGTTAACAGTGCGCAGCATTTACATGAGATTGCCAAACTTAGTTACAGCAACAAAAATATATCCATACACATATTCACAAGGTCAGCGAAATGAGGTGAATAGAGAGAGAAGTCAAAGATGACACCCATGTTTTTCGCCACCCAGGATGGTGAATGAAGGGTTTAGGGTTAGCATACTTTGTATGCACACTGTACAATAACATTATTTTCAAAAAGAGAATCAGATTACAATGATTTATTTAAACCGGGATTTGAACTTCTCAATGAGCTCTGCTTTGGGTGGACATGGCGCAGTGGCAATGTTTCGTGGCAATGCATCAGTGCTCTGCACAGAAACGCTCAAAATTCCATATCTGTGCTTCTCTAGTACACTAACAAGAAGGCCTTTAACAAAGTTGAACTCCATTTCCTCACATACTGGTTTCACCACCCATTTCTTACTTCTTTTTCCAAAGGTCGTAGTGTAGCGAGGCATCCCTACATTTCCCGTAGTCCTAGACTGTTGGCAGCCCACATTCTCGTTATGGGCCAAGACCGCTAGTACAGTCCTATGTTTCATGCCCTGTATGCCGAAATGCAATCGCTTTGGCCTGTACTTTAGGGACATATTGTGGAACACCACCAATTCTCTTGTGTGACAGAATTCTGTCAGTCCCCTCAAATCTCTTGATATAGTTTTATCGAAAACAATCTTCTCAATGGCTTTGTGTGTAGGTGAAGATGCAATCAACCACTTCTTCTTCCGTGCCTCCTCTGTGGACAAAGGGCCATGTTCACATTGGTGGAAATGTTGGTTTTCTGTCCAGCGGTGAACGTTGGTACAGTGGTGCATCAGTGACCGCCATTTTTCAAGTAGGATTTCCACTGACCCTTCACAAGTTTTGGAGCTCCACCAAAGATGGTTGCTGATAGATTGGGACCATGGTGAAATACTTTCAAAACCTTTTTTTTTCCCTGCAGCCGAGATTTTCTTATTGATTGATCGAGCAAGATGCCATACGTCAAATTGATGTTTAATATGTGGGAACTGCTCTCTCATTGTCTTGGCAATTGAAACGTGTCTGTCCATGGCTATGAGGTCAATGTGCAGTCCCCTTGATTGTAGATATTGCAATGATTTTATAAATCCTTGTTTCTCCATGGCCACTGAGGATTTACATTGGGACACCTGCACGACCACCGAACTCACAATTTTCTTACTATCCATGTCCTGAAAGTGGTAGGTGCAGTACTTGGCAGAAAATCCAGGGCTGTCGCACTGTCCATCGCCGGCTAGCCTGAATCTTTTCCCTTCGAATGTACTTTCTAGAGACAGTTGTTCAATTTTCAAGCATCACTAATGGCCGGAAACAGAAAATCACTGCGTTTTAGAAAGGAAATGGATTCCCACAAACTGAAAGAAAAACTCTAACTTTCTAAAACTGGACCCACTAAAAGGTGAGGCAGCTGCACACAGTAGATTGCCTGCTGACAGCTTCCCCAGCATCGGTTGTGCAGACCATGAGAACGTATGATTTAATCTACAGGCGGCATGTATTTTGACGTTACTGCCTTGTTTTTGACGAGTTACATGAATCAATGGCTCCCCACATACTTCCCCTCCAACTGAATGGCCACATTTCAGCATACTTATAATATCCATCAAACAACTGTCGAGTACTATGTATTTGCCCTCTTTCATTAGACTGTCATCCGGCGTGAAAGTTGTTTCGGACTGTGCCGTTGAGGACATATCAAGAAATTCGAAAGAAATATCGCTCATATCAAGTTCTGATGCGTCGTTGGGTGTTGCTGCTGGTTCATTCTCTGTCATTTCAACATCTGTTACTTCAGCATTGATGGGAGAACACAACATTGTCGACAGCTTTTTGGGTGGCATTTTTTTGGCGGGTGTAGATTGTGTGAATTGATCTGCGACTACTTCAGAGCTATCTTCAATACATTCAGTATCATCTTCTTTTGGTGGTGCAGTCGAACTGTAGCAATGGTCCAATACAACTTTATTGCATTCTCCGGACACATTCAATTCATGTTCTGGCCATTGGACATGAGCATCCCGAGTCTCAACATGCCGCATCTGAATTAATAGTTCCTCCATAGTGTAAATGGTCTGGCAAACAACATCTCTCATTTGCTTCACTGTCTGTGTATGTATAGTTCGTACACCTACGGGTAACTAGAGGACAGATTGGAAAAGGGATGTTAATTTTAAACACAATATAAAGTATAGTACAATTGACAGGAAAAAAACATAATATAGTCCCCAACACAAAACAATTCCTAAAATTATTAACTGTAACTAACATTATTTTTGTTTCTTTTCTTTGCAACTTTCTTGACTCGAACTTCAACATCCGCACGCTGTTGCTCCGATTCGTTTCTGCATGTCTTCCCTTCCTCTTGCGCTGCAACGACTATATTTTCTGGATCCACATAGACAGCACGGAATGACGCTCCTTCGGCTCCCTGAAACATAGAACTTTCATTACTATGTATCACAATATTGAAAACATAAAGAACCTGTGTGGACGAACACACAGGTACATCTCAATAGCTAAACACAAATTAAACATTCTGTAGAACAATCAAACCACAAGTATTCGAGCTCTGATGATCTCGTTCGATGGAACTGTCAATATCCATACCTCTGGCTCTGCATGGACTGCCATGAATGGTTGTATTGGAGAGGAGGCATCAGCAACACCCTGAAACACAGTATTTGCATTAGTATGGTTTTCAATACTGTAAACATACCACACACTTGGGGTCAACGGCACAGGTACATATAAAGAGATAACCACAAATGATGCATTGTCTAAAAGAATCAAGGAATATCTAAATATGATCAGATTTCATTGACTTATTTCTCCGATTTATTTACATCTGCATCATCTAAATGGGATGTTGTTATTGTAGTGGAAGCTCCGTCGTCTCCCTGAAACACAGTACTTGCGTTAATAGGGAAGAAAGTATAGCCAATGGAATCACGTTATATGATGACGCTCAATGGAGCTGTCAGTATCCATACCTCATGCTGCCGAAGAATATGTAGGGATGTTGTAAATGTAGTGCGCACTTCCGAAAGCTGTTGCGCCGTTTCGTATACGCAAGGTCCCGCTTCCACTTCCTCTGGAATTACTTGAATGTCAGGCTCCGCATCAAGTGCAGGGGTTGACGCTCCATCAACTGCCTGAAAGATAGTACTTGCATTAGTAAGGATTACAATATTGAAAACATAAGGCACACTTGGGGTCGACCGCACAGGTACATATCAATGGCTAACCACGAATTAAACATTGTGTAGAACAATCAAACGACAAGTATCACAGCTCTGATGATCTAGTTCGATGGAGCTGTCAATATCCATACCTCGTGCTGCTGAAGAACATCTAGGGATGTTGTCAATGTGGTGGACGCTTCAGCATCTCCCTGAAAGACAGTACTTGCATTACTATGGATAACACTAATCATAACTGAAAACAAACACCAGTGGACGATAACTGAGGTGTATATCAATTGGAAAGCACTAACCAAACATTCGGTAAAATAATTACACAATACAATACAAATATTACTTGACATGCATAAAACAAGTCTGTAGCGGAATAGCCAAGTAAGATTACCTGATACGCGGTAGAAGTGGTTGATAACTGCGAGCACGTCACGGATGTAGAATGTTCTTGCTTCAGATTCAAGGGATAGCAGTTGTAAAGGTAAATTATTGATTGATAATGAAATGCCAATATTAAAAATTGCCATGTACGGAGACAGAATACTTCAGAGTAATGCTATTAAAAATGCGCAATATAGCACAGTTCCCTGTGCCCATATATAGATTTTGTTTGTGGGTTATGATATCGAAAAAGAATATATTGATAAATGTCATTATTCAAAAAGCTATCCACTCATATCAATGTCGAAAGTATTACAAGGGACACAATACCTAACATATCAATTAATCCATTCGGCTACCTACACCCTACCGCAAGGCCTAAAGCTAAATCCGGACACTTGACTGGACCAGTGGCGGAATGTGGACGAATAGAGTGGGAATAGTGTTCGCAAGCAATTTTCGTGTCGTTCGCCGTTTATTCTTCTTTGTTACCCAAGATGTTGTGTACATGTTCGAGGAAAAGTGCCGGCTGCAGATGCGGTATCGATCACCCCTCTTGTCCTCTAAGACTTGTTGGACTCTACTTTCCAGCTCATCCAGTGGATATCCGCAATGTCTGACCCATTCTCTTATTCGATCAACAGTTTTCGGGAATACATGCATTGTAGTGCCTTCAGATTTAGCATGGGTCTTCGAAGAGCAACCACTAATCGAACAGGCAGGCATTGTTGAAAATTCTGAAAAGTAAATATCGACATTATTATACAATCTTGATGAATAAAAATGTGATACAAAAGTAAATGAACCATACAATGTTCAACGCAAGGTTTGTTTTGGTCGCAGGAAATATACCAGTTCATCATGTGCGGCTTAGCATTTGCATAAATTGCATGAATTTATAAATGATGTGACTAAACTCTGAACATGTGACTCGTCCCTTGGATGTTCTGTCTTGCAGAGAAGGAAACATGCTTACATTATAGGCTGGACTCTCGAAGGATGCAATTCGATGACAATTGACACAGATGAAAATAAATAGATCTATTGATAGCATAACAATGGAAACTCAAGTCAATATCAATGAGACCAATGAACATAGCACTATTGAGTACTCTACTCGCAAATAAATAGAAATTTAAAAATCAGCGAAATATGACTAGGATACATGGCCTTACCTTGGCCAATAAACAGTTGGATTCAGCAAGTAGAGCAGTATATAGCAGGAGAACAGGTACATGGCCACAGGTAGCACACTGACGAGTTTGCTTGAAGCGTTCACCGAAGTTCACGGATAGCACGACGACGAGCAGATTAGCATAGATCTCAGTGGTTCTCAGGTAGCACGTTCAGGAGTTGACTTGCAAAGCACAAAGATGTTCTCATGAGACATATCAAGTAGTTTATAAAGTATTACAAACGGATGTGTTTGTGAATGAATGACGTGTGTATGTTGTGGTATTATGTAGTTTGCTGGGGGCCGGCCAGCGTGAGGGTGGGGTGGTCCTGGCCAGAGACACGGAGTCTGAGGAGGCCATGTGAGCGATGGGCCCTTGGCCCTTTTGAAGTGTACATGCTGTTTGGCACCTTGGCCGTTCGTGCCCCTGACAGCCCCCCATGGCAGCGCGCATCCACTGGCGCGAACCGCCTTTGATAGAGGGGAGTGGGATGGGTGGGCCTGGGGCGTGCAGATAAGGCACAGGAAGACTGCTGAATGGAGACACACTTATGTGGATTGCAGGGGGGCCGCCTGCTTCAAGGGGGAGCCCTTTCTGGAGACACGGAGTCTAAGGAGGCCATGTGAGCGATGGGCCCTTGGCGTGGGATACCTTTTGAAGTGTACATGCTGTTTGGAACCTTGGCCGTTCGTGCCCCTGACAGCCCCCCATGGCCGCGCGCATCCACTGGCGCGAACCGCCTTTGATAGAGGTGAGTGGGATGGATGGGCCTGGGGCGTGCAGATAAGGCACAGGAAGACTGCTGAATGGAGACACAAGTATGTGGATTGCAGGGGGGCTGCCTGCTTCAAGGGGGAGCCCTGCCTAGAGACACGGAGTCTGAGGAGGCCATGTGAGCGATGGCCCTTGGCGTGGGATACCTTTTGAAGCGTACATGCTGTTTGGCACCTTGGCTGTTCGCGACCCTGACAGTCCCCCATGGCAGCGCGCATCTACTGGCACGAACCGCCTTTGATAGAGAGGGGTGGGATGGATGGGCCTGGGGCGTGCAGATACAGCACACGAAGACTGCTGAATGGAGACACACTTGATTCATTTAAAAAATCGAAACAACCTATGTTAAAATATATGTGGTGTTTTATTTTGTTTCTTTTTTTGATGTCACAAAAATACAAAACTTTACACATTGTACAGGTCAGGTTGCAGCACAGCGAGGGAAAATCCTCTGTACTGACCGCTGTCACTCGGAAATTTTCTCTTATGGCACGAACGGCACAGGCGGGTATTACTCTTCGAACGCGGTGTCCAAGCCTCCCATGAAGCCACCATGTAAAGGAACGATAGGCCACCAGCCGGTACCACCTGTGAAAAATAATGATACAAACTGTTTAAACTGTTTTCAAATTACCAAGATAAGTTGATTAAACGTTTGTTGTCAATGACAATTCTTGTAACTAATGGCATTCTGCTCGGACAAATGCTATCTAGACACTGCACACTATTGAACGACTTTCATGCGTTACAATGATATGTAGATGTAATTCTGGATATAGACGACCATGAAATAGTAGTGGCATCACAAGCAGATTATACTTACTCCTTAACCGGATTACGAGGACGAACAGTTGCGCGAAGTTCGTGCATAAGCACCATCATTATCCTCAACACGGACCGTGTGAGGCAGGCTGCCCTGAAGTCTGGCAGCTCGGTGATGCATTGCGGTCGTGGCTCGCCTTCTGAAATGTAGGCCACGCATCCCGGGTTTTCACAGCAGCATTTCTCCTCCTCTGTTGGCATTAGCTTGCACCGATTGCATGGTGGAAACACCGTCCATGCAACTAGGTCCAGTGTCTTCATCCGTTAATTCGTCCTGCCAACTGCTGTCCGAAGCCCCATCATTTTCACGTGTTTCCCTTTCCAGTAGTTCCTCCTCGGAATACTCGGGCTCGTACATGTAGGGCATTATTGTAGCCATTGTGTGGTAAACAAACTAAAATAATTTATAGCGATGGTACAGGTGTTCACACGGGCTACAAGCGGCAAAGGTAGCTGACCAGGGCACAGAAACGAGTCACAGAATACTCAAAGTAACACAGAGAGAGGAATGCAATCAAAAATATGCTGCTGTGTGCTGTGAAACGGTCTGTTTATACTTATTGAGGAAAGAGGCGTCTTGCCATTTCCATGGCGACACGTCATTAGCTGAAGCGCATCGATTGTTGACACAAGACGTGCTTTGGCATTGTGAAATGGGCGGTATGCGTCTGCTGATGACAGGCTCAGGGGCGGGGGATATGATTTAGTGCCGCAAAAGCAGGTCAGCCAGGGCGATGCGGCAAGTGATAGGATTATCACAAAATGGCAGCGCCCTGGTGCCTGTTTTTGCGTGCGTTTAATGGACGAAAACTCGGGTAAGGTCCATAGGAAATTTTTCTAAAATCGAGCGACTTAGGCTTAAAAACACATGGCCGACCCGTAGGGACAATAACATTTTTTGACCCAACCATTCCATTAATATCACTACGGCATTGCCTTGGAAGTGCCCTTCCCATTTCTACACAAAAGCCCAAACTGTTGGCATTGCCAATGCTTGTTTTACCTTGCATTGTTGGACTTGTATTTTCCTGGCTGAATATGTTAAGAACAAAAACAAAGCACACTAATAATAGTGAATGTTTCTTCATGAAAATTGCAATGGGCAATTTCCCCTCTTAGTTCAATAAGGTTGGATAACAAGAGCCACACCTTTAACTTAATTCATATTCTAGCATATTCCATGCCCTGCACTAAAGAGCTGAAAGCAAGGCCAAATAGGTCTGTGATAACAGAAGACCCTTAGTTATGTCTTTTGCCAGCAAATACAAATTTAAAGTGGCACACCCTTTAATTTGTGGAGACTGATGCTGTTTTCCTTGTGGCTTCATTCTGTGGAAAATATCCTATATAAAGCAAATGTGTGAATCAGGAGAGTGGCTGCAGATTATCAAGGGACAGGTTTATTGTCCCCTGCACAATGAAAGGCAGCAAGAACGGCAGCTAAAAATCCTAATGAGACCCCACACACAAGGCGTAGGGCCCATTTCAATCGACAAATCCCAAATTGCCTTTATGCAGGCCCCACGGGTCTTTTCCTAAAGATGACAGTAGGATTAAAATGGCCTAAAATGTCCAGAGCATCTCCAGTATTTTCCGTTTCATTTTCGATTGAAGGCTTACAACATGTAGAACATTAAACAATTCTGCTCAGACTGGATAATGTGAGCAGAAAGCATTTGACTCAATTCATTTTGGCTGGAGCATGATCCTTTTGGGCTGCAAAGGGGTTTTCATTGCTGATAACCTTAGTTACCATTGTGACCACTTTTAGTTCAACCACGTAAGCGTTAAGCACTGGCATTATTCTAAGAAAGCTGCTATGAATCAGAATCACACAGTTCTAATAAAGAAGTAGAGGGCCAACATTGTCCTCTGGGCAACCCGTATCATTGGAAACAACAAATGCTTCTTTTATGGTGAATACGAATGGTGACTTATATATGGAGCAACACTAGTCCAGTAAAGTGAGGTTTTTGGGAACAGTGTATACTGCAAACTGAATCAATTTTAGGGACTCCCAGTTTTGGCAGATAAACTCCAGTGAGCTACATTTCACGTTTGGCGATAATTCAGTGGTAATTCCGATGAATTACCACCAAAATCGGTTACCATTAATGCCTCTTAGTCCAACGGGATTACAAGCGTTGGTAGGGAGATGTTCGTACTCATTTTTAGAGTCCATAGGAGTCCATGGGGTTTTTGGTGAATACAGCAAGCTGTAATTACGCTGCGATTATTCTGCAGATTTTTGGCTTTAAAGTGGAGGATTTACCCCCAGTATAACGTCAAACTCGGGATTTGGCAGAGCTATAAAAAGAGAGGAAATTCTGTTACTGGACCCAAAAAGTGGCAGTAACAGAACTACCCCCACTTTTGTACCGCTCCACCAAACTCGGAATGAGGATCAGTGAGCTTAAATGAGTTGGACAAGATCAAACATTTTGGAGCCTCTTCTGAAATTCAGCCACTTGACCAAATCTTCCCAGTTCAAGTTGGTACAAATATTTGTTCGTTTGGATTTGAAGACCTAAAATAATTCTGTTTTTAGATAGAACGTTAAAATTGAACAACAAAATAAACCAATGTATACATCATTGTATAAACATATTGAGCGGAGTATGATTGTTGATTCATGTTTCGCATAATGAATGGGATCCCACAAGTTCCAGTATTTATAGTAATGTGAAGCTACAAATATCCTAGACAGCAAGTGAAATAAAACAGAACGTAAGGTCATTGTTCCACAAAGCCTGCAGATTGTTATGCATCCGTCGTTGTTAGGGAGAATTTTCAGTTTAGTGCTAAATTCCTCCCACCTTAGAGACCCCCACCTCTTTTTGCTGAACTTTGGGACTTTTTACTTTTAATTCTATGTGTTTTCTGTGTGTTTTCTTTGTTTCTTTTGACTTTGGAGCCTGACAAACTCCATAGGCATCATCCTTACATTATGACACACACCACCTTCAGTGCAGTAGCACAATGAAGTCTCTAGATTTCCCAAAGGTTTAAATACCTTTTCTTGGTGAAACTACTGTTTCCAAGAGCAGTGAAGTGAAATTGACTTTGCTTACATTTTGTAACTTTCAAGACCCAGCACACACTATCTTACAATAGGGTGCTGGAGGGGTTACTTAGTATTGTCTAGTTTCTCATGTAACATTTTTATTTTACCCTTTCATACGATTAATGGCTGGTGGCAGTGGTTTACTTTTAACTACCATTGGAAGTTTTTACCGCGGGCTGCGTTCGCAGCTGCAGTAAAGCACCCATGGGTACCCATTTTGTCAAAATGGCCCCAGTCTTTTTTTCGCCATTTCTTGTTGGAAAGGTCCTTCTTGTGATTTACTCTGCGTGCCAAACCAGGTGTGGTCCCTTTGTTTGTTTTGTCTTTGGCGGGATTCATGAGTGAAACCCGCCTCTGGCTCCAGTATGTCTAGCAGGGGCAGGAAGTGAGGGAGGTGCCTGAAACTCCCTGTGCTTAATCCCCTTGGTTACAGGAATGCACCCAAAGGTGATTGGCCGGCTGGCTGTCCGGCAAGGACAGCCACCCATCTGTGTGACAGCTAGGCTGCGAATGAATGGGAGAAACCTGCATAAAAGGCGAGGATTTTTGCTTGGAAGGCAGAGTCGACCACTGGACGAAGGAATCCGAAGAAGCACTTGGAAGAGATGCCTGCTGCAACTCCTGGACCATTGGTTTGCTCGGTGAAGCCCTGATGCTGTGCTGGAGCTCCGAATTCACCTTGACTAGAGAAGACCTGCAAAGGACAACTTTTCCCCTTGGGTTGGTGGGACCAATCGACCCCAAGACGAGCTCATCTGGAAATCCTCTCGGAGCTGGCTGTACTTCCACTGCTGCTGCAGGAACCATTTGCCAGGGAGAGTAACACAAGAATCGAGTGAGTGTCTTTAAGTCGTACCCGAGCTCCAGGAAGATCCTCCGGACTCTAAGGAAGCAGGACTGACCAAGCCTGAGCCATCTCAACTGTTATGCTCACCTGGTATCCACGGGGGCGCCACACGATACTGGATGGAAGTCTAAGCGCTATCCCGGACCCCTCTTTGCTTGGTTATGTGCCAGACGTTGGGTAGCGCCTAATGAAGGGTTAAGATACTGGTTCTTTGATGGGTGGACTCCCACCTCCCTCTGGTCCAAATCCCCTCCCTTGGGGTTATTATTCATCTTAGGTTTTTGTGTGTTGAACTCTCCGTCCTGCGTCTCTGTGCAGGGGCGTTTGGTTGGTGCGGGCATTCTGTGGACCTTGTTGCTTCACTGGTCCGCGTGCCCTTATGTCAGGTCCAGACCGGCTGTGACTCTGACTCTGCTTGCGGTCTTCCAGGTGAGTTATAATGTCTTTTCCGTCTTTATTCTGTCTCTTTCTTTCCCTCTGGTTTCTCTGTCTTCTCAGCGTCTTGCTCCACTACGCTGTTCCCTAACAATGTCTCTTTTGTTTTCACAGGGATGGTTGCGATCTCGGAGTTGCAGCGCCGATGGTGAAGACCACAGTGAGTTATTGATGCGCGGAGCGCTGCGCTGTTTATTGGTGTTAATTGCTAACCTGTGTTCTCTTCTCTTCTTTGTACAGGTTGCAGTGATGTTCCGGGGTGATGAGCAATCGAAGCCCTGCTTGTCCAGGTAAGTGCTTTGTTAATGCTGACCTTGTTTCTTCTCCCTTGCAGGTTGCAGTGAAACCCGGAAATGGGCGAGGTAAGAGAAGCGCAGGGTGCTGCCAGGACTCGCTGCTTGCCCAGGTAAGAATTGTTATTGGAGGCCACCAGGGGGCGCACAGGCAATGGCTGCCTGATTCCCGTGCTCCGCCAACGGCCAGGTCTTAACCGGGACTGAGCCCCCCCAAAAACCCCCCCGAGGCGAAAGAGAGGGCCGAAGAGCAGGGAGAACCCCTGGTGACCCCGCAGAGCGTAACAGCGGGGTCGAAGGAGCCAGGGAGAGCTGAGATCCGGGGCTGCAGATACAGCAGCGGGAGCACCGCAGAGGGCCCGGGCGGCGTGAAGTCGGAGCCGAGGCCCACTGCACAGGAGATTGGAAAGGGAGGGTCGTCCTCCGACGCCGCGGCGGACTCCCGTCCCCCGCGGCGCTAACACAGAGCGGAAACCGGTGGGACCCACCCTGGGGAGAGGTCCGCCGACACCTCCCAAGTGAAGTCGGCGGGGACCGCGTGGGGGACGCGCCAGACCCGGGGAGAGGAGCGCCGACCCGAATAGGCCACTGTGAGGTGAGAGCTCCGGAGCGGACTCGGAGGCCCCCGGTGGGGGGCTGCGGGCTGCCCACGGGGAGGTGCCCCCACATCTAGCACGCGCAGGCCGCGCCCACGACTGGGCACCCCACCCGCGGCAAGGAAGACACAAAGGGCAACGAAGGCCCAGAGGACGCCGGGTGTGAGGCCCCCGCCGGGGAACGGCGGGGCGTGTGCCCGCCCAGAGGGGTCCCCCAGGCACAGCAGAGACCAGTGAAAGAAGAAAGAAGCGGCCTATCCCCTCAGGCTCCCAGCCCCACCACCGGAGAGGGCTTAGGGCTCAAGCTTCACGACAACAGGGCACGAGGCCCACCATCACGCAGTGTGCCCATAAATAGATTTCGTTTGTGGGTTATGATATTGAAAAAGAATATATTTATAAATGTCATTATTCCAAAAGCTATCCACTCATATCAATGTCGAAAGTATTACAAGGGACACAATACCTAACATATCAATGAATCCATTCGGCTACCTACACCCTACCGCAAGGCCTAAAGCTAAATCCGGATACTTGACTGGACCAGTGGCGGAATGTGGACGAATAGAGTGGGAATAGTGTTCGCAAGCAATTTCCGTGTCGTTTGCCGTTTATTCTTCTTTGTTACCCAAGATGTTGTGTACATGTTCGAGGAAAAGTGCCGGCTGCAGATGCGGTATCGATCACCCCTCTTGTCCTCTAAGACTTGTTGGACTCTACTTTCCAGCTCATCCAGTGGATATCCGCAATGTCTGACCCATTCTCTTATTCGATCAACAGTTTTCGGGAATACATGCATTGTAGTGCCTTCAGATTTAGCATGGGTCTTCGAAGAGCAACCACTAATCGAACAGACAGGCATTGTTGAAAATTCTGAAAAGTAAATATCGACATTATTATACAATCTTGATGAATAAAAATGTGATACAAAAGTAAATGAATCATACAATGTTCAATGCAAGGTTTGTTTTGGTCGCAGGAAATATACCAGTTCATCATGTGCGGCTTAGAATTTGCATAAATTGCATGAATTTATAAATGATGTGACTAAACTCTGAACATGTGACTCGTCCCTTGGATGTTCTGTCTTGCAGAGAAGGAAAAATGCTTACATTATAGACTGGACTCTCGAAGGATGCAATTCGATGACAATTGACACAGATGAAAATAAATAGATCTATTGATAGCATAACAATGGAAACTCAAGTCAATATCAATGAGACCAATGAACATAGCACTATTGAGTACTCTACTCGCAAATAAATAGAAATTTAAAAATCAGCGAAATATGACTAGGATACATGGCCTTACCTTGGCCAATAAACAGTTGGATTCAGCAAGCAGAGCAGTATATAGCAGAAGAACAGGTAGACGGCCACAGGTAGCACACTGACGAGTTTGCTTGAAGCGTTCACCGAAGTTCACGGATAGCACGACAACGAGCAGATTAGCATAGATCTCAGTGGTTCTCAGGTAGCACGTTAAGGAGTTGACTTGCAAAGCACAAAGATGTTCTCATGAGACATATCAAGTGGTTTATAAAGTATTACAAACAGGGGTGTGTTTGTGAATGAATGACGTGTGTATGTTGTGGTATTATGTGGTTTGCTGGGGGCCGGCCAGCGTGAGGGTGGGGTGGTCCTGGCCAGAGACACGGAGTCTGAGGAGGCCATGTGAGCGATGGGCCCTTGGCGTGGGATACCTTTTGAAGTGTACATGCTGTTTGGCACCTTGGCCGTTCGTGCCCCTGACAGCCCCCCATGGCAGCGCGCATCCACTGGCACGAACCGCCTTTGATAGAGGGGAATGGGATGGATGGGCCTGGGGCATGCAGATAAGGCACAGGAAGACTGCTGAATGGAGACACACTTATGTGGATTGCAGGGGGGCGGCCTGCTGCAAGGGGGAGCCCTGCCTGGAGACACGGAGTCTGAGGAGGCCATGTGAGCGATGGGCCCTTGGCGTGGGATACCTTTTGAAGTGTACATGCTGTTTGGCACCTTGGCCGTTCCCGTCCCTGACAGCCCCCCATGGCAGCGCGCATTCACTGGCGCAAACCGCCTTTGATAGACAGGGGTGGGATGGATGCGGCTGGGGCATGCAGATAAGGCACAGGAAGACTGCTGAATGGAGACACACTTATTTGGTTTGCAGGGGGGCGGCCTGCTGCAAGGGGGAGCCCTGCCTGGAGACATGGAGTCTGAGGAGGCCATGTGAGCGATGGGCCCTTGGCATGGGATACCTTTTGAAGTGTACATGCTGTTTGGTACCTTGGGCGTTCGTGCCCCTGACAGCCCCCCATGGCAGCGCGCATCCACTGGCGCGAACCGCCTTTGATAGAGGGGAGTGGGATGGATGGGCCTGGGGCGTGCAGATAAGGCACAGGAAGACTGCTGAATGGAGACACATGTATGTGGATTGCAGTGGGGCTGCCTGCTTCAAGGGGGAGCCCTGCCTGGAGACACAGAGTCTGAGGAGGCCATGTGAGCGATGGCCCTTGGCGTGGGATACCTTTTGAAGTGGACATGCTGTTTGGCACCTTGGCTGTTCGCACCCCTGACAGCCCCCCATGGCAGCGCGCATCCACTGGCACGAACCGCCTTTGATAGAGAGGGGTGGGATGGATGGGCCTGGGGCGTGCAGATACAGCACACGAAGACTGCTGAATGGAGACACACTTGATTCATTTAAAAAATCGAAACAACCTATGTTAAAATATATGTGGTGTTTTATTTTGTTTCTTTTTTTGATGTCACAAAAATACAAAACTTTACACATTGTACAGGTCAGGTTGCAGCACAGCGAGGGAAAATCCTCTGTACTGACCGCTGTCACTCGGAAATTTTCTCTTATGGCACGAACAGCACAGGCGGGTATTACTCTTCGAACGTGGTGTCCAAGCCTCCCATGAAGCCACCATGTAAAGGAACGATAGGCCACCAGCCGGTACCACCTGTGAAAAATAATGATACAAACTGTTTAAACTGTTTTCAAATGACCAAGATAAGTTGATTAAACGTTTGTTGTCAATGACAATTCTTGTAACTAATGGCATTCTGCTCGGACAAATGCTATCTAGACACTGCACACTATTGAACGACTTTCATGCGTTACAATGATATGTAGATGTAATTCTGGATATAGGTGACGACCATGAAATAGTAGTGGCATCACAAGCAGATTATACTTACTCGTTACTCGGATTACGAGGACGAACAGTTGTGCGAAGTTCGTGCATAAGCACCATCATTATCCTCAACACGGACCGTGTGAGGCAGGCTGCCATGAAATCTGGCAGCTCGGTGATGCATTGCGGTCGTGGCTCGCCTTCCGAAATGTAGGCCACGCATCCCGGGTTTTCACAGCAGCATTTCTCCTCCTTCGTTGGCATTAGCTTGCACCGATTGCATGTGCACCAGGTGGAAACACCGTCCATGCAACTAGGTCCAGTGTCTTCATCCGTTAATTCGTCCTACCAACTGCTGTCCGAAGCCCCATCATTTTCGCGTGTTTCCCTTTCCAGTAGTTCCTCCTCGGTATACTCGGGCTCGTACATGTAGGGCATTATTGTAGCCATTGTGTGGTAAACAAACTAAAATAATTTATAGCGATGGTACAGGTGTTCACACGGGCTACAAGCGGCAAAGGTAGCTGACCAGGGCACAGAAACGAGTCACAGAATACTCAAAGTAACACAGAGAGAGGAATGCAATCAATAATCTGCTGCTGTGTGCTGTGAAACGGTCTGTTTATACTTATTGAGGAAAGAGGCGTCTTGCCATTTCCATGGCGACACGTCATTAGCTGAAGCGCAGCGATTGTTGACACGAGACGTGCTTTGGCATTGTGAAATGGGCGGTATGCATCTGCTGATGACAGGCTCAGGGGCGGGGGATATGATTTAGTGCCGCAAAAGCAGGTCAGCCAGGGCGATGCGGCAAGTGATAGGATTATCACAAAATGGCAGCGCCCTGGTGCCTGTTTTTGCGTGCGTTTAATGGACGAAAACTCGGGTAAGGTCCATAGGAAATGTTTCTAAAATCGAACAACTTAGGCTTAAAAACACATGGCCGACCCGTAGGGACAATAACATTTTTTGACCAAACCATTCCTTTAATATCACTACCGCATTGCCTTGGAAGTGCCCTTCCCATTTCTACACAAAAGCCCAAACTGTTGGCATTGCCAATGCTTGTTTTACTTTGCATTGTTGGACTTGTATTTTCCTGGCTGAATATGTTAAGAACAAAAACAAAGCACACTAATAATAGTGAATGTTTCTTCATGAAAATTGCAATGGGCAATTTCCCCTCTTAGTTCACTAAGGTTGGATAACAAGAGCCACACCTTTAACTTAATTAATATTCTAGCATATTCCATGCCCTGCACTAAAGAGCTGAAAGCAAGGCCAAATAGGTCTGTGATAACAGAAGACCCTTAGTTATGTCTTTTGCCAGCAAATACAAATTTAAAGTGGCACACCCTTTAATTTGTGGAGACTGATGCTGTTTTCCTTGTGGCTTCATTCTGTGGAAAATATCCTATATAAAGCAAATGTGTGAATCAGGAGAGTGGCTGCAGATTATCAAGGGACAGGTTTATTGTCCCCTGCACAATGAAAGGCAGTAAGCACGGCAGCTAAAAATCCTAATGAGACCCCACACACAAGGCGTAGGGCCCATTTCAATCGACAAATCCCAAATTGCCTTTATGCAGGCCCCACGGGTCTTTTCCTAAAGATGACAGTAGGATTAAAATGGCCTAAAATGTCCAGAGCATCTCCAGTATTTTCCGTTTCATTTTCGATTGAAGGCTTACAACATGTAGAACATTAAACAATTCTGCTCAGACTGGATAATGTGAGCAGAAAGCATTTGACTCAATTAATTTTGGCTGGAGCATGATCCTTTTGGGCTGCAAAGGGGTTTTCATTGCTGATAACCTTAGTTACCATTGTGACCACTTTTAGTTCAACCACGTAAGCGTTAAGCACTGGCATTATTCTAAGAAAGCTGCTATGAATCAGAATCACACAGTTCTAATAAAGAAGTAGAGGGCCAACATTGTCCTCTGGGCAACCCGTATCATTGGAAACAACAAATGCTTCTTTTATGGTGAATACGAATGGTGACTTATATATGGAGCAACACTAGTCCAGTAAAGTGAGGTTTTTGGGAACAGTGTATACTGCAAACTGAATAAATTTTAGGGACTCCCAGTTTTGGCAGATAAACCCCAGTGAGCTACATTTCACGTTTGGCGATAATTCAGTGGTAATTCCGATGAATTACCACCAAAATCGGTTACCATTAATGCCTCTTAGTCCAACGGGATTACAAGCGGTGGTAGGAAGATGTTCGTACTCATTTTTAGAGTCCATAGGAGTCCATGGGGTTTTTGGTGAATACAGCAAGCTGTAATTACGCTGCGGTTATTCTGCAGATTTTTGGCTTTAAAGTGGAGGATTTACCCCCAGTATAACGTCAAACTCGGGATTTGGCAGAGCTATAAAAAGAGAGGAAATTCTGTTACTGGACCCAAAAAGTGGCAGTAACAGAACTACCCCCACTTTTGTACCGCTCCACCAAACTCGGAATGAGGATCAGTGAGCTTAAATGAGTTGGACAAGATCAAACATTTTGGAGCCTCTTCTGAAATTCAGCCACTTGACCAAATCTTCCCAGTTCAAGTTGGTACAAATATTTGTTCGTTTGGATTTGAAGACCTAAAATAATTCTGTTTTTAGATAGAACGTTAAAATTGAACAACAAAATAAACCAATGTATACATCATTGTATAAACATATTGAGCGGAGTATGATTGTTGATTCATGTTTCGCATAATGAACGGGATCCCACAAGTTCCAGTATTTATAGTAATGTGAAGCTACAAATATCCTAGACAGCAAGTGAAATAAAACAGAACGTAAGGTCATTGTTCCACAAAGCCTGCAGATTGTTATGCATCCGTCGTTGTTAGGGAGAATTTTCAGTTTAGTGCTAAATTCCTCCAACCTTAGAGACCCGCACCTCTTTTTGCTGAACTTTGGGACTTTTTACTTTTAATTCTATGTGTTTTCTGTGTGTTTTCTGTGTTTCTTTTGACTTTGGAGCCTGACAAACTCCATAGGCATCATCCTTACATTATGACACACACCACCTTCAGTGCAGTGGCACAGGGAAGTCTCTAGATTTCCCAAAGGTTTAAATACCTTTTCTTGGTGAAACTACTGTTTCCAAGAGCAGTGAAGTGAAATTGACTTTGCTTACATTTTGTAACTTTCAAGACCCAGCACACACTATCTTACAATAGGGTGCTGGAGGGGTTACTTAGTATTGTCTAGTTTCTCATGTAACATTTTTATTTTACCCTTTCATATGATTAATGGCTGGTGGCAGTGGTTTACTTTTAACTACCATTGGGAGTTTTTACCGCGGGCTGCGTTCGCAGCTGCAGTAAAGCACCCATGGGTACCCATTTTGTCAAAATGGCCCCAGTCTTTTTTTCGCCATTTCTTGTTGGAAAGGTCCTTCTTGAGATTTACTCTGCGTGCCAAACCAGGTGTGGTCCCTTTGTTCGTTTTGTCTTTGGCGGGATTCATGAGTGAAACCCGCCTCTGGCTCCAGTATGTGTGGCAGGGGCAGGAAGTGAGGGAGGTGCCTGAAACTCCCTGTGCTTAATCCCCTTGGTTACAGGAATGCACCCAAAGGTGATTGGCCGGCTGGCTGTCCGGCAAGGACAGCCACCCATCTGTGTGACAGCTAGGCTGCGAATGAATGGGAGAAACCTGCATAAAAGGCGAGGATTTTTGCTTGGAAGGCAGAGTCGACCACTGGACGAAGGAATCCGAAGAAGAACTTGGAAGAGATGCCTGCTGCAACTCCTGGACCGTTGGTTTGCTCGGTGAAGCCCTGATGCTGTGCTGGAGCTCCGAATTCACCTTGACTAGAGAAGACCTGCAAAGGACAACTTCTCCCCTTGGGTTGGTGGGACCAATCGACCCCAAGACGAGCTCACCTGGAAATCCTCTCGGAGCTGGCTGTACTTCCACTGCTGCTGCAGGAACCGATTGCCAGGGAGAGTAACACAAGAATCGAGTGAGTGTCTTTAAGTCGGACCCGAGCTCTAGGAAGATCCTCCGGACTCTAAGGAAGCAGGACTGACCAAGCCTGAGCCATCTCAACTGTTATGCTCACCTGGTATCCACGGGGGCGCCACACGATACTGGATGGAGGTCTAAGCGCTATCCCGGACCCCTCTTTGCTTGGTTATGTGCCAGACGTTGGGTAGCGCCTAATGGAGGGTTAAGATACTAGTTCTTTGATGGGTGGACTCCCACCTCCCTCTTGTCCAAATCCCCTCCCTTGGGGCTATTATTCATCTTAGGTTTTTGTGCGTTGAACTCTCCGTCCTGCGTCTCTGTGCAGGGGCGTTTGGTTGGTGCGGGAATTCTGTGGACCTAGTTGCTTCACTGGTCCGCGTGCCCTTATGTCAGGTCCAGACCGGCTGTGACTCTGACTCTGCTTGCGGTCTTCCAGGTGAGTTATAATGTCTTTTCCGTCTTTATTCTGTCTCTTTCTTTCCCTCCGGTTTCTCTGTCTTCTCAGCGTCTTGCTCCACTACGCTGTTCCCTAACAATGTCTCTTTTGTTTTCACAGGGATGGTTGCGATCTCGGAGTTGCTGCGCCGATGGCGAAGACCACAGTGAGTTATTGATGCGCGGAGCGCTGCGCTGTTTATTGGTGTTAATTGCTAACCTGTGTTCTCTTCTCTTCTTTGTACAGGTTGCAGTGATGTTCCGGGGTGATGAGCAATCGAAGCCCTGCTTGTCCAGGTAAGTGCTTTGTTAATGCTGACCTTGTTTCTTCTCCCTTGCAGGTTGCAGTGAAACCCGGAAATGGGCGAGGTAAGAGAAGCGCAAGGTGCTGCCAGGACTCGCTGCTTGCCCAGGTAAGAATTGTTATTGGAGGCCACCAGGGGGCACACAGGCAATGGCTGCCTGATTCCCGTGCTCCGCCAACGGCCAGGTCTTAACCGGGACTGAGCCCTCCCCAAACTCCCCCCCGAGGCGAAAGAGAGGGCCGAAGAGCAGGGAGAACCCCTGGTGCCCCCGCGGAGCGAAACAGCGGGGTCGAAGGAGCCAGGGAGAGCGGAGATCCGGGGCTGCGGATACAGCAGCGGGAGCGCCGCAGAGGGCCTGGGCGGCGCGAAGTCGGAGCCGAGGCCCACCGCACAGGGGATTGGAAAGGGAGGGTCGTCCTCCGACGCCGCGGCGGACACCCGTCCCCCGCGGCGCTAACACAGAGCGGAAACCGGTGGGACCCACCCTGGGGAGAGGTCCGCCGACACCTCCCAAGTGAAGTCGGCGGGGACCGCGCGGGGGATGCGCCAGACCATGGGAGAGGAGCGCCGACCCGAATAGGCCACTGTGAGGTGAGAGCTCCGGAGCAGACTCGGAGGCCCCCGGTGGGGGGCTGCGGGCTGCCCACGGGGAGGTGCCCCCATGTCTAGCACGCGCAGGCCGTGCCCACGACTGGGCACCCCACCCGCGGCAAGGAAGACACAAAGGGCAAGGAAGGCCCAGAGGACGCCGGGTGTGAGGCCCTCGCCGGGGAACGGCGGGGCGTGTGCCCGCCCAGAGGGGTCCCCCAGGCACAGCAGAGACCAGTGAAAGAAGAAAGAAGCGGCCTATCCCCTCGGGCCCCCAGCCCCACCACCGGAGAGGGCTTAGGGCTCAAGCTTCATGACAACAGGGCACGCGGCCCACCATCACGCAGTGACCAACGTGGCAAACAAGCCCCCCCCAAGGAAGACACAAAGGGCGCAGAAGGTCCTGAGGATACCGGGTGTGAGGCCCCCGCCCGAGGCCGGCGGGGCGTGTGCCCGCCCTCCCACTAGTACAGGTGGACCCGCGAAGTGAACCACCAGGAGCTCCCCCCCAGCCCAAGTACACCCATCGGAGTGCCCAGGGGGGGACTGAATGGACTGGCAGAGGAACTTGCAGAAATACCGCTACCGAGACCCAGGCCCCTACGGAAAAGACCCGGTCCGTATCCGGGAGATGGCCCACTCAGAGGCCGCGGCCCCCGCAACGGAGGCAATGGAAAGGGGCTTTGCATCCATCTTGCAAGAAATTAGAGAAATGCGCTCCGACATTGCCCAGAGGTTTGAGAAGATGGACAGACGGGTTGACAAAGTTGAGGACAGACTCCTACAGGTTGAATCCAACCAATCCTCCTCAACAACCCTGGAGATAGAGACTAACATGAGGCTATCAGCCCTGGAGAAGAAGGAGGAAGAGAGGTCCAGACAAATGGACGATTTCGAGAATAGGGAACGAAGAAACAACCTCAGGTTTTTTGGGGTCCCGGAGACAGAGGGGGAAACGGAGAGAGAGCTCACCCAAATGGTGCGGAACATAATCGCCCTCCTCTTCGAAGAGGAGATGACCGCTGAACTCGCATTTGATCGGGTACACAGGGCGGGAGGACGAGCAGGGGGCCCCCGTTCGATTCTGGTCCGATTCCACTACTACCTGGAGAAGACACGGGTACTGGAAGCAGCCACGAGAACCCAAGAGATAACATACAACAACTCACAGGTCTCCATCTTTCAAGACCTCTCGGCATACACACTATCCAAACGCAGGATGTGCCGCCCCCTTACACAGCTGCTGAAAGAAAAGGGAGTACGATATAGATGGGGCTTCCCCTTCTCCCTAACCTTCGAATACCAGGGCCAACGGACGACGTTGATCACGGAGGAAGACATCAAAGGAGCCATCCAGGACTACGTGGTGGACCCTCCCCCCCGAAGGGAACCATCAGGACCGGCGACGGGCGGAGCAAGTGGCCCGGGCCCGGCGAGTGAAAGAAGGAAGAAATCTGGGGCACGGAAATTTAGGAGAATGAACACACCCTCACCAGCGAAAGAGGCAGAGCGGAATGACTCGGAGGGATAAATACCAAGGGACCCCTGCCAGCACTGGCGCGAAAAGAACGGTCGCCCGGGACGACCTGATGACTGGAGTTAGCCGACTAACAACAAGGCGGTAATCCGGGGATCACCGAAAAGCAAGAACGGCACCAGAATCAGGTTGAACAGCAAGTACAAAGGGGGCAATTACGGGAACGATATCGGGGGGGGCTCACAACAAGGAGGTTTTGCAATGATCACCTGGCCGAGAGGGGCAGGCTGGTGGTCCGGCCAAAAAGCCAGCAATGGCGGAACTATATGGCTGGACGCCGGGGCAGGGGGTGGGGGTTCATGACCAAGTTGGGGTTTGTTTGTTGGGGAAAGGGGTAGGGGGGCAGTTGGGGGTTCGTTTCAAGAGTGTCCAACCGGTGAATCAAGGGGGGCGAAAAGGGAGAAACGATGCGAAGTTGTTGACCAGTAGGGCAGGAAACATTGATTATGGCTGACAGCCATCCGGCCCTGGGAGTGGGTACCCTGAATGCACGGGGGCTGAACACCCCCACAAAAAGATCTCTGATTTGCAGAGAGTTTAAGCGGGCGAAATTAGACATTCTGTTTGTGCAAGAGACACACTGGGCAAGGGGGAAGGAGCCCAGGCTGCGGGGGGGGAGGAATTGAGGAGGTCTTCCATGCATCTCACAGGACTAAGAAAAGGGGGGTGGCCATATTGATAGGAAGGAATGTAGGGTTCGAGAAGGAGGCGATCTTGAAGGATCCCGAAGGCCGTTACCTGCTGATACGGGGCGCCCTACAGGGGTCCCCCATTACCCTGGCGGTGGTGTACGGCCCGAATGAGAACCAGGCCCAATTCTGGGAGGAAACTAGGGACAAGCTCAGTCTATTCACACAGGGCCCACTGGTGGTGGGGGGTGACTTCAACATGGTCCTGGACCCCACCGTGGATAGGAAGCAGATGGCCCCCCTCGACCCCAGGCCCACAGAAGAGGCCATGGCACAGAGCTTCCGGAGAGTGAATGAGGACCTGGGCCTGATAGACACTATCCCGTCCCCTAGGACAGGGATCCCCTCCTTCACTTACTACTCAGCCATACATAATTCATTTTCCAGAATAGACTACATCCTAACGGACGAAATCCTTTGTCCGTATGTAGCAGGCTACAGGATAGACCCTGTCCCCTGGTCAGACCATGACATGGCCCGAGTCACCATCACAATGGGCTGGAATAGGGAAAGCAGAGGGCGCTGGAAATGCAATGACGCCCTGCTAAAGGATGAGGTCATTGCACAGGAGGTCTTGGCCTCCATAACAGAGTTCTTTGAGCTTAATGACAACGGGGAGGTGCCCACGCACACGCTCTGGGACGCCTTCAAGGCAACCCTACGAGGAGTCCTTATAAAAATAGGCGCTCTAAAGAAGAGGGAGAGAGAGGCTCAGGAGAAAGCCCTGCGAGAAAAAATAGCCCGTCTCCAACCGGGGGGATCCCTGACCCAACTCCTAGACCGTGACCGGGTGGCAGCACTGGAGGACTATAGGCTCCAACTAAAAGACCTCCTCCTACACAAAACGGAGCGGAGTCTTCAACTGGTTAAGCAAAAATATTATGAGAAAGGGGACAAGGCGGACAGGATCCTTGCCTGGAAGTTGAGGGAGGTACAGAAAAGCAGGAGGGTAAAGGAGCTGAGGGATACCCGGGGACTCCTGGGCTGCGACTCTCCCCATATAGGAGAGGCTTTCCGACAATACTACAGAACCCTCTACTCTTCCGAATACGATGGGGACGACACCCAGATAGAAAACTTCCTGAACTCCATACAGATTCCATCCCTCTCCGGGGAAATGTCTGAGGGGTTGGAGGGCCTGATAACCGAGGATGAGGTGGATAAGGTGATTAGTGGGATGAAGGTGGGCACTACCCCGGGGGAGGACGGCTTTTCCGTCCTCTTTTACAAGAGATTCCGCTCCTCTCTGGCCCCTTACCTGGCAAGGGTCTTCAACGCAGTGCTAGAGGGGGATATCCTCCCAGAATCCATGATGGGAGCTGTTATAGCGGTCTTGCCCAAAGAGGGTAGGGATCCAGCGGATTGCTCTTCCTATCGCCCCATATGACTATTAAACATTGACGTCAAGATCTTGGCCAAGGTGGTGGGGAGGAGGCTGGAAGGTATAATGCCGAAGTTAGTACATGGGGACCAGGTGGGCTTCATCAAAGGAAGGCAGGGGTCAGATAACATCCGCAAAACAATAGACCTTTTCCACTTCGCCCAATCGTCAGAATTGGACGCATGCGTCCTTTCCCAGGACTCAGAGAAGGCCTTCGACAGGGTGGAGTGGCGCTACATGGAGCTCCTCCTCCGTAGGATGGGCTTTGGAACTCACATCATGCTTTGGATAACCGCCCTCTATCGAGCCCCAACGGCAAGGGTACAGGTGAATGGGATATTATCTGAATCATTCCCCCTCTCCCGCGGGACAAGGCAGGGATGCCCACTTTCTCCCCTGATATACGTCCTCACGATGGAGGCATTGGCAATAGCGGTCAGAGCCAACCCAGATATTAGGGGTATTAAAAGGGGCGAGGTAGAATTTAAGCTATCCCTGTTTGCGGACGATGTCCTGGCCTACCTGGTGGACCCGGGCTCCTCGCTCCCCCCCTTCCTGGCCCTGGTTTCTGCTTTTGGTCGCTTCTCTGGACTAGAAATAAACACTGGGAAATCTGTCATGCTACCAATGAGAACAATAGACCCAGTGCTGGACCCTCTGGTCAGATTTCACGGGATTAAGGTGGGTAAGGTGGCCATAAAGTATCTGGGGGTACTTCTCACCAGGGATCTAGCGAATTTGGGAGCAGCCAATTATAACCCCATGATTGCGGTGATCACTTCAGACTTGAGGAGATGGGGGAAGATGATCCTCTCTTGGTACGGCCGAATGACGGCAATCAAAATGAAGGTACTCCCTAGGCTCCTGTACCTCTTTACTGCACTACCGACTAAAGTCCCAGCACAGAGCTTCAGAGATTTACAGAACGGGGTACGAGACTTTGTATGGCAGGGGAAAACCCTGAGAACCGGAAAGGCCACGCTGACCCTGCCAAGGGAGGAGGGGGGATTTGGGCTACCGGATTTCCACCTATATTTCTGCGGAGCCCAGCTGCGTGTCCTCCTGGAGCACATGAAAGAGGGGCTGGGAACGTACTGGTCTTACTTAGAGGACATGGACGCCCACCCCCTAAAGGTCAGAGATCTCCTATGGGCCCCATGCAAGACGATCCCGAAACGCCTAAGATCCCATCCAACCCTGGGAGTCCTCTGGGACATTTGGAAAGAGGGCCCCAGCACCGCTCACCTCACCACATGGCCGTCCCCGATGTCCTCTCTCTGGGGCCACCCTATCAACCTGGGAGGGCAGGGGTTCAGGCACTCTCAGATCTGGTCAGATAAGGGCCTGGAGTGGGCTGGGCAGATGTTCAGAGAAGACGAATTCCTGCCTTATGAGGACTTGAAAGATGCTCTCCGACAAGAATCACTTTCCATCTTTGAGTACCTCCGCCTGAAGGGCATCCTTTGCGCCCAATCATGGGGCCCAAACCTGAGGAGGCAGTTGACTCCTTTTGAGAAGCTTCTAGACTCTGCGACATCCAGGAAGGGGGCGGTGTCCAGTGTGTACAAAATACTGAATACCTACAACCTCCAAGGAAGAAGGAGCTTCCGCCAGTTCTGGAACGACCTGGCGGGCGAGGAGATCTCTGAGGACGCCTGGGCCAAAATATTCAAGATAGCATTCCACGGGAACCTCTTCACCTCGGACATGGAGCATAACTTTAAGATAATACAGGGGTGGCACAGGGACCCTGTAAGGCTGTCTAAAATGTTCTCGGGGGTGTCTCCGAGGTGCCCGAGAGGTTGCGGTCAGACGGGATCTAGAAGCCACGTCTGGTGGCACTGCCCGAAAGTACAGTCCTACTGGGAGTCGGTGAAGGGCTGGATAAAGGAAGTTACAGAGGATAGTCTGCCGCTAAAGCCCTTAACGATGCTGCTAGGCCTCCCCCCGGAGGACACGGAGCTCCACCGATACCCAAGGATGTGGGAAACCATGCTGAGAGCAGGCAGGGTAGCCCTGGCCCAGAAATGGAAGAGTCCTGTACTCCCATCCAAGGAGGACTGGCTGAAAAAAGTAAAAAACATGTTTTTGATGGACAAACTAACTGCTATGGTGAACAATAACACAAGCTCATTCCTCACAGACTGGTACGGGGTGCAGCAATCCTGGGGATGGGATGTCCATTGAACTCAAGGGAAGGTGCCTACCCATAAAGGAACGGGTTAAGCCCCGTAGGACAGAACAATATGGACTGGGTCCCCACGACCTGGGGAACGGAGGCATTAAGCCAGCTAAAGACGCGGTCACAAACCGCATCGCCCCCAAGGCTCGAGGAACGGAGCCAACACAGGGAGTCTCCCATGAACGAATCACCGGAATGGACACGGGAAGGGGGGGTGGGAGGGGTTTGGGGGGGCTACAAAGGGAAGGGGGGGAGGGGGGTCGAGTTTTGCCTTTGTTGTTTGTTATATAAAAATGCAAATAAAAACTAAAGTTGAAAAAAAAAAAGAATTGTTATTAATGCTGTCCTTGTTTCTTTACCTTTGCAGGTTGCGGCGAACTCCGGACATGGGCGAGGTAAGCGAAGCGCAGGATGGATTCAAGGCCGGTTACTTCACAGGTAAGTGTTCTTGCTCGTTAATGCTGTTCTTGTTCTTCCAGGTTATTAATGGAATCTGGATCTAGGGCTTCAAGATCGGGCCGCCGGAGAAGCAGATGAGCAGGAGCTGGACACGGTGAGCGTTACGCTACAGGAGTGCAGAATAACGCAAAGCGTGTTCTGCTGATTGGGTGTGGTTTAAATAGCCCAGGTAAAGTAGTTCCAGGCCAAGTAGATCCAGGCCCAGCCACACCCAAAACACTAGACCGCATGTTTTGGTTCTAAAGAACTGAGCTGTGTAATAGGCCTCCATGTTGGATTAAGGTCCAAAACTGGTATTACTTCATTCCTCAGGCGCCAGGACTGACTCCATGTATGTTTCTGATGGAGTTTTAAGGCCCTTGGGGCCAGTGTGAAGGGCTTTAGCCCCAATGCTGCCAGGGGGCTGTTCTACCTGAGGGGGTCAGGGGCATGGATCGTGACACCAACAGAGTGCTGGACCCCAGATGCGAGAGTTGCGAGGAGCGGAAACCGTGAAGTGCCGCTGATCTGAAGTTTGGCCATTGCTGAAGCCGACCATCAATTCGTAGTGCAGGAGTCCCTAGACGTCCTCCCTCTTGTTCCCACGAATGAGGCCCAGGAACAACAGGATCTGCAGACCTCCACAGGAACAGAAGCCAGCTGGAACCAATTTCTTCTAACCAAAGGTACTGTAAAACTAAGGGGACTTACCTGTTGTTGTGTAGCCATGCTAGTTCTCAGTTGAGATTTGTCTTGGTTGCAGCTTTGCCCGTCAAAAGCCTCCCAGCTTCTGGCCCTACAGTGCTTCTATTTTTCCTACAAAGACTTCTAAAACACTGTGCAAGAATTTTACATACCTGCAAGAAGTGCTTCAGCTCACCTAGACTTTTGCTCAACATTGGCTGGCCTGGCTCCCTGATTGACTCTTCTTACCTCTGACTTTGTGTTTGACCTTTCCTCCAGGAAAGGGTTAATTTGCTTTGCATTGGGAGTTTCAAAAAGTACTTACCTGCTTCAGAATATTTATTAACCTTTATGTTATTCCAAACCCTTTACTTTGACACCAAACTCAGTATTACTCTAAATGTACCAGTGATATATTAATGTCCACAGTGTCCTAGTTATTTAAGTCACCTCAGGGTGTAGGAGGAATCTGTGTGCCATCCCAAATGGGTACTTGTTGATTTAGAGAAACTAAGAGTGTGCATTTTGAAGTGCTTGTGTTACATAAATATTGCTCCCTTCTGAGGAAGGCTTATTCATCTGACTGTTAAATAAATTAATAATTTTTTACTCAAGAAACCTTGAGTGTAAGAGTTTATTTGAATACTTGTCACTGTGAATCTCTATGTAAACACCCTACTGCTCACATTGACCCCTCTTGAGATAAGCCTGGCTGCTCAGCCACACTACCAACCTCTGTACTACAGACTTATATCAAAGGTTGGGTTACCTATTGCCAGCAGGACAAGGTTGGTGTAGTCTCCCAAAGGGTACTGCATACAATCTTGCCTAACAGTCGTCATTTCTAATCACCCAACAATTGTACCTAAACCTCTTTACTGCCAAGGACGAGCTATCTCGTCCTTGGGATTACCTCCCTGAAGCCAAGGATGAGATAGCTTGTCCTTTCAGGCACTCTGTTTTGTGCGATCCCTGCAGAGCAGGCATCGCACAAAACTGTAATCCAACCCCCGGGCTATGTGAGGGGGAGGTCCCCCCTCACTGCCAGGGGGCTGGATTACCTTCAGTTTCACGTCGGCGTGCGTAAAGTACGTTGGCGTGAAACCGAAAGTAAAATCACTGCAGCAGCCGAAAACGGCTGCTGCAGTGAAAGAAAGAAGGTAAGAGCCCTTCTTTCTCCGCGTCGATCTCCGGCTTTATTTCAAGCTGGAGATCGAGACGGGTATCGTTGGAAAGGGGAGATCCTCCCCTTTCCAACGATACCCATTGTGTGGCATTGCTGCCCGCGGATCGGGCGCAGGGCGCGCTATCCGTGGGCAGCAATGTCACCGGATCAATGCAGATCCGTTTGTGACGCGGGGGGAGGGGGGCTGCTTACTAGGTAAGCGGCCCTCTTCCCCCCGTGGCCCCAAAGCATGGGGCCACAGCGCCAGAGACTCCTGGGGGCAGATGATCACTGCCCCCAGGGGTGAAAAGAAAAAAAGAAAAAAGAATCGAGGGAAGGGGGGAGGTGGGAGGGGGTTTAGGGCCCTGGGGCCCACTAGACCACCCGGGATATGGCAAAAAGTGGTGTCATTGGAAAGGGGAGGTTCTCCCCTTTCCAAGGACACCATCTACATGAGGCATTGCTGGTCACAGATCACCCACTGGACCACCATGGATCCGTTTGTTAGTTGGGGGGAGGGGGGAAGCTTCAAGTCCGCAGCCCTCCCCCCCCAGCCCCCAAAGCATGGGGGCACATGCATGTGAACCCTGGGGCAGATGGCTGACCATCTGCCCCCAGGGAATTATTAAAAAAACAAAAATGAAAAATTCGAGGGAAGGGGGAGGTGGGAGGGGGTTTGGGGCCTTGGGGCCCACTAGACCACCAGGGATATGGCAAAAAGTGGTGTCCTTGGAAAGGGGAGGTTCTCCCCTTTCCAAGGACACCCTCTACATGAGGCATTTCTGGTCACGGATCACTAGCCACCATGGATTTTTTACTGAATGAAAGGGGTGAGGCTGCCCACCCCAACCGAAGTAGAAAGGGGGGCACCCCTTGTAACCCTCCCTGGGGGCAGATATCTGCTCCTAGGAAGTGGCATCTGACCCCAGGGAGGGATGCATGAGGTGCCCCCCTATCTGCCCCAGGGAGGGTTGCATTAGGTGGGGCCCTCCATTTGGGGTGTGGGGGGGGGGTGAGTGCCACCCCCTGTTGCAGTACAACATTCGCTGCCAATTTAGGGTGGCCCTCAGCCCCCCCTAAAATGCAGCCTACAATTTTGTATATTTTTTTTTGTTTACCCAAGTTCGCTTGGCACAGATGGCCACATTAGTGTGCCAATCTGCCCCCAGGGTGCCCAAACCCTACTGCCCCATCTATTGGGGGTCCTGCCCCACCTTTTGTGGTGGCCCTCTTCCCCCCCCCACCCAAAATGGCTGGGGGGGACACCTCATGCAGCCTCCCTGAACCTCCTAGGAAGGGCTGTATGATGTGCCCCCCCTCCGTTCGGTGTGGGTGAGGAGAGGGCCAACACAAATGGTGGGACAGACTCCCCAATAGATGGGGCAGTAGGGTTTGGGCACCCTGGGGGCAGATTGGCACACTAATGTGGCCATCTGTGCCAAGTGAACCTGGGTAAACAAAAATAAATACAAGATCGTAGGCTGCATTTTAGGGGGGGGCTGAGGGGCATCCTAAATTGGCAGCGAATGATGTAGTGCCACGGGGGGTGGCCCTCACCCCCTTATCCCAAATGGAGGGCCCCACCTCATGCAACCCTCCCTGGGGGCAGTTATCTGCTCCTAGGAAGGGGCATCTGACCCCTGGGAGGGATGCATGAGGTGGGGCCTCCCCTATCTGACACCAGGGAGTGTTGCCCTCCATTTGGGGTGGGGTTGGGGTGAGGGCCACCCCATGTTGCAGTACATCATTCGCTGCCAATTTAGGGTGCCCCTCAGCCCCCCCTAAAATACAGCCTACAATTTTGTATTATTTTTTTTGTTTACCCAAGTTCGCTTGGCGCAGATGGCTACATTAGTGTGCCAATCTGCCCCAAGGGTGCCCAAACCCTACTGCCCCATCTATTGGGGGTCCTGCCCCCCCTTTTATGGTGGCCCTCTCCCCCCCACCCAAAATGGCTGGGGGGAACCTCATGCAGCCCTCCCTGAGCCTCCTAGAAAGGGCTGCATGATGTGCCCCCCCCTCCGTTCGGTGTGTGTGAGAAGAGGGCCAACACAAATGGTGGGACAAGCCCTCCAATAGATGGGCAGTAGGGGTTGGGCACCCTGGGGGCAGATTGGCACACTAATGTGGCCATCTGCGCCAAGCGAAGTTGGGTAAACAAAGAAAATAGTACAAAATTGTAGGCTGCTTTTTAGGGGGGGCTGAGGGGCACCCTACATTGCTGGCAAATGGTCTACTGTAACGGGGGGTGGCCCTCTCCCCCCCACCCCAAATGGAGGTCCTCACCTCATGCATCCCTACCTGGGGTCAGATGCCCCTTCCTAGGAGCAGATATCTACCCCCAGGGAGGGTTGCATGAGGTGTGGCCCTCCATTTGGGGAGGGGGGGTGAGGGCCACCCACGTTGCAGTATAACATTCACTGCCAATTTAGGGTGGCCCTCAGCCCCCCCTAAAAAGCAGCCTACGATTTTGTATTATTTTCTTTGTTTACCCAACTTCGCTTGGCACAGATGGGCACATTAGTGTCCCAATCTGCCCCCAGGGTGCCCAAACCCTACTGCCCCAGGCATTGGGGGGCCTGTCCCACCATTTTTGGAGGCCCTCTCCCCCCACCCCAAATGGAGGGGGTGTACCTCACGCAGCTGTTTGTAGGAGGCCCAGGGAGGCCTGCATGAGGTGCCCCTGCCACCCATTTGGGGTGAAGGGGGAGAGGGCCCCCAAAAATGGTGGGACAGGTCCCCCAGTGGGTGGGGCAGTAAGGTTTGGGCACCCTGGGGCCAGATTGGCACACCAATGTGCCCCTCTGCACCAAGGCAAGTTTCGTAAACAAAGAAAAAAATGGAAAATGGTGGAATGCTTTTTAGGGGGAGCTGTGGGGCACCCCAAAGGGTCTGGGAAGTTTCTAATGGGATGGGGCATTCACCCCCCCCCCCAGCCGCAATGGAGTGGGTGCCATGTCATTCAGCCCTCACTGGGACCAGATATCTGCTCCTAGGAACGGACGCCTGAGCCCAGGGAGGAGTGCAGGACGGCCCCCCCATTATCTGCCCCTGGGGAGGGCTACATGAGATGGGCCGCCCCTCCAATTTGGCCATGTGTGGGTTCCCACGGGTGTCCTCTTTTGGAAAATGTGTGGGGTGCCCTGTTTTCCTTGCTGGCTTTGACACCCTAGGCCCAAATCTGTAGGTTGCCCACATGAACAAAATGGGCAGTGGCGAAAGGCTTGGGGTTACCAGTGGGTTACCCTTTTCCTTTTGCGCCCCCGGTAGGTGCACCCACACATGTGAGGTAGCGTTTTCATCGGAACACGTGTGGGGACGCGGGAAGGTAGGCCATGTGTTGTTGGGGGCGTGTTTCGATGGGTGAGCCGAGCGAAATGTGCAGAAAATGCGTTTATTTTCCCCCATTTCAGACTTTGCAGGGGTGTCTGGGTAATAAATTCTGGGGAGATTTGCGCAAATCATACCTCTGCGGATTCCCACGGGTGTCCTCTTTTCGGAAATGCATGGGGTTCCCTATTTTCCTTGGTGGTTTGGACACCCGAGGGCCATATCTGTATGGTGTGCTGGTCGGCAGAGAATCTTAAATTCCGGTCTGAAAACAGACTTGGGGTTACTTGTGTTTTAGGCTTTCCCCTTCGTGCCTAGGTAGGTGCACCCACACATGTGAGGTACCGTTTTCATCGGGACACCTGTGGGAACGCGGGACGGTAGGCCATGTGTTGTTGGGGGTGTGTTTCGATGGGTGAGCCGAGCGAAATGTGCGGAAAATGTGTTTTTTTTCCCACATTTCGGACTTTGCGGGGGTGTCTGGGTTATTAATTCTGGGGCGATGTGCCCAAATCATACCTCTGCGGATTCCCATGGGTGTCCTCTTTTAGGAAATACATGGAGTTCCCTGTTTTCCTTGGTGGCTTGGACACCCAAGGCCCATATCTGTATGTTGTGCCGGTCGGCAGAGCGTCTGAAATTCCGGTCTGAAAACAGACTTGGGGTTACTTGTGTTTTAGGCTTTCCCCTTGGCGGCCAGGTAGGTGCACCCACACATGTGAGGTACCGTTTTCATCAGGACACCTGTGGGAACGCGAGATGGTAGGCTATGTGTTGTTGGGGGCGTGTTCCGATGGGTGAGCCGAGCGAAATGTGCAGAAAATGCGTTTTTTTCCCAACATTTCGGACTTTGCGGGGGTGTTTGGGTAATAAATTCTGGGGCGATGTGCGCAAATCATACCTCTGTGGATTCCCACGGGTGTCCTATTTTCGGAAATGCATGGGGTTCCCTGTTTTCCTTGGTGGCTTGGACACCCGAGGCCTATATCTGTATGTTGTGCCGCTCGGCAGAGAGTCTGAAATTCCAGTCTGAAAACAGACTTGGGGTTACTTTTGTTTTAGGCTTTTCCCTTGGCGGACAGGTAGGTGCACCCACACATGTGAGGTACCGTTTTCTTCGGGACAACTGTGGGAATGCGGGACGGTAGGCCATGTGTTGTTGGGGGCGTGTTTCGATGGGTGAGCCTAGCGAAATGTGCGGAAAATGCGTTTTTTCCCACATTTTGGAATTTGCGGGGGGGTCTGGGTAATAAATTCTGGGGCGATGTGCGCAAATCATACCTCTGCGGATTCCCAAGGGTGTCCTATTTTCGGAAATGCATGGGGTTCCCTGTTTTCCTTGGTGGCTTGGACACCCGAGGCCCGTATCTGTATGTTGTGCCGGTCGGCAGAGCGTCTGAAATTCCGGTCTGAAAACAGACTCGGGGTTACTTGTGTTTTAGGCTTTCCCCTTGGCGGCCAGGTAGGTGCACTTCCACATGTGAGGTACCGTTTTCATCTGGACACCTGTGGGAACGTGGGACGATAGGCCATGAGTTGTTGGGGGTGTGTTTCGAAGGGTGAGCCGAGCGAAATGTGCGGAAAATGCGTTTTTTTACCGACATTTCGGACTTTGCAGGGGTGTCTGGGTAATAAATTCTGGGGCGATGTGCACAAATCATACCTCTGCGGATTCCCACTGGTGTCCTCTTTTCGGAAATGCATGGGGTTCCCTGTTTTCCTTCGTGGCTTGGACACCCGAGGCCCATATCTGTATGTTGTGCCGGTCGGCAGAGAGTCTGAAATTCCGGTCTGAAAACCGACTTGGGGTTACTTGTGTTTTAGGCTTTCCCCTTGGCGACCAGGTAGGTGCACCCACACATGTGAGGTACCGTTTTCATCGGGACACCTGTGGGAACGGGGGACGGTAGGCCATGTGTTGTTGGGGGCATGTTTGGATGGGTGAGCCGAGCGAAATGTGCGGAAAATGCGTTTTTTTCCCACATTTCGTACTTTGCGGGGTTGTCTGGGTAATACATTCTGGGGCAATGTGCGCAAATCATACCTCTGCGGATTCCCACGGGTGTCCTCTTTTCGGAAATGCATGGGGTTCCCTGTTTTCCTTGGTGGCTTGGAACCCGAGGCCCATTGTTATGCCACTTACCCGGGGTACACGACGCATCCACAGGTCCCGGCGATTCCCGTCCTGGCGCATCTATCCCCGATACAGGTTGGGGGACCCTTGGTCATCTGCGGCCCAAGCCACCTCCGGAATTTCCCGTACGCGTGCTTTGCGCAGACGCGGAGGGCCGTGTTTCGCTCTCCGCGCATGCGCCGTCCACAGAGCGCTCGGGAGGTTGCAAGCTTGCTTCCCAAGCCTCGTTTTGGGCGCGTCAGCACCCGGGGACATCACGGATTGCGTTCCAAGCCTCTCGGATGCTGCCTGCCCTATATAAAGGGCCAGTTTGCTTGAACAAACCGCGTCTCAACGCGGTTTGTTTCCTGATCGCGTTCCCGCTCGTGTTACTCTTGAGTGGCACCTTGTCAGCATTCCTAGTCCTTTGCTCTTGTCCTTCCCTACTGAAGTTTCCTTTCCTTGTCAGCCTCTTGGTGTTCTTGCCTCATCTCCCTTCTAGCCAGTAGGTTTCCTGGGCCTCATTTCCTTCCTGCTCCCTTCCTTCCTGCCAGCGTTTTCCCTAGTTCTGCCCCAGGGTTCCTAATCCCTCCTGCCTCTTGCCTGTTGGTTCAGTGCCTTCCCTCCTGCCTCTTGCCTGTTGGTTCAGTGCCTTCCCTCCTGCCTCTTGCCTGTTGGTTCAGTGCCTTGCCTCCTGCTTCTTGCCTGTTGGTTCAGTGCCTTGCCTCCTGCTTCCTGCCTGCTGGTTCAGTGTCTTGCCTCCTGCTTCCTGTCTGTTGGTTCAGTGCCTAGTCTTCCTTGGAGTTCTGAGTCTACGACATCTTCTCTGCACCATCTGCTGTGGACCTTCTATCCAGTCAAGACCCGCCTTCCCTGTCAGTGCTTGCACTGTCCCGACGTCACTCAAATCAGGGAAGTGCGCATCCGTGGCGTTGGGAGCTGGTTCACCACTGACCCTGTTTGAATTCTGGGTGGGTGTTGTGCTGGTTCCTCGCGTCACACATTCTGCAACCATCAGTTGGACAGCCTGGCTACTTCACCACGACCATCCACTGGAAATTCAGGTACCCAGCGCCCACAAGATGCTTTCCTTAACAGATTGAGACACCTACCTTCTGATCCCGAGATGGATGAAACCCAGGAACTTCGGGATGAGATGCGGGCCCTTCGAGCTGAGATGTCAGCACTTCACCAGGAGAACATTGGTCTAAGACAGTTGGTGGCACAAGGTACCGGGGCTACACCTCAGGGTGAAGGTGCTATGGCTCATACCGCACCTATCAAATTCGATGGCGATTCAAGACGTGTGGTCGAGTTTTGTAATCATTGTAGAATACATTTCCTCTTCAGGTCTTCCTATTTTAACTCAGACAAGGCCAAGATTGGATATATTCTGGGTAATTTGACTGGGAACGCGCTTGCTTGGGCAGCGCCTTTGGTGGCTGCCAATAGCCCTATTCTCAACGACTTTGCAGCATTCGAAAAGGCATTTCTAGAGGTTTTTCAATCACCCAATTTGGCTTCTGCAGCACAGAATCAATTGATGGACCTTAAGCAAGGAGCCATGGACATAATAGCCTATATTGGTCGCTTCCGACAATTGGCCACCGATTCCCAAAATCGTAACCCAAAAGACTCTGTTTAGTCGGGGATTGAGAGAAGAATATAAGGACGAATTATTACACATTCCAGAGCCCGACACCCTTCAGCAACTAGTGGAACAAGTTTTGCGGATTGATCACAGACTGGCAGAACGAAGAGGAGAAAGACGTTGAGCTGAGAGGCTGTTTTCCAGACCCACAAACACCTCTACTGGAATTCCTGGGTCTTCGGACTCCGGTCCAGAACCCATGCAGTTGGGTGCTGTGAGGGGTCCGTTATCAGAAGCAGAAAAGAAACGCCGAAGAAGTCAAAGGTTATGTTTGTACTGCGGAGCCGCCGGACATTACTTGGGTACCTGTCCTTTACGTCCTCAAAGGAAGTCGGAAAACTAGGTGACCTGTCGTCTATAAGAAAGGCAACGACAGGTCTCGCTTTACTTTCAGTCCTTTCCGGTCCTTGCTCCCTGTTCCAGCCCATGCAACCCGCTGTTTTATTAGTTTTGGAAATCAAATTGAGATGGTTAGACAAAGAGGTGAGGGCTCTTGGCTTATTGGACTGTGGAGCATCTGGCAATTACATCGACGAAAGTTTCGCAGCAAGGCATGGTATACCTTTGTTTTCCCGGAAGAATGTTCTGTCTGTGGAGGTGATTGATGGGACTCCTTTATCCTCGGGGCCAATACGTCAACATACCATGGGTCTATTCATCCAGATCAATGAACATGGTGAAAGAATCGCTCTGGACGTTATCAAATCACCTTCGTATGCAATAGTTCTGGGTTTACCGTGGCTGCAATGCCACAATCCTACTATCGATTGGGAAGCACGTACTTTGGTTTTTGCTTCCGCTCATTGCCTTCGGAATTGCTGCTTGCCTGGCAGGCCTCAGAACATCGTCATCTCTACGCCTCTTACTAGAAGCAATAATTCACCCGGTCTTTGCTCACTGTTCCCAATACCTCAAGTGTACAACGATTTTCGGAAGGTCTTCTCCGAACCAGGGGATATTCCTCTACCTCCTCACAGACCATTCGATTTGATACCAGGTTCGGTGATACCTCACGGGAAGGTGTACGCCTTGTCCTTGACCGAGAAAAAGGCCTTACAGGAATACTTGGATGACTGCACCAAGAAGGGATACATAACAACCTCAAAATCCCCTGCTGGTTTTCCTTTATTCTTTGTGAAGAAGAAGGAAGGTACATTACGTCCTTGTATAGACTATCGACAACTGAACGACATCACGCAAAAGGACAGATATCCACTGCCCTTAATCCGGGATATCAAGGAATCCCTTCGAACAGCTCAAGTCTTCACCAAGCTAGATCTCCGTGGTGCTTATCATCTGATCCGGATAAAGGAAGGCGATGAATGGAAGACGGCCTTCAAAACCCCATTCGGACATTATGAATATCGGGTGATGCCATTCGGTTTGTGTAATGCCCCGGCCGTTTTTCAGCGCTTTATGGACTACATTTTTAGCGACTTGATTGGCCTCTCTGTCTGGGTGTATCTGGATGATATCCTCATTTTTTCTGTTACCCAGGAACAACATGTGAAACACGTCCGAGACGTACTTCGACGGCTATCCCAGAATCAATTGTACGCAAAAGCTGAGAAGTGCTCTTTTCACAAGCAAAGCATGGAGTTTTTCGGCTATGTGATCAGCGGATCAGGCATTTTCATGGATCCCGCAAAGGTACAAGCCATTCAGAACTGGAATCAACCTCGTGATCTGAAGTCCCTGCAGCGGTTTTTAGGATTTGCCAATTTTTATCAGCACTTCATACCTCATTTCTCACAGCTAACGACTCCTTTAACTGGACTAACCATCAGCAAAGTACCTTTCCTCTGGGATTCGCAGGCCACCTTGGCCTTTGACACCTTGAATAAGGCCTTCAGCACAGCACCTATTCTGTGTCACCCCAATGACGAAATACCATACATTGTAGAAGCAGACGCTTCCGACTTCGCTGTTGGTGCTGTTCTCCTGCAAAAGCAACCCGAAACCGACATGGAACATCCTGTGGCGTATTTCTCCCGTAAACTCACTCCTAGTGAAAGGAACTATGCCGTGATTGAGAAGGAGTTATTGGCCATAAAAGCAGCATTTGAAGAATGGAGGCATCATCTCCTCGGGGGACGGTATTCGGTGGAAGTCCGTACTGACCATCGCAATTTACAGTATTTACGTTCTCTTCAGTGCCGTACCTCTCGTCAAGCCCGATGGGCCTTCTTTTTCTCTCACTACGACTTCCATATTACTTACATTCCCTGTGCTCAGAACTTGAAGGCTGATGCCTTATCTCGTTCTTTGGAAGGAGACGTTAAGGGCGACTGTAGTGACAAACCACTGATCTCTCCGAAGCATTTTCTGCTTACGCTCTCGCCCCATCTCCAGAAGATTGCACAGGATACCATAACAGATCCAGTTCGGGCTAGCCTCTTGAAACGACCACAGATCACTGAAAACAATGGGTTGCTGTTTTACCGGAACAGGTTATACATACCCTCAAACTTTCTTCGAACTCTTGTACTTCGCGGGTTCCATGATTCCCGAATCGGCGGACATCGTGGCATAAAGGCCACCCAAGAACTAATATCCAGACAATTCTGGTGGCCAGGTTGGGCCGAAGAAATTGAGCAGTATGTCAAGAGCTGTCCTGTGTGCGCTCAGACCAAAATCCCAAGGAAAAGACCATTGGGGTTACTTCATCCCACAGAGATACCTCCTTACCCATGGCATACCATAGCCACAGATTTCATCGTTGATCTTCCTCCATCTGACGGATATACCTGCATCATGGTAGTTGTAGACTGTTTCACTAAGACTGCCCATTTTATTCCATTTCCCGGAATACCCACGGCATCCCAGATGGCTTTAGCGTTCTTCCAGGAAATATACAGATTACATGGATTGCCAGAAAAGATCATATCTGATCGTGGATCCCAGTTTCTGTCCTCTTTTTGGCGTCAGTTGTGTAGTCATCTAGGCATCCACAGAGCCCTGAGCTCGGGTTATCATCCACACACTAACGGTCAGACGGAAAGAACCAATCAAACTTTGGAGCACTACCTTCGATGTTTTGCTAACGCCACTCAGACCAATTGGAAGACACATCTGGTTCTTGCTGAAGCCTCCTATAATAACGCAAAACATTCTGCTACCGGACTCAGTCCTTTTTACTGTTCTTTTGGTCAACATCCTAAATTGGTGCCTTTTCATCCAGTACCACCCAGTACAGTTCCATCTGCTGATCGTCTGGTCGTCGCCATCCAAAGGCAGCACTTGTTGGCACACAGAACACTTGTTGAGGCACAGGGGCGCATGAAGCAGCAGGCTGATAAAGGACGCACTCCCGAACCACTTTTCCATGTGGGAGATTTGGTCTGGTTGTCCTCTAAGAATCTGCCAGTGCGTAATCTACCTACCAAACTGGCTCCCCGTTATTTTGGCCCATTCAAGGTTACTAAGCGTTTGTCCTCTGTAGCATATCGCCTACGGTTGCCGCAGTCCTGGCGGGTTCATCCTGTCTTCCATGTCTCCCTTTTGAAACCTTATGGGGTTGACACCTTCCAGCGATCCTTCTCCCGACCTGCCTCTGTTACTGTCCATGGTGTACCCGAATTCGAAGTACAGGAGATTTGTGATTTGCGCATACGACGGGGAGTGCTTCAGTATTTGGTGGACTGGAAGGGTTACCCGGCCTGTGATCGCACTTGGGAACCTTGCAGTTTTGTGCACGCTCCCCGTCTGGTTCGCGACTTCTACCTCCGATTTCCTTGGAAGCCTGGGGCCCCCGGCCTTTCTGGGAGGGGACATAGTGTTATGCCACTTACCCGGGATACAGGACGCATCCTCAGGTCGCGGCGATTCCCGTCCTGGCGCATCTATCCCCGATACAGGTTGGGGGACCCTTGGTCATCTGCGGCCCAAGCCGCCTCCGGAATTTCCCGTACGCGTGCTTTGCGCAGACGCGGAGGGCCGTGTTTTGCTCTCCGCGCATGCACCGTCCACAGAGCGCTCGGGAGGTTGCAAGCTTGCTTCCCAAGCCTCGTTTTGGGCGCGTCAGCACCCGGGGACATCACGGATTGCGTTCCAAGCCTCCCGGATGCTGCCTGCCCTATATAAAGGGCCAGTTTGCTTGAACAAACCGCGTCTCAACGCGGTTTGTTTCCTGATCGCGTTCCCGCTCGTGTTACTCTTGAGTGGCACCTTGTCAGCATTCCTAGTCCTTTGCTCTTGTCCTTCCCTACTGAAGTTTCCTTTCCTTGTCAGCCTGTTGGTGTTCTTGCCTCATCTCCCTTCTAGCCAGTAGGTTCCCTGGGCCTCATTTCCTTCCTGCTCCCTTCCTTCCTGCCAGCGTTTTCCCTAGTTCTGCCCCAGGGTTCCTAATCCCTCCTGCCTCTTGCCTGTTGGTTCAGTGCCTTCCCTCCTGCCTCTTGCCTGTTGGTTCAGTGCCTTCCCTCCTGCCTCTTGCCTGTTGGTTCAGTGCCTTGCCTCCTGCTTCTTGCCTGTTGGTTCAGTGCCTTGCCTCCTGCTTCCTGCCTGCTGGTTCAGTGTCTTGCCTCCTGCTTCCTGTCTGTTGGTTCAGTGCCTAGTCTTCCTTGGAGTTCTGAGTCTACGACACCTTCTCTGCACCATCTGCTGTGGACCTTCTATCCAGTCAAGACCCGCCTTCCCTGTCAGTGCTTGCACTGTCCCGACGTCACTCAAATCAGGGAAGTGTGCATCCGTGGCGTTGGGAGCTGGTTCACCACTGACCCTGTTTGAATTCTGGGTGGGTGTTGTGCTGGTTCCTCGCGTCACACATTCTGCAACCATCAGTTGGACAGCCTGGCTACTTCACCACGACCATCCACTGGAAATTCAGGTACCCAGCGCCCACGAGACGCTTTCCTTAACACCCATATCTGTATGTTGTGCCGGTCGGCAGAGCGTCTGAAATTCCGGTCTGAAAACAGACTTGGGGTTACTTGTGTTTTAGGCTTTCCCCTTGGCGGCCAGGTAGGTGCACCCACACATGTGAGGTACCGTTTTCATCGGGACACCTGTGGAAATGCGTGACAGTAGGCCATGTGTTGTTGGGGGCGTGTTTCGATGGGTGAGCCGAGTGAAATGTGCGAAAAATGCATTTTTTTTGCACATTTCGGACTTTGCAGGGGTTTCTGGGTATTAAATTCTGGGGCGATGTGCGCAAATCATACCTCTGCGGATTCCAACAGGTGTCCTCTTTTCGGAAATGCATGGGGTTCCCTGTTTTCCTTGGTGGCTTGGACACCTGAGGCCCATATCTGTATGTTGTGCCGGTCGGCAGAGCGTCTGAAATTCCGGTCTGAAAACAGACTTGGAGTTACTTGTGTTTTAGGCTTTCCCCTTGGCGGCCAGGTAGGTGCACCCACACATGTGAGGTACCATTTTCATCGGGACACCTGTGGGAACGCGGGACGGTAGGCCATGTGTTGTTGAGGGCGTGTTTCGATGGATGAGCCGAGCGAAATGTGCGGAAAATGTGTTTTTTTCCCCACATTTCGGACTTTGCAGGGGTGTCTGGGTAATAGTTTCTGGGGCGATGTGCGCAAATCATACCTCTGTGGATTCACACAGGTGTCCTCTTTTAGGAAATGCATGGGGTTCCATGTTTTCCTTGGTGGCTTGGACACCCGAGGCCCATATCTGTATGTTGTGCCGGTCGGCAGAGCGTCTGAAATTCTGGTCTGAAAACAGACTTGGGGTTACTTGTGTTTTAGGCTTTCCCCTTGGGGGCCAGGTAGGTGCACCCACACATGTGAGGTACCGTTTTCATCGAGACACTTGTGGGAATGCGGGACGGTAGGCCATGTGTTTTTGGGGGTGTGTTTCTATGGGTGAGCCGAGCGAAATGTGCGGAAAATGCTTTTTTTTCCCCACATTTCAGACTTTGCGGGGGTGTCTGGGTAATACATTCTGGGGCTATGTGCGCAAATCATACCTTTGCAGATTCCCACGGGTGTCCTCTTTTCGGAAATGCATGGGGTTCCCTCTTTTCCTTGGTGGCTTGGACACCCGAGGCCCATAGCTGTATGTTGTGCTGGTCGGCAGAGCGTCTGAAATTCCAGTCTGAAAACAGACTTGGGGTTACTTGTGTTGTAGGCTTTCCCCTTGGTGGCCAGGTAGGTGCACCCACACATGTGAGGTACTGTTTTCATCGGGACACCTGTGGGAACATGGGACGGTAGGCCATGTGTTGTGTTTGTGTGGTTTTCATAACGTTTTGTCCCATTTGCTGGTGCCCTTTGTCACACAACCCTTTAATTTCCCAAATGTGCCCTACATTTAGTCGCTGCTTCAGGCACCATACACTTTTGTAACCTGCACAAGTCACCTACCCTTGAAAAGTTCTGCCTGTGCTCTTTCAAAGAATGTATGCTTGCCGTTCCTCACCACATTGGTTTTCCCGATTACTAAGTGCGTCTGTTCAGGCCGTGAGCGTAAAACTCCTGTTTACCATGACTCAGTGTTTGGCTTGTGGTATTGCTTGTTTTGTAAAACACTACAAAAAATGTGTGCTTTCCTAACTGCAAGAGTCGGGGGAATGTATCGAAGCATTGCTTTTCTCAAAATTCATAGAAGCCATTGCCGTACCAAGCCAACCATGTCCAACGCATACCTTTTTTTCGGTCATTTTCCCGTTTTTCCCCCAATTTATGGCAGTTTCCCCTACCTAGTTGTTGCCTGACGTACGCAAATCACCCCTTCCTAAACTTGGAATTTTGTCTACTTTTCAGAAATATATGCCTTTCTGTCCTCCAATTTGGCTTTCCTACCCTTTTCTCCCATTCCGTCCATGCATGTCCAATTGGCAAAAATGGCCAAAATCGCCTACCTCTCACAAAACGGTTGATAACCACATCAAAATAATTTTCTTTAGTTTTCACTCAACCTGTTCTTGAAAGCCAGGAAATTGGGGAACTCAGCACAGCAAACCATTTGTTCCTAGCTCTTACAGGGAAAAAAACCACAGGCTTCTTTGTACATCATTTTATTGGCATTTTTTGGAAAAAAACCAAAATGTTTGCCCTTTTTGCTTATTTTCTCTCACCCCCCTACAGCAACCTAGGATTCCTGGATGGCGTTACGACCGCCTACATGTGGAGAAAAAAGGAGCCAAATGTGGCCGAGATAGTTCATGTAACAAAAACGTTACAAGCCATTGAATGGCCACATACCGAAATCACCAAAAAAGGCCCTGGCACTGGGGGGAAATACCCATGGCAGTTAAAGGGTTAAGTGCCACAGACAGAATTGCCTGAAAGACAGGCCCCCACACAAAGGCCTTGGAGTCCAGCATCCTTACTGGGTACAACCGGTTAATAATAATGTAATAATGTCGCCACAAAAATCTCCACAATATTGGAACCTAGTTGGGGGATCTGAACCTCAAATCTCCCCTATCGTTATATCACAATTTGATTTGAGTCAATTTTATTCAAGTATTGCTTTTCCTTATGGGTTTTTTTTACTCCATACTGTTGGATTCCTATTCTTGCTTTATCCTTCAAGGTTTTTCACACAATCTGTTGTTTCCCAAATAAAACATTACATTTTTATTTCGTTTCTTTTGAATGCAACCTTTATTAAAAAATGAGAGGTGTTGATCTAATATCTTCTCGGCTGCAAAGGAGATTATATAAGTCGAGAGATAGAACTCATGAAACTGTTACACAAGTCATATTTGTTAAAAAACATTTTTTGGAGTGTATGGACCAGGGATAGTCGAAAACAACTCCTATTCCTTGTGATTCGGAGATGTATTTCTTGATGTGGACTCTGAACCTCAAGTTTTAATAAAATTTAATTTACATGATCCCTTTTCGTGTTAGGATCTGAAGTGTGGCTTGATTTGGGGATATCTCTGATCCATAGTTATTCCTATCAGGTCACATAGAAGCCGACCGGCTTCAGTGGTATTGAGGTTATTAGAATCACTTTCTTCAGGGCTAAGGACCAACACCCCTTAGTGTGTGGTCTGATTTCTTCTGCTGGTAGTGGTGAATCTCTAAGTTCAGAATAGGAGATTGCCCTATTACAGGTGAAGCAGCTTCCCAATGTCAGGGTCCTTGGATGCAGGCAGATAAATTATTTACAGATTCCCGAATCCGAGATGATCGCACACGTATCAACATCGGACTTTGTTTTGAATCTTGAGGGGTACCTTTCATCTATCGCGAGGTGAACAAGGAATGTGCGATCACCCTTTAGAATGTGTCCGAAGTCTCGTCCTCTTTCTGTTTGGCGGACAACATCACGAAACGTTCATAGTCCGCGTTGACAAGAGGCAGAAAATGGGCTTGAAGTGCGGTTTTCGCCTGACCGTAGGATCCATCCCCTGGTGGAAGCGATTCAAAGATCTCCTGGACTGAGGGCCCTGCCCAGTACAACATGGTTGCCAGCCTGCTGTCATCATCAATCACTTGAGTGGCCCGAAAGTACATGTCCAGGCGGTCAATCCACCTCTTCCATCTGGGCCCAAAGCTAGAAGGCGACATCAAACTCTGGGATAGGCTGTAAGGCCGCGTGTGCACGTGCCTGGGCCATGGCAGGAAGTATTGGCTGGGCAACAGGTGCTACCGCCGGCTGCACTGGAGGCAGTGGGCCTGGAAGCCCTGCTTGAGCAAATGGAGGCTGCTGCAATGCTACTGGTTGTGCAGCGTCCTGATCTTCAGTATCACTCATGAGTTTGAACGCACAGGCACCCCCAGCATGGAAAATGGGGGCCGCAACTCAAACTCTGATCCACATCCAGGCACAGGAAAACTCACCTGGGAGCGAAGAAGGCAAGAGCACACTGTCCCCCTCCACGGGCAATCATTAACAGCCCAGTCCCAGCCACAAGGCCTGATGATTCCAGGAAGTAGAATGAAGAACCACTGCAACACACCTCTGTGATGATGAAGGAGATGAAAAAGCAGTAAGGCCACCATCTGATGATGAAGAGGATGAAGAAGGCCCCAGCCTTCAGCTGTTCCAAAAATTGAGTCAAGGAAGAATTATGGGCTATGCAGGCCCAGCCATTGTAGCCCTCCTCCTCGCTTGCACTCGACGTAGAAGATCCAAAATTCGAAAAGAAATCGAAATTCGGGCATAGGCACGCAGCTCAAACTGTCTGCTAGCAGTGTGTCCAAAAATTAGGCCTGGATGCCACTCACCGCCCAAACCGGAGCTCTGTGAAGTCCACGGCCTGATTATTCAAAATGGCCACCAGCCGCGTGGGTGAAGCACGGCCTACAGCATGAAACTAAATGTCAGCAAGATTCTGTTTCAGGAAGAAAAATTGCAGATTCATCACCGCCGGGCCCAGGCATCATTCCCCACTCGTCGCCACTGATGGGGGTGTGTCCTGACCCCCAGCGATACCCGTAAGCCCCCCAGCGCACAAGTACTCACACAGCACACCTCCTTCTGGCTCGGGCTTCCCGGTCGCACTGTTGCGGCCGGGAACACCCCGTTTATTTATACTGCACGCAGCGGCGTGCAACGTCACGCCGCCGCGTGCGTGCTCCGTCATCGGGCAGCGCCACAACATGTATACCCCATTCTATTCGGGTGGGCTAGGCCAGTCCTGTTTTATATTTGCATAGCTCCAAAACCTTTCATGGACCTTGGGCGGGTGAAACCACCCGATTTTTTCGGGTGAAACCCCATTCATTCCTATGGGGTGCACGCATAGCTCTCAACTCACACGCATTCGGAGGGTGTCACCCGCCTTATAAAGGGCCGACTCACCCGCCAAGCCTCCTGCACACCCATTCATTCCAATGGGCGTCTTACCCGCCAAAAACAAAATCGGGTGATTTCACCCGCCTATGCATCGCAAATGGTTGAGAGCTATGGTGTACGGAGCTCGGCAGGTGAAAGAGGTGCCTAAGTGGCGGGTGACACTCGCCAAAAGCGTGTGAGTTAAGAGGTATGTATTTGAGACTTCTAGTCATGGATTTCCAATTATAACATGTTTTCTATTCCATGACTCAGAACGGCCTCCACTCCTATGCTTTTCTTTCAATCCTCAGACTTAATAGTTTTTCCATTTATGGAAAAACAGGGCTGCATGGAACAGTAATCCAGAGAACTCCGTTGAAAATGCACACATTTAGCAACACCTTCGTATTTTCAGATCTGACAATTTCAAGACACATGAAGGTACACAGGATAAGAATGAAATCGGAAAACTAAAATCCTCATGCCATGCATATTTGGTAGCGACTAGTTCCCATTGAGAAACTGGCCATTGCTACACCCCGCCCACTCTTCTTTGCGTGCATAGTGGGATTATAGGACAGAACACGAATGGAAATAAAGCACCCTGTGGCTGCATCGCAGCGTACCCTGCGGATCGCGTCATAGACAGCGCATGCGTCGACGTGAAACGTCCCGGCTTCCGCTTCCTGTCATTACGTGCCCTTGGTTTGTCTGCATTTCGTTTTAGCGGAGCACAGAAAGTCCGTTCAGCGCTAGTCAAGATGTTGCGGAACCTGATGGTAACGTAGAAGCTCGCGCTTTTTGGGGTTATAGCGTGTTATACTGATGGGCTATTTGGTACAGAATTCGGAGATCCTGTGGTGGTTCGTGTCCTTGAGATCGCTCGTTTTGACTGCATCCTCGGTGTTGTGCGTAACTTCTTTCTTACGGAACTTATCATGTGCGCAAGATGTGGGGATTTATGTGTTAGGTATCCTTGGCCCTCGCACTGACTGTGGACCCCCTTCCCCCCCCCCCCCCCCCCCCCCATACAGCCACATTTGCTTAATGGCGCATAATTAGGCAAACGAGCACCGACTCGTTTTCTGTTCACGAGGCTACCACCTATACTGATACCCTCAATTACCAATCGTATCAACTTATATTGAAGAGCCTGCTTTTGATTTATTGTTATGGGCATGTATATTCAATGTACTTCAATTTTGAGCTGCTACGGAATCTCTATTCCTTAGACTCCCAGCGAATGACGTTGAGGCGGCGATGGTGTTAACTTGCTCATCGTCTTACCTAAAGTATCAATAGAAATGTTTGATTATAGGGGGCGGGTTATTTGGCCAAGACCTGAAATGGTGTAGTGCTGTGTGTGGTAGTTATTCTGGTGGGAAGACCTTCAGTATCTGCCATGTTTTCACGTCTATTTCTATGACTGCGATTGTGTAGTTATCCGAAGATATCTGGGGCTGTTAAAATTCCCCATCTGACCTTGAATCCTTTATTTGCGCTTTGGCATGCCCCATGAAAGTGAAACTGGCTACCCTCTATCCCTGTTTAATCAAAGGAGCCACCTTGACGTACAAGACGCCGGCGCAGTGCACATTTAACTTCCGCCTTAACATGGGTGTCCATAAAATAGGACCCATTCTGGTGTAAATGTCTACGTGTAACTTAACAGGGGTGCTGTCAGTCTCAGCATTTTGGTGGGGCTGGAGGATATTTTTGAAAAGTGGGTCGTGACGTGAGTGGGTTCTTGAATGAATACTCAATGCCGAAGTGCACATAAAAATTGGAACGATGTTCCTCTGCCCCACGCCACCCCTTGTTCTGCTCCCTTGTATTCCCCCATACAGCCCTCTGCCCAAATTCAACCCCCCCCTACCTGGCTCCTTCCTTTCCTTCCCTCCACCCCAAAAATCTTTGATGTACGAAAGTGGTCACAAGAATAAAGAAAACGTATATACATTTAAGTGACCACATTTGGTGTCATTGCCCCTCAGCATGCAGCTTTATGCAGCCTCCCCTTCACCCACTATTCACACCTCCTGAAGGGTTATGCCCATCCATATAGCCACTGATACTCCCCTCCCATTACCTGCAGACACCTGTTATTTTTTTTTCTTCCCTCATTTTGTTAAACATTACAATTAGGCGACAAACAGTGTTTCGTGTCATAACAGGCCAAAAAAAAAACAGTAAAAGGGGGTATACAGGAAAGGCGACAAGACAAACTGGTGGGGTAATAGCATAGGTTAGGGAAGAAAAACGAGACGAAAAGAAAAAAACCGACCAACCAATTATGCTGTTGTAGTATGGGTTCACCCCCAATCTTTCCAGCATTGTCTCTTATACAGGTATAGGTAAAAGTCTCTGGATCTATGTTGTCCATTTGGCAAGATGAAAAATGAAAAGCGAGATGTATCTATTATCTGGGGCTCATGGGGGTTTATCATCCAAAGGGTACAATGCATAGTTAACCAGAGACTTCCATGCCTTGAAGAGGAGGCCCACTTCCCCACCATGCACATCAATGCCCCCCCCACCCCCCATGCCGTCGTTTTGGCAGTGCTCCAGCGTTGCATTTCTTTGAACCACACCTCAAACCTCGGCCCCTTATTTGACTTCCACGTCATAGCAATACATCTCTTACCCAAAATGCAGGCCAGATCCATAAATCTGGAAATGTGTTTATATTTTAACGGCCCTGGCGTTCGTCCCCAGAATGCATTCTTGCGGGGTCCATTGGTATCTGGTGATTCCAGGAATCACACAGGTAAGTTTAATCGCATTCCAAAACCTGTGCACACACTCCCAAAACATATGCATCATGTGAGCGTCTGCCCTGCCGCACCTAGGGCAGTTAGACGTCGCATCATTGTTAAACTTACCTGCAGACACCTATGTGCCTACACAAGCGCCTACAGCTGTTCCCAGATTGCTGCTTGATGGCCTGGGAATAGGCTTAATTCGCAAACAGTCAACTGAAATAAACAGTTTAGCACAAGGTGGTTTGGCATAGCATTGTAAACGCAGAGCATAAATTCTAATCCCCAGCAGTGGACTGTTATTTATTTATATTTATAAATTAAAATGTATATTTAAAAGTGCCCTTTCCTACCGCCATGGAACGACACTGCAGGTCTGTTATGACAGGATCTCAGGAATTAAGCTCAAAGTATACGCTTTTAAGCTGCCAGTATTCATTAGTTTACTTTATTCAGGTAGCTCAGTTCATCAGGTCTCATCAGTTACATTAGGAGATTAGGAAGTACAGACATAGGAACCCACTGGCTCCCACCACCCAGGCTACATCTTTCAACTTCCTACTTCACACACAAACATTCCAATCATTCTACTAACATTCCACACATGACATCACAGCTTGCAATGCACCTCATACAAGCAGGCTGCAGGAAGGAAAGTCAATCACAAGGTCACATAAATTAAGGGAACTATGACGATTTCCCTGAGAAGTAAGGGAACGTCGTACCCTTTGATTCCCTCCCACTTTGACATCTGCTGCAAGTGAATACATGCCCACAATCAGTTGTGCTTTGCTTTGTGCACTATGGCTTCAGTAACCCCTACGCATAAGCTCTCTGCTCCCAGTAGTACTGAAAAAATGGAGACACAAAAGCGAATCAAAGGGGAGAGTGTAGATAATGTATCTGTGCTGGGAAGCAAATAAAGCACCTTCTCATGCATAACAACAAATACCTGCATTTAGAGACCCTCCCCTTAATGTCAATATATTTGTGTGGCACCAGCTGTCCGGGAGAGTCGACCATTGCTGCTTGTATCAGTTGGTGTCAAGCGAACCACGCTACTTTATTCTGCAAGTACAAGTTAACTACCTCCTCCAATTTCGAGCCCTGTAAGTCTATTCTAGTGCACTGCATTGAACGTGTCAAAAATGAATAATGCCTTGTTTAGTTTCTGATTTAGAGTTTTCACTGGTGCACTCGTCCCTGGAAAAATCTACCATCAGCTATGTACTAACTGGATTCAAAAACGGACTTCAGCCACACGTTTATTCTTCTTTAGGAAGGGTATGGTAATGGTGCAAAATTTTGTTTCTAGTTTTTATTTCGGATGATGGGTGGCCACACTTAATCTATGCACCATGAGCACAGATTTCGCTCCAGTCAAAGTGAGGGTACATTTCTCTCGCCAGTAAATGGTGCTTTAATACCACGATCAGCTTGGGCTCATAATGTTTTAGCACAACTAGATTTTACTCGTAGTGCAGTAGCTCCACCTATTGTGACAGCATAGTTGTAGCACTCCTACTAAAAACTACAACTGATTTAGGTGGGGAGGTTCAAGTATGCTCCAATCCTTCTACCGCTCTGTCCCCCTTTATCTTTTTGTCTGGGACACAACAGCTCCTTTCAGCAAAGCCAGCAGTTAGCCTCGACACTTTAAATCGCTCGGTACTGAATGTTCTGTATACAGTTCCATCTCAAAAAGTTCCTTGGTACTTAAAATGTAGTAAGCACTCTGAAAAACCATGCTCATCGTGCCTAGAGGAGGTAATGGCTTGAGGCATGGACACATCCAGAATAAAAGGAACACTGAAGGTAGCAGTGTATGCCAATTGCTTAAAAGGATGTACTTTTAAGGGGAAAACAATCCCATTAACTTACATCCAGGAATGTTGGTACAACTCTTGCTCAGATCTTTCCGGCCAGAGACATTTGAAGTAGGTAGGTGATTTGTTATAACTTTAAAGTAATAATCGACATACACAAATCAAACCCATTGATGCTCACCGCTTTGGCGAGGTATGGGCACATGGGTGAATCTTCTGTTTTTAAATAGATGGGTATGCAGCTGTGCTCACCAGTACGTTTCATGGGTGCTCCCCCTACTAAAAAAACACTCTAGACCCACTGATTCCCACCAACTACCGTCCCATCACTACAGTGCCATTTCTCTTAAAAACTCTAGATAAAATGGCTTATTCACAAATCCAAAACCATCTAGAATCGAACTCCTTGCTAGGATCTAGACAATCAGGCTTCAGATCTCAGCACGGGACAGAAACCGCACTATTGGATTTAAAGGCCCAAATCGATGAGATGAGGGAAACTCTGCCCTTCTTCTACTCTTGGATTTATCGGCTCCCTTTGATTTGGTCGATCAGGTCCTATGCAGCCACATGGACATGGCAGCTTTCTTCTCAGCTGACGCCATAGCATGGATGCAATCTTTTCTTAGTGATCGTACCATGCGAGTCTGCAGCGTGCCCCAGGGATCTTTTCTCACCCACACTAACATTTTCACCAAGCCACTTTTAGATGGGGTATCGCCTACACTAATTATGGTGATATACCCAGATCTTCCTACCCCTTACTGGCGACTGTGAAAAGGATTTGGCCTTGGTGAACAAGGTCTATCTCGTCATCCAGGTATGGATGCCCACCCATGGACTATGCCTCAATGATGACGAGACTGAGATCATTATCCTGGGCACCCCATCGTCTCTAAATATATCAACAATAACAAAATTACAGTTGTCTAGGAAGTAGTACTTGGACGCCACCCTCTCCCTCAACAAACAGGTAAATGCCATGGCTTCAACAACAGCCTACACCTGCAAGCTGATAAGAGCAGGCAAAGCCTTCCTCTCTAATGACAGTTGCATTACCCTGGCCAGAGCACTCATACACTCAAAGCTCGACTATTGCAACGCCATGTACATAGGAGCGAACAAACAAATAACCAAAAAAAAAATCCAAGTCCTGCAAAGCAGTGCTCTTAGAGCTGCCCTAGGAATCGCAAGGAGAGAACATACCTCTGAGACAAGAAGATACAACAATTGGCTATCCACCGTAGATAAAATCAAACTAAAAGTTGCCTCACTCACGCACAAATGCATAAAGTAGCCCCAAATTTCCTATCGGACAGAATTGCCATGAAACCCACAACCAAATTAACCAGACTCTCCAATACAAACTGCCTCCTAATTCCCAGATTCAAACTAACCAGAGTGGGTGGCAACAGCTTCCAGGTTAAGGCAGCACAGCTCTGGCACTCGCCCCCCCCCCCCTCTCAGAACAGAGCACTCCTATTACAAATTCCGACAGTGCACAATCAAGTGGCTTAAGGACTCAGACCTCCAAGCGAACCTATGACAACCTGTCAAACTGTCCTTGCTAGCCAGTGATCACTCTGCACACTGCATACACCCCATTCAACCTGCTTTGCCATCCACTACACTTACCGCCTTCAGCCCTAAGTTTATATGTCTGACCTTGTAAATACTCTATTTGTACATACCCTGTATATTTGAAACTCTGTGTATCTGACTGTGTAACTATTTTGACTGTATACTTCTCGTGTAACTAAGCTTTGAATGATCCTATGCTATACGCCCTTATACCCTTAGGTCTGGCGCGCAATACAAGTAATAAACAAATAGCGATGTATTGCGGGCCGCCTAGGTCGAATGTCCAATTGGTAGTTATTATACTTCTCGCAACGTCTAACACTGCTTATACATTGTTAACTAGGGGGGGTAACTGCTCCTATAGTGGTTTTATGATTCTAATACCTTGTTTTAGAACAAACCAATGTGAATAGGACAATGTTACGGTTCCCATCTATGGGATTTCTCCAATGGTTAGAATAGGTTGGCACGTTTTTAAATGCACTGCCATGCCACTCTGATATGCTGCCTTACCTGAATCCACCACACTAGCTCTATATTACTATTAACCCTCTCTGCCCATACTGCTGTCCCCAGCCTACGGCAACTTCGCTGCACTCTGTGAGCATACTGTCTAACCATCTGTGACGCTTGATGATACTTGCTCACTGTAACCCTATGTTTTTATATACTGCAACTACTTTATTTGCCTAATATGGCCATGATGATGTACCCTGCCATAATGACATTTGCCAAACTTACCCCATTGTGACCTTATTGATTTTCGTGCACCCCCTAGAAATTCAAATCTAGGTGTTGTGATTTTGCTGAACTGCTGCCCACTATGTCCCACCACCTTTGCATGCCACAACATAGAGAATCGACTCTAGGCACTATATCCTGTTGAATTTCTGATCTACTGCCTTACCACTCACTGGGGGGACGCACCCACCACCATTACCCCACACTAAGCTAAGCAAATACACTACCCTTCTCCCCCCTCCAACCCAACCTGCCTCTACTCTACCTCGCACTAAGCCCCCCCCAATACCACACAAGATAAAAAAAACATCAAATGCACACTACACCCACCTCTCAAATGTGCACTACTGAACGTCCGATCCCTACCTGCACATGCCCTAGAGATAAATGACCTCCTTACCACACTCAATCTGGACCTACTATGCATCACAGAAACATGGCTCCATGATGCCTCCTGCCCAGCCATTGCACTAGTCCTACCCACAGGCTACACCATCCTTGGGCAAGATAGATGTGACAAGATTGGAGGGGGAGTCGCCCTCATCCACAAAGTCTTGTTCTTCCCCCAACAATCTAATCAATATACACATCCTATACAGACCTCCCGTACTCTCAGCAGACTTCCGAGAGCACCTCTCCCACCGGCTCAGCAATAACATCAAAAAAGTCCTCCCAAATCCCCCTATTAGGAGACCTTAACCTTAGGATATAATGATCCTAAAGATAAATCTGCCGCAACCCTAGCAAAAGAACTCGCAGATTTGGGATTTGCTCAATGCGTCCTCACCTCCACTCATTCCAAAGGTCGCACCCTTGACTGGGTCATGGACCATAACTGTGCATCCCGCATTACTGCCAATACTCCCCTCCCTTGGAGGGACCACACATGCATCAAATTCCTTATCCCCACCAACCCCAAACCTAAAAATCTCACCTACGCACCACCTCCCACAAAAAGAAGTTCAAAAAACTAAAAGCAGACAACTGTCCGCACCTCAAAAATCCCTGCGTAGCACCACCTTTCCCTCAGGACCCAAACATACTATCAGCTATTTTAACGAGACTCTCACCAACGCCATAAACTCTATAGCCCCTCTTGAAAATAATAAAGGAAAAAAAATCATTCCACTGCAACTCATGGTTCTCAGATGAACTCCAAACCCTGCGAACTCAAAGCCTCAAGCGCTAAAAAACTGGCAAATGGATCCCAGTGACATAAATAAGAGCCTTTTCAAACAAATAGCCCTCCAATATAAAAAAGCCACCTTAGCAGCCAAATCCAACTCCTTCAATGACAGGATCTCAAAGGCCAACTCCCAAGATAAATAATTATTTGCAATCTTTAACAAACAGTCACTCCCCCAGCCAGCACCGAAGAGATAACCAAAGACGAAGCCTGGTGCATTAGCATTCAGTCTGCCATGCTCAACAAAATAAAACTCCTCCAGAACAAAATCCAAAACCATTGCAAAGATCTCCCTAATCAAAAAAACAACCGCACCTTTCAAGACAAGTGTAGTAATTTCAATCACGCTCAATTCTCTTTGAGACGTCGCTGAACTGGAGGTCCTCAATCTCATCAAAAACCTCAAACCATCTCTCCAAAGCAGAAATCTGCCCGCCCAAACTCATCGAGGAATGCACTAATGACCTAGCACCCCTGATTACTGCCTTCATCAATGCATCCTTCCAAACAGGAACCGTCCCAGACAATCTCAAGGAAGCCTGGGTACGGCCATTCCTTAAAAAAAAAAGGCCACACTTTACCCAACAACTACAGACCGATAACAACAGTCCCGTTCTCTTAAAAATCCTAGACAAAGCAGCTCACAACCAGATACAATCATACTTAGAAGCAAACTCACCCATGCAGCTCATTTCTCCAAACAAGCATCATCCTGGATCACATCCTTCCTTGAAGGTAGAGCCATGAAGATCTACTCGGACACAGCCAACGCAGACCCTACCACCGTCAACTGCGGCGTCCCCCAAGGATCTTGCACAGCCCCCACACTCTATAACCTCTTTACAAAACCCCTCTTCGACCTACTGGACTCTATGGGTATAGCATATACCAAATAGACGATACCCAAGTACTTATTCCCCTATCTGGACTCTTATCACCAAGACACCACGACCCTTCACAACATCTATGCCACTATCCAAGCCTGGATGGCAATTAATGGCCTCTGTCTTAACGTGGAGAAGACTGAAATCATCATCCTTGGCCTAACAAACACAAAGTCCCCAATACGCCAACTTCAATATAGACAACACTTCCATCACTGTATCATCCACCGTCAAGACTCTAGGCGTTCACGTTGACGCAAATCTATTGATGAACAAAGTCAGCTCCATAGCCTCTGCATCTGCATTCAGCACCAAACTCATCAATGCCATGAACCCATACCTGTCCACCCCCAACCGCCTGGCCATAGCCAGAGCAACTATAGGCGCCAAACTAGACTACTGCAACACCCTCCTTGCTGGCACCTCTGCCAAGAACATTCAAAGACTGCAAACCACACAACAATGCACTCGGAGCCGCCCTGAGCATCCCTAAAAGACCATATATCCCACGCCAGACGTGAAGCACGTTGGCTCCAGGTCAAAGACCGTATCACGCTGAAAATCCTCACCATCACACACAGATGTATCTACAAAACCTCCCCAATTTACCTATCTGAAGCATTATCCAGGACCACATCCACGCGCCCCACCAGAGCCCAGTACACCAACCAGTTACAACCACCACACATAAACAGAGCTACAGCTGGAGGTTTAGGCTTCTCCTACATTGCACCAAAACTTTGGAACTCTCTCCCGGCCACCCTTAAGGCTGAAACCTCCATCCATGTCTTCCGCAACAACCTCAAGGCCACGCTCCTCAACTAGCCTTGCCCTGGCATTCTGATTGTAATATAATACAAATGTATATCTTGTAACCTGTACATATATTACCAATGATTATATAACTATTTTGTAGCCTGTGTGTGTATGTATATATATATAATATATATATATATATATATATATATATATATATTCTAATGACTATGTAACTAAGCCTTGTACTGTAACAAGTGCCACGATGTCCTCGGACTGTTGTGCGCTATATAAATACGAATAAAACAAATAGGTTGCAGCCAAAGGCTGAAATTGCCCATTTGCTCATACCCATGTATAGTTAAGTATGACTCCAGTTCCTTTTTAACAAGAGTTTTGGATTCAAATATCTTATTGGCCACATGCTTAAAATTGGCAGTAATAGCTTAGTGTAGGTCAATTGGTCATGCCAATATATCTATTTAGTCGGAAGCAGACTGCTATTGTTCAGACACTTTCGTTTCATATTCCAGTTTATACAGCTTCTTGCACAGAAATCTCAGACTTGCATTATAAGAAACCATCAATTTTGTGCTCCTTATTGAGACCCTGTGTTGTACATCGAAGTCTACAAATCATCTTAGATTCCAGTTGTCTCAGATGTTGTTGCAAATCTCCATCTCGTTTGCCACAAGATGCTCTTTGGATGCCCATAAATTGAATCTCTGCCTTATTGGGCATCTGATGATCTTGCCAATGATTTGGCAACGATAGCTTGGAATCCTGACTGTTGAGACTGGAAAGATGCTCCCCGATACGCACCCGCAGTTCCCGTATGGTGCTGCCAATATACAGATACGCTTGTGTAGGCGCTATACAAATAAACATTAGTATACCATTACCAAATAATCGCGTACACTATATAATTTGATCTACAATTAATACATTCTTTTATTTCCGTTTTGATCTCTACATGACCTACAAATGCTGTCGTATTACGATGCGCATATCTCAGCCAATCACTGCCACTCTAATGACGGACATAATTTTGTTTTATTGTAGGTGTACGAGTGTACACAAACCTAGGTTTACCTTAAATAGAATTACTTGGATCAGTATCCAATAGTAACGGGTGTCAATTCTTCAGTTCCATGCATTAGATCACTATCTTGCAAGTACTTAGTGGTACTTTCTACTTGTAATCTGAGCTGCTTCTTAATGGTTCTATCATATCCCATCTCTGAACAGAATAAGCCTGCTCTTACGCCCTCTCCACGCAACCCCATGAGTACCCTCGTTCCTGAAAGCTTTTGCCTAACAAATCACATTCCCGTTCAAAAGTAATATTTGTGCTGCAGTTCCTTTTGGCTCTGTAAAATTCTCCCACTTGATATTAGCAATGGTTGCCCTCTTATGGCAACTACTAGCAAATAAAGTAGAATTCTGTTGGCTTCCAAAGTCTTGTTTTCCAATGTCGTAAGGTCAAGGAAATCTATGGAGTTAACATCAATATTCCCTGTAAACTCACGAATTATTCAGATAATCAATCTTCAAGTTATCTTGGATACCCTGCCAAATTAAAAACACATCGTCAACATACCTCCTCCAGAGCTTGACTTCATTATTATTATAAATGTAATTATGCTCCAAGTATTCCATAAATAGGTTGGCCAGCAAGGGTGCATATTTTGCTCCCATCGCTACAACTTTAATTGATTGGGAAGTAATTGTGTTGTAATGTAAATTCTAAGACCATGTCTAGTTTTTACATTCCATTAGACCAGATATGATGGCTGACAAACAAGGTGACCCAGCAAGTAGGTTTTGAAAACCATACAGCCACGGTGTTGCAGATAGTTGACAGAAAAGGATCACAGTCTTAAAAAGATAACTTGACACATCCCTTCTCTCTACAGGGTGCACCTGTAGGAAGTGTTAGGGGAATATTATGTGACAAAAGGAAATCCTATCCCAAATCCTACCATTATTTTCTAGCTTGGAACGATAAATTCCCTATGACACGAATTGCTAACAAGTTACCAAAGGTGGCAGGAAGAGAGTGAATAATTGATTGGTGGCCATTAGATTGTTACGGAACAGGTCCGTCCCACCAGAAGCGAGAGTAGTGCTTGTTACAGCGCAGAATACACAAATGTACGGAATACCAGACTTTGGATAGGTTGGTTGACCAAAATTCCTTTGGAACCTCGAAACGGACTTTTGTGCACAGTAAATAACAATAAAAAAAGATGTTCTAGTGAAGGGAGAACAAGATGTTCTAGGGAAGAGAGAACGAGAACAATTCCAATCCACTTAACGGCTAGGTCCCTAGACGGATTTGCTTTTGGGTGATCCGTGTCTCGACAATGCACGAAAACGTGCCTAATGAAATATCCAGTAATTATGATCAGGTCAAAGTTTTTCACCCATCAATTCTCAAAGGAAATACACTGTATAATAGAACAGCCCTTTGAAGCACCTACTACAAAACTAAGAATGTTTGTCATATTCCAAAAGTAACGAGATAGCAGAACCTGCATGATGCAGGGACATTGGTTTAACTTGCAACAGACCGGTCATTAGTCAATCTCCGAGATTGTCTCATCAGTAGCAAGTCTCATCGGTAGCACTAGATTCAACATCCTATGAAGATTGTGGTTGACGAAATTGGCAATGAACAGCATTGGTCTTGTTAAAAACGGAACATCTTGCCAGTATAGCAGTTATACAAACAGATTCAATTAACAGTTTATTTCTGCCAATTTGGCATGAATTGACATTTTTTTTGCCCCAAATTCGAGACCTGGAGAGTTTTACGATGGTTAAGAGATTAAAGGATTGTTAAAATAATACTATTTTAAAAAGTAAAAATGTCAATGGAGTACTGGTGTAGACAAGCTATAGGCCTGCTTTGATGGCAAGCAGATCTAAAAGTGCAGCAAGTCAATAAAACAGATTATAGCAGGGGTGGGGCTGACTATTTGCCCAGTTGTTTGGGGGCACATGAATAGATGGCTCTAGAACCTGCTGAGGACAACGATGGCAACAGTGAAACATGTGTAGAGTAGGAGGTGTTTAAAGTTGGTAAGGAGTTTTTGCTGGAGCAGAAGAATGCATGGTAGTACCCTTCAGAGAAGGTGAGTAAGAAAGTAAACAAAAACGGGATTATAAAGTGATCTGACTAGATAATCAGCAGAATGATGCAACTACGGGCAATAATGTAACCAAGGCAGTGAAAGGATTCCGGAAAGGAGGAGAATGAAGCTTGGGGACATATGGAAAAATAGCTTGGACACGTTACCAGTTGTCCTTTAACCAAATTTGAAATCTCAACCTAGAACAAATGTGTGCCATTATGGGAGTTGTGAATGAAAAATCTACACAATTTTTAAAGTTTCAGGGGAACAGAAGCATGTGGGCGATTTGTAGTAGGTTGCGTGGTAAACTGATCGGAAGCAGCTTCAGGTAAGAAGTACAGACAGTATAGTTTAAACAAAACGTGCCACAGTCTAATGCACTCGTCCAAACTATTATGGCAAGTATTGTCACACTATATACATACCTTAAACCGATTTCTTTCATTTATTTTTTTAAATTTATTTTTGCTGTTGTTGGACACCTTCCAGGTTACTGCACCTGGTTACTCCAAATTATCAATATTGTACACATTGCAGGTTCCTACTATTTACCAACACGTGCTCCAATAAGGTATTTTTCAAGGCAGAAATCTTTAACGTGATTAGTCTAAATCATAACCTAATACAAAAAGTAAATATTGACAATGCAAATACAATCATGTCCAAATTGTGTGCAGAACAGAGAAGAGGCGACAAGCGTTCAGGGAGAACATGAGGAAAAAGAAAAATAATTAGGTCTGTCAAACGTATCTCCTAAAGCACCAATAACATGTGGTTGCTTCGGATTCATAAAACAATTGCTTGACAAGTGCTCTTTTGTCAGTTAACAGGGTATTTGATTCCCCGTCTAACATTGGTGTACAGTACTTCTCATCTGAGGTATCATTCTAAATGAATCGGCTCTTGCCCAATTAGCATATCAATTGGTAGGTGCCATATATCGCTGTTGTATTATGCCCACTGTCTTGAAAATGCCATACACCTTGAAAGCATGACGAACGACTTAGCTGATCATAAGAAATACAAGTTACTTGGTATAGAGAGCTGTATTGTTGTTCAACCAAAATTTGGGAAAGAAGTCTTCTTTGTAAGGAGTACAAACGTCCCCGTGGATTTCAGTCCGTTTACTCTAGAATTTTATTAGAAGTTTACTTTGAAAACCCTCCCATTACACATGATTTCCAAATGGGGTTGGATGCAGGATACTTCAGTACTACTCACCCTGTATGCGTTTGCAGTCCTCTTGATATAGTTTATATAAATATCACTGAGTTAACGAGTACGTCGTCGACTCAATCCTATATAAGCTCTTCTCACCAGAAATGTGTTCCAGTTTCTGGTTCTCTACAAGAATGGTACCAAGTTGGTTCCGCCTCTAGCCTGCATGGATTACATGTACAATTTAGTTCATACACCGTCACATTAAGCACACATTTGCTCCAAAAATCCCTGATTTAGCTTTTACCAATAAGCCTTGGTGATCCCAAGTCTTGTTGGGTACCTTGCAATGAAGGTTCCAGCCTCCGTCTGGGGACCGTGAGTTTTCGCTCATGGGCGCCATTTATATAATGCTGTTGACTTCTTGCGTGTGTGAAGCACGGCGTGACGGCAACTGCATTCCTTTACTCTAGCCTACTCTTCCCCAATTGAGCCTACCATGGTTGCATTACCTACATTGTTCAGTTGCATGAAATACTTAGTTAGCACTCCATCCAGGCAGTGATGATCCTTTGTTCAAGCAAATCATTGCAGAATCATGTCAAAATTGCCTAACATAACAAAATATGGTTTGTGTTGAGTTGGTTAATCTTAGTATGAAATTATGGGGATCCTGCTTTCGGGCACTACAGCTGTTCAAGTCTAGGGGTGTGTGGGGGGAAATCATCATTTCACTTGGGTTGGCAGATTCGGTTTATTGATGCACAGTACCATGTCTCATAAAGCCCAAACATTAGTTTTATACAGTGCCCTAGATAAGTGCCATATTGTGCTTCATTTCATTTAGGCTACATGCAAATGTTTTGTTGTCTTAGACTTTCAGTGAACACAGGTTCACTACTCCATGAGTCTATTTTGTGTCCCTCACAGGAGAATTGCCAAGCCTGAGACAAGTACAGTAAACTTACTGTCGATCCACTGGCTTAATTGTATGCCACTGTTTGTGCTCATTCAGGCTGTGCATGCCATTTCCTGTAAGAACTTATTACCAGTAGTTACCTTTTGGATTATGGACCAACTTCAGAAGCGAAAAAAACATCTCCTGGGTATCCAGCATTGACCAATGACCAGGAGCATCCATTGAGGAACCAGGAACTAGAACATTGCGTTCTGCAAATCTAACTTTTACATAAGTTGTAAACCTATCACTTTGTCCATTATTTATGACCCATTATGCTTTAAATGTCGTATAGAGGTGTCCTACTGCTTATTTATAGATTGTCACAAATGCACATTCGCATAAATGTTTGTTCGAGATCAGTTGGTACGGTTAGCCAATAGTTGCTCCTGGTAGCTAAGCAGGCTCTTCTAGCAGGAGCTAAATGGCTCCCAACTCACCTCAATTCTGAACTCTAATTACTGGCATCTTTCTCAGTATGCCTTTTTTCCCCCTATACTGTGATGGATGCCATACAGGTTGCAAAAGTTGCACTCGCTGCTAGCTAGCAATATTTGACTCTTGGCGAGTAAGGAATGGTGTCTGGCGTGTATGTTTAGCATTAAGGTGGCCATTTATGGTGTCTGGCTTTTAGCTTGCAATTTAATTTTTGCACCCTCTGCTATAAGACACATGGAGTAGTGGCAAGGGTCTAATCAAATAATGAATGTACCTTTCCTTTAGAGGTACTTGATATTACCCTTGTCTATTAAACCTTTGGCAGGTGAAACTGCTGATTTCGCAGCTCTTGCTTAAGAGTGGTCCGGTTCATGTAAATGGGTAGCTGGTGGCCGAGTCTTGCGCACTGCACACTCTCGTAAACTAGATGGGTTGCTATAGTAACTGGCCAATTTCCAGCATGCTGTCATCTGCAAGCTCACAATAGAATTCATTGCAATACATTTGTAGAATGATGCATGTTTTGGGCTTTAAATCACCTTCATAATAGTAGCCTTATTCTATCCTCACTGACTATGGTTTAATGCTGTATGAAACTTGGATCTCGACTTCCAGTACATAGGCATTTTTTCCATTGGATTCCTTGTCTGTAACGGGACCCCGTTTGGTAAAGAACAGTTACTCAACGTCATACCAGGAAATTAAAATTGAAACCTGTGTTTGCACCCAGACACAGTAAACACCCCAGCAAGTGAAGAGACGAAGAATGTTACAATAGGATTGCAGTCCATTTTCTAATGAGATGTTTTCTTTCAGGCACTCCGTCAAATTTCTCAAAGGGCAATCAACACCACCTCTAGGAAACAAGTTCAAAACAAAGTTGCAGAGAAACAGAAGCTTTTTCAGGTACTTTTTAAAAAAAACTTTTTTCAGTTTTCTGTATAGTGTTGAGTAGTTTGTTCTTAAATTTCAGGACCACAGATTATGGGATGATTGCTCCCATCCTCTCCACGTGCCAACCCCTTTCAATAGGTTTTGGTAGTTGGTGTTTGTGACTTCCTTTTCCAGTGACCAAGAAATGGACTTAAGCGCCAACAAGCAAACCTATGACTAATAAAGACGTCCTTGCTGCCTGTGTGTTTTCATTGCAGTTGTTTTGCTTTTTAAGTTGGGATTCATAAACACTCAAGGAAAGCGGACGATGGCTGCACCCCTGCTTTCTTTGTTTACCATTTGTTTGCAATTATGAACTCCTCCTTTAATTTGTAAGCGAGCAAAGCGATGGCACAACTGTAGAGCGAGTAGATGAATAAATATGCTGTATAAATTGTAAGGCAGTAAACGTAAGCATACTTTCTCTAGCCAACATTCTAAAGGTGTTCAGTCGACATGCAAGTACTTGGGTAGTGTTTTTGGACCTTCAACAAGACCTTTTTACCCCATTGGTAAAAACGCACGTTAGTAAATCATCTGAAGCAGACCTGTTGCAGAGATTCCCAAATGGACGGGACATGCTTCCTTGGACGACCACTGCTACGATGATGGACCAGCCCTCCAATCCCCATATTCTCTCAACAATGCAGGTGTGGTGAGTTGTCAAAGAAACCAGTCTGTCTGTCAGGCAGGTTCAGTTCTTGGTAGGGTGCAACACAGACCTCTCCACAAGCAAAATGTAAAACTTCAGTGAGATTATGAGCAGTGCAGTGAAGATGCCTCTTCAGTAGCTGGTCTGCCCCGGGGCACTTCCGCCATCCAGTCTATGGGAGGGAATGCACAAAGTAAGGTTGCTGGAGTGTTAAGTGACCTCAATTCAGCACTCCAACTAAGTCCATGCCAAGTCTGGGAAGCCCTTATTTATATATTTTTATGACCAGTTCATGGATCTGGATGATAAACCCTTGTAAAACGTCCCTCTCTTTGAATCCCCCTGACCTCACTGAGCCAAGAAGTAGGTTTGTTTTGCAAACTGTTATAATTAATATTTGATAGCACACTGTTGTAATCAGTTAGGAGTTGGTATAGAAAGGATAAGGTAGCTGAGAATGCTTTTATGGTTTCAAGGAAAAACATGAGGGAAAGAATGCAGCACAGAAATAAACTGATATGGTTTCAAAAAGAGGGAATATAATCACTTTTCCCCTTGTGGCAATTCACCCCCCACCCCCCCCCCCCCCATGCAGTATAAAGAGATGGAAGGAGAGCACACATTTTTCAGGAATACCATCAGATACAATACCAATTCAGTCCTCCACCCCCCCTCCCCCCCTAGCAAGCTTGGAGCACAGGGATGATTTTAAAACCCCACCCTCTGAGGATCCTGATAGGCTAGAGAATTCTCTGTGCTCTCACTGGGAAACTAAGTTGTGAGTCAGAGTGATGCTGCCATTTTACAATCTATTGAAGAAACGCCCCTTTGCTTTTACTGAGAATCAATTTTACCCAAAACACATATTTCCCAGATACCATTTGTTGAAATGACATATACACATCATAGATTGATCAAGGTACAGTTTGGTTCGAGGCCCATGTTTCTACGAACTTGGGTTCAAAAATACATTTTGCATTTTTTTAGTGACTTTCGCCATATTGGTTTTTCCTCAAAATTTACACAGACCTGTACCCTCTCCCTGAGCATGTTAATATAAGTTATCATGTCTCTAGCATAAATACAGTGTCTACAGCATTAATAAATTGCAGGGTTCCGTCCCAGAACATCGTACGGAATTGAGTATAGACTCAAATTGTAGGTACATTTTTCATATTCAGGATCTCCAACTTGTACATTTCTGTAAGCTTAATACAATATTATATAAGCAATTAAATAACGCATACATTTGCCCTTAATGGAATTCACATCTTCTGAGTCTGGGTCCACCCCCCAGAAGCTTGGCTTGACTCAGATCAGATGTCTTGTTTCTCCTAGAGCAGTGTTGACAGTTAACACCCAAATCAGCATATCCTATTCAGTGGAAAGAGGCTATTGTTCCTTTCTGCCAGGCTGCAGGAAACTCTCCTCCCCTCCTAATTTACATGTCAAGGCGATATCCTGTACTGTTGGTGGTAAGAGCAGGTGTGAAGACTTCCCATCCTCTTGAACTTTTAATTGAATCAGACTGTCTTGTGAGGAGTTCTGGGAAGAGTAGGTGTTAAGAATTCTCCAGCAGGGGGTCTGGCATGGATTCACATGCTCATGAATATTCCCCGTCGTCAGGCTGGGAATCCTCGGTAAAGAAAAAACCAGTATCAGTTTCGTTTCTGATCTGTCTTTCGTAGTAGTAACCAATCACTGGTCTCTGCGTCATACTGACCACAGCCAATGACTGCCCTCTACCTAAGCCCCGCCTCTGGCAGCCATCTTCAGATTTTTACCGCACGTTCATGTGTTTGGATCCTCGTGCTATTGCTCTCGAGCGTTAGTGCTATTTTTTTCACGTTTTTTTCTCAAAAAACTTTGTTTTTTTCGGTCAAAAGAGCCTCAAGCTCCACCGACTCTCCATCCGATCAACGGGGACCCGTGTCAGATTCGTCTACGCCCCTCAAGGGTGAAGATTCGTCGCGCTACGTTTTTTGGAGGATTCCAGAAGTTTCTCAGGCCCATCTCGGTCATGGCCCAGGAGAAGGGAAGCTCGATGCCCGGAAAGCTGTTCAGGGTCTGCCCTGGATGCCAGCTACAGAATGTCTTTAAGGAAGACGAACACTCCTTTTGTCTTTACTGCCTACATGAGGACAAGACGCACGTGGAGAAGGACGTGCGTTTTGCGGCAACATGTCGGAGCGGACCATGAAGGACCGCCATCAACGTCTCGCCAAGTGGCTGGAAGGGAAGAGCCCGTCTGGCGAGAAAAGGAGGAAGAAATCCGAGCGGTCGCCAAGCACCGCGAGTCCGCTGGCACCGGGAGTGCCGAACGGTCGGGCTCTACGGGCGCCAGGCAGGGCGCACCCTCCCCGGCACCATCAACCACAAGCCAACGCTCTGGGTCGGGTAAGAGGAAGTCCGAGAACCCGGCGAAGCTCCTGGAGAGGCCCCGGTCGAGCTTGAAGGCGGAGGGGGAGCGAGGCAGTGTCCCCTCTCCCCCCTCAAGGAGAAGGCGGTGAGCGCACCTAAGGTGGTGAAAGCCTTGATCCATCCGGCCAAGGGCTCTATCTAGACAGTCGCGGCGGCCCTGGCTCAGCCTGTGGAGGCTACACCAGTGGTGGCGACCTCGGGGCTCAGTCTCCCAGCCACCGCGGAGGGAGTCCTCTTTTATGCCCATCGACAGGACCCCGTGAAACCTCCGACGGAGAAGAAAAAGGGGGGGCAGGAGGTCGTCGTGGATTCGGCCTCAACCTCTGAGGAAGAACTGATCGAGGTCTTAAGCCACGGCGTTGGCGTGGAAGACCAGCCCGTCGGGAGGGATCCCGACGCAGGAGACGACGACCCTGACCGCCCGTCGGACTCCCCTCTACCAGCGCCGCAAGACAACTCGGCGGCCATTTTGTTGGCTATACAGTCCTTGTGCTCAGAGATAAGGACGAGACTGCCGTTGCCAGTGGAGGAGCCACTCCCGTCGGGGGACCCGGAACCAGGCCCTTCGGGCGGCCCCCCTCCTAAGAAAAGAAGGATTCACCCTCCACCTCGTTGTCAGCCGTCGCGCCCCGTTCAGCCCTCCTCCCCGTCCACGACTCGAGGGGATGACACGGGGACTGACACGGCCGCGACGGGTACGGACGACGAGGTGGACGACGAGGATCTGCCGTCACCTCCCACCCGGGCTTCCCCGCCCGACGAGATTGGATCTTTTCACTCCATGATCGCCAGGGCGTCCGAGCTCTTCCAGCTCTGCCCTGAGGAGAAGAAGGAAGGTTTCCTTTATCAGCGGCGCGAGGCCAAGAGGAAGACGGTCCTCTCGGTACCTCTGCTGGACGATATTTGGGATGATGGCCTTGCCCTCCTCAAGAACCCATCCACGACGCCGGCTAGAAGAGACCGGTACGAGAAGAAGTACCGGGTCCCGGACGCGGCCCCCTTGTGTCTCCGGGCACAGCCTACCCCGGACTCCGTCGTCTCCACAGCGGCCAGGAAGAAAGCGGCGGGGTGCGGCCCCCACGTCGACTTCCCCCGCCGGGGGGCGAGGGAAAGAAATTGGACACGATGGGACGCAGGGTCATCTCGTCGGCAGCAACGACGATTAAGGCGGCCAACGCCTTGGCTATCGTAGCCCGCTACGACAGGGAGCTGTGGTACAAACTGGCTCCCCTGCTGGACTTCCTACCGGACGACAAGAGGGCGGATGCCCTGGAGATCTTGCAGGAAGGTGAGGTGGCGTCGGACCACGCCATCACGATTGCGACGGACATCGCCGACACTGGATTTTCGCCAGTTGGGCAACGGCGTGTGCCTTAGGCGGCGGGGATGGCTCAAGGCTACTGACTTCCGTCAAGACGTACAGACCAGAGTCCTGGACATGCCGTTCGATGGGAACAACCTGTTTGGGAAAACAGTGGACGATTCCCTTCAAGCCATTAAAGCGGACACGGGGACGGCCCGGGCTCTTGGGGTTCTCCAGCAACGGCGGCCGCCCTTTCGGAGCCTCAAGGTTCCGGCGGCGGATTTTCCACCTACCGTCAAGCGGCCCGTTCGTCGTCTCAGGAAGCTTACAGGCGACGAGGCAAGTCAGGCGGACCCCGCCGTCTTCGTCAAGGCGGCAAAGCCACGTCTAAGCAGGATTGAACCGGCCGTGGGGTCGGGGCCCCCACCGAAGCACCCCAGTGGGAGGCCGGCTGGTGAGCTTAGTCAGCGTGTGGGAGTCCATCTCCACCGACCGTTGGGTGCCCTGGCCCAGGGCCACGCGCTCGAGCTTCAAAGAAGGTGCCTGCGCGTCCCCCCTGTGGCCAGGAAAGAGCTTCACGTCCCTCAGCTTCTCCGGGAGGTAAAGGCGATGCTCAGGAAGGGCGCCATCAAACTCGTCCCAAAGAGGATTCGGGGCTCCGGAGGATGGCGCCCCATCCTAGACCTACGACAGCTGAACAAGTTCATCAAGGTGCAGAAGTTCCGGATGGTCACCCTCCAGCACGTCCTGGGTCAGCTGGAGGAGGGCGACTTCCTGTCGTCGCTGGATTTGGAGGATGCCTACTTCCATATTCCCATCCTAAAGGGGCACCGGAAATTTCTCAGGTTCGTGGTCCAAGGGCGTCACTATCAGTTCAGAGCCCTTCCCTTCGGTCTGCGGTGGGCACCCAGGGTATTCACCAAGTGCCTTGCACCAGTGGCGGCACAGCTGCGCCGAGAGGGGATCCACGTCTACCCCTACCTGGACGACTGGCTCATCCGAGCCAAGACGAGGGAGCTCGCCGTGGAGCACACGGCAAGGACCGTCCAACTTCTTACGGACCTGGGATTCTCTGTGAACTACGCCAAGTCCCATCTGGTACCCGCGCAAGACGCACTGTGTTTCTGGGAGCGAAGCTCGACCGTGTCCCTTCTGGCCTCCCCGTCGGAGGAAAGGACCAGGGCCATCCTGGGCAAGGTACAGCGGATGTTGGTTGCCGACGCGGCCAAGGTGAGGTCCATCCAGTCCCTCCTCGGAATGATGTCTTCTTGCATCTACCTCATTCCCATGTGCAGGCTCCGGATGCGCCCGTTGCAGGAGTTCCTGGATGCGCGCTGGATCCAAAGGACGGGCAACTTCGAGGAGAGGATCACACTCAACTAGAGTTTCCGACGAGCGATCCGGTGGTGGAGCACCCGCGCGCATCTGACGGCGGGCATGGACTTCCAGACCCCAGGCCACCAGGAGAAAGTGAACACGGATGCCTCCCTGGAAGGGTGGGGAGCGCACACCGGAAATCTGCACGCGAGAGGCCTTTGGCTCCCGACGAAGAAGTCCCTCCATATCAACGTCCTGGAGCTCCATGCAGTGTTTTGGGCCCTCAGGTCCTTCCTTCCGTCCCTCAAGGGCAAGGTGGTGAGGATCTTCACCGACAACACCCACCATGTTTTACATCAGGAAACAGGGCGGAACCAGGTCCCCAGCACTGTCCAAGGAGGCGCAGGACCTGTGGCATTGGGCCGTCGCCCAAAGGATGTTTCTGGTGCCGTTTCATCTGGCAGGGATAAACACCATCGCCGACTCACTCAGCAGGGAGCTGCGCTCGTGCTACAAGTGGGAACTACGGCAGGATCTAGTGGATCGCCTCTTCCGACGGTGGTGCACACCCCAGATCGACCTGTTCGCGACGTCGACGAACTCCCAAGTGCCGGAGGTTCGCCAGCAGGTTTCCCCAGCCGAGGAGCATGGGCGATGCTTACGCGTTCCCTCCTCTGCCACTGCTGATCCGGCTCATCAACCAGCTCAAGAGGTCACGGTGCAGGATGATCCTAGTCGCACCTGCGTGGCCGAGGCAGATATGGTTCCCGGACCTTCTGGACTTGTCACCGTCCCCGTCAATCAAGCTGCCAGTGGACGCGGATCTGCTCTCCAGGGAAGGAGGCGCCATCCTCCACCACGACCCAAAGTCACTGAACTTGCAGGCCTGGCTCCTGCAGCGCTAGAGTTTGGAGGATACGACATACCGGCCGACTGCAGAGAGGTTCTTGCAAAGGCCAGGGCGTCCTCGACTCTTAAATGCTACGGACACAAATGGAAGAGGTTCTGTCTGGTGCCACGCACAGAACATTAACCCTCTAAGGATTACGGCTCCCCAAGTGCTGCCGTACCTGTTGACGCTGGCCAAGGCTGGACTGGCACACGCGTCCATCAAGATTCATCTTGCTGCGATCTCCCGATACACCAGAACCACGGGGCGGACGTCCTTGTGGTCTCATCGTCTGGTGAAAGAGTTAATGAAGGGACTGTTCAGATTGTTCCCGCCGGTGAAGGCTCCGGCCCCGGCGTGGGAGCTCAACGTGGTGCTGACCGAGCTCATGGGACCTCTGTTCGAGCCTCTGCACTCGGCCCCGTTGAAGTTTCTGTCGTGGAAAACAGCGTTTCTTGTGGCCATCACCTCCGCACGACGAGTGGGAGAGATCCAGGCCCTATCTTGCAAGCCACCATACTTGACTTTTCACGACACGAGGGTGGTGCTCAGGACGCACCCCTCCTTCATGCCCAATGTGCCGTCGGACTTCCACCTCAACGAACCCTTGGTGTTGCCTGTGTTTTTCCCGTCGCCTTAGTCGCCGGCTGAGAGGACTTTGCACTCGCTGGATGTGGCTAGAGCGCGAAGTTCTACGTGGACCGCACGAAGTGTTTTCGGAAGACGTCACAACTCTTTGTGAACTTTGGACCTGTCAATCAGGGGAAGGCTCTCTCGAAGGCTTCCATTTCCAGATGGCTCTCCGGCTGTAACATGTACTGTCATCGGTTGGCAAACCGACCGCTGCCTGGCCGTCCGAGAGCCCATTCCACCAGAGCGATCGCAGCTACCACGGCGTTCCTTTCTGGTGTGCCCCTGCTGGACATATGCAGGGCTGCTACGTGGAGGTCGACGCACACCTTCACAAAATTCTACTGCGTCGATCGGGATTCCAGGGAGGAGTCCAGGGTCGGCCAAGCAGTGCTGCGCAACCTGTTCGCCTGAGGTGAGCCTGGTGAGGAGGTAAGATTGCTTGATGTTGAGTTTGATGTAATGCTTAATGTTGAGCCTTTGCCACCTCCCGTGGTTGTGCATGTGTGTACTGCTATGTATTCTTTATTCATGAGCATGTGAATCCATGCCAGACCCCATGCTGGAGAAGGAACAAGTTATTTACCTGTAACTGTTGTTCTCCAGCATGGGTCTGGCATGGATTCACATGCGAACCCTCCCGCCTACCCCTCTGCGGCTCTTCACTTGGTCATACTGCCACTTCACGTGCTTCCAAATCTGAAGATGGCTGCCAGAGGCGGGGCTTAGGTAGAGGGCAGTCATTGGCTGTGGTCAGTATGACGCAGAGAACAGTGATTGGTTACTACTACGAAAGACAGATCAGAAACGAAACTGATACTGTTTTTTTCTTTACCGAGGATTCCCAGCCTGACGACGGGGAATATTCATGAGCATGTGAATCCATGCCAGACCCATGCTGGAGAACAGTTACAGGTAAGTAACTTGTTCCTTCTCATTGATCAGCAAGCCTTTGAAGTTCAGGCTGACTCGGGTTCCTTTTGGAACTCCTGAAATGCAGGTCTCCTGTCAGAGTTTAGATCGCTAGCGCCGGTTCGTGTCAAATGCTGGTACTGCACCCATTTTTGGGAGCTGTCTTGAATTAATACATTTCAAAAAGAGAGGATTTTACTTGATAGTATATGATCCTTGCTTAACATGGCATTGATGTGGATCTGCAGTAGAGTAAAGTATAACTCAACCAGAGTTGGATTTTTGTTTGGTTTCGTACCCATGATCTTAGCAATTTTTGACATTAACAAGAACAGATTTTGAACAGAACCATCTTTCTTTGCACTGGTTTTTGCTCTGTGTACAGGCCCATCACGCTCGCACTGGTGGGTGGCAGGTCAGGCGACCATTTTGGTGTGCGCAAAACTGCACGGTTTTACTGGATTCTGGCGCAAATGTGGGCTTTTCCACCATCTTGGATTTTCTAAGCCCACAGCACCAAATGTTGTAGCATAATAGTTCAAACGTGGGTCAAGACACCCGACAAGCGCCCCCCCACATCCCCCCGCCCGACTGCACTTTGATTTCGAGTCGAGGGGGAGTCTGGTGCAAAGGATGTTTTGATCCACGCGCTGGGAGGCCCGCATCATCTTCTGATTCCACAGATGGCACAGTTCAGCATCTTTTCCTCCATCGGGGTGGATCGATCGGTTCTCCTCGCCGGTCCTGATGGGAGTTTCGGGCGGTACCCCGGGCCCCTCGGATCTTTGCTCTCGGTCCCCGGGTCGTCCTCCTTGGTCCGTCTCCATGGTTTCATCTCTCCTAGGATGACAAAGCAAAGCGGCAGAAACATATTCGCTTTCGGCTATGCACCCACGACTCTAGGCCCTGACCACAACCACCGCAGCATAACATACCCATAGAAACACCTACCAAATGACCACAACCCAAAAAACATAATACATCCACCTTAGAACTGTGCACTTCAATTAACATTCTAAAAAATTACAACCAACGTACAAACTCAATACATACCCTCTTCAACCATTGCTCTTCTAACGACCCAAAACCAACCTCATACTAAACTAAAATAGCCAGTAGTGCGCTCCGTGTTTAGTATGTCCTCGGACAAGTGCGGTGACCGCACACACCTCATGGCCTTCTACCTAAACAAATACAACATTTAACCCATCTTACTCCCCGCCCCACCCTCCAACAACTAATACACACATACACTCCCCAAAATTGGATTTATGCTCCCTTCCAGCGCATGTCCGCGCATCCAATATGGCGGGCGCATCGAAACTATTTGATGCGCCTCATCCCAGCCAATCGGAGAGCACGTCGCGTGTAAGCTGATTATCCACAATCTGTGACCTGTCCGCGGAGTGAACAGCGAAGTGTGCCCACGGAGCAGACATGGATATCTCTTTTTTAAAAAAAAAAAGACCTACTTTTTGGTTGTGTTAAAAATAAAACGCAACTGGACGGATTTTCACCAAATTTACAAAAGTACGCTTTCGGGACCAAGTCGCAGGCCCTGCTGCAAATTTGGTGAACATCCGTCCATCGGTTTGGGCTGTAGGCGCAACAGAAATGTTTTCACCTTTAGTCTATTGGGGGGGGGGATACATTTTGGGACCAACTATAACTTTGCCCCCCCCTTCCTCCTCCTCCTCCCCGGACCAAACTTCAACAAACTGGAAATATGAAAACTGAAATATTTATATATTTCAAATGTACAGCCCTGCATGGGGGGGGGTGGTGATGGATGTCCTATTGAGTGATTCTTTCTACTACATGTTAACACCCCATTCTGAAACCTGCTTTAGGAAGTAAAAAAAGGCTTTTGAATAGCTGGAAATTGGTACAAAAGCCATTAGTTCTGCAGTTCAATTCCTACTAAATATACAGTATCTGAACTTGATACAGGATGCAAGGGCTGCATTTGCACGATGACTCTCTTTAGCCCCCAAATCCCTTCCTAGACTTTGTAATACTTGCCGCTGCTGAGCAAGATGAATGGCCACACACTTTTTGCGTTTGACAAGTGTGACATAACCTGAAAGGCAGAGGCAATGAAACGGTGATGGTTCCTAGCAAGGCATTGACAGGAGTGTACCCCGACCCATCTATTTCACTAGCCATTATACTATATTAACGCTGGTGAAGCTGGTGTTCTGCCTTTTAAACTCTGACGTTCATTACATCCCGAAACATGCATTATAGCATAAGTAATAAACCTCTAGCTGGTTAACCTGATAACAATGGGGATGAAGGCTCTGCACACGCGTTTTTCTACTAGTGCTTTGTTCTCTGCATTCGAAGGAGACCAACTTGCGGAGTTGTCGTACATTTTAACTTCCCCTCACTTCTGTTCTATTTTGCTATTTGCATTGCAACAATCCTGTTTCAGATCCCATGTTCGCTGCATCGGTGAAGTGACGCTGCTTTACTGTTTTCTTTGATACGCTGCATAAGAAGTGAGGCCACAAATCAATATCTGAACTGTACCATGTAACAAACTTTTCTTTGTGCTTTTCAACGATTAGGAAATGCAGATTCAGAAACTCATTGAGAGAACTGATTAGACGAAAGCAATGGTTTTTATAAGATCAGTTCATTTGGCACATGAGAAACTAACAGTCACTGACCTTTTAGTTGCTGCTTTGGCATAGTCCTCATTGGTTAGCCGGTTCTACGTGGCTTGGGTGTACAACTTCCCCGTCCTTGCGTTTTGCAGGAAATGGGATGAATTCCAAAAGCACATCCTCCCCACATCCCCAAACTGCCTTGCCACCATATAGCACCTGTGATTACATAATCCGATGTGGGAGTTTATCACATTTCTTGATCTCAGTTTTTGCTGCTGTAGCTGTTCTTGCCAATAGCATGCATGCAGCATTCACCACTACAGCGAAATCCCAAATCCCCCCCGCCCCCCTACGTATCGACTAATCGCCATTAGCGTGCCCTCCATTTTTCAGTGTAACTCTTTGCTTACAATGGAAGCGTGCACCCAGACGGTAAATCTACCTTTTACTGCGGTCCCAATAACTAGAATGGCCTGATGGGTTCCACGCCATTGGTGTGCAGTGCGGTTTTCTGTTGGAATAATGTTTCAGTACACAATTCCCCCAGCCTAGATACAGTGGAAGGCTTCCTCTGGCCCTTTGGCAAAGTTTCCTATAAATGAAACCTAGTTTGGAGCAAAACCCATATTTGAAGCCCCAACCATACATTTAGAAGCTACACCCGCTGGAATGTTCCCCTTTCTAAATTTGAAACCTGTAGTACAATCGCAATGAAGAGGAAGTCATGCTTTCAGTTTATACCAAAAAATTCGTAGTTTTTTTTTTTTCGTTTTTTAAATGCGCAATCTGCATAATTTATGTAAGGCTTAAATTGACACATCACTGAATTGTATGCAACGTATTTTTTTTAACATGGAACAATTTAAAATCTGATCTGGTTCTGGCAAAATTGGATCCAGTGACTGCCAAGCTGTTCGTGAATTAGACATCTAGCCAAATAAATGACTTCATTCACCATTTCATTAAAAAAAGTTTGTTTTAAAAGCCAATCCAAACGAGGCTTGTATTCCTATCCTTATTTTAAGCTCTGAATGCTAGTGTAGCTTGGAATAGATAAGTGGGTTAAGAACCTGCAGCGGATATTTGGCTGCCAGTTTCACATCAAAATGACAAGGGCACATTAACCCACCAAGCCAACAATAAAAAAAATAACGGGGGAACAAGTGAGCGTTTCTTTAACCATTTTATAAAGTGCAGAATGGACTGTTGCAAATTGTAGGCAACCATGCTATAATTTCCATGCCTAAATTTTGTAGGTACAAGACAAATTAAAGCTGGTTTCCACGCCCACTTTATCCCCGTGAGGTAAGATGATGAAACCTAGCTTTATTAGGCATTTTTACCATAAGTATTACATTTTTGTAAATGCATTTTGAATACTATTTAAATACAATACAATCTGTTCACATAATAATTTGTATTGATAAAATCAAGTAAAATCTCTATTGGCACATCTAGACCTTCTTAGCCATGCACGAAGTAAAAACTTTGATGCAGAATACAACATTTTAGATGATTAGTGTTCTTGCACAAATTTAATGCAAAATTAATGGTCCTAACGCCGTTATAATTAAATGGAGGCCGTAATTAACAAGATCTCACATCTTTAACCCTTGCAGAGGAGCAAAAGGTGGCCTGCTGTCTCCTTTGCCACACCACAAACCGGTCAGCTCAACTTATTGGTAGTCTTCCACTTCACAGTGAAAGCTGCCACTTCAATTTGAACGTAATTTGAATATAAAGTGCACGTTAATCCAGGAGTCATCACACCAAGGTTATTTTCATAAACCACAACTTGCTTGAAGGATAGATGCAAACGTCCAGTGGCCCAAGTTAAGTAGTCCTGTTGCATTTGATACTGGGTTGATCCTTGGCATGCCTTCTTTACCTGTTACATTTTTTCTGGGTTATCCCATAATGATGCCAGGCAACATATGCAGACTTGAACCATGGCAGTGGTCTTGATCATTCAGGTAAAGAAATCTGTTGGCTTTCGATAATGTTTTAGTCCATATTCACACCCAGTTTAGTAGCGGTTTGGTGCGCAAGATCTCGGCTATGGGCTATAGATTACACCCCCAACGGAGACTGACCAGCGTTGCTGCTCCAGGTTGCATGAGCTCTTACCTCCGTCATTCTCCGATACACTCAAAGCAGATACCTTTAGGTCTTTTCCCCCAATTATGCCCAATAAGTGCTGCTGGCAGAGCTTGGGGCTTATACAGTTGTGATGCGGGTGAGATTTCTCCTCTGCTAGGAGTGTGTGCCCCTAAATATTGACCAATTGTAGCTGTTACCTGATGACACTAAACCATAAAAGAATCTGATAGTCTAATCCCAAGATCATCAACGTTGAAGCCTTTAAAATCCTGATTAAGGTTAATCGGGTCAAGAGCTAAGCTGGTTACTCTGAGAATCCCTTTTCCCAGTTCCTCGTAGCCTTTCAGAAACTGGGCTGTTATCTTCCCATTTTCTTTGTTGCACTTCTTAAGCATATCCCAAAGCAATACTGCAAATATCTTGCTCTTGCACAAAGTGACGTTGTCCATGCAGCTCTCCAAGTAGCAAACCTACAGGTTGATGTTGGCCTCGAATAGTGTAACTGTCACTTGATTAGCTAGATCTATAGAGTGGTTTACATTGTAACCAGCCTTGCAGATGGGGGGGGGTTATATCGGCACATTTGACTGCCTAAAAAGAGGCATATTCTATCAAAAAATAAAACCATGGAGTAATAATACTCCCAACAAAGAATTGGGAAACGCCTTTACTTGTCCCCCTTATTTCACTCAAATGGCTCCATGGATGTTTGGACCAGCTGTGCACGTAGTACCACAGGAAGAAATTGCTATTACTGCCTGATTGGTAAAAGTAAAGCTGTATCTTTTATGTGTATGAATAACTAGGTGCAAAGAAATAATTTTACAAAAACATTTCTGTTTCTCAGTTGAAACATTATTTCACTCGCTTATAAAATACTCCGATTGGGAAGACTTGCATATCATTTTAGTTCCAACTTAAACTTCAAAACCTTATCTGGATCACTGACTAATAGTACATTGCCTCACATCCACCCTTGTCTTGTTACAGTCCAACAATAAATGAAGCTATAGAAAGCAGTATAATTTAGCTCTGCCATGTAAACCAGGTATACATTAATCGAGTGCTAGTGGAAGCACTACGAAACAGCACCCTATGAAGGGTCTGCACGAAAAATGAGTAATTGTATTTGACAGGGAGTCTTGTAAATGATGGCTGCATGGCTGTATGAATATGCATGTATCTACCCAAGCATACAGGTAGATGTCTGTGTATGCGATGAACCTTTTCCCGGGTGTAGCCCTGCCTACGGTAAGTGAGTTTGAGGCGTAGCCGTGAACTGAACTCCCTTAGGATGAATTTGAGATTGTGCCATTCAGAATTGAGTTACCCTGCAGAAAAACGCCATGTACCTTCAAGGATGATGCCCTCAGTATGTTGTCTCCTAGTCCTCTTCCCTTAACCGCAGCTAACCAAACACCTTTCTTTTCCTGTGCCCCCTTTTTTATCCTCCCCAATCCAATTTGCCCCTCCTGTGGCTCACTCCCTCTCTTGATTCGCTGAGACAACCACTGTGTATTTTTCCCAGGGGAGGTGTTCCAGGCAAGAAAACGCACCCTTTCTTGTGCGTGGGTCTACCAGCTACATGCACTGAGGGACAGCCAACCTTCTAGAATCCTCCCCAGCAACAGTCTCTTGGAAGAATGTGTATCCTGGGCGCCCACTTCCTACCAGCGCACAGACCAGGAGAAGCTTTGCTGGATTTTCTGCAAGAAACCTGAAGGGTGCATGAAAGGAACCCCCCCCCCCCCCCCCAAACCCTCTCCACCGCTCTGCCTGGGAAAGATGGCCGCCAAAGGACAGGACATCTTCAACGGGTTTTAAAATGACAAGGGGAGCCATTTTAAATGATGCGCCCCCCCCATTGTGAATTATCGCGGCTGCAGCAACAGCTGCCTTGATCAATGCTTCAGAAAAATCAACAAATGTCACCAGCCTGTTCATGGGATGCCTGGAAAGTACCAATGTCACTTTTTCAACAAAGTTATGGGGATACAAAGTGTCCCCACATCACTCCAGGGAGGATGACTTGTGCTGCAATTGGTAAAAAAAACTGTTGCAGAAAGGCGACTACTCCTGAATGGAGGTCTGGCGGTACTGCAGTGGCCCCAAAATGACTTGCAGTAGGGACCCTGTGGTGGGCTACTGCCATAGGAATGAGGCTCAAAAAGGCTATGGAGAGAGATAGCCCCTTAAGAGGGGTCCAGTGATCTCTACCACTGTACTTAAAGGTGGCAAAAAAGTCTCTCACCTCCAGAGTCAAGAAAATATCCCTGAGTCGAGCAGTAGTGCTGGGATGCACAGGACTGAGGGGAAAATATTTCACAAATAAAAATCTGTCTTAACCAGGTCTGCATTCAGCTACTCTATTTATAAGCACTATGCATATCATTCACTGAAGTACTGTTAAAAACGAGCATTGGCAAAGTCAACAGTTGTAGTTTGTGTATGTTTCAGCCATTTGCCAGGCAGTGCTATTAGATTCCGGGTACTCGGGCCATTTTTCACCAGCTACTATCAACGCGCAGTTGAATAACACTACAGCAGTGGCTGGCGAGTGACCATACCTACACAAAAGCCCAAACTGTTGGCATTGCAAATGCTTGCTTGTACATGTTACCATGCAGAGCTGCCCTGGTAAATTCAGTGGGCCAGTCAATTTAAGATTTGTGTATTCTACATAAAAGCCTCACTAAAGGAATTGCTTCCCATATAATGGCAACGGAACTTGATATATTGCACATCAGGTTCTTGGCATAATAGCGACTTATGATTTAACTTATCACAATCTCTTTGGGTATCGAATACTACCTGTGACGTTGTTTTCTTTCACTTACAGTGATGTCGGTGCCTATGTAACTTGGGGAGCATGCATGTTTTTTGCTGCAGAGCCATGTAAATCATAAACCTGGCCCGGCTCTCAGTGGAATACTTCACATTTGGACTGCAGGTCAAGTCACCATGCAAATTGTCATAAGTCCTCCCTTCACCTTGGTATAGCATGCATGCACACTACAAATACTAGTTTATGCTCTGCACGGCTGGTCTGGAAAATCTACCATTGTTGATGTTAATTTCTGACCTCTACAATCGCAGACGCATACCAGAGCAATACATACTTTACTATCCAACGAGGCATCAAATGTGTGCACTCCTTTGTACATACGTACACACCCAATAAAGCCTTGCCCATGCCTGCACTCCACAGCCATTCAAGTGCACCATGTCCTCTTACATACACACATGACTGCTTATTACCTCCAAGAAAACTGCATGCAGAGCTTTGGAAAGGCGAGCAGAGATGAAATAAACTATTTTAGAATACAGAGAAGACGTGCGAGGATAAGCTTAAATGAGGGTGACTGGGAAGGGACATGGTGAAATGGGTGAGGAGGTACTTGGAGGAAGGGATGAAGGAGTGTATAAAAAGGAAGGGTGACAAACTTGATTGCAGTCAGATCAAGTGAGGAAAGATAGTTGGAGAGTGGTCAACTCCTTTAGTCCCATCTTGCCAGCATCCCCTTTACAATATGTATTTATGGCAGGCTTTACTTGCAAGGAAGAGCAGCTGACACACACGGACTCCCAAACTCCAATCCTGAGTTTCCATCTATCCGCATTTGGGGTTTGCCTGCAGCTTGAGACTACTTTGTGATGGTCGTGTGATGTCCTGGTGCTTGGTGACCACAATCTACTGAGCTTCTGTGAAATCGGTTGCAGTTAGCGCAACAGCGGCTTTCTCCTATAACCCTGTCTCTGCCGTGCACCATTTCTCCAAATCCCTCCACCACTTGGCTACACTCGGCGCTCTCATATCTTTCCATCCCATGGCTATATTGCGCTTGCTCGTGATATATATCGCGTCTTTCTCATTTCTTTTGAACCGCCCCAGCATGCAGGCTTCTGGCGTTTCTACATCAATATCCCCCCCCCTCCCTGGGCCACTTTCCATGCCATCTCCCTCCAAAAACCCTGTACCACCGGGCATCCCCAAAACATGAGCCCCGCCCCCTCTTTGCACTTGGGACACACGGGTGTCCTGCTCCCTAAAATGTGGATATTACAGCAGGCGTAAGATATGCTCTTTGCACTATGTATAGTTGTATCAACTGTAGCCTGGCATTTCTTATGGTACTTCTTGATTCCACCCCACTCGCCCTCCTCAAATTACCTCCCCAGCTCCCTCTCCGGTTTGCTTCTACAGTGCAGCTCGGCCCGAGCAGTACAGCCCAATGATACATTGTATATCCTGGACACCTCGTGTCTCCCTTCTGCTGCCGCAAGAATTCTCTACATCCTCGTTCTCTATATTCCCCCCCCCCGCCCCCTTCCTGGCTCTGGGCCACCTCTCGCCGAGCAATCCTAGCATTGTGAAGTGCAGCAAGACTGTCCTGCCTGTATCCCAGACTCCTCCCCGTATTTCCACCTTCCCCTCAGATCTCCTAACGTGGCCACTCTTCACGTCTTCCAACCTGCCTCTATTCTCCTGTCTCCTGCTCTGTTGTCCACCACCGCCACTATCGGTATCTGCGGGGAGAGTGTGGTCGGGATACCGGACACTTTACAAGCCCTGCCCCAGATTTGCATCCCCAGTTTCTCCAGGGTACCCTTTCCCTCCCGTGCTTCCCGCGGAGCCAAGAGGAGGTCTCTCAGGCACCGTCCTCTCAGCCTGGGCTGCAATTATGTCTCTATCGTAACTTAATCAGCCATCCACTTCACCACGTGCCGCAACTGACAATCCAGGAAGTACAGCTCGAAATTTGGCACCCGCAGCCCTCCCTGGTCGTATGGTCTCTGCAATGTGTGGAGGGCCACCCTATGCCTACCTTCCTGCCACAGGTACCCCCTGCATAATTTCTAACACCCGGGAATATCGTATGGGACATTCCCAAAGCAGTGCATGAGGCACGGCAAGGCCACCATTTTCAGCACTGCCACTCTTCCCACCACGGACAAGGGCGGTTTGCTCCAGAACCTCATGGAAGCCGCCGAGCCCGCCTTGGCTCGCATCGTATTGTGCTTCCATTCCTGGGCAGGTTCCCAGCAAATGTTAATGCCCAAATATCTAAATGTGGTCCTGCTCCAGGTCAGGGGGAGTACCAGCAATTCTCCAGCATGGGGTCTGGCATGGATTCACATGCTCATGAATATTCCCCGTCATCAGGCTGGGAATCCTTGGTAAAGAAAAAATCAGTTTCGTTTCTGATCCGTCTTTCGTAGTAGTAACCAATTGCTGATCTCTGCGTCATATTGACCAGAGCCAATGACTGCCCTCTACCTAGGCCCCGCCTCTGGCAGCCATCTTCTGATTTTTACTGCACGTTCAAGTGTTTGGAGTCCTCGTGCTTAGCTCTCGAGCTTTTATTGCGCGTTTTGCGCTTTTTCAGGTGAATTTTCACATTTTTCCGGTTAATCGTGCCTCAAGCTCCACCGTTTCTACTCCCGTTAACGGCTACCCGTTGCAGGATTTTCCTACGCCCCTCAAGGGTGAAGATTTCGTCGACTTCTTGGAGGATTCCAGAAGATTCGCGGCCTACTTCGAGATGGCCCAGGATGCGAGTTTGTCGCCCGGACCCAAGCTGTTTCGCAGCTGCCCTGGATGCGGGCTGCAGAATGTGTTTAAGGAAGACGAACATTCGCGATGCCTCTTCTGTCTTCATGGGGACAAGACTCATGTAGAGAAGGACTGCCAGTTCTGCAAGAACTTGTCGGAGCGGACCATGAGGGACCGTCGATCCCGTCTCGCAAGCTGGTTGGAGAAGGGCTCGACGGGTGAGCAGAAGAAGAAAGGGTCCGAGTGGGCTTCTAAGTCCTGTGCGGGTGCCCCGGCAACGGGGGCCCAACACCAGGCAAAGCGCCGCTGGCTCCGGGAGCGCCGAAAGGTCGGGCTCTTCGGTCGCCAGGCAGGGCGCACCTTCCCCGGCACCGTCAACCACGAGCCAACGCTCCGGTTCGGGGAAGAGTAAGGCCGAGACCCCGGGTAACCTTCGGGAGAAGCCCCGTCCGATCTCGGAAGAGGGGGAGCGAGGCGTCGCCCCTCCCCGAAGGAGAGGGCCCGGGACGCACCTAAGGTGGTGAAGGCCCCTACCCAGCAGGCGAAGGCCTCTATCGAGGCTATCGCGGAGACTCTGGCCAAGCCGGCAGAGACACCGCCAGCGGAGACCGCCTCCGGGACTAGTTTCCCTGCCGCCAAGGAGGGAATCCTCTTTTCAGCCCATCGTCGTGGCCGCCATGATGGAAGAAGCGAGGGGCGGGGGCACAGTGCCCTCCTCGAGCTCGGAGTCAGCCTCGGAGGAGGAACTGACCGAGGCCGTGAGGAACCTCGAAGTCCAATTCGAGAAGGTTCGATCCCGTCAGGAAGATCCTCGGGAGATGACCGAGGAATACAACCATGGTGAGGAAGAGCGGCCTTCCCTTCCGGCGCAGCCGGATCCTAGGCCTCAGGATGGCTCGGCGGCCATTTTGTCTGCCATCCAGTCCTTGAGATGAGGACGAGATTCCCACGGCCCAGGCCGGAGGACCCGCAACCTGGCCCGTCAGGAAGTCCTCAGAACAAACGGCAGAGGACCCAACCCTCTCCTCCACTCGCCCCCGTAAGGCCTACATTTCTCTCCTCATCCTCCCACGAGTCGGGAGATGACGGTGCATTGGGCTCGACGACGGGTTCTGAGGGTGACGACGACGGAACGGGTCTCCCGTTGCACGGGCCTTGCCGCCCGATGAGATTGGCTCATTCCACGCCATGATCGCCAGGGCGTCCGAATTGTTCCAGCTCTGCCCGGAGGAGCAGAAAAAGGAAGGTTTCCTCTATCGGCGCCGGGAGGCCAAGAGGAAGACGGTCATCGCGGTGCCCCTAATCGATGACATCTGGGAGGAGGGCCTCTCGGTTCTCAAGAACCCCTCCACGGCACCAGCCAAACGGGACCAGTACGAGAAGAAGTACCGGGTCCCCGAAACCGCTCCCCTGTGCCTCAGGGCCAAGCCAACGCCAGACTCGGTCGTCTCGGCGGCGGCGAAGAAGAAAGCGGCGGGGCCCGGAGCCTCGACGTCGAATTCCCTGCCGGACGGCGAGGGAAAGAAGTTGGACGCCATGGGGCGGCGGGTCATTTCGTCGGCGACGACTATCAAAGCGGCCAATGCCCTGGCGATCGTGGCCCGTTACGACAGGGAGCTCTGGTTTAAGCTGGCCCCCATATTGGAATTCCTGCCGGACGACAAGAGGTCCGAGGCTCTGGAAATACTGCAATACTGCAAGAGGGCGAGGTGGCGTCGGACCACGCCATAACGGTGGCAACCGATATTGCCGATACCGGGTTCCGCCAGCTGGGCAACAGTGTTTGCCTACGGCGACGGGGTTGGCTCCGGGCGACCGACTTCCGTCAGGACGTCCAGACCAGGGTGTTGGACATGCCGTTCGGCAGCAACTTGTTCGGGAAGGCGGTGGACGAATCCCTCCAAGCCATAAAAACGGACACGGCCCGCGCCCTAGGAGCCCTTCAGCAACGACAGCCCTTTTGGGGCTCCGGGGGCAGACAGGGTGCCTCCAAGGGATCCAGCGGTGGCTCGTCGTCCTACCGCCAGGCGGCACGCTCCTCGTCTCAGGAGGCCTACAGGGGTCAAGGCAAGCAGGGAGCGCCTCGTCGGCAAGGTGGCCAGGGCGGCAAGGCCACCACCTCCAAGCAGGACTGAACCGGCCGTGGTCTCGGGCCCCCACCGAAGCACCCCGGTAGGAGGCCGGCTGACTAACTTCGTCAGCGTGTGGAAGTCCATCTCCACCGACCGTTGGGTGCTGGATACCCTGACAAGAGGACACACTATCGAATTCCTGAAGAAGTGCCCTCACGTTCCACCTGTGGCCAGGAAGGAAAATCACGTCCCGCAACTGCTGTTGGAAGTACGGGCGATGCTCAGGAAAGGCGCCATTGAGCTTGTCCCGAAGAGGCTCCGGGGTATACTCAAGATACTTCCACGTCGGGAAGAAGACGGGCGGCTGGCGCCCCATCCTGGACCTTCGTCGTTTGAACAAATACATCAGATCACAAAAGTTCAGGATGGTCACCCTCCAGCATGTACTGGGACAGCTGGAGGAAGGCGACTTTCTATCGTCGTTGGACCTGGAGGATGCATACTTCCACATTCCCATCCTCAAAAGTCACCGAAAGTTCCTCAGGTTCGTCGTCCAGGGACGCCACTACCAATTCAGAGCACTGCCGTTCGGATTGAAGTCGGGCCCCTGGGTCTTTACCAAGTGCTAGCACCAGTGGCGGCGCGGCTGCGCCTGCAGGGGATTCACGTCTACCCCTACCTGGATAACTGGCTCATCCGCTCAAGGACGAGGGAACTCGCCGTCGAACACACTGCAAGGACCGTGTAGCTACTCGCAGACCTGGGATTCGCCATAAACTACCGAGTCCCACCTGGTGCCATCGCAGGTGGCCCTGTTTCTGGGAGCGAAGCTCGATACAGTGAGGCGCCTGGCGGCCCCGTCGGAGGAACGGACCATTCTAGGCAAAGTGCAGCGCCTGCTTGCCACGGACGTGGCCAGGGTGAGGTCCATCAAGTCCCTCCTGGGGATGATGTCGTCTTGCATCTACCTGGTGCGCCTCTGCAGACTACGGATGCGCCCTCTTCAAGAATTTCTCGACGCCCATTGGATGCAGGCGACGGGCACCTTCGAAGAGAGGGTCCCCCTCAACGAGGTGTTCTGGCGGGCGATTCAGTGGTGGGGTGTTTGAGCGCACCTCACGGCGGGCAAGGACTTTCAGACGCCGGCGTACCATGAGACGGTGACGGCGGACATCTCCCTGGAAGGTTGGGGCGCCCACACCGGAGATCTCCACGCAAGAGGCCTCTGGCTCCCGGAGGAGAGGCTCCTGCACATCAACGTCCTAGAACTCCGAGCCGTGTTCTGGGCTCTCAAATCGTTCCTCCCGTCGCTCAAGGGCAAGGTGGTGCGGATCTTCACGGACAACACCACAACAATATTTTACATACGGAAGCAGGGAGGCACTAGATCCCCAGCCCTATCCAGGGAGGCACAGGATCTGTGGCACTGGGCGGTCGCCCAGGGGATGTTCCTGGTTCCCTTCCACCTGGCAGGAGAAGGAAACTCCATCGCCGACTCGCTCAGCAGGGAGCTGCGCGCGTGTCACGAGTGGGAACTGCGCCAGGATCAGGTGGATCAACTCTTCCGACGATGGGGCAAACCCCAAATCGACCTGTTCGCAACAGCGACGAACTCGAAGTGCAAGAGGTTTCCCCAGCCGAGAAGCATGGGCGATGCGTTCTCGTTCCCCTGGGACGGCCTATACCTGTTTGTGTTCCCTCCGTTGCTGCTTCGACTAATCAGCCAGCTCGAGGTCCCGGTGCAGGATGATCCTCGTCGCACCGGCGTGGCCGAGGCAGATCTGGTTCCCGGACCTTCTGGACTTGTCAACGTCCCCTCCCATCAAGCTGTCGGACGCGGACCTTCTCTCCAGAGAAGGAGGCGCCATCTTCCACCACGACCCGGCGTCGCTGAACCTGCAGGCTTGGCTCCTGCAGCGCTAGAGTTTGGAGGCCACGATATACCGGCCGATTGCAGAGAGGTTCTTGCAAAGGCCAGGGCGTCCTCGACTCTCAAATGCTACGGTCATAAGTGGAAGAGGTTCTCTATCTGGTGCCGAGCACAGAAGATCAACCTCCTACGGATTACGGCCCCTCAAGTGCTGCCGTACCTGCTATCGCTGGCAAAGGCTGGGCTAGCCCATGCCTCCATTAAGATTCATCTGGCGGCGATCTCCAGATATACCAGAACCACAGGACGGACGTCCCTGTGGTCCCATCGACTGGTAATAGTTTATGAAAGGACTGTGAAGGCCCCGGCGTGGGAACGTAACGTGGTGCTGACCAGGCTCATGGGGTCCCCCATTCGAGCTGATGCACTCCGCACCGATGAAGTTTGTGTCGTGGAAGTCTGCGTTCCTGGTGGCCATTACCTCTGCACGACGAGTGGGAGAGATCCAGGCCCTATTCTGCAAAGCACCGTACTTGACTTTCCATGCCTCGAGGGTGGGGCTTAGGACGCACCCCTCCTTTATGCCCAAGGTGCCGTCGGACTTCCATCTTAACGAGCCCTGTTGTCTTCCCGTCTCCTTCGTCGCCGGCCGAGAGGACTTTGCACTCGCTGGATGTGGCTAGAGCGCTGAAGTTCTACGTGGACCGCACAAAGAGTTTCCGGAGGACATCACAGCTGTTCGTGAACTTTGGACCTGTGAATCAAGGGAAGGCTCTCTCGAAGTCTTCTATTTCCAGATGGCTCTCCGGCTGCATCATGCACTGTCACCGGTTGGCTAACCGACCGCTGCCAGGCCGTCAGAGCCCATTCGACCAGGGCGATCGCTGCTACTACGGCGTTCTTATCTGGTGTGCCCCTGCTGGACATCTGCAGTGCTGCTACGTGGAGGTCGACGCACACCTTCACGAGATTCTACTGCGTCGATCGGGATTCCAGGGAGGAGTCCAGGGTCGGCCAAGCAGGGCTGCGCAACCTGTTCGCTTAAGGTGAGCCTGGTGAGGAGGTAAGAGATGCTTAATGTTGAGTTGTGGTATTGCTTAATGTTGAGCCTTTTGCCACCCCCCCACCCCCGTGGTTGTGCATGTGTACTGCTATTTATTCTTATATTCATGAGCATGTGAATCCATGCCAGACCCCATGCTGGAGAAGGAACAAGTTACTTCCCTGTAACTGTTGTTCTCCAGCATGGGTCTGGCATGGATTCACATGCCAACCCTCCCGCCTACCCCTCTGTGGCTCTTCACTTGGTCATACTGCCACTTCACGTGCTACCAAGCTACCAAATCTGAAGATGGCTGCCAGAGGCGGGGCCTAGGTAGAGGGCAGTCATTGGCTGTGGTCAGTATGACGCAGAGATCAGTGATTGGTTACTACTACGAAAGACAGATCAGAAACTAAACTGATACTGATTTTTTCTTTACCGAGGATTCCCAGCCTGACGGGGAATATTCATGAGCATGTGAATCCATGCCAGACCCATGCTGGAGAACAGTTACAGGTAAGTAACTTGTTCCTTCTCCTGCTTCTAGAGAAGCCGTGGCAGCCAAGGGGAACAGGCATGATTTCGTCTTGTTCACTTTAATACCAGTGAGCTTGCTAGAGTTATCCAGCACCTCCCTCATATATGGCAAATTTGCTTCGGGGTCTTGTACATACAGTAACACATTGTCCGCGTACATTATCACGTCTCATCCACCTCTATCCCCATACTCCTTTCTCAGGTATGCCGCCATGTATATATGCCAGTATATCCGTTGCCAGTATATACAGCATCTGGGACAGCGGGCACCCTTGCCTGGTGCCTCTATATAGCTGTCGGGCTTCTGAGTACCTCTTCCTGTCTTAACCCTGGCCATTGGAAGCGTGTTTATCAAGTGCACCCACCTCATGTACTGCAGTCCGATCCCCATTTTCTCCATTGTTGCATACAGCCAGTCCCAGTGCACCGAGTCAAATGCTTTGACGGCATCTAGTGAGGCTACCGCTCCCTGCACGGGACAGTCTATCATGCTATATATAGCATGGTGCAGTCGCTTCAGGTTCTCCGAGATGCCTCTCGCAAGCACATACCCCATCTGATCCGGATGGCTTGGGGATCACTTTGCGTAGTCTGCCTGCCAGGACTGCGGTCAGGATTTTACTGTCCTGATTCAGTAGGGACAATGGTCTGTAGGCCCCTCACCCCCAAATCCTTGTCTGGTTTTCGGCAGGGGCACTATCTGGGCCTCTCTCATGCTCACTGGTAGTAATCCGGTCCCCAATGACTCATTATACACTTTTGTCAGCAGTGGCGCCAATATGTCCACATACGCCTTATAGAACTCCCCCCGGGTGGCCATCTGTACCCAGTGCTTTCCCCGTGGGCAGAGTTCTAATTATGGCCTCCACCTTTGTTACGGGAGCCTCCAGCAACTCTGCCTGGGAGTCCTCCAATCTGGGTAAGTCTTATCTATTCCAGTACATCTTGTATCTCCTCCCCGTCCTGTCTTGGGGCGCAGCATATGCTTTCTAATATTTGGAAAACGCCTCCCTTATCTCCTTCTGCGTCCCAACTTCCTCCCTCTCCTCATTTCGGACCATACAAATAGGGGGCCCTCAGGGTCTCCCTCTTGCACAGCCACTTCAGCATTTTACCTGGTTTCTCCCAACGCATGGCTCCTCTTGACATACTTGGCATAATTAAACTTCCCCTGTCTATCCCATTGTTAGAGGCCAGTTAGTCTCCGTGCGATCATCTCCTCCTGCTGCTGTCCTGACAAGGTCGCCCCCTCGCACTCTTTCAGTACTCTTTGTTTTATCTAAGTCTCTCACCAGTGCCTTTTGTACACCTCCTGATTCGGCTATCTTCACAACCCTGATGACCATTCTGTTTCCCAGACTGTGCCTACTTCAGTCACACTCCCCTCATTAATTCCAATGTATTCTACAGTTTTTTTTTTTTCCTGGCATGCTCAGTGAATGTGACGTCCTGAAACGCTTCAACCTCCACGTGGGATCTGTGGTCTAGGTGCCAACACCCTCCATCTTGCTACCAGCGGGGAGTGGTCTGACAATATTCTGTCCAGGTATTATCTCTGCGAATTCAGGACCACTTTCTACCCCAGTTATGTGGTGCTGAGTAATGGGAATATCCTTTCAATACACCGTGCTCCGCCCTCCACAAATCACGCAATTTTTAAAGTGTTCTACCAGCAAGTTTAGCACTTTCGCTGTGGGGGATAGTCTCTTATGTTTGGAGTCGGATCTATGGAAGACTGGGTCCCTTGTACAATTACTAGTACCCCCCCACCACCCCCATATAGGAGTGCCACCTCTATATTACCCCAACCTTGCATGCAACGATCTAAAGAACACTGTGGCGTCATGGTTGGGTGCATATGTATTAACAACACAAACCTCACGTTTCTCTATTAACCCATTTTATCCTCCCCTCGTTATCTGATTTCACTGCTAACACTTTCAAAGGTATGTCCGGCGCCATCCAGATGAGAACTCGTCTTGCATACGTCGTGTAAGTAGAGCCCACCAGCACCCACACTCTCTCCAGGTTCTTTTGTCTGTCTAGGTGTCTCCTGTAGCAACGATTCCCACCTTATGCCGCCAGATATACATGCTCACTCTTTTAAGTTTCACAGAATTATTCAACCCCTGTACATTCCAGGACATAATTCTTATCGAGTCGGCCATCTTCTCTCATGCTTGTATGTACACCTCTCTGTTGGTAGTCTTAGGTGATCGACCTACCATATCTTGAATCGCGACAGGCATCCCCTTACCCCTTTATCCCCAAATCACCCCCCATACACCCAGTTACACCACCCCACCCATAACTAGAACTACAAAAATAACTAGTTCTGCTATGCGATGCATGCTGGGATAATCCTGTTTCCGCTCCTTTCCACACATCAAAAGACAGTTTCCGGTGCCCTACGGGCGGACCCTACCAACAGTCCTCAACTACTCTAAAACTAGGGGGCTACAGGTCCACTCGGTGTCCCTCTACCAGACTAACATAATTCCCTCTGGCCCCTGCGCTATTGCCACATCGTAGCAAGTTATCACACCAGGTTTGCTTATTGCCAACCATATGAAAGTCCCCACCAGTGCTCAGGAGCCTCACTCTTTCCTGCGCTTTCTCGACTTTCAGCACTAGCTGGGCCCTTGGCTGGTCTCGAGTTTCTCCGGCAATTGCGTGCTGTCCATCCAACGTGCGCTTCCTCCGGCGATTCGAAGAAAAGGGATTTGTTGCGAGTTATTGTGGATCACTTTCAGTCTCGCAGGTTATATAAGCATGTACTTAAGTCCTGCTTCCGTAGCCTAGCCTTTACGACAATGAACTCCGCCCTCCTCTGCTGGACTTGAAATGTATAGTCTGGGTACACGGCTGAGTCTCTTTGGATCCTTCCCCCGGCTCTGGAAAAGGCTAGAATTTTCTCACGGTCCCTATAGTTCAGCACCTTGGCTATCACCGGCTTGGCGGGCGCTTCGGGGGGCGGTCTTCTGCCCAGGGAGCGGTGCGCTCTTTCAATTGTCAACCCCTGAGCTGGTTCTCCCGCTCCAATCTCCTGCAGCAATATATTCTACACATAGTTGGTGGGATCCGCTCCTTCTGCACCCTCCGGCAGGCCCACAATTCCTATGTGTTCTCTGGGCGCGTCCTTCTACCTCCTCCGTCCTTTCTTCCTGCAGTTTCACTCTGCATCAGAACGTCCACATCTTTCGTGGTTTGCTCACGTATTTGTGTTCTCCTCCGCCTGCTCTTCCAGGTGGCTTGTACGTGCCGCAATTGTGCTGACATCTTGGCGTAGCAGTGTCGGGTCAATAGCGACTGCGTCAATCCTACCTTCCAATTTGGTCTGCAGCACTCCTATCGTATCTATGATCTGTTGATTACTGGTTCCTGGGGTGCCCGGAGGCTGAGGCTGCCTCCTTCATTGCCCCCTCCAGTCGAGGCATCTGATTTGTTGTCTCCAGGGTGGTCTGCTTGTTTTTGGACTTGACTCCCTTATTAGTTCCAGTATAGGTATCGACGAGGCCGCCCACTCGCAGTATATGCTCCAGGTCTTGTCCCTGTTGGCCACTCACACTGCTCAGCTGCCTCCCAATCTTATTGCTACAGTAATCTTCCCTTGAGCTAGTTTGCCCGGCACCCTACTTTCCTTTGGCCCTGTCTTACGCCACTAATTGACCGCTGCTGCCTCTAGAGTGCCTCCTGTGTCACCCTCTTGACTGCATGGGCTCAGCCATTTCCAGGGTTCCAATTTGATGACCTGCTGGGGGGGCCCAGGCAGTGCTTAAAGTGGGCCGGAGCCTGCCGGGTCCGGGCCCCGGCAGTCTCCAAAAAGTGGGACTGAGCCGGGGGCCCCCGTCCAACCGCAACATTGGCGGAATGCATTATCCCGTCGCGGCTGCAGCCGCGACGGGAGATGCGCCTGCCATGAAGTCAGGCGAGCTGACAGAAGTGGCAGCCAGCCACAGCGACGCTGTGACTGGCTGCCACTTCTGTGAGTCATAGTAACTGCCTTTGGTGACCCCTCACGCGAGAGGTCACCAGAGGTAGTTACTGTCCCTTTGTTTCCCCAGGTCACCGAGGCGTCTTTAACCCTCGGCGAACCTGGGGATTCCTCAGCGTTTCAGGTTTTATAAAAGATGGCTTTGAAAGTACACATTTCAAGCCATCTTTTATAAAGCTTTGTCAACGGACAACTTTGTCCGTAGTCAAAGCTTTATAAAAGATGGCTTGAATTGTGTACTTTCAAAGCCATCTTTTATAAACCCGAAATCTTTAAAAAAAAGATGGCCTGAAAACTAGGCAAACCGTAAGGTATGCACACAAATATTTTTTAATGTTATATATTTGTGTGCGTACCTTACTATGGTTTGTGTACTTTGCAAGCCATCATTTATAAACGTAGAAATGTTACATATCTCTGTTTAGAAAAGATGGCTTGCATAGTACACAAACCATAGTAAGGTACGCACACAAATATATAAGGTTTATATATATATTTGTGTGTATACCCTACGATTTGCGTACTTTTCAGGCCACGCCCCAAATGAGGCCCCCCCCTCGATTTCTTACCCCACCAGTGTTGCCAGGTCCGCTTATTATAAGCGACTTTGGGCTTGTTTTTGCCCAAAGTCGCTTATAATATTTGGAGGTCGCTTGTCGCGGTTTTCGTCCGCTTGTTGGACCGTCTGTGCGCGTGTAATTGGGCTTGTTTATATTGCTGTTAAGCCCATTACACGTCGCACAGAGCGTCCTGCACTGGGCTGCTGGCAGCATTTGACGGCAATTGCTGCTTTGTCTTGCTCTCGGGTGCGCCCTGTATTTTGAATATGCTTAAGTGTTTGGCACTGATGGGATCGTTACTTGCCCACCAGGTGGCCCATCAATGCCAAATGCCTAAACATATGCAAAAAAGCACACTTTAAAAGTTTTGTCATGCAGGCAGACACACTGACATGTAAAGATGTAAAGAAGGGGATTGGTTTAGTTTAGCAAGCGTCACTCTATAGCAATATTATCCTGGTGATATCCCCAGTGCTGACGCATTATCCACTAACATCCTTTATTTATTTTTTTAAAACTTTTTTTTGCAAGACTGGGTTAGAGGATTATTGGAATCTATATACAACATTTTCTCAGAAAGATGTATTCAGGAAGGCCATGTTTCTTTTCAGCTTCCAATTGGCCATGTTACAATATTATATAGCGCCTTGGATTAAGGCGCTATATAAAATAAATACAAATATTTCAGGGCCGTATTATTTTGCAATCTGGGACTTCTAGTCACCATGCAATAAAATATTGTTCTAACACACTATGTCGGTGTTCTGTCTATGTATGTTTTTCTTGTTGTGTTATGTTTCTTACTTTTGAGACCTTTCCACAACTGTTTAGGTGCACGCTTGTTTTTTCCGCTTATTTGGATGGGAGTCAGCTTGTTTTGGGCTTGTTTTTGAAGGGCATTCTGCTTATTTTTTCCTTCCGACCTGGCAACACTGTACCCCACTTAAAGCCATGGGCCCAGGGTTCTTACACGGGCCACCGGAGTAGAGAGGGGGAAGCCGTCTTCATGTTACGTTGTCTAGCTAGGGCCCCCTCTACCCCACCAACTCCTCACCTTGGCTCTGCAGTCCTCTCCTGGTCAGTCATGTGCATTATGTCATTCGCTCAGCGTTGCAGGCCGCTGCGATGGTGTCAGCTGTGCTCCCTGCCACAACGTAACAGTAACAGCCTCACACTCTTCTACGGGGCTCCGATCAGCTGGCTGTCTTCCTTGCGCGAATTTCTGCCTTCTGCCAGGGGTGCTCCCAGTCACCGTATAGGCAAGGTAGTTTGTGGTCCCCTTCTGCTGCCTGGGATCCACTTGTGAGGGTGTTTCGTTAACCACGTCGACGAAGTGCCTTCTCTTGCCTTTGTGTTCTCCCGGGCGGCCATTTTGAGTACTAGTATGCCGGGCTTCTCTCGGCTTCTGCTGTCCGAATCCGTTCCTTTCACTGCCGTGCAGCCCTCATACTGGCACAGCGCATGGGCTGGGTGTTCATGTATCCATGGCTGCGTCTGCGCGATGGGCATAAAATGCAGTTTCTTCACAGGATCAGCTCTGGATCGGCAGGCGCTTTAGGGAAGTTCACCCTATCCCGCAGCAATAAACCACGCCCCCAACAGTGCAGTTAAGTTATTGCATTACTTTTATGCCTTACCCACTGGATTTCCTGCCAAGATGAAAACTATGTGCAAAAACAATTTGCTTCTTTCACCCAGGTCACCCCCACCTTGATGTGAAACAACCCCTTTCCCTTCAAATATAATTTTGATCCCTTTTTTGTTTTTTGGCTTCCCGCTAGATTAGCTCAGGAACCACTCCTTAAACGTCAGCGCAAGAATGCACCATGGGAGATTGTTTGGACCATGGGGTGCACCTTTTCCTTTATGGGAAAATTAATAACGTTGATAATTTAACCATTCTCTGCGCTCCCACAATTTCCATATTCCTGTGGCGAGATGCAGGAGGCTAGAGGATCCTGTGGCATTCGCAACATACATCGTGGAAGAGCAAATGATGCTTCCAGAAGACCCTTTCCCACTTGTCAGGGGAGGATGGCTCAGGGGCAAAGTCGCCTTGGAAGCACAACGATGTGGTGCGGGGCAACACAGGGTTGATCCCCGGGTCCGCTCTTAGAAACCTCTGGGTATTAAGCGCGTTATAAATAATCCATTACAATCACTGATGTCCCATATAAAACAGTCACCAGGGCTACCCCTTATGCTTTATGCAAATGACTCGCAGATTAGTTGGGGTACTCTCGAACATTTTCAATTTAGTTTTTCCAGGTGGTCTGCTTGTATCTTGGAATCTTTCTGTGTTAGACCGAAGGGGTTAATCAAAGGCATGCACTTTCCCACCCATGTTAAGGAGGCATGCCAAAATAGCTCAGTTTGCAGAAAATTCTGGATCCATTTCAGATGCAAATCTTGTTAGAATGCTCAAGAAAATTCACTGCTTACATTGACTTCGTACCTTGTGTTTTGTTTAGGAGGACAATGGCATGCCAGTGTATCTAAAAGGAGGAATTCGCGATGCCCTGCTCTACCGATTAACAATGACACTTTCCGTTGTGGGTAAGTTTGCCAGACTGTATGGAAGCATCTATCTTTTTCTTCATGTGGCTAACTGTCCGAGTATTGCTGGGATCCATTTCAGTTTGAAGATCTTGCAACTGACTGACCTACTGCAGAATATACACATTTTAGTTATTATCTACCAGAATGATGATGGAATGCTGAGTGACCCAGACCATGGCAAAGCTTAACCTCTGTCACTCGGAATTCCAAGTTGATGCACGCAACTTGTTCACTAGACTGCTTCACCAATGTTGTGTGTCCCATACCATGGAACATGGAGGAACAATAAAGCTGACACATTACCAGACTTTACCAGGTTTATGGGAGTAGACTTGAGTTTGTGCACCCCTCTTGCTCTCCTCTCGTCCCCTTGCTTTAGTGGTTTGGATGCCACCTCCTTACTGCCTCTCCCCGCACCCTCCTGCTCACCATGACCCCCTTATGGGCACTTCCGAAATTGCTTTTTCAACACTCATTTGCTCCCTTGTTCAATGTACCATGTTCGAAGAAAAGGCATACTACATACAAGGCTACTAATAAGAGATGGACGTAGGGACTAGGGCTTGTCTGATCTACCAAGGGGGCTGTAGTTTGCTGTGACCTTGCAGCAGAGTGCAGGTTTCGGTATTCTCGTTGGCTTATTGAATTAGTTATATTGGTGCTGTCTTTCAGAGAAATCTAGATGCTGTTCAACCTTAAGTAACTAAATCTAAAAATAGGTTCTTATTTGTCTGGCATCTGCCTTGCGCTGCATATGACCCCACATATCCAAACATAATTGCTATGCACATAGGCGCAGTATGCACATGACGTGAACAAATGAAATGAAAGGAAAAATACTACTATCCCAATATGTTGGTTCTTTTAAATTTAGATGTGAAGTCCATAACCAATACATTCCAAAGAAACTCCCAACTATACTGTGAAGACGCAATTTTCTTTATCTTAGTACAACAGGAGATGCCAAACTATGCATACTGCTGTCAGTTATTTTTTTTTTTTTTTACAAGTGATTTGGCTGAGCAATGGTTGCTTTTCGATCAATTTAGTGGGTTTGTCATTTTGCGTTGCAACCATAAAATCCCTTTACATGTTTTCACTGTCTAGATGTGTATTAATATGAGGCTGCCCTTGTAAAATTGTTTGGGTTCTGACATCGTGTGGACCTTTGAATTTCACGGAGTTGATGAATGGAAATACCTGCTGTTTAAATCAGATTTCCTATTGTAAGATTCCACATAGGAAAGAATATTACATTGCCCATGGATCCCTCTGCGTTTGGGTCAAACTAACATCTATCTACCACAATGTTCTAAACCAGGGAACCATGCGTTTGCCCTTCCGTTATGTTGCATCAGTGAATAATTGTGGCATAGTTACTGCAAATAAATCTGCTAATGTTTTTGGGTATGCCATATCAATGCTTTTTACAAAGGTTTTTTTTTTTTGTTTATTGTAGGAACTGGTTATCTTCTATATTCACTCTTAAATGCTGCAATGCCTAAGAAACGCTAATGATTGCAGTTCGCCATTTGTCTGCTTTGCGTCCACCAGTACCTTTGTCCAACTGAATGCAGTTCTTCAGGGACCCGACTCGTCGTACAAGCTGGTTTCTCCTTTGGGATCAATATTTATTAAACTGTCCTTTTTGAGCTGTGATTTAAATAAAGCAGTTTTACATGTGATCAATATTCTTGTGGCGTTTTATTGTTTTAGGGGTACACAACAATACAGTAAATCTACAATAATTTCTCAGGAAACGGGGTTCTATGTACATTGTTAATGGAAGAGCTACAGAATTTCATTCTCTTACTGTAGCAGTAGATGGAGCTCCTTGTCCCTTTAAACAGGTACACCATTTCCCAATGGTTTGTAATTAACTGACCTTGCAACAGTGGTAAGGTTGCAGTGCACCTGCTGGGAATCAAACATTTTAATCTAGAGCCCATGCATTCCTTTTAGAATTGCTCATGGTAGCCACAACCTATATGTTGCGATGGTTAATTGTGTTTCTGAAGCGGTCTATACAAAAATGATATAGATGTAATAATCAGATGCTCCACATAGTGTATGGTCTAAAGCTTCACTGCCCACATTGGCTTGTTATGCATGATGCATCTTTACCTTGTATCTGTACTTGCTCTCTGTATGCATGTCCCGGGCAAGCATGATTGTAGAATATATTTATGGGGCAACAATTTGGGGAGTTCTTTTCTCCCTCGGCCCTCCCCACAAGCGCCACACCAATTGATAATGTTATCAGCTTCTAGACTAACTCCGCTTTTGATTATGTCGCACCACTGTAAGCCCTTCTACAATATATCCGCCAAGAACAAGGCCGCTGGTCATTTATTTTTCTTTACTTGGTAGACAAAATCCTTATTCACAGAATGATGAAAAGGTATGCCACTTTACTCTGTGGCACAACACTTCTCTCTTCCTAGCTAAGACTTCTCACTACCAACAAGTAGAATTTTTTTTTTTTATTTAATCACAATTCACTTGCATATAAGACACAACCACATAAACCGTTTTCCATTTCTGGTCTCCATGCCCCACCCCTCCCACGGTCAGATATGCAGGGAACACAGGTCGGATGAATACTTAAGCTAATTGGGTCGCTCACAAGAATACCCCTAATGTGAAGAGAATTAATGCAGCAACCTGGAACATGACAGAGCAATTCTGTATTACAATGTAATTTGTATGTGGCTTACTTAAATACATGTAGCGATTTTTCTATTAGGCAAAAGGTTTGACATGCACAGCAATGCGATCCTTGCACACTTTGCATTTCTAGCACAGGCATTTAATGACATGCTCATCTCGACGAATAAGGAGACCCTTTCCCACTGTACAGTGAGAATGTTCCCATTGGAATTCGTGGCTCACTCTATGGAGTGCTCTTAAATCCGCTATTTTCACATTGCTTCACAAGAATTGCACTTTTTTGTACAGCACAGACCTGGAGATTCCGCATACTATTGGGACCCCTTCTGCTTTAATGCAGGGTTTGGGGAGTGTTGAACAGTTTGGAATTTTGTTTTTGAATGCACAGGTGTTGGCAAAAGGGAAATGGGTGATCAGCACTTGTCGATGAATTTCCCCAAGATTGCCCCTTTGTCCTTTTGGTTATGTGGGAATTAAATTATTTGTAAAGTGCTAGGCATCTACTTCTGGATGCCCACCCCATTAAATATAGGGGGAAGATAATAATTTAAATAAACCCCCCCCCCCCCAATTGCTTAATCTGTTGCAATTATGTACTTTGGATAGCACTGGGTTCTTCTTCACTGGTGCATCAGGCAGTCCTCCTGGTTCATTGCATGGGAAGCATAGCCTGGTTAGACTGCCTTTCCTGGTCTGTCATTAATTACACTCCAGCTTCAAACCTGTCTGGCTCTCTAAATTGTAGTGGCACCTCTCTTTTTAGTTCCTGCTTTGGCCCTTAAAACATAAATTCTCCCACATTTCCATTGTGCGTCTAGTTTTAGCACCTCCACAAAATATTAAGTTTTTTATAACGCGCCTGATACTGTACCTGAGTTTGGCGCGATCTGGGATTCGAAGCTCTGTTACCGTGTGGTCTTGCTTCCAAGACCAGCACTTTGCCCCTGTGCTGTCCTCTGTTCACAAGGATATCAGTGATTCCTATATTAGGATGTACAGGGTAATTGGCTAATTATTCTGATTGGACATCTATTCTTCCTCCTCAACAAGGCCTCGTCTCTTCCCAATGATTGGCCATCCGGTGTCCAGATCCCATTTCCGTGAGTTTTAATCCACCCATCTGAAATTGGATTTCTGACCAACTGAAATATGAAGTTAATTTTCAACTTGGCTCTTTTCTCCAATTTTTGTAAATGAAGGTAACACCCATATATTTCTAAATTGGTCTGATCATATGCATCGAACAATGTCTGGTGTCAGCAGACAGTTGCTTGCGCGAATGGTATATTTTTGTCAAAAGAATCCAATGACCGGATTAAAGTTAAGGTTCTGTTATTTTTTACGGACAGATATTTGATTAAGTAACCAGATACCTGGCTCGCTGATTTATTATGGGAAGTTGCATTCATATTTTACCTTAACTTTGGTCAAATTTTGATGGCGGCCCCATCAACTCTGCTTTTTGGAAAGGTATGAATATCTATGTACCAGTTTCACAAGTTTATGAGCAAAATATGATTTCGCATAGAAACCTATGGTATCCTCTTAATAATATGCATACTCTTGGCTCCATAAAATGGCATATTTCAATTCCCCCAAGCCATGTAGCGGTGCATGGTTTTCTCTTATTTTGACAGTCTGCAATGAAGCCTCTTTACATTCTTCCAGGGATATTGAACTGAACATCCTTCTCTCCTTGGGCAGAGGGACAACTCCACATCTTGTGGCCTTCTGCTGCTCTAAAACGTCCACAAAACTAAATTTAATTTTGGTTATTTTAGAAAGTTTTTTATATTTTTGTTTACTCCGTGGACCTCATTCCACCCCAATAAACCTTTTCGGACCAGGCCCAAGCTCGGGCCCCTTCCTGATTCTGGTAAACTACTAAGTGATTGCAGAATGAGTCTGGCAAATGTATTTGGGTGGGGGAGATGTGGTTTGGGTGAGTGCTTAACCTTTGTAACCGAATGAACACAGCAACAGAGAAAAATGATGATTTTTAAATTGAATGTTCTTTCCACCCGAGGCCTGCACCAATATCTTGCATTACATAACCTATATTTTGAACCTGCACCATGCCATCAGTGTCCACTTTACATTACAACATACTTTTGAATGACTCTGACAATGGAGTTTTTTTCTTTTATGAAGTTCATTTTCAATCCATCTGTCAAAAGAATCAAATGTTATGGAGAGCTGTGTATTTGGCAAAGCTGTACTTCAGTACATCAGTCATCTGTTTCAAAACGCATACCTTCTGGCCCTGTTGCTGGGCTTTTGTCTGCCAGCCAACAGTGTTCCACTTTTGGGCGTAACATAGCCTGATGCAGTTCATTTATATTCTGGGGCTGAAAATAACCCACAACCCCTCTTCTCCCCCAACCCCCTCTTTGCTTATATTGGAACTTTGGTAAGAAGGCAGGGAATAGTAGGGATTTTCTTTTTCATTTTCTTTTTTCTAATCATTCCCACCATCTTTCCTTTTGATGGAAAATGGCCCGTTCTCCATTTTTTTTCTTCAATAGGTGGTGCTCTGGTTTCCATCCATCTTCTGTGTTCCCAAGGGAAGCAAGGGGTCTCTTTTCCTCGATTTCCATCTCTCTTCCTTTCCAGGTTTACGGGGTACTCTTTGGACTCCTTTAAGTCAGTTAATTTGTTTAAACATTATCTCAGTTTTAATGTTCTGTCGGCATTAATACTATAAGTTTTTAGTACTCACCGGAGATATATAGATATATACATTTTTTTTTTTTACCTTTCATCCTTCAAATGGGTCACCGGCTCGAACTTCTGCGAGCTAACTGATATGGACCCATTTCTCTTCCATCTGTTCTCCTTTTGGGATGCAGATCATACAGGCACCAGGTGAAATGATATCCATCATCTCCAACTTCCACGCCAAGACGGAAGGAACTTCAGTTCCTTGGCCTGGTTCCTCTGAAAATGTATAAAGATGAACGTTCACCTACCTCCTCCTTTTCCGTGATATTAGTAGGAGTTCATCCCTTCAGTTGACTTCTCCAAGTTGGACTGGGCATAAGCAAAAACAGGCTGGAGGTACTTCATTGGATTCTCCATATACTCGTGAGTGGTGAGCACGTTATTCAGTCTGGTCCCGAGTTCTATAGAGCAGATGCTGAGGGTTTTTGTACGGGCATCTGTTCAAATGGAGACATTTGAATTGTAGAAGGGGTTAGACCGAAGAGCCATCGGGATCATTGGTAATCGAACGTCCCAACTTGGTGCAGAGTCAGCCGCAAACATCTTTTTACAATATTTGCAATGGTCTTATTGCATCGCTCGATGCTGGGCGGTAAGCTATGTGGAGCTTTCTTTTGCCCCTAGAATCTCCCACATCTTGGTGTCGCCTCACTGGTAAATGACTCCCTTTATCCGACTCCTTTGCAGAAGGTTGAAACGGGAGAACGTGGTTGATCAGTAGAGCAGCAGCTGACTCCGCCTTACGATTTGGAGATGGAAGACTGCCCACTTTGCAAATAATCATATCGCCGTCAACATGTATGTTTCCCCTAGAAGAGTGAATCCCTGGCCAGATTAAATCAACTTGCAAATCTGACCAATGCATCTTCATTCACCTTTTATGTAAGGGAGCTCAATGTGTGTGAGAACTTGATTGGAATTGAGCACACATTTTGGATGTATGTTAAGGTCCTGGCCCATATGCAACTTCTCACAAAATTTGTAATGTCTTGTGAAACCCCTTATGACTGCAGCTGCGTCATGGGTGTGATTCAACATCAGGCTCTTGGTCACATCCAGATGGTGCACTCCTTACCAACAAACTGTCTTTGATTCAAAACATCTTGGAAAATGTGTGTGATTTCAATCCAGCACTCCAACTAAGTCAATGCCTAGTATGGGATGCCCAATGGAAACCCTTATTTATATATTTTTATGTCAAAGGTTCGTTTAATTCTGGATGATGTACCCTTATATAACGCCCCTCTTTGAATTCCCCCGGTCTCACTGAACCAAGAAATAGGTTTGTTTTGCAAATTAAAATATTTATTTGAAGAATTGAATATATATAATACTTTTATGAATAATATCTGAATATCACACTTAGGAATATGAACAATGATCAGCAATGGGTAACATTACAATATCAACAACCTCTTTAATTGGGAGTAGGAATAGGAGGATTAATGTAGCAGAGAATACTTTGTATGGGTTCAAGAAATTGCAATGATAGGAAGGAATGCAACACAGAAATAAAACTTGATATGACTTCAATCAAAGACAATGTGATCACTCTTTCCCCTGTTACTTCCCCCAATATGCAATATGAAGAGCTGGAATGAGTGCACACAGGTATCAGGAATAACAATCAACTGCAGTTCCACCCCCCCCCCCCCCCAGCAGGCTTGGAGAGAACAGGAATGCTTTAAAAACAGGTCAGAATGTTTTGAATTTGATTTGCAATGAAGGGGAAAATGCTAAAAATGCTTTTAATTCGCTAAATGAAATTCAGAACTAGTGAGTTGCTTTGGATTGGGTCAGGTAAACAATAGCAATGATTATAAATGATTAGCAGATGGAAAACGAAATTCAGAAGTTGAAAGCAAGAAATGGCTATTTTTAAATGTGGTGAAATTGAGCCAAATGCGAAATGGTGGCAACTTTTCCGCGTGCGGGAAAGGCGATTACGGAAAAACTATGGAATCGGAATGTCGTTTCGGGTTCGTTTGAAAGGTGAAGATGTTAGTTTCAAAATGACATTTAAATTTCTAGGACATACGGTTCAAAAGTTAGGTTTTTGTGAAGGTAGATTTTTCAGAAACGAGTCCAAATTCAAAATGAAAGATGCGCGTTAAAGATTAGGAACCAAGATGGACTTGTACTACAGAGCTATGAAAGTACACCCAACGGTGCAATCACCAGAACAGGGCACCTTCCGCTCTGATTACTGTGCGCCAGGACGCTTGACTTTCTTCAGAAAATATCAGCGCACAGATGATTATCGCTACAATTATCAGACCATATAATGAGAAGAATTCAGGATGGACACAAGATTCTATAATGCAGTTCTGGATAGGTTAAAATGGATTGAATAGGATTACTTTAAACTAAGAGATGACTATGGACAGTTCTATATTAAATACTCACTCCTATGGCTTTGGAATGGAATGGGCCTGTCAAAGATCTGGTCAAGGGTTTGGACTTCACTCGCCACCGGACAGGATCAGGGCACCTGGACTCTGCTCTCAGCAAAGCACTCTGGTCTGCGCGGCCTCTTGGACTGGATCTGACGGGTTAGTTCTAGGTACAGCTCTGCTCTATGGGTCTGGTTCTAGCACGAGGTTCTAGGACAGAAGCGAACCAGCTCAGCCAGGCTGTTGGATTTTGTGGTGCTCCTTGGAAGTTTAGGGGTTAAAATCAGAGCTATATTTTAAAGGCCTGCTGAAAAGGGTTCAGCTTTTTGGATTAGGCCTCTGCTTCAGGGTTCTGGAGTCTGGTTCTGGCGTCTGGATCTTCCTGCAGGGTGCTTCGCCAGGGGATCAGTTGATGAGTGAGAAAGTGTCTGTGGGTCCTCAACAGTCCCTATTTATCAATTTTCCAAAGTGGGTGGGGAGGCTGATTGTCTATGCCCAACCCTCTAAGGATCCGATAGGAAGGATCCGATAGGTCAGAATTCCCTGTTCCCTGATTCGAGAAGGGAACCGTGTCATCATGTGTCAGTGATGCTGCCATTTACAATCTAGAGAAGAACATCCCCTTTGCTTTTACTTAGAAAATCTATTTTTCCCAAAAAACATATTTCCCATATGCCGAACTTGTTAATATTACATATACACATCACAGATTAATTCAGGCACGTCTCTGTTCAAGTCCCATGTTCCTACGAGTTTCGGTTCACAGGTTTTTTCGCACGTTTGGTTGGTTACACATTTTCGGATCTGTACAATTCTTTTTTTTACATATACATGCACATACCATCTGGTCATACTTCTGTAATATTTCATGTTCCTAGCACAACCACAATATTAAACTTTGTGGTTCAGTCTCAGAACATCGCACTGATTCAAGATTAGTTTTAAACTGTGAGCGACTTTCATTTTAATATTCTCTAAGTTTCATATTTTTGTCAGTTCGGTACAATATTTTAGAAGTATTTTCCTTAAACATATATTTAATCCAATTTCAAATCCACATTTTCAGTCTGGCCCGCCTCCAAGGTCTTGGCTGAGTCACATGGCCTTCTTCCTGCTAGGGCAGTTTCTATTGACGCCCCAAATTAGCATTTCCATTCAGCTTTGTCTGCACTCAGAGCAACAGGCCAGGGTGCCCCTCCCAGTTCCTTTTCACACCAGCCTGCCAGTTTCTTAGAAGAGCACAGGAGAACAAATTCCTTTGTTTAGGGAGGTGTGGAATGTGTTTGAAGCCCAGTGTGGGAAACCTTATCTTTTAAACACAATGTCTGAAATTGTCTTGTCTTAAAATATAATTCACATTTTTAACAAATGCATCAAACAATTTCTTCAAGCTTTTTTAGAATATAGTTTTGAATTGTATCCACCTCTTAGGCTTCTGATAGTCTTTCTTTGGCATAGTTTGAGTTTAATGTACAACTTTACACATGACAGGCTTTAAATCGCCAGCTTCTGACGGAGGTGAGTAACGGTACTACACCCATTTATGACAGATTTCTTCCAGCAACTATCCTCAAAAGTGGACTTTGTTTAGATAACATATACTTATGTGGACATTGTATTTATGTGGATTCTTGATGTAGAATGATGTTCACCACCCAACAGGGAGATTGGATCTTTTTGGGTGGTTTGTGAGCCATGATTTTTGCAAATTTGACAGCCAGGGAAAATCAGATTTTTAAAACAGCTGTGTTTCTCTTGCAATGATTTTGCTCTGTGGGCAGCCAAATGATGGGTTTTGACAGTAGTCTCCTTTGGTACCACTGACATAGGCAAAAGTGGATGGCGGCCTATTTTTCTGATTTTTACTGCGCACTTTCTGGTGATTTTTAGCGAGCAGCATGCTTTCCGGCGGCCATTCTGATGTTTCTGCTGCAAGCAATGCACAGTAATGTTGCAGGGCCTGGACTAGTGGGTTGAAACATCCCACAAGCATCACCAACGCTGGGGATCCTCCTTCTTTTATAATCCTGTTCCGTTAGAGGAAAGCTCACGAGGTCTAATATGTTGATAGAATTGTCCAGTAAGAGGTTCCACCTTTTGTGCAGTGATCAATTTTGCTTCAGGGGTATCTACTCCACTGAGCAGCTGAGAGTTCACTGTTGGCATGAGTTTGGGATTTGGTGACAGCTGTATCTTGAATTTCCCCTAGCAGGGATTCCAGATATCTGAAATCTCCCTGTAGAGCTTCAGTTTTAGACAGCTGGTCAGCCAGGTGTTTACGAGCCTTATCTGGCTCCTCTATCTGACCTCTAATCTTTTTCCAATAGGTGGTCATTCCATTAACGGTCACCAGATCATCAATGGGCTGGGGTCAGTCTCCCATGTTGTAATGGTTTGCCTTTAGAACAAAGCATGCCTCTGTTCTTCCAATGAAACGGGTGTTCCACAAACCCATTCCTGACCTAGACGAAGTAAGTGATTACCACCAATTCTTTGAGTTGGTGTACTCAAACGAGGATGGATTGATATATGGCCATCAACTCCTCCACCTGACTACTTTTGGGTCTTATGTTTGTACCTAGCAGAGGGTTTTGGGTATCATTAAACCATGCTATCCCAAAGCCAGCCACTAGTCTTCCCACCCACCCCCCTCCACATTGTTATGGTAAGAGCACCTGTCCACATACTGTGGGTTTCCCCTGGCAAGTGGCTTCTTCCAAAACTTGTATGGGGACACTAGGTAGGCCTCAGATTCTTTTGGCACAACTTTCCTCCTTGTGACTGTTTTCTAGAGCACAATCCTGCAAGTCTGCCAATCCTTTTGCCGAAGGACTCTTGTTTAGGCCCTACCAGACCTCCACAGGAAAGCCTTTATATGGACAGAATCCAGGAAGTAATTCTGGAATTGGATACGTTCCCAGCACATATTCTGTCCCTTTGTAAATACTGCAAGGGTTGTTGAGGAGTTTGTACTATGATGTGCGCCTCCTGCATTAACGGGCCGTGTTTTTGTTGATAATACCGCTGTCTGGCAGATATCTGAAATTCCTGTCTCTAAAAAACTCCTTATCCTTAATGGGATTAGCCTAACCAAGTGCACGAGAAGGGGTCTTTTCAGTTGTATACTTCCTCGAATTGTTCCGGACCACACTTGACTCCATCCTTTAATCAATGGACTATGGGTTGAGTAGCCTCTGCTTAGTCCTCAATTAACTTTTGACAGTAGTTTGCGAGAATTTAGAAGCCTCCTTGGTCTCAATGAGTGGTATGGTCTTTCAATAATGCTGCCACTTTCTTTGTTTGGGGGTTGAGACCCTCCGGGATGATTTCATGCCCTAGAAAGTTCACCCTGGTCTTGCACCGTTATGCCGTCTGAAAGGACAGTTGTGCTCCTCTGCAACTGGGCAGAACATAGCAAATTTCTGCACTATGCTATTGCACAGTTGAGCTCTTGATCAATAAATCGTCTACGTGGCTAGGTTGCGACTCCCCCACCCACTCAACCCCCCGCCCCCAAGTCAGGCATGGCCTTATGAAGGAATATATTGATCTCAGTTCCTAGTTTATATATCCAAAGCGTGTTCGGGCCGACATATCTTGCTTACCTCTGAAGGTAAAGGCAAGCTTTCACAGTTCTTACCTACTCATGGGTACCGTACAGTAACTGTGTCAATGGCTGAATAGACTTTTGAGCCCTGCATCTGCACCAGTCCCTGATCGATGTAGGGAAGGTGCCATCTTGACATGATAACCAGTTTGTTCAACTCCCTTTTGTCTCCATTGCCTACTGTGTTTTAGTATCCCAGTACTGGGTTGTTAAAGGTACTGTAGATCGGCTGAATTATCCCACAGGATTCCAATTTCTTGATCATCTTTGTGTGCGACTACATGGATGTGAGCGGTAACAGCATTATTTGACGAATACTGGAGCCATCTGTCTGTGTGGGTATCCTAGTTGAATGAATAGATGCATGTCCACAATCGTAAGAATCTACTGAAAAGATATCCTGAAAGTCCAGGCATCAGCTAGAAGGCTCTGTTCCTCGACCATCTGCCTGAAGCCTAGAAGACCTTGTTTGAAATCTCAGCAGTATCCACCAGTTGTGTGGAGAGATCTTTTAAACTGCTGTTCAAATAAGATAGGAATGGTTAGACCTTCTCTGACCTCTGTACTACTAGTTTGTCCTGTCCTCGCCATGTTGTCTTGGTCTTTGTGATACGCCCTGATGCCTACGGGCTGCAGTTTCATATAAATAAAAATGAATAATGGTGTTTACCTGTGTTAGGCAGAGTTTGTATGCAGTACCCTTTGGAACCACTACACCACTAAGACTACAGGTGTAAGCAGAACCAACATTTGGTATAAGTCTGTACTACAGTTTCTGGTAGCGGAGCTGAGCAGCCAGGCTTATCTCAAGAGGGAATTTGAGCTGTAAGGATGTTACACCGAGGTCTACAATCACAGGTATTCAAATCATCTCTTGCACTCAAGGTTTCTTGGTTAAACACTTATTCAACAGTCAGTTATAAAACATTCACTAGGAGGCAGTTAAATATCATACATCAATACACTTCAATACTATACTCGTTCAGTTTCTGAGGCATTCTAACTACTTTGAAGGAGGAGCAAAATGGCATTCAGAATACTTTGAAGGAGGAGCAAAAAGGAATGGGTTCAGAACATAGAATTACACTTTCTTAGACAGTGCAGATACGTTCACCAGGAGTCAATTCAACAGGATAGGCCAATGGGCTAAAGTCTTGGATAGGTAGAAACGGTTCTGGCAAGTAAACGGTAAAGCCTCTGTAGAAGTTCTTAGAAGTAGTTTGTAAGCAGAAGAATTATATGTTGGGTCACAAGCTGATCAGGCCGGCTAGTTGCGAGTTTCAAGCACTTTGACCGCGAGGGATAAGTACGGTCTCGTTTCACAGTACCTTTCAAATGAAGAAAAAGAAGCAGCTGAACACTGTTCCTGCAGATCTCGCTGTTCCTGATCCTCAGTTGTGGGTACAAGAGGGAGGACGTCAGGGGACTCCTGCACTGCACGGGGACTGGTTGAAAAAGCTGGTAATTGGCAAATCTTCAATTACGGTAGCTGCAGTAAAGCGCACAAACTGGTTTCCCTCTCCCTGGTTATTCAGTTTCCTGCAGCACTCTGAGGCAAATACAATCAGCTCTGAGAATTGTATCCAGGTGGCTTATGGGTCGAGTTGATTGGTCCCACCAACTGAAAGGGAGAAGTCGTCCTGGCAGGTTTTCTCTGTCGAGATGAACTTAGCGATTCGGACCTGCAGCAGGGCTTCACCAGGCAAACCAATGGTCCAGGAGTCGCAGTAGCCGTTCTCTTCAAGCTCGTCTTCAGTTCTTTCGTGCCAGTGGTCGACTCTGCCTTCCAAGCCAAGAGACTCCTTTTATCCAGTTTCCTCCCAGTCATTCCAGCCTAGCTGCCACTCACCCAGCAGGGTGGTTGTCCTTGCCAGACAGTCAGCCAGCCAATCATGCCACAGTGCATTTGGGTCTCCTATGAGACTAAGCACAGGGAGTTTCAGGCACCTCCCTCACTTCCTGCCCACCCCAGACACTCGGGCGCTAGAGGCAGTCTTCAGTCCTGAAACCCGCCAAAGGCGATGGAACAAAGGGACCAAACATGGTTTGGCGTGCAGAGCAAAACTCTAGAAGGACCTTTCCACAAAGAAACGGCGAAAAAAGACGGGGACCTGTTTTTACAGAGGGTGCTCAGATGCCATCTTGAAAAACATGGCTCCCGCGATTTAACGCTACTGGAGTTTGAGGTCGTGAAAAATCATGGTAGTTTGTTGTAAAACCACTGCCACCAGCCATTTTGATGAGGGTAGCATTTGACTGCTACATGAGTATTTAGACACAGGGGATACTAAGTAATCCTTCCTGCACTCTATTGTAAGATAGGGTGTGCTGGGTTTAGGAGTTTTAAAAGACTAGCAAAGTCAATTTCACTTTAGTTACTCTGGGAAACAGTAGTTTATCCCAGAGAAGGTATTTAAACCTTGGGAAAGCCTGAAAAGGTTTCTCTGTGCCACGGCACTGAGGGTGCTGTATGACGCATATGAAAAGATGATGCCTATGGATCTAAAACTCCATAACCAAAGAAAACACGAGTAAAACACATTTCAAAACACATGAGAGAAAAGGGCACATCAAGTAAAAAAAATCAAGTCCTCAAAATCCAGCAAAGTTGCTGGGGGTCTCTAAGGTGAAGGTAATTAACACATTTTTCAGAATTCTCCCTAAAACTCATCCCCCCCACCCACTCAGACTAAGGGACAGGAGGACTTAATCCACCCCTGGATGGACCTCCTTATTCCAGTCGGTCATACATTCTGGAGAGACGATCAGCATTTTGGTGATTACACCCTGACCTGTGTTCAATGGTAAAATCAAACCCCTGTAGGCTGATTGACCATTTTAACAATTTAGTATTTCCCCCTTCGCCTGCATTAACCATCTCAAGGGTTGGTGGTCTGTCGGAATCACAAAAGTGGATCCATACAAGTATTTCAGAGACCACACAATGGCAAAACACTCGCGTTCTATGGTTGCCCACCTTGTCTCCAGTTCCTTCAGCTTCCTGCTGATGAAGCAGGTGGGGGTATTCCCTACCTTTCTCATCCAGCTGACTCAGAACTGCACCTACACCTGTATTGGAAGCATCTGTTTGCACAATGAAGGTTTGGCTTTAGTCAGGAGCTCTTAAGACTGGAGCTTGACAAAAGGACTTTCAAGTCCTTCAAATGCCTTGGTGCACTCCTCATTCCACCTGACCTTTTTGGGGAATTTGGGTGACGAGAACACATTCAAGGGAGAAGCTATGGACCCATAGTTCTCGATGCAGTTCCTATAATAACCAGTGAGACCTAACAAGGCTCTCACTTTGGTTTGATTTTAGGGGTGGCCCATTCTTGTACAGCTTGTACCTTGCTAGGCAATGGCCATATTTGTCCTCTGCCTACCTCATGTCCAAGGTAGACCACTTTTATCTGACCAATTTGACATTTACTTTCCTTTATGATCAGGTGGGCCTGCTCAAGGGTCTACAATACATATCCTAAGTAGTCGACATGTTCTTTCCAAGTAGGGCTGAACACTGCAATGTCATCCAAGTATGCCATGCAGAAGTCCTAAATCCCGTTCAGAACTTAACCATCATTTGGAATGTAGCAGGTGCATTCTTTAATCCAAAAGGCATAACCTTAAACTGGTAGAGGCCTGCTGGGGTTTAAAATGCAGTTTTCTCCTTGGCATGGTCTGTCAGAGCTATTTGCCAATAGCCTGAGGTTGGTTCAAATGTACTGATGTAATTGGCTGAACCAAGTTTGACCACCAGCTCATCTGTCCCAGGTAAAGGATGGGCATCAGTCGTTGTGACTGCATTAAGAGCTCTATAGTCCACACAGAAAACTCCTTGGATCCTGCCTTTGGTACTAGGACAACTGGACTAGACCATGGACTTGTAGATGTCTCTATTACCCCGAGATCAAGCATCTTGTTGACCTCTTCCTTTATGTGGGTTCTTACATGGTCTGATATCCTGTAACCTCTGCTTCTAACAGGTAAACAGTCTCCAGTGAGAATATCATGCTGGCCCCAAAATGTCAAGCCTGATGATGGTGAAAACAGGGAGGCAAACCGATTTAATAGAGCTTTCGCGCCATCCCTTGTTAATCCAGTGTCAGATTAGAAGAGCGTAACTCCCATCTTCACATCTAAAGGTTGTCCGCTGAGGAGGTCAGGTAGAGGTTCACTCTCCTCCTGAATAGAGGCTAGAAGCAAAGCTCCCAGTTCTGGTCTAGAGACATGGGGTTTTAGATGATTGGTGTGAAAGACCCTGGGGGCCTCCTTAGGATTGCCCAAATCCACCGAATAATTGACTTCCAAGTTTTCCCACAACCTTGAAGGGTCCAATCCATTTGTCCTGTAAGGCCCTCTGACTTGTAGGTACCATAACTAGAACTTGCTGGTCTTGAGTAAACTCAAGCATGTTGGCCTTCTGGTCATGCCAATGCTTCACCAGAGCCTGACCTGCTTTCAAGTTATCAGAAGCTTCTGTCATCTGTGTCATTCTCCTGTGGAGACCTAACAGTCAGTGACTCTCACTGGCTTGGGAGAAGGAGCACTCCCCAACCCCTCCTTAGGGCCAATGGACCTCTAACTGGATGACCATAGAGGAGCACAAAGGGACTAAATCCAACTCCCTCCTGAGGGACTTCTCTATAAGCAAAGAGAAGGAATGGCAGTAGAAGGTCCCACTTTCTTCTAAAGCAACTATCATGCTCTTCATAGTACGGTTAAACCTCTCTACCAAAACCTTTGTCTGGGGATGGTAGGCAGTTGAGAACGTAAGTTACTCCAGTTTTTCCACATGGCCTGCATGTAGTGGGACATAAAATTAGACCACCGTCAGAGATAACCTCCTTAGAAAAACCTACCCTGATAAAAATACCAAGTAGGCCCTTAGCAATGGCCTGAGCTGTAACAGTCCTCATAGGTATAGCTTCAGGATACCTAGAAGCATGCTCTACTACAACCAATATAAATCGATTGCCTGAAGAGGTTGGAGGATCTAAGGGACCAACAATGTCGATTCCTACCCTCTCAAAAGGAACTCCCACCACGGGGAGAGGCACCAAAGGTGCCACATTCCTGGCTCCACTCTTGCCAGATGTGTGGTGGCTCCTACAGAATTTATTGTACATCAAATGCCAACTTAGACCAGTACAAATAGAGAGAAAACCTTTCCTTGGTCTTAAAGCTTAAGTGACCAGCCAAAGGAATCTCATGTGCTAACTGTAGGAACTGGTGTCTTATCTCCTGAGGCACTACAAGTCTTCTGTAGTACCCTGGGATACTCGGTAGGTTCACTGTAGAAGAGTCCATCTTCCCAGCACAACCTGTGCTTCCCTGGCTCTTGCCCGTCCAGCTGGGAAGCTGCCTGTTGGCAAAGTCCTTCAAGAGTAGGACACTCTCTTTGACCTCTGCTGAAGTCTGCCCTACAGGCGCCACCTTCTGCCAGTAAAGACTGCAGCTCAGGATAGTCTTTAGGGTCCAGATCTCTAACATGGGGAAGGTCTTCTTCCAGCTCTGAATCTTCAGCAGCTGATTCAACCTATTCTGGCTGTTTCTCGCACTCAGCATCAGCTGGTGGAGTAGTCACAGGTGTGACTTTATAAAGTCATCTCTAGGATGTCATAGTTGGATGCACCAGAGTGCTATCTTGTTTTTTTTTCCTGAGACCTTGGGTTTCCCCTTTGTCTAATTCTTTCTAGAACTAGCAACTAGCAGTTAGTAGTTCCTGTGGACCGGGTGTTCTAGGTTCTCCTCTAACAACCTCGAGAGTCATCTAAGGTTTGCTCTCTGGCCTTTTGTCTGTTCGTTTCTTTTTACTGGGAGGCCTGGGGTGGTTGATACAACTCCAAAAGTCTTTAAGTCGTTCCCTAACAGGACTCTCCCAGGCACTTCACTTTGTGCATTAACAAGTATTCTGACAGTCGTGTTGTTGCAGTCGATGCGAGCTGGCAGTCTTGGAAGCAGTTGGACAAGGCTACCAGCAAGCTTAGTGAGGCCTTTGGGGGCCTTAGCAACATCCTCAGGTTTGAAAAAGGTTTCATCTACCACTGTAATGCTGGCCCCAGTGTCTCTAATGGCAGGTGTCTCTTGACCATTTACAAGTACACTGTCCTTGTAATATTCTTGTTATCTGGAATTAAATGATAGACTTCTAAATTTTGCTGTTCCCACAGACCCAGGGTCACTAAAACACTGGCAGAGACTCCAATGGGGTCCTCGGCCAATAGTTGAAAGTTTCCACTAGCCATATGTACTTCTTCCTCTGGGGAGAAGGCTAAGGAGGCCCTGTGGATCCCTGAAGGTTTACCCTTGCATCTCGGATACAATAGCAGGTATTCAAATAAACTCTTGCACTCAAGGTTTCTTGGTTAAACACGTATTAATTTATTCAAGTCAGTTATAAAACATTCACTAGAAAGAGGCATTTAAATACCATACATCAATACACTTCAATAATATACTTTCTGAGGCATTCAAACTATTTTGAAGGAGGAGCAAAATGTCATTCAGAATACTTGGAAGGAGGAGCAAAAAGGAATAGGTTCAGAACATAAAAGAATTACAATTTTTTAGACAGTGCAGATACTTTGAGTTCACCGGAAGAGTCCATTGAATTCAATAGGATAGGCCAAAGTCAATGGGCTAAAGTCTTGGATAGGTAAAAACGGTTCTGGCAAGTAAACAGTATAATCTCTGAAGAAGTTCTTAGAAGTAGTTTGTAAGCAGAAGAATTATATGTTGGGTCACAAGCTGATTAGGCCTGCTAGTTGCAAAAGTTTAAAGCACTTTCACCGCGAAAGGTAAGTACTCTCTCGTTTCACAGACACAGGCTCCTGTGCATAATGCTGAGGGGTGCAGTAGAGATCTGTGATGCACGGTGGCCAGGGACCCTTGGGGTTCCATATTGGGGGAGGGGTGGTGAACCCTAGGATGCAGTTGGGATATGACATGCTGTGCAACCTGTTGTCAGGAGTGAAGGCCTGTTATGGCGTCTGCGCACGAGTGCTGTATGGTGCCTGGCTCTCAGCACACGAGCCAGGCACTTTGCAAACGCAGCACCTAGTAAACGCTGGACATTAACCACTGCCGAGTAACCACTACGTAGCACGAGCTTCACCTCCACCATAGTCACACGAGCACCAGTAATAATGTAGGGCCACTAACCAGGCTCACCAGAGCAACTGGCACAGAAGGCACCTCCGTTGCCCTTACACGGGGCACACTGGCCTGCACGTAGCCCTCGCAACACCAATGAAAGGCACAGCAATCATGCAGGACCGACAACCACTGCTGAGGAACCCACGCACAGCACGGTTTTCAACCCCACCTGATCCACACGGATACAACAGGAATGTAGGACCACAGACCAGACTCACCCGAGCAATTTGCAAATAAGAGAGCACATCCCTTATCCAACAGGTATTAACCAGCCAGGCTACCACATACCAGCAAGGCACTTGATAATTACCAAGCAGCTTTCAATGAGCCTGGAAACCCACACGTCATCACAAGCATAACTTCCAACTGGGGACCAAGGTACTACCCCTTGCACAAGCACAGTACCACACCAAGCACCATGCTTAAAGATAAAACGGACTCTGATCACACCTATACTAGGGACATCTCCTTGTTTCTTACAGGGGCCAAACTGAGCCACTGTATGCACAGGACCACCCATATGAAACCAGAACCCCATAGGGGGCGCTGAACCGAACAAACCTAGGTAAGGATCACTAAGACCCTACACTAAATTGAATTTCAACTGAACAAAAGATCTCTAGCTAACCTCTGCTTCTTCCCTCTCTCCCCTTCTCTTCATTTTTCTTCTAAATCCTCAAACTAATCGGTACAATACGTATAATTGTATATTTGTGTAAATGCATAACAAATTGACCAACACCATTCGCCACAGCATGCATTGTGCACAAATGTAATCTATACCATGTTGCCACAGTAAACCAATTGTCACCAAACATGATTTTGAATATGTATCAGCCTTGAGAAGGACCTACGGGTCGAAACGCGTGTCGGCTGACCACATGGGACATTAAGAACCCCACCCTCCCATGTATACATACAACGGGTGTCTATAACCCAAGAAAATAAACAAAGCAGCACCTTAAAACACAAAACTGTGTGGAAAATATATTAATTCTTATATTTACAAGGACAAGGTGTCCAGGTTTACTTCAACTAAATACTCATGTAGCAGTCAAATGCTACCCTTTCCTATCGAAATGGCTGGTGGCAGTGGTATTCCAACGAACTACCATGATTTTTCCCGACCGCTAACACTGGTAGCGTTAAATTGCGGGAGCCATGTTTTTCAAGATGGCGTCTGAGCCCCCGTTGTTAAAACAGGACCCGGTCTTCTTTTTTCGCTGTTTCTTTGTGGAAAGGTCCTTCTAGAGTTTTGCTCTGCGCACCAAACCAGGTTTGGTCCCGTTGTTCCATCGACTTTGGCGGGCTTCAGGACTGAAGACCGCCTCTGGCTCCAGAGTGTCTGGGGTGGGCAGGAAGTGAGGGAGGTGCCTGAAACTCCCTGTGCTTAGTCTCCTAGGAGACCCAAATGCACTCTGGCGTGATTGGCTTGCTGACTGTTCGGCAAGGACATTCACCTTGCTGGGTGAGTGGCAGGTAGGCTGGAATGAATGGGAGGAAACTGGATAAAAGCAGAGTCTCTTGGCTTGGAAGGCAAGAGTCGACCACTGGACCGAAAGAACCGAAGACCAGCTCGAAGAGGACAGATGCTGCAACTCCTGGACCGTTGGTTTGCCCTATGAAGCCCTGCTGCAGGTCCGAATCGTTAGGTTCATCTCGACAGAGAAGCCCTGCAAGGACGACTTCTCCCTTTGAGTTGGTGGGACCAATCAACTCGACCCGTAGGCCACGTTCTCGGAGCTGGTTGTATTTTCCTCAGAGTGCTGCAGGAAACCAAATAACCAGGGAAAGGAGAGGGACACCAGTTTGTGTGCTTTACTACAGCTACCGGAATTCAAGATTTGCCAAGTACCAGCTTTTTCGACAAGTCCCCGTGCAGTGCAGGAGTCCCCCGATGTCCTCCCTCTTGTCCCCATGACTGAGGGTCGGGAACAGCGAGATCTGCAGGAACTGCCAGGAACAGAGTCTTCTGCTGCATCTTTCTTCATTTGAAAGGCACTGTGAAACGAGACAAAGTACTTACCTCTTGCGGTGAAAGTGCTTTAAACCTTCGCAGCTAGCAGGCCTAATCAGCTTGTGACCCAACGTATAATTCTTCTGCTTACAAACTACTTCTAAGAGCTTCTACAGAGACTTTACACAGGGGACACACTGGCCTGCACATAGCACTCGCATCACCAATGAAAGGCACTTAGCACACCAACAAGGCAATCGTGCAGGACCCACAACCACTGCTCAGGAACCCATGCACAGCACGGTTTTCAACCCCACCTGATCCACACTGATAAAACAGGAATGTAGGACCACGAACCAGACTCACCTGAGCAATTGGCACATAAGAGAGCACAAACTGGTATCAACCAGCCAGGCACTAGACACTTACCAAGCAGCTTGCAATGAGCCTGCAAACCCATATGTCATCACAAGAATAACTTCCAACTGGGGACCAAGGTACTACCCCCTTGCACAGGCACAGTACCACACCAAGCACCATGCTTCAAGACAACAGACTCCCGATCACACCTATACTAGGGACATCTCCTTGTTTCTTACAGGGCCCAAACTGAGCCACTGTATGCACGGGACCCACCCATATGAAACCAGAACCCCATAGGAGGCGCCGGACCAAAAAAACATAGGTAAGGATCACTAAGACCCTACACTAAATTGAATTTCAACTGAGCAAAATCTCTCTAGCTAACCTCTGCCTCTTCCCTCTCTCCCCCTTCTCTTCGTTTTTCTTCTAAACCCTAAACCCTTAAACTAATGGGTACAATACGTATAATTTCATATTTGTGTAAATGCATAACAAATTGAGCAACACCATTCGCCACTCCACACCACGCACTGTGCACAAATGTAATGTATACCATGTCGCCACAATACACCAACACCAATTGTCACCAAACAAGATTTTGAATATGTATCCGCCTTGAGAAGGATCTACGGGTTGAAACGCGTGTCGGTTGACCACATGGGACATTACGAACCCCACCCCCATGTATACATGCAACGGGAGGCTATAACCCAAGAAAATGAACAAAGCTGCTACAAAGCAGCTTAAAACACTAAACTGTGTGGAAAATATATCATTTCATATATTTACAAAGACAAGGTATCCAGGTTTGCATCAACTCTCTACCAAACCAATGAGTGTGTGTTCTTGCAGCAACAACAGAAACTGAGGAACTTCACTAAAAGAGCTAGCTCAGAGAGGTTGGTTCCACACTAGAGCCCACGCAACCCCCCCCCCTTTCTACATGAGTATTTAGACACAAGGGATACTAAGTAACCGCTCCAGCACTCTTTTGTAAGATAGGGTGTGCTGGGTCTAGGAATTTAAAAAGACTAGTAAAGTCAATTTCACTTTATGCAAACAAAGGGGGGTCTGGGAATCTCTCTACCAGCACGAACACAGCCCAATGACTTGTTCTTGGGTGAATAACCTCTGGGAGAGACTCTACCAAGTCTTTAGCTCACTGTTCTTTTCACAGAGAAGAAATTTCCCCGCATATCAGCCTTTGTCCTGCCCAGGGGCAGTCCAGCGCCGAAATGCTAGGCAATTCTCCTCTGAACAAGAGTACCATCAGTAACCCCATACACGTGTTTCAGCCTTGTTGGGCATCATCAGTGAGGTGAAACTGTTGCCTCTCTAAGAACAGTGAGCAAGGGGTCCACGTCTGGATTGCCCTGTTAACTTAGGGCGAAACCCAAAGTTAATGTATGCAAACAAAGGGGGGTCTGGGAATCTCTCTACCAGCACGAACACAGCCCAATGACTTGTTCTTGGGTGAATAACCCCTGGGAGAGACTCTACCAAGTCTTTAGCTCACTGTCCTTTTCACAGAGAAGAAATTTCCCCGCATATCAGCCTTTGTCCTGCCCAGGGGCAGTCCAGCGCCGAAATGCTAGGCGGGTTTCACCCTAAGTTAACAGGGCGATCCAGACGTGGACCCCTTGCTCACTGTTCTTAGAGAGGCAACAGTTTCACCTCACTGATGATGCCCAACAAGGCTGAAACACTTGTATGGGGTTACTGATGGTACTCTTGTTCAGAGGAGAATTGCCTAGCATTTCGGCGCTGGACTGCCCTGGGCAGGACAAAGGCTGATATGCAGGGAAATTTCTTATTTATTTATTTTTATTTATTTTTTATTGTTGTTTTGGCAAGGAAAAATGAATTTTTCCAACCTTTCAACATTTCATTTGAATCTTTGTTACAAACAAAACAAGTTTAAATTAAAAATTAAGTTAAAACCACTGTAAGCATTCAGATTTTTCAGAAAAAAACACAATACATATAATTCATTTTTTTTTCCTTTCCCCATTTCTAACACAAATTTTTCCCAACATGTTCAAATCTTCATGATTTTCAAAAAATTAATAATCGCATACTGTATCGCTTTCTTATTCGTGTGAAACAGTGTAGACCATAATTGGTCATAGGTTACGTTGACATGCCCTTCAAAGAAGGGTTTGAACAGTTTCGCTCTTAATTCTGTCCAGTGGTCACAATCAACCAGTAAATGGCGCACAGTCTCCAACGTATGATGACAGAACCTACATTTGTTTTCTTCCTTTGATAGAATTTTGCGCTTATAAAGAAGGTCAGCTGTAGAGCACAGTCCTAGTCTAAAGCGCATGAAAGCCTGGCGGTACTGAGGGCTTGGGGAGATCAGTAAGTACCGAGCATTTTGGCCAAATCTTTTTGGCTCGAATGGGTTCTCCTGAAATTTTTTATACTGTGCACACTGGGCAATAGTGAGAATCCAATCATATCGCCACATGTTTTCTTTAGCCTTACAGGGATTATCAATTAGCAATTGGATGGATATGTTAGCATCATCAAGCAATTTCAACACTCTTTGCCTCCAGAGTCTTATAAATACATCATGGGTTTCCTGTGCAGCGTAGTCGGCCATAATTCGAGTTAGGCCATTTTCTAAATTACCCATTATAAGTTTGCGATACAAGGAGCACCAGAGCCACTTATATCTGGCATGAAGTGATATTAATCCCAATTCATACCGAATTAGAGGTAGAGGTTCCGAGTTGGGTAGATGCAACATTTTCCTCCAAAATGCTCCTTCCATCTTGGCCCAATAGGTATATGGTTGCCAATATTTGGTTTCTGTCCCGTATAATAGTATAGGTGATGTTTTCTGTTTATAATAAGTTATGATTGGAAATATCGAAAATGTACAAAATATTGCCCTGATGATTCTTGCTTGAGAAATTGCATTATGAAGTTTTACTCTTAGCTTCCTCAAAAGCTAAGTCAGTCGGATGGTTAGTTATTAAAACACCTAGATAGGTATACGTTGAGACAATGCTTAAGGAGCTGTTCTGTAGTATCCATGTGTAGGTTCTACATCTTTGTCTAAGGTTCCCAAATTGAATAATTTGTGTTTTGGAAGTGTTGATGGCTATGCAGTTGGAATGAGCATAGCCCTCAAGAGCTTTCAACATACTTTTGAGTCCCTGGGGGGTCTTAGACATAAGAACCATATCATCTGCATAAAGCAGATAGTTTATAGGCGTTCCCTTAAGTCGAGGGGCATCAGTTCTTATACCCTTAAATACAATACCTATATCCGAGATGAAAAAGTTAAAAACTGCTGAGGCCAAGATACAGCCCTGTTTTAGACCCCGGTCTGTTTGGATGTGACCGGATAGAAGTCCATCCCTGCGAAGTCGAACCTGAATGGTTGTGTTGGAATGAAGCTGAATTATCCATCGCAGGATGGGCCAAGGACAGCCCTTTGCCAGAAGTTTTTTGAACAATAGTTCACGAGGAACACCATCAAATGCCGTGCGGAAATCTATAAAAGCAACAAAGATGGGCTGCTTCCTTTGCTTATGCGCGTCTATCAAAGAATTCAACGTAATTAGGTTTATAGAAGTACCAAGGCCGGCTACAAAGCCTGTTTGGAACTCATCCTTAAAGGAGTTTACTGTTAACCAAGAGTTGAATGCTACTAACACGATGCGTGCAAAGATTTTACCAGGGCAGTCTAACAGGGCGATCGGTCGGTATGATCTAGGATCGCCCCTCGAGCCTTTCTTATAGACAGGAACTATTATAGATTTTCTCCACGAATCAGGAATTTTACCAGTCTGAAATACATGTTGGAAGATGTGGTTCAATATTGCCGCCCATCTTGTTGGATTTTGTTTCATCATTAAATTACTGATGCCATCTGGTCCGGCTGCGCGAGATCTGCTAAGTTTGGAAATACAATCTATGATGTCATCTGTATCAAAATGCAGTTTAGAATTCGCTCTTAGAGTCCAATCAATTTCAATTTGCGAAAGGGGAGAACGGTAGAGGCCAGCATAATAGTCATTCCAGATTTTTTCAGGGATTGGGTTAATTTGGAAGGCGCTTTGCAGCGTACCGACCGCCTCATTAAGGAGAGACCATATGCCAGCGGTTGTCTTAGTAAGGCATTGAGACAACATTTTGCCCAACAAGGCTGAAACACGTGTATGGGGTTACTGATGGTACTCTTGTTCAGAGGAGAATTGCCTAGCATTTCGGCGCTGGACTGCCCTGGGCAGGACAAAGGCTGATATGCAGGGAAATTTCTTCTCTGTGAAAGGGACAGTGAGCTAAAGACTTGGTAGAGTCTCTCCCAGGGGCGATTCACCCAAGAACAAGTCATTGGGCTGTGTTCGTGCTGGTAGAGAGATTCCCAGACCCCCCTTTATTTTGAATAAATTAACTTTGGGTTTCACCCTAAGTTAACAGGGCGATCCAGACGTGGACCCCTTGCTCACTGTTCTTAGAGAGGCAACAGTTTCACCTCACTGATGATGCCCAACAAGGCTGAAACACGTGTATGGGGTTACTGATGGTACTCTTGTTCAGAGGAGAATTGCCTAGCATTTCGGCGCTGGACTGCCCCAGGGCAGGACAAAGGCTGATATGCAGGGAAATTTCTTCTCTGTGAAAGGGACAGTGAGCTAAAGACTTGGTAGAGTCTCTCCCAGGGGTTATTCACCCAAGAACAAGTCATTGGGCTGTGTTCGTGCTGGTAGAGAGATTCCCAGACCCCCCTTTGTTTTCAATTTCACTTTACTTACTCTGGTAAACAGTTTATCCTAGAGAAGGTATTTAAACCTTGGGAACGCCTGAAAAGGCTTCCCTGTGCCACTGCACTGAGGGTGCTGTGACACATGAAAACATGCCTATGGCGTTATCTAAAACTCCATAACCAAAGAAAACACAAGAGTAAAACACATTTCAAAACACATGAGAGAGTGGTGAAAAAGGGTCATGCTCTCCAGGTAAAAATCAAGTCCTCAAAATCGAAGCACATTTTTGAGAATTCTCCCCAACAACCTGGACATGAGGTTCCAGGTATTTCTTGACTATAAAAGCCACCTCATCCTTCCTGATGTCACACGTTACGTCTTCCACTCCATAAGGGCATGAAGAGTTCACCAAGACATCCCCGCGCTCCATAATGGGTGCAAATATATTCTGATTATGTTTCTTGGAAACCCTGGGCTAGACTCAAGAATGCTGACCTTTTAAGAAGGAAGCCCCCATCCCCCACCTGTAGCTTAGCTGACAGGAACAATCTAGCATTCCTCTGTGTTATGGTTACACATGGCTGTTGGCTCAGATTTCAAAAGACCTCTCCATGTCAGAGTACAACAACACTTTATGCTTTGCAACAAAGACATTTGATGATTGTTAGTTGGCCTCATGGGAACCCTTTCTGATGAGCACAATTGACCCAACCCTTGCACCTTATTAAATAAAGTGTTACATTGGAGATTGAGAACAAAACTGAGTATTTAATGGCGTACAAACTCGGCACAACATTTGCATATTGAGTCAAAAAATGACTAATGTACAAAAGAATACATGTTTATTTACAATGTAATCTCTAAAGACTTAAAGGAATGGTTCGGTCAAAATTTTTTATTGGCCCTACGGGTCGGCCATGTGTTTTTAAGCCTAAATCGCTTGATTTTAGAAAAATGTCCTATGGACCTTACCCGAGTTTTCGTCCATTAAACACACACGAAAACAGGCAGTAGGGCGCCGCCATTTTGTAATAATCCTATCACTTTCCGCATCGCCCTGGCTGACCTGCTTTTGCGGCACTAAATCATATCCCCCGCCCCTGAGCCTGACATTATCAAAAAATTCATATTCCCCACCTCTCTCCGTGACGTTACTGTGCTGCGTAGGCAAACGCGCCCAGTCTTCTACGTGACTTCACACAGAACCCGGAAACCAACCCGGATCAACTCACAACACAGCGCGCCACAATCCGGAATATGAAACTGTAGTTTCAAATCAAACAGCAACACGGTACATTTGGTAAAGTACATTTATTTAACATTAAATATTTATAGAATATTCAGCAATTGGCATATTAAATCGGAATGTGATATATATATTTTTTTCTTTTCTCTCTATCCGCGAGCTTTGCAGCCCTAGAGAACCATAACTATGGAGACATTGACTTTTTGGGGGAAGGTCAGGGAAAGTATAACGTACCCGAGGAGTTGAGTTGAAAGTGAGATTTATTGTTTGTTTTATTATTTGCAATACGCAGGCCTCCCCTCGGTTAACAGTGTGCAGCATTTACATGAGATTGCGAAACTTAGTTACTGCAACAAAAATATATGCATACACATTAAGGTCAGCGATATGAGGTGAATAGAGAGAGAAGTCAAAGATGACTCCCAGGTTGTTCGCCACCCAGGATGGTGAAGGGAGGGGTTAGGGTTAGCATACTTTGTATGTACACTGTACAATAACATTTACAAAAAGACAATCATATTACAATTATTTAAACGGTTATTTGTACTTCACAACCAGCTCTGCTTTGGGTGGACATGGCACAGTGGCAATGTTTGTTGGCAATGCATCGTTGCTCTGCACAGACACGTTCAAAATTCCATATCTGTGCTTCTCGAGTACAGCAACAATAAGGCTTTTTACAAAGTCGAACTCCATTTCCTCATAGACTGGTTTGATCACCCATTCCTTACTTCTTTTAGAAAACACCTTACTGTAGCGAGGCATCCTTGCATTACCCGTAGTCCTAGATAGTCCTAGATGTTCACAGCAGAGATTCTCGTTATGGGCCAAGGCCGCAAGTAGAGTCCTATGTTTCATGCCCTGTATGCTGACATGCAAGCGCTTTGGCCTGTACTTTAGGCACATATTGTGGAACACCTCCAAACCTCCTGTGTGACAGAATTCTGTCAGTCCCCTCAAATCTCTTGGTAGAGTTTTATCGAAAACAATCTTCTCAATGGCTTTGTGTGTCGGTGAAGATGGAATCAACCACTTCTTCTTCCTTGCCTCCTCTGGGGACAAAGGGCCATGTTCACATTGGTGCAAATGTAGGTTTTCTGACCAGCGGTGAACGTTGGTACAGTGGTGCATCAGTGACCGCCATTTTTCAAGTAGTATTTCCACTGACCCTTCACAAGTTTTGGAGCTCCACCAAAGATGGTTGCTGATAGATTGGGACCACTGTGAAATACTTTCCAAACATTTTTTTTCCCTGCAGCCGAGATTTTCTTATTGATTGATTTAGCAAGATGCCATACATCAAATTGATGTTTAATATGTGGTAACTGCTCTCTCATTGTCTTGGCAATTGAAACGTGTCTGTCCGTGGCTATGAGGTCAATGTGCATTCCCCTCGATTGTAGATATTACACTGATTTTATAAATCCTAGTTTATCCATGGCCACTGAGGATGTACATTGTGTTACCTGCACGACCACCAAACTCACAATTTTCTTACTATCCATGTCCTGAAAGTGGTAGGTGCAGTACTTGGCAGAAAATCCAGGGCTGTCGCACTGTCCATCGCCGGCTAGCCTGAATCGTTTCCCTTCGAATGTACTTGCTAGAGACAATTGTTCAATTTTCCAAGCATCACTAATGGCCGGAAACAGATAATCATGTTGGTATTTGTAGTACTGCATTTTAGAAATGAAATGGAGTCCCACAAACTGAAAGAAAGACTCTAACTTTCTAAAACTGGAGCCACTAAAAAGTGATGCCGCTGCACACAGTAGATTGCCTGCTGGCAGTTTCCCCAGCATCGGTTGTGCAGACCATGAGAACGTATGATTTAATCTACAGGCGGCATGTATTTTGACGTTACTGCCTTGTTTTTGACGAGTCACATGAATCAATGGCTTCCCACATACTTTCCCTCTGATGGAATGCCCACATTTCAGCAGACTTATAATATCCATCAATCAACTTTCGAATACTATGTATTTGCCCTCTTTCATTAGACTGTCATCCGGCATCACACTTGTTTCGGACTGCATCATTGAGGACATAGCAGCAGCATTGAAAAAAATATTGCTGATATCAGGTTCTGATGCGTCGGTGAATGCTGCTGCTGGTTCATTCTCTCATTTCAACATCTGTTACTTCAACATTGATGGGAGAACACCACATTGTCGACAGCTTTTTGGCTGGCATTTTTTTGGCGGGTGTAGATTGTGTGAATTGATCTGCGACTACTTCAGAGCCATCTTCAATACATTCAGTATCATCTTCTTGTGGTGTTGCAGTCACACTGTAGCAATCGTCCATTACAGCTTTACTGGATTCTCCGGACACATTCAATTCATGTTCTGGCCATTGGACATGAGCATCTCTAGTCTCAACACGTGGCGTCTGAATTAATAATTCCTCCATAGTGTAAATGGTCTGGCAAGCAACATCTCTCATTCGCTTCACTGTCTGTGTATGTATAGTTCATACACCCACGGGTAACTAGAGGACAGATTGGAAAAGGGATGTTCAGTTTAAACACAAGATAAAGTATAGTACAATTAACTGGAAAAAGACATAAAATAGTCCCCAGCACAAACAAAATTTCTAATGTTATGAACTGATTGTAACTAACCTTATTTTTGTTTCTTTTCTTTGGAACTTTCTTGACTCGACCTTCAACATCTGCACGCTGTATCTCCGATTCATTTCCGCATCTCTTCCCTTCCTCTTGCGCTGCAACGACTATATTTTCTGTATCCGCATAGACAGCACGGCATGAGGCTCCATCGATTCCCTGAAACATAGTATAACATAAAACACACGTGAGGACGAACACACAGGTACATCTCAATAGCTCAACACGAATTAAACATTGTATAGAACAATCAAACGACAAGTATTCAAGCTCTGATGACCTAGTTCCATGGAACTGTCAGTATCCATACCTCTGGCTCTGCATGGACTGCCATGAATGATTGTATTGGAGAGGAGGCATCAGCAACTCCCTGAAACACAGTACTTGCGTTAGTATGGTTTTCAATATTGTAAACATAACACACACTTGGGGTCGACGGCACAGGTACATATAAAGAGATAACCACAAATGATGCATTGTCTAAAAGAATCAAGAAATATTTAAATATGATCAGATTTAATCGACTTATTTCTCCGATTTCTTTACATCTGCATCATCTAAATGGGATCTTGTGATTGTATTGGAAGCTCCATCGTCTCCCTGAAACACAGTACTTGCGTTAATAGGGAAGAAAGTGTAGCAAATGGAATCGCGTTAAATTATCACGCTCGATGGAGCTGTCAGTATCCATACCTCGTGCTGCTGAAGAATATCTATGGATGTTGTAAATGTGGTGCGCGCTTCCGAAAGCTGTTGTGACAATTCGTATCCGCATGGTCCCGCTTCCACTTCCCCTGGAATTACTTGAGTGTCAGGCTCCGCATCAAGTGCGTGGGTTGATGCTTCAACAACTGCCTGAAACATAGTATTTACATCAGTAAGGATTACAATATTGAAAACACAGCACACACTTGGGGTCGACCGCACAGGTACATATCAATGGCTAACCACGAATGAAACATGGTGTAGAACAATCAAAAGACAAGTGTTCCAGTCCTGATGATCACGGTCGATGGAGCTGTCAGTATCCATACCTCATGCTGCTGAAGAACATCTAGGGCTGTTGTCAATGTGGTGGACGCTTCAGCATATCCCTGAAAGACAGTACTTGCATTAGTATGGATAACACTAATTCTAACTGAAAACAAACACCGGGGGATGTCCCCTAAGGTGTATGTCAAGTGGAAAGCACTAACCAAACAATTGGTAAAATAAGCACACGATACATAAAATTATTACTTGACATGCATAAAACAAGTCTGTAGCAGAATAGCCAAGTATGATTACCTGATACGCGCTAGTAGTGGTTGATAACTGCGGCATGTCACGGATGTAGAATGTTCTTGCTTCAGATTCAGTGGATAGTCAAGCAGTTGTAAAGGTAAATTGTTTGATAATGAAATGCAAATATTAAAAAATTGCCATGTAAACTGACAGAATACTTGAGAATAATGCTATTGAAAATGCGCACTATAGCACAGTTCCCTGTGCCCATGAATACATTTCCCTTGGGGATTATAAAATCGAAAAATAATATATTGATAAATGTCATTATTCAAAAAGCTATATGCTCATATCAATATCGAAAGTATTACAAGGGACACAACACCTAAAATATCAATTAATCCATTCGGCTACCTACACACTACCGCAAGGCCTAAAGCGAAATCTGGACACTTGACTCACCAGTGGCGGAATGTGGACGAATAGAGTTGGAATAGCGTTTGCGAGCAAGTTTTGTGTCGTTCGCCGTTTATTCTTTGTTACCCAAGATGTGGCGTACATGTTCGAGGAAAAGTGCCGGCTGCAGATGTGGTATGGATCACCCCTCTTGTGCTCAAAGACTTGCTTGACTCTACTTTCAAGCTCTTCCAGTGGATATCTGCAATGTCTGACCCATTCTCTTATTCGATCAACAGTTTTAGGGAATACATGCATTGTGGTGCCTTCAGATTTAGCATGAGTCTTCGAAGGGCAACCGCTAATCGAACAGGCAGGCAGTGTTGAAAATTCTGAAAAGTAAATATCTAGATTATTATAAAACCTTGATGAATGAAAATGTCATAAAAAAGTAAATGAACCATACCATGTTCAATGCAAGGTTTGTTTTGGTTGCCAGAACTATACCAGTTCATCATGTGCGGCTTAGTATTTGCATAAATTAGACATTTTTTAAATGATGTGACTAAACTCTGAACATGTGACTCGTCCCTTGGATGTTCTGTCTTGCACGAGAAGGTAACATGCTTACATTATAGACTGGACCCCCCAGAAGGATGCAATTCGATGACAATTGACACAGATGAAAATAAATAGATCTATTGATAGCATAACAATTGAAACTCGAGTCAATACCAATGAGACCAATGACCATAGCCCTATTGGGTACTGTAATCGCAAATAGAAAGAAATGTAAAAATGACCGAAATATGACTAGGATACATGGCCTTACCTTGACCACCAAACAGTTGGATTCAGCAGGCCGAGCAGTATGTTGCAGGAGAACAGGTAGATGGCCACAGGTAGCACACTGACAAGTTTGCTCGAAGCGGTCAGAGATAGCACGACGACAAGCAGATTAGCATAGATCTCATTGCTTCTAAGGTAGAAGGTTCAGGAGTTGACTTGCAAAGCACAAAGATGTTCTCATGAGACATATAAAGTGGTTTATAAAGTATTAGAAACAGGGGAGGCCTACCTGGAGACACGGGGTCTGAGGAGGCCATGTGAGCGATGGCCCCTGGGCGTGGGATACCTTTTAAAGTGTGCATGCTGTTTGGCACCTTGGCCGTTTGCGCCCGTGACAGCCCCCCATGCCAGCGCTCATCCCCGGGTGCGAACCGCCTTTGATCAAGGGGGGTGCGATGGATGGGCCTGGGGCGTGCAGATAAGGCACAGGAAGACTGCTGAATGGAGACACACTTATGTGGATTGCAGGGGGGCGGCCTACCTCAGGGGAGGCCTGCCTGGAGACACGGGGTCTGACGAGGCCATGTGAGCGATGGCCCCTGGGCGTGGGATACCTTTTGAAGTGTACATGCTCTTTGGCACCATGGCTGTTTGCGCCCGTGACACCCCCCATGCCAGCGCTCATCCCCGGGTGCGAACTGCCTTTGATAGAGGGGGGTGGGATGGATGGGCTTGGGGCGTGCAGGCAAGTGTGTGGGAACGAGGGGCCGTCGGGCCCCTCTCATCCTTTACTTCTAGGTAGAAACTCGGACTAAGTACCTTCAGTAGTGGGTTTGCCCCTTGCCCTTATGTGATGTTACCTTTGGTTGACATTCGCGTAGATGGGACCACTGAGCAGGACACGGGGCATCCATTTTTGTACCCCCTTTCCACTCCATCTTGGTGACCAGGCCTCACTGCGCAGAGCACATGGGCCCCACCCTCGTTCCCACTCTGACTGGAAAACTCCAGAGGTATTTGCAACACCTAGTAAATGTAACACATCACTCTTTCTCTGAGATCACTGTCCTGCATGTGAACCAGCCTGAACTAAGCACATAGCTCGTTCATCTCCACAAATGTGTCCTTGCCCACGCACCCTCGCCAGTCGAAACTTACTGCCATTCTGACCCTGTGTCCCTGCAAGGTATTCTCTTCATGTGCCAGACCACTGACCACGCCATGATGCCCACCTAGCAGATCCCCAACTAACATTAGACCCCTACTGCAGTATATCGTTGCCTATCAATAACAAATGCCACATACCGGAGATTCTTGTGAGCACAGACCCACACTTCAAACAGTGTATTATAGTGGTCAAGACCCTTAACCTAAGGCCTGTATAATCCAATATTAATTGATAGTATAGATATATGTGTGACTTTTATAGAGACATAACCGACTGAAAGACTTTGAACAAGTGCTATTTAGTGCATGCATTATTGAGAATATATTATGTTAGCTTAGATGGTGACCACCCTGCTTCATAGCGACCTGACCTTCACCCATTCGGAGCACAGATGTCTGACGTCCATCCTTGAATGGAGACGCACTTGATTCATTTAAAAAATCAAAATAACCGTTGTTAAAATATATGTGGTGTTTTATTTTGTATCTTATTTTGATGACACAAAAATACAAGACTTTACACATTGTACAGATCAGGTTGCAGCACAGCGAGAGAAAATCCCCTGTACTGACCACTGTCAAAAAGTTTCTTTTATGGCACGAACGGCACAGGCGGGTATTACTCTTCGAACGCGGTGTCCAAGCCTCCCGTGAAGCCACCATGTAAAGGAACGATAGGCCACCAGCCTGTACCACCTGTGAAAAGGAATGAAACAAACTGTTTTTAAATGACCAAGATAAGTTTAAGAAACGTTTGTTGTCAATGACAATTCTTGTAACTAATGGCATTCTGCTCGGACAAATGCTATCTAGACACTGCACACTATTGAACGACTTTCATGCGTTACAATGATATGTATATGTAATTTTGGATATAGTAGAAGACCATGAAATAGGAGTGGCATGACAAGCAGAGTATACTTACTTGTTACTCGTATTACGAGGACAAACAGTTGCGCGAAGTTCGTGCATAAGCACCATCATTATCCTCAACACGGACCGTGTGAGGCAGGCTGCCCTGAAGTCTGGCAGCTCGGTGATGCATTGCGGTCGTGGCTCGCCTTCCAAAATGTAGGCCACGCATCCCGAGTTTTCACAGCAGCAGCAGTTCTCGTCCTCGGTTGGCATTAGCTCGCACCGATTGCATGTGCACCAGGTGGAAACACCGTCCATGCGACTAGGTCCAGGCTCTTCAGCTGTTCAATCATCCTCCCAACTGCCGTCTGAAGACCCATCGTTTTCGCGTGTTTCCCTTTCCAGTAGTTCCTCCTCGGTATACTCGGGCTCGTACATGTAGGGCATTTTTGTAGCCATTGTGTGTTAAACAAACTAAAATAATTTATAGCGGTGGTACTGGTATCTGTTCACACGGGCTACTAGCAACGAAGGTAGCTGACCAGAGCACAGAAACGAGTCACAGAATACTCAAAGTAACACAGAGGAATGGAATCGAAAATCTGCTGCTGTGTTGTGAAACGGTCTGTTTAGAATTATTGAGGAAAGAGGCGTCCTGCCATTTCCATGGCGACACGTCATTAGCTGAAGCACAGCGAATGTTGACACGAGACGTGCTTTGGCGTTGTGAAATGGGCGGTATGCGTCTGCTGATGACAGGCTCAGGGGCGGGGGATATGATTTAGTGCCGCAAAAGCAGGTCAGCCAGGGCGATGCGGCAAGTGATAGGATTATCACAAAATGGCGGCGCCCTACTGCCTGTTTTCGCGTGTGTTTAATGGACGAAAACGCGGGTACGGTCCATAGGAAATTTTTCTAAAAGCGAGTGACTTAGGCTTAAAAACACATGGCCGACCCGTAGGGCCAATAACATTTTTTGACCGAACCATTCCTTTAAATGAATCCCCAACAAAACAAATTGAGCATTTGTAGGGTCCCGATCATAGTTCACACATCACATTCATGAGGAGGGGTTTCCACAAACAACTTCTCAAACCAAAATTTCTCATAGCCTCATGGGCATACAAGACAATTCTCCTTGGAAACCAAAACCTTTAATACCATCTCGGGTAAGAGAAACTTAACAACATTAGGCATTGAAACTAAACAATTATATATCATTCTAGGAGATAAATGAAAAGCACCATGTAAATGGATCAATTCTATACCTCGAGATAGCAATGATCAAAAGCTAAAATGCAGTATTAATGCAATTTAATGAATCAATCATGTCTCTCCAGGGTGCATATATCAAAACCACAAATGCAGTAATGAAAACCACAATGTTAATGAATCAATCGCTCAGTTCAGAAAATGCAAAGTGACCACAGAAGCACACTTTTTAAAACAAAATATTCACCATCATGTAACTTAGAAGATGCCTGCTTGCTAAATCAAACAGGATGTCCCCTACGCATCTCCTCTACCATCCAAATAGCCACCCCCCTCTAAGGTTTACATGGCATTATTTACTTTCTATGTGAAAACCCCCCTGACCATTATACGCGCGGCTATTGGACATGTGCACTGGGTCTAATGCAGCTTTATGTTGCAGTGAAGTTAAGTTCCTGCCCTTTAGATGGTGTATCAACCATTTAATTGGCACACCCTTTGAGCTTTAAGCTGGGGTAAACAATTTTCAGTCACACACAAAGCTTGCCTTGTCTGTCTGCAGCAAGAAGTGTCTTGTGTCTAAGGCCACGTTGATCTGTGCCCAGAATAATGTTCATCTGACGGGCTGCCCTGAAGTAATTATTTAATTTCTAGATCAGTCTCCCGCTTTTCACTTCCAACTAGTATCATAGTCCTGTTAACATAGCACACCTAAAGGCTTGTATGTAAAAAGGACAAGGCCCTTTGCACGTTGTATTCAGAGAGCTGCTATTCCATCCTTTTTATGGGGAATTAAAACGAGGATGCTGGTGCTCTCTGCAGGGTCAATCTACAAGCTATAGAATTCTTTGCAGAAATATGTGCATAAGGCATTCATATATGTAAATGTACCATAAAAACACACCTCACTGAGAGGTTGCTTTTGCAAAGTATAAGCAAATGCAGGTTAGCTCGGGCATCCAGCACTTTCCTGCACTCAAGGCACTATAATGCTATTCTAAATACATATTGTTTTAAGTGTTTAGGACATAACTTATGTAATAGCATCTAGGCACTACATTCTACCAACAGTACCTGGTCAGGCCTAGGCTGGTTCGGCTTATGAGGGGAATTCTAGCAGGATAAGCTGTCTTGTATGTTGCTCCTTTTCCCTGGAGGGCAGAATGGAGTACAACACATGTCACTGGAGAGATGCTGTCCATGGTGTATTAACAGTTGTTAGGCATTCGTCCTATGATTTAATTCCCTAAATCAATAGGATAGTGTTGGGCATCAACTGCCATTCCAATAGAGGTGTCCACGATCATCAAAGTAATACTTTGAGGGTCGCTGTTGAGCACCAATATTCGTATGGTGTCATCGTCTAGAGCCACTAGAGGTGTTGGATAAAAATGCAAACCTTTTTGTTGGAGGCGAGAGTTCTTTTATGTAAGCGTCCTTATTTTCAAGGTTTTGGCCTTGCTTAATTTTGATGGGAAATGCAAATTGTCGCACTTGTCCCGGGATGGTAATCTCTCCTCTCACTTGGACTTCAAATGCATATGGCAACAATTGAGGTGACTGAAATATCTTCACTCTTTTCATAGCCCGTAGGGTTACCCACGGAGACGTGGCTATGTTAATCAAATCTAGACTAATGGCAAATTGATGGAGCGTGTCACTACCCGAATAAGTCAAAAGGGACATCTCTATAACGACCCACAATTATGTTCTATAATTTTGTTGCCAATGGACATTTTATCGCATACACCTGCTAGGCAGAAAATGCCTAGAATTATGTTTCCAAACCCATTTCCCATTTATCTAAATGTGGGAATGGTCTGATCATTTTGCAGTTGCTTGATTAATTCTTTGTAAATGAAGCTGTTTCCATTATTCAGACATACTCTGGTGAGCACTGGCTCCTTCCCCTCATTTATCTGAATGGGCACGAACCAGTGTTGGCTCGTTTTCTGAATAAGTGTTGGCTCGTTTTCTGAATATTCGTCTGACTTCAAACTGGTTTTTCATCCTTCTCTTTCAAAGGACTTGGTGTTTCTTCTAAATTGTTTGGAATAACATCTCAACTTGTACCCTTCCAGTGTTGAGTACAACTTGTAACTGGGATGAAGGTGAATCTTCAATAGTTGGGAAGAGTTCCCATTGCCAGTTTGTTCTCCTATAGAGATGATTTCTTTGACCTGGTTGTTCTGAAAGTGAAATTCTAATTGATCTGTACGCTGGTCGATCAAATGACAGATGCCATTCAGGCTAAAGTAATTTGTCAAATTAAAGAGGAGTGTGGGAGCCCCTCTACTGAGAACTTGCTCACTGTGCTTAGAGAGGTAGAGTGTCACCTCACTGATGGGGCCCGACTAGGCCGAAACACCTGTCTGGGGTTGCTGTTGGTCCAGAGAAGAATTGCTTAGCATTTCGGTGCTGGACTGCCCAAGTGGGTGGGACCAGACTGATATGCAAATGGATATGTCTCCTCTGACAGGTAAAGTATGGTAAAAGTTGGCTGTAGACCCTCCAAGAGAACAGGTTATTTTGGCCATGTTCGTTCTCGGTAGTGGGGCTCCCAGACCGTTATCTTAACACAACCACCTCTCGCACCGCAAGCCGCATGCACTTCACCACACTGCTACAACACATAAACCGCACTAACAGCACACGAGGCCTGACATCGCTCCGATACTCGCACCAAAAGCTCGGCACACGGTGTATACTGAGTTAAAGCTGCCAACAGAACACCACTCCTCACTATCCTACTCCCTCTTCACCCTACTAACCCATCCCACCTTCACGTTTGCAGATCCGCCAGAGCGCCTGGGGACCAACTCCGTTGGTGACTGTGTGCGGTACAAATATCTTTAACATTTGTACTCTTCTTGAGTTTGACAGGCCGGTTAGTCTGGGTCCATAGGACCTGGTTCACCATCAATTTGAGGTGATAATCTCTAAAGGAAATTGTTCCCCAGTAAACAGGGTGTGCCTGTTGGAGGCATGACTATCACCAGGTGTTTTAAACAATGTCGCCCAATTACTCTTTCTAGATCTGCAGTCCCTTCGCAAATATCATTTCCATCAACATTTTAGAGGTCTCTAGAAAGAGGTGTGAGGAGAATCTGGTGACCTTCTCCAGCATGGGGTCTGGTATGGATTCCCATGCTCATGAATATTTTCCGGTCTCAGGCTGGGAATTGTCAGTAAAAGAAGTTTCACTTTCGCTTGAAAACTGTATTCATCCTCTAAACCAATCACTGTCCTCTGGGTCATACTGCCCCCATCCAATGACAGCCCTCTCCCTAAGCTCTAGACCTTGTGGCTATCTTCAGATGTTTATTGCACGGTTCAGTGTTCAGTCCTCCTTTTTTTTTCCCTAATATTTTGAGTTTTTGCTAAAATTAGTTTTATTGTGCCACAAGGAGGTATACCAACAGCGGGGTTCTGCTGTCGGTGAAGATCATACTTCGAGGATCTTTCATCAGATCAGAGAAGGCCAAGGCCTGGGCCTACTCCGTGCCTTTTCGCCAAGACTGAAGAGAGGAGATGCTTCTTCTAACTTTGCGTGACTTGTGTACTAAGGAACGGTTTCCTGGAGGATCAACACCACAAATGTCTTTACTGCCTGCATCTGGACCATGACGAGGGATGCGAGGTCTGCCATAGCTTTTTGAAGCAGACCAAGAAGGACTGCTGCAGCAGGCTGGGGGCCCAGTTAAAATCGGGTAAGGCCTCTGACTCGGCCTCTGGGCATGAGCACGCTTCTCCCAGGACCGGCTGGTTCAACGATCAAACTCCCTCAGATAAGAGGTTGAGGTCCTTTGAGAATGCTCCATCTGAGGGGGTTCAAAAGAAGGCAAGGCTGCACCTGTTGGTCTCGGCTCGGGAAGGACGAGGTTGCCCTCGCCGACCGCATCCACAGTGAGCCTGCTGGCGAGGGTTGCGCACTCAGAGAAAGTCCTTGTCCCCTTTTAAACTCTGCTTGCCAGTGGTCAAGGCGACGGAGGAGAGATCCAAGGTGAGCCCTTCTCTGCCTCCATCAACATCTCAACCACCCAAGACACCATCCTCATCTACGTCATCAACAGCCACATCGACGACTGCTGTTGCCACCCCATCGACTCCCTCGTTGACTACCACTGCTACTTCGAAAGGAGGGCAGACCACAAAGGTGGTGCCCACAGTCGCAGCAGCGGCTACTCCACGGGTGTTCTTAGGGTGTGAGGTATCTGCTTCAGTGAAGACCCCCTGAAAGGGGACAGCAGACTCTTCCTCCCAGAAGTCTCAGGCAGACCAAGGAGCTGAAACAAGTGTCCCGGTGCATGTTTATACTAGCTCCGATGAGGGTGACAATCTGCTCGAGAGCTACTATTCAGACCACGAAGGGGGCCAGGGTCCCTCGTTGGAAGGTGGGTCGCTGCCGAGTTAACCATATTGCCTACTGTTAGGAAAGATTTCTTTTTACTACACCTCGCCTTCTGTATTAATTGACCCCCAAAACCTTTGCTTTTATTTTTGATCCTGGCCTGTACTTTTATTTATCGCGCAAACAGCCCATGGGCCTCAGGGTGCTGTTACATGCGAAGATCTTAGTTACAGGGGGATTCAGGGATACCCTTGGAATCAATACTAGTTACATACATAGTACACTTTGACAAGCAGTATATGTCACAGTATCAAGTGAAGGTGATTAGATGAATAGTAGCGTCTTGACCGCTTTGCTGAAGGCAATGTGTGAATTTTCTCCTCTAAGGGCTGGAGGAAGGGCGTTCCAAAGTTGGGCTGCAAGGTAGGGGAACTGGCTCAACCTGCTCGGACTCTCTTGATTCTGGGAACTGTGTGCATGTTGAAGTAAGGAGTTTTGTGTCATGATGCCTACCCCTGGAGCGCCAGGCCAGGCCCAGCACCCCCGGGAGCAGGCATCATGCCCCCGGGTAAAAGCCCAGCGGCCCCTTATAGGGGCTCTTTGGACTCTGTCCTGGCGCCGTTGGCGCCAGGCTCATGTTGGGCATCAGTCCTGGCGCCATAGGCGCCAGGCTCATAAAGGAAGGTGTTTTGTGCACATACCTGATGCAGACCATGCTGCAAGATTCAGGCCTCCCTGAGACCTGAAAGGGACTATTTTTTTCATTGGGACTATTTTGCCACTCGGGCGTGGCCAGGGAAGGATACTTACCTGGAACTACTTTGGGGGCTATTTAAGCCACGCCCAGACAGTAGCTCACGCTTCGCGTTGTTCTGCATCCTAGCAGCTGAACGCTCACCGTGTCTGCTCCTGCATCTGGTCTCCAGCCACGCCCGCCTCGATCCTGGAACACCTGTAAGGAAAGAAGAGAAGAGAAAGGTGAAAACCAAGAATTTTACCAAACTTCTTACCTGCATCCGGAACCTCCACGCCAGCGTTCCTGAGAAAAGACTTTCATTTAAAAGCACTGCGTTGCTCGCTGCAGCGCCACGCTTCACTCACCTATCCTCGGGAGTTCTTCTGGCTCCACCGCGACTGTCTGCACCGGTCGCCACATCTCTGCACCTAGGGGAGAGAAGAAGAGACAAAAGGTGAGCAGAAGGAACATATGAAGAAAGCCTAATTTTCCGCCATAACACTTACCGGTCTTCTGTTGGTGGACCATTCCTCATTTCGGGTTGGTGCCGCTTCGTTGGCAGGTACCGCACCCCGGCCCCTATGGGGAAAGGACAAAAGACATTACTGGAGGAATATAAAGACATTAAGAGGGATCGCCCCCATCGCTAACTCACCTGAGTTTACCATCGGCAATTCAATCCCTCAACGCATCGCCTTCATTCTGCACCTGAAATAAAGGACAGATCATAGGTTAGGAAGGCAACAGAAAAGGAGGCTCAACACTTGAACTTTTGTAATCTTCATACTTACGGCGTTCCGCTTGGAAAAGTCAAGTGGATTTTGCCAGCGCCATTCTGAAAACCAGTGAAGTAACTGGACTAACACGCGCCCCTGCACCAGAAGCAGGATGGAGAGTTCATCCTTTCAAACCATAAGGTGAGCTTCAACCGGGGATTTCGGAGGAAGTTAGAGAAGAAAGAAGGGGCGGAAGGGGGGAGCAAGCACACTATTCTGCAGACTGTTAATCCCCTTTCTCATCTGCAGAAGGATATTCCTATGGGCCAGACAAGCAAGATTTGAGGGTCCTGTTCAGTCGGTGTTCCGAGTTCTGCGTATCACGCTCGAAGAGGCCACAGCAACCCAGACTAGACCAGTGCCTCCGTGGGAGTCAGGTGAGCGTTACATTCTGATTGGTCTGATGGACGTGGATCAGTGCATTCTTTGGTGCAGGTAGGGAGGGGTGTTTTGGTGGGCACATTTGTGGGTCAAAGCGAGTGTCATGAAGAGGATGCGCTCTCTAATGGGTAGCCAGTGTGCCTGTTTCCTGGCTGCTGTGATGTTCCCTTTTGGGGATGCCTAATACTGCACTGAGAGTGCTGATTTGGATAACCTGCAGCTTCTCCATGTTTTTTGTTGATGTGCCTAAGAAGAGGGCATTACAGTAATCAAGTTACAGTAATCCAGTCTTTACCCTGTTATGGCTCTGGCAATGGTTGGGCAGTTTTCCTTGGATAAAAAAGGTCTGGCTGCGTTTCAAAGTCTAGCGTGAATGCGGCAGCTGAGGCAGTGGAATTGACTTGCCTGGTCATGGAAAGGTTTGAGTCTAGGCATACTCAAGTGTTTTCACTGAGTCTGAGACTGGGATTAGGATGTTATCAATAGTGAAGTGCTTGAATTGGGAATTTAGATCCATTAGCGTTTTCGGTGGACCCAATTATAAGGAGCTCAGTTTTGTCACTGTTGAGACAGGCTTGGCTAGTAGTGTTGAAGGCTTTAGCGTCTGATTCCCACCTGCAAGTGGGAGGTGGACTTGCGTGTCATCTGCATAGTTTATGTAGTAGATACCTAGTGTGTCCAGGATGTAGAAGAGGGGCCTTGTAAAAATATTGTAGCATGTAGGCGAGATGCAGGACTCTTGAAGCACACTGCATGAGATGATGGTAGGACAGGCGGACGCTAGGGCGGAGTAGACTTGCATGGACCAGCCTTCTAGGAAGGATGAGATCCAGGCAGTGGCATTTGGTGAGAAGTTCGCTGTTGAGGTCAGGTGGTGGCCGAGGACACTGTGGTCGACGAGATTGAATGCTGCGGAATGGTCTAGGAGTAAGAGTAGCTCAGGGTTGCCTGAGTCTCTTGCCTCATCCATTTGATTTTCAAGATCAGGATCTTCAGTGCCGTTGCCCAGGCGGAACCTGGATTGTCTCAGTTCAAGGAGTTTGTTCTCCTTGATGAGGTGTTGAAATTGTAAATAGGTGGCATTGTCTAGTATTTTAAGCAGAAACGGGACAGTAGTAATGGGCCTGTAGTTGTTGGGTGAACGGGGGTCCAAGGTGTTTTATTTTCATTTTTTAGAAGTGGGCAGACCCAAGCTTCTTTGAGGGAGGAGGGTACTTTTCCGGTAGCAAAAGAGGCATTAACGAAAGCTGACAAGAATGGGAGGGTGCTGGCACAATCCTTGATAGATGCGGGCAAATGTCCCCTTTGCATTTGTAGGGTTTGATGGATTTCAAGATATTGACAATATCTTTCTCCTGAATTTGGTTGAAGGAGAATGTGGCAGTAGACTATTTAGCTTGTGGTTTTCAGGGAGAGGCTAGTTAGTCCAGGTTTGTTAGGTTGTTTTGATTTTGGATTGTAGAGTGTCCAATTTGCTGAGCATCGCTGCTTGGATTTCATCGCACCAGGTCTGGCCTTTGGTGATGTTCTGTGGGGGAAGTAGTGGGGGTCTCTAAGTCTCTAAAAATAGAGACGATTTCTTTGATGTCTGATTTTGCGCCTGAAATCCTTGATGTGAAAGAGGTGGCTTTGGCTTGGATGATGGCTTTTTTGTATACTTTTGAGTTGAATTTGAATTCCGTTTGGCAGAATCTGAATGGTTATTTTGCCAGAGGGATAGGGCGGCACTTTTTTTGGAACAGAATTCTAGAAGGTCAGCAGTGAACCACGTGTTGGCATGCCTGCTAGGTTTAGCTTTCCGTGCTTTGGGGAGCAATAGTGTCCACTGCTAGTTTGATAGCAGGGTTGTAGGATATTGCTAGAGTTTCAGGATCATTGCGGAAGGGGGGGTTGAAGGCAGGGACTTGTAGATGACGTAGTATTCTTTCTGAAGTGAGCAGGCGCGAGCTTCTGGAGATTGCTGGAGGAAGTATTGGCGTGAGAAGGTGTGTTTTCTTTGTGGTAGCGATGTTGAACTGGATGACGTGATAATAGATAGAGGGCGTTGTGTTGGGCTACCCAGTCTAAGATGCGACCTAGAGAGTGTGTGGGTTCAGAAATGGTGTTGGTGAACCCTAGTGTTTTAAGGGCAGTATTGAGGGACTTTGCTGCAGGATCTTTGGGGTCATTGAGCCCAAGGTTTAGATCTCCTAGGAGGATGGCTTTGGTTGATTTCTTCAAGTTGTCTGAAAGGAGGTGGGTAAGGGCTGGCTGGAAGTCTCCTAGTGGGTGTGGGGGGCGGTAGACGAGGTGAATGGAGATAGTGCAATTATGAGAGGTTCAATTTGATGAGCAGGTAGTCACTGTTGTTATCCATGGTTTTGTCAGATTTTCTGATGGGTAGAGTGTCTTGTGCTACGACGGCGACTCGGCCCCCCTTGGCGGGTTGGTCCTGTCTGGCAATGGTGTATCTGTTGGCAGAGCAAGTGAAAGGGCTGGGCCTGAGGCTTCATGTAGCCACATTTCTGTTATCATAAGGAGGTCAAGATTGTGAGTGGCGATGTGGTCGTGAATGTCCAGGGCGTGAGCATTGATGAGGGTGCAGCTCAAGGGTGCATTGTGTGCTGGGTAGGTGGGTCTCATTCTGGCCCTTGAGGATGGTGGTTTGGAGGGCTCGGTGTTGGTGCGTGGAGGGGCAGTTGGTAATGTGCCAACCTGGTGTTGCACATAACAAGCAGTGGTATTGGCATCATTTATAATATAATAATAATAATAATCGTTTGTCAATTGGCAGGGTCATATCAACAGCATCAACAATTACAGTGGTATTGGCAGCAATAGGTTTGGCAAGTGGCAGGGTCGTATAGAATAAACACAGTGGTATTGTCAGCAATAGGTTTGGCAAGTGGCCAGGTCATAACAGCATCAACAATTACAGTGGTATGGACAAGGGTTAGAGCATTATCATCATTGCTTACAGTGTATTAGCCGCAATAGTTTTGGTGAGGTCGCAGTACGGTGTGGTACATCATTTAAAGTGGTATACAGTGGTGCAGGAGAATCACTGACGTAGACAATTGGCATAGTGGTAGCAATAGCAGGGTGTAATGGTATCTCCGTAGCCAGCTAGTATCATTCCCTATTTTGGGGATGGTAGCAGTATGGGGCGGAGCAACATTAACAGGGGCATGTGGCGTGGTGCTCAGCGTATAGGTGTAGAGCATGAGGCACAATGTTCAGTGAAGCATTGGGTGGCAGTGCGTCTCTTGAGTGACTCTTCCATAGTGCAGAAAAAGGCTGATGTTGAGCGGTATGGATTGAATGTGCATGCGATTTTTTTCAGGCGTGGCGCGTACAGACTGCTTTTAAGGCTGCTGCAGGGGTCAGCTCTGCGTCGGCGATGGGGGTAAGAGAATGGCTCATCTCGGGTTGGAGTTAAGGGAGCCTTGCGAGCTGAGGCGTGCACCGCTCGGATGGCAGGAGTGGAGATCCTGCTGGTTAGGTACGAGTTATGTGGAGGAGGGCAGCAGCAGCGGGGTGTGGCTGCGTGCGCTGAGGCATGACTGTCTCAGGGAGAGAGAAGGGTATTCTGAGGGCATTAAGTTGGCCATATGAAGCTGGGATGGAGGGGGGGAGACGTGATCGGGTGCCATGCTCAATTTTAAGTCGGGAGTGTGGTAGTTGAGGCTTACCTGTGTCAGGACTTTATGTTGTGGCCAGCACCGACGAGCAGCGGAGAGCTGCAGAGAGCACCAGAGGCCTTTCCCTTAGGCCTTCACCGCACGGCTTTGTCTGCTGGCAGATTCCCTCTCCCTTTAAGGTGGGAGGGGAGGAGCAGGCAGGTCGGGGCAGCCAACCAGACCTCGGGCCTGCAGCGGTGAACATTTTGGATTCATTCTTGTTGATGGTTGCCTCAGCAACCAGAGTGGCCATCTTGGGGGAAGAAAATGCAGCACTCCATGCGGCGGACATGGTGGATGTTGGGGAACACTCCGTAGTCCCTCGAATCATATGGTCAGCTGTTTCTTTTTCCAGCTGATTGTGTGCTCGTAGCGGAGCTGCAGAGAGCACTGGAAGCCTTTCCCTTAAGCCTTCACTGCACAGCTTCACCTTCCGGCAGACTCCCTCTCCCTTGTACAGTCCAGTGAAGCCTTAAGCTTCACTACACTGTTTGTTCATCTGTTATGGAGAAAATAACATGTCGTTCAGACTGTCAGTACTGGGAAACATTTTTCCCTTAGTCTTGCAGCATTTTTGCTACTTTTAGCAATTTATCACTTGTGGTAACTTTTTTTTTTAATCATTGTACAATGCATCTTGCAATGCAGTACAATGGGGTACACTTGTTGTTTTGCCCTAGGGCCTACACTAGACTAACACTGAAAGGATGTTTGGTTTCTGGTGGCAGCAGTGACTTTTTACCATTTTGTTTGTGCTTTTTGTTTTAGGCTTACCGCGTTTGGCTACTGACTGTGGCTAGTGCCCAAACATGGCCATGCCACATGGTTTCATTTGCTTATCCTTTGGCCAGCTTGTTCTTTAGCCTTCTTCCTGGCCTCCGAGGCCAGGAAAATCCTTGTATGGACTCCCAGTGCCTGGGAAAACAGAAGATTTTGGTGGGCTACTGGAGGGCTGTGTGTGTCTGCTGGTAGAATGTGGGCTGGGACTGTCTGGTCCCAATCCACAAACTGGTTTCAGTGTGTCTTGAGTGGTATGCATGAATGATCCCACCAGTGGTCCTGATTGGACCACTGCTGGAGTGTGTGGGCTAGTCCTGCTATCGGCTAGTTGGAGTTTCGGCTCTTACTTGGCTTTTAGGTTAAGAGGACCCCTGCACCCATTCCAGAGATCCTGGAGTCACCTGAAGGAGCCAAGAATCCTGTCCAGCTGTGTGACCTGTGAAGAGACTGGAGACCCGACCGAAGGAGGCCTGGTGACCACCTTCTGCTGCTGTCCTGGTGGAGCCCTGTCTTGCTCGTCAGCAGTCCTGCGAGGGAGCTGCGAACCTAGTAGTGGAGGGAACATCCATTCCTGACGTCTGCTCGGTACCCCGCGAAGAAGAGCCTTCAGAAGTGTTCTGGAACCGTCCTATGGCTGACCAGCTCTGAGTTTGGGCTACCGTGCTGCCGACGTCACCGTTCTGAGCTTCGACCTGGAAATTTGGATATCCTCAGCTTGTCCTACAAGACTCGCCTCTGTGAAATTCGTCCTAGCTTCAAGGGGGCCCGAGATGGGAGGGAAAGTCTGACCGCGACAAGTGAGGCCCTTTGCGTCACCGTGCTGTGGTGACCACTGTCTGAAATCGCTTACCTGACCAGAGTCCAGTCCTGAGAGGGGTCCTGCATTAAGTCTTGCTGCATTCTTCATCTGAGAGTCCTTGCACCAGCAAAGACACCAACCAGAGATCAGCTCATACCTGCAACCCCTGTGAATCGAGGACTGTGACTAATGGTGGGAAAACCATCTCCGCACCCACCTCCATCGACCTGCCAAGTTTGGGTAAGAATTGGAGTATGGGTGGGTAAATTACAGTGGTTCTTACCTGCCCCTATACTCCCTTTAAAAGTTTTCCTAACTTTTACAAAACCCTTACTATACTTTGGTTTTACCTTAGCTTGCTGGCGCAAGCTTTCCAAAGGTTGGGGTCCCTTCTGTTAGAATACAGGTTCCCCTAACCCTTGGAGCTGTTCACTGGACCCCAGAGACCCTGCTTCACAAACTTTGCCAGAACTTTCTTGAACATTTGTGCACAAGGCCCAAGACAATTTAAGGAAGAACAATTGAAGTTAGGGTTAACTGTGTGCTATTGGTGCATAATCTAATCTGTACTTTCCTTTACAGTGGTTTGATTTGTATTATGCCCTCAACCAATGACTGTAGATATGTAATCTATTATTGAGTGTGGTGTGATATTTCTTCCTGTTAGCAGTCATTTTTCATAGTGTTGCTTGGCCATAAATAACTATTTTTATACATACTGTCTGTGATTCTGGAAATGCATCAGAGGGACAGGGCCTCTGAATCCTTGTCCTTTACTGCTTTTTATCGTGTGTTCTGTCATGTTTTCTGCCCAGGAGTCCATGTGGGACTCCTGGCAGTGCAGCTCTCTCTTTTGGTTTGGTGAACAGACCCATGGGATACCCTTATGGCACCCATGGGTAGGGGTACAACCCTGTGCCCCTAGTGTATGTTTTTGGGCACCCGTGGGTGGCCCACAGAGCAGGGTATGGGCTGGTGGCAGCTCCATGCTGAATTTGACAGGTGCTTTGGGTGTCCTCCATTTTGGGATACCCAGGCCGTGCCATTGGCATCAGTTGATTCCTGATAGGAAACAAGATGGCCCCTGTGGCCTCTTGCTTTCTATTGCCTGTTAATTTGTTTCCCAAAGTCCTGGGAAGCCATGACTCTGTCCCTTCCCCCTGAATGGCTGTTGGGTGGAAGTTCCATATATGGTGTTGTTGTGAAGGCCCAGCTAGACTGACTGGAGCCTTCCCAGTGACTGTATGTTGTGGGTACCTCCTGTGGGTGGGACCTGGGTGAATGGAGTGTGTGACCAATATACACTCCTTGTTGTGGTTGTCTGGTTTCTGGCATGAGAGACAAAGACTGAGACAGCCCTGCCCGAAACTGGCCTGAATGCAGTGTGTAGTGTTGAATGGCTGGGTACTTGTCCCAATCCACATTCCTTGTTGTGAGTGTCTGAAAGGAAGGAGTGTGGCCTGAATGCACTGTGTGCCTGATTGGCTGACTGACTGCATGAATGCCCTTCTGTATGATTGGCTGCTGGGTGTGTGCCAGCAGTGTGGATGAGAGACAGAATAGTATATCTGGGGACCTCTCACCACTGGTAATTGTTCAGAAGCGTTCAGAAGCTGAGTCTCCACTCTAAGAGTAACTGGAACTGCTGATCCTCAACGTCCAGCTGGAAGAAGAAGACTTGCTGTTGCATTTGCTTCGACCGATCCGAAGGCTGCCGAAATCGTCGAAAACTGACCCGAGAGAGGACCTGGTAAGGCGCCCTCTTCCCGTGCTCCAAGGGACCATCGAGCACCGCTCCATCTTCGCCAAAGCGCCCTGGAAGACAGACCCTCGAAAGGCTGCCGACCCGAGACGGGACCGCCGAGGAGATCGAAGTGAAGTACCCGGACATCGCCGCCGTCGAAGTCCATTGCCGTCAACCAGAGTTCGCAGGTTTGTGTAACCGCTGGAGGCCTGTCGAAGTTGTGTTGCCCAGCCGCGGGAACCACTTGACGCCGTGCCGCCGACGACCGGAGCCGTCCGCTCCTTTGCCTAAGAACATTCGAATCGAAGGACTCCCTCGTCCGCACCGTCGACCGCTTTATCCTGCCAGAGAAAGTCGAGGACGACCAACGCGCCGAGGAGAAACCTGCCGGTGGGTTTCCCGCCACCCGAAGACCACAAAGACTCGAACGACTCGACGTCCTTGCTGGGCCTCCGTCTCCACAATCTTTGCGGTCCAGAACTATTGTCACCGAGGTGCCCCGCACGCCTCTGCCTTGCAGGACGCCGACGCTCCGACGCCGACGAGCACCGCTCGGACGAAGCTGCCGCCTCATCGACGCCGTTCTACCCTGTTTGTCGACAGACGTTCGACGCCCCGTGTCTCCCGCTTGAAAGGGAAGGCATTCAAGAAGGGCCGTCGATTCCCTGTCGCCGAACACCGAGTTCCTCAACGCTTCTCGACACCTCTCGACGATCCGAGACTCCCGCTTAAAAGGGGGTCGCTCAAGAAGGATCTGTCGACGCCTCTTCGAAGAACTCGACTCCGCCAGGTACATTGGGGGGGTAAAAACATTATAGGAGGGAATAAGACTTGCAGAACAATATATGGACTGGGCTTGTGCTATATCTTTATTTTACAGGTTGCCCAGGTGGGGGGATCTCCACACAGAACTGTGTCTAGTGGTAGGGGCCAGTATTCTGCCTATTGCTCAACCATCTTATTTTCTCTCCTCTCTCTATTGCTGGTTTCACTCTATTGGTCTGTGTGAATATTGTTACAGTATTGTTGATGCACTTTAATGAGACCTAATACCAAGGGTGGTACCACTTTAGAATTGTATATATTTGCCATTGTTGATTTTCCTAAGTACAAAGTGAGTTATTATGATAAGTGTACATAACCTTGAATATTGATTATATAAAGACTGTGTTCTAACCAATACAGTGTGTGGACATTCCTTTGTGGGGGCTTGGGGACTACACTGTACTTAAGAACCAGCCTGCATCACCTCCTGAGAAGCTAGGCCTTGATTGCTCGTCCATTGCTACCGTAATAGAGAATCTTGGCTGGGGGCTTCTGTGCCTCTCTTCTACCATATAGAGAGCAGAAGTACAGACACCCCCCACCGGTCTTCTCTTCACACTGGTGGCAGCGGTGGGATGCTTATGGTTTTAAGAATCAGTGTATAACCGTGCCACTTACAAAGGATATCCGCACTTTATTAAATTAAGGTTTAGTTGTGTACAAGATAACTGCATTACAAACAATGGACTCTATTGCAAATGGCAAATTGACTCGGATGACCTTGGAGGCTCTCCAGAGTGCTTGTGAAGCCAGGGAGTTAGACTTTGTGGATAAGTCTAGGGCTGAGCTGATAGCTGCCCTGGTGGACTACCAGACAGATGGTGAAACTCTTGATGAGGGGGGAATGCAACCAATGAGGACTCTGCCCCTGGGGTTTCTGCTGAATCTGTTTCTGGGAATGCCGCCATGCCTGCTGCCTCTGTTCCAAACCCCAGCAATTCCTTGGAGCTTCAGTTATTAAGGATGAAATTGGCCTTTGAATACCGCAAGTTGGAAATAGATGCTGAACTTAAGAAAGAGGAGTTGGCTCAACAAGTGGACCTCAAGAATAGGGACCTTGAACTCAAGAGCCAGGACACTGAATGTCAGAGAATCCAGCTAGAGAAAGCTAGAGTGGAGACTTCAGCTAAAACCAGTGAGAGTGTCAGGTCCCCAGCCACCAAGTTTATGAAAGATTTGGTTGGTGTATTTGGAGGGTTCAGATATCCTCCAATGGATTGAAGCATTTGAAATGGCTTGTGCGATTCATGATGTTGATAAAAGCGATTGGGCTAAGTATTTATTAAGCAGAGTGCCTCAAACTGGATATGACTGTATTCTGAAGCTGAGTGTGGAAGAAAGGGGTCAGTATGAGTGTATGAAGTCTGCTTTGATTGCCAAGTTTGGCAAGACACCTACCCAATACCTTAGAAGGTTCAGGGATTTTAAGAAAAGAGAGAATGTGTCTTGGGTTGACTGGGTGAGTGCTGCGCACATGAACATGATGGGGTGGATCGATGGATACAAGGTTAAGACTTTTGTTGAATTGTCCCACCTCTTGTTTTTTGAGCATTTTTCTGAAGCCTGTTCACCAGAGCTGCGTCAGTATGTGGCTGACCAGAACATTTTGGACCCCTTTAAGCTGGCTAGGTTGGCTGACAAGTGGGTCTCCCACTGGGTGTCCCCTAAGGACTCCAGTGGGAAGGACAAGGACAAAGAAAAGGGGGCCTCTCAGAAAGCTGAGGAGTCCCACAAGCAGTCACAGTCGGGTAAACCTAAACCTTCCTCTCCCAAGACCCAAAAATCTAGTGGGGATAAGTCATCTGTGGGTGGGAATAAGAGTAGTGGTCCACCTGCTGCAAAGCAGGCTCCTAGTGGTTCCAGTACCGTACCCCGCACTCCTGGCGCTTGTTGGGACTGCGGGGCTCTGGATCACAAAAGGGGTGACTCCAAGTGTAAAGGTAAGGCACTTGGAGTACAGGCTGTCAGCCTGACCTACCCTTACCCCGTGTCTGAGGTGGAGGCCACTGTCCTCCCCTCCTCTACCGGGATCACATTTGGTGCTCTGGTAGAGATTTCCTTAGTGTCCCTTGGGGCCTGGGACCAGTATGCAGAAGTACTGGCGACTATCCCACAGAACACCCGTAGGTTTTTGAGAAGTGTCCTCTTGAATGGCCAGCCTTCTACTGGTTTGAGAGACACTGGGGCAAGCATGACAGTGGCGGACAGGACCCTGCTCAAGCCAGAGGACTATGTAGGTGCTCCTCTGCGAACCACCAGGTTAGCTGGTGGGCCTCCCAAATTATCACCTGTAGCCTTAGTCACACTCATGATTGGAGACAAGACAGCAAAGCTTCCTGTCCTGGTTCAGGACAATGTCCCTGCTAACATTCTGTTAGGAAATGATCTAGTAGAGTTGGGGTTGATCTCGGATGGTCTTCCCATGACTGCTGCTGCAGTTACTAGTTCACAGGTGACACCGGGTCTGGCTGTGGGTCAGGTACCCGAGCCAAAGGCGAGGCCTAAGGCAAGAAGAAGGAAGACCAAGAAGGCCACCTCTGTGGAGGGAACACCTTCTCTTTCTGCTGTTCCGACAGCACCCATTGGGATCCATGCTCCGGACGGGCTGGGTCCAGTGGAAAACCCAAACTCAACTCCTGTGGGAGAAGAGACAGAAGACTCTCCTGTGGGAGAGGTTCTCAACCCGGAGGATCATCCCGACCTTCAATGCTTGTTAGCTGAAGGGGGACCCTCCCGGGCAGACGTCTGTAAGGGACAAAGAGAGTGCACTCTCTCTCGAGGGACTGAGGAAACAGGCCCTGTCCCAGGCACAAGGAGAAGTGCCTAGGACATTCCGGATTTATTGGGAGGGTGAGCTCCTTGTTAGTGAGCCCACTAAGCCTGAACCTGGTGCCCTCAAGAGGTTGGTGGTACCCCAGGTTTACAGGCCCTTCCTACTGCAGTTGGCGCATGAGGTGCCCTTGGCTGGTCATCTTGGGACCAAGAAGACTAAGCAGAGGCTCTCTGCCCATTTCTACTGGCCACGGATGGGAGTAGAGGTGGAGTCCCACTGCAGGACCTGCCCAACTTGTCAGTTGTCTGGCAAGACTGGAGGTAGTGTCATTGCCCCACTGCAGCCATTGCCAGTGGTTGGCACACCATTTGAGAGGGTGGGCATCGACATCGTCGGTCCCCTTGACCCTCCCACTTCAGGTGGACATCGGTTGATCCTGGTCTTGGTAGATCATGCCACCAGGTACCCTGAGGCAATACCCCTTCGGAATGTTACTGCCAAGGTGGTTGCCAGGGCTCTCCTGGGCATTTTCACCCGTGTTGGATTCCCCAAGGAGGTTGTCTCTGACAGAGGATCCAACTTCATGTCTAGTTACATGAAAACCATGTGGAAAGAGTGCGGGGTAACCTACAAGTTCTCCACCTCTTACCACCCCCAGACCAATGGTCTGGTTGAGAGATTTAATAAAACTCTCAAGGGCATGCTAGGGGCTTTGGAAGAACCCCTAAGGAGGAAATGGGATCTCCTCCTGCCATGCCTGCTGTTTGCCTACAGAGAGGTACCTCAAGAGGGTGTTGGTTTCAGCCCCTTTGAGTTATTCTTTGGACATCCCGTGAGGGGGCCCCTCACCTTGATCAGAGAAGGCTTGGAAGCCACCCCTCCAGGTCCCGCCAAGCAAGTGGGGGACTATGTGTTAGGCCTCAGACGGAGGATGACACAGATGATGGGTCAGGCAACAGCAAATCTCAAGGCCAGCCGGGAATTGAATAAGTACTGGCATGACCTTAAAGCCTCGCAAGTGGATTGGACTCCGGGACAGGAAATCCTTGTGATGGAGCCTACCAAGCCTAGAGCTCTGGCAGACAAGTGGACTGGACCCTTCAGGATCATCTCCAAGATGGGCGAAGTCAATTATCTGGTTGACATGGGAGCCTCTGGGGTAGCCCCTCAGATATTCCATGTCAACAGGCTCAAGCCTTTCCACCGGCGAGCAGAAGTCTCATGTCTCTTGCTAGCTTCAGGGCAAGAAGAGGATGAGAGTGAGCCCCTTCCTGATTTGCTGCATAGCAACCCTCAGGATGGCTCAGTGGAGGGAGTACATCTCTCTCCGGATTTGACAACAGAGCAACAGAGGGCCTGCAGGGCTTTACTCCAACAGTATGCCTCTCTGTTTTCACTGACGCCAGACCTTACACCGTGGTGTAGGCATGAAATTGACACTGGTGACAGTGTGCCTGTCAAAAGCAGGTGCTACCGTATGTCAGGTACCGTCAAGAACCACATCCAGGCTGAGGTCGCCAAGATGTTGGATCTGGGTGTTATTGAACCCTCAACCAGTCCCTGGTCCAGTCCAGTGGTCCTTGTCCTCAAGGCAAGTTCCCAGGCGGGTACCAAGGATTGGAGGTTCTGTGTGGACTACCGAGGAGTCAATGCCGTCACCAAAACTGACGCGCACCCATTGCCCAGGGCTGATGAGCTCGTGGACACCATAGGTGCTGCCAAATTTGTGAGCACCTTTGACCTTACCTCAGGCTATTGGCAAATAGCTCTGACGGACCATGCCAAGGAAATGACGGCCTTCTCAACACCTGAGGGACTCTACCAGTTTAGGGTCATGCCTTTTGGGTTGAAGAATGCCCCTGCCACCTTCCAGAGATTGGTCAACCATGCGCTGAGTGGGCTGGAAGCCTTTTGTGTGGCTTACTTAGACGACATTGCCGTCTACAGTTCCACCTGGGAAGAGCATTTGACACATCTGGATAAGGTGTTGCAGGCCTTGAAAAGGGCTAACCTCACTATCAAGGCCACCAAGTGCCAGATAGCTCAGGGGAAAGTTACCTATCTTGGTCATGAGGTAGGAGGGGGTCAAATCCAACCTCTCTCCAGTAAAGTACAGGATGTACAGAACTGGGAGACTCCCACTACTCAAACCCAGGTGAGAGCCTTTTTGGGCCTCACCGGGTACTATCGCAATTTCATGGCAGACTATGGAACCATAGCTGCACCCCTGACAGCTCTAACTTCACCCAAACAGCCTAGGAAGGTTAATTGGACCGAAGACTGTCAGAGGGCCTTTGATGGCTTGAAAGAAAGTCTGTGTAGGGCACCTGTGTTGGTATGCGCCTGACTACAGCCGACCCTTTATCGTCCAGACGGATGCCTGCAACACCGGAATTGGAGCTGTCTTGTCCCAGTTAGATGACAAAGGGAGAGAACATCCTATCATATTCCTCAGTAGACAACTCAAAGGTAGAGAACTTAGGTGGGCTACTGTTGAAAAGGAGTGTTTTAGCATAGTTTGGAGCCTTAGGCGTTTTAGGCCCTACCTTACGGGGTCTACCTTCAAGGTCCAAACAGATCATAAGCCCCTGAAGTGGCTTATGCAGATGAAGGGTGAGAATCCGAAATTGCTCAGGTGGTCCATTAGCCTGCAAGGGCTAGACTTCACCATAGAGCACAGACCAGGGAAGAGTCACGATAATGCAGATGGCCTTTCCAGAAGGTATGTTGACCGTCTGGATGAGGGTGTCTATCCCGTGGGAGATTAGACACCCTCCACTTCAGTCTGGGGGGGGGCGACTGTGATGCTGGAAATGCATCAGAGGGACAGGGCCTCTGAATCCTTGTCCTTTACTGCTTTTTATCGTGTGTTATGTCATGTTTTCTGCCCAGAAGTCCATGTGGGACTCCTGGCAGTGCAGCTCTCTCTTTTTGTTTGGTGAACAGACCCATGGGATACCCTTATGGCACCCATGGGTAGGGGTACAACCCTGTGCCCCTAGTGTATGTTTTTGGGTACCTGTGGGTGGCCCACAGAGCAGGGTATGGGCTGGTGGCAGCTCCATGCTGAATTTGACAGGTGCTCTGGGTGTCCTCCATTTTGGGATACCCAGGCCCTGCCATTGGGATCAGGTGATTCCTGATAGGAAACAAGATGGCCACTGTGGCCTCTTGCTTTCTATTGCCTGTTACCTTGTTTCCCAAAGTCCTGGGAAGCCCTGACTCTGTCCCTTCCCCCTGACTGGCTGTTGGGTGGAAGTTCCATATATGGTGTTGTTGTGAAGGCCCAGCTAGACTGACTGGAGCCTTCCCAGTGACTGTATGTTGTGGGTACCTCCTGTGGGTGGGACCTGGGTGAATGGAGTGTGTGACCAATATACACTCCTTGTTGTGGTTGTCTGGTTTCTGGCATGAGAGACAAAGACTGAGACAGCCCTGCCCAAAACTGGCCTGAATGCAGTGTGTAGTGTTGAATGGCTGGGTACTTGTCCCAATCCACATTCCTTGTTATGAGTGTCTGAAAGGGAGGAGTGTGGCCTGAATGCACTGTGTGCCTGATTGGCTGACTGACTGCATGAATGCCCTTCTGTATGATTGGCTGCTGGGTGTGTGCCAGCAGTGTGGATGAGAGACAGAATAGTATATCTGGAGACCTCTCACCACTGGTAATTGTTCAGAAGCGTTCAGAAGCTGAGTCTCCACTCTAAGAGTAACTGGAACTGCTGATCCTCGACGTCCAGCTGGAAGAAGAAGACTTGCTGTTGCATTTGCTTCGACCGATCCGAAGGCTGCCGAAATCGTCGAAGACTGACCCGAGAGAGGACCTGGTAAGGCGCCCTCTTCCGAGGGACCATCGAGCATCGCTCTATCTTCGCCAAAGCGCCCTGGAAGACAGACCCTCGAAAGGCTGCCGACCGGAGACGGGACCGCCGAGGAGATCGAAGTGAAGCACCCGGACATCGCCGCCGTCGAAGTCCATTGCCGTCGACCAGGGTTCGCAGGTTTGTGTAACCGCTGGAGGCCCGTCGAAGTTGTGTTGCCCAGCCGCGGGAACCACTTGACGCCGTGCCGCCGACGACCGGAGCCGTCCGCTCCTTTGCCTAAGAACATTCGAATCGAAGGACTCCCTCGTCCGCACCGTCGACCGCTTTATCCTGCCGGAGAAAGTCAAGGACGACCAACGCGCCGAGGAGAAATCTGCCGGTGGGTTTCCCGCCACCCGAAGACCACAAAGACTCGAACGACTCGACGCCCTTGCTGGGCCTCCGTCTCCACAATCTTTGCGGTCCAGAACTATTGTCACCGAGGTGCCCCGCACGCCTCTGCCTTGCAGGATGCCGACGCTCCGACGCCGACGAGCACTGCTCGGACGAAGCTGCCGCCTCATCGACGCCGTTCTACCCTGTTTGTCGACGGAAGTTCGACGCCCCAAGTCTCCCGCTTGAAAGGGAAGGCATTCAAGAAGGGCCGTCGATTCCCCGTCGCTGAACACCGAGTTCCTCGACGCTTCTCGACGCCTCTCGACGATCCGAGACTCCCGCTTGAAAGTGGGTCGCTCAAGAAGGATCTGTCGACGCCTCTTCGAAGAACTCGACTCCACCAGGTACATTGGGGGGGGTGAAAACATTATAGGAGGGAATAAGACTTGCAGAACAATGTATGGACTGGGCTTGTGCTATATCTTTATTTTACAGGTTGCCCAGGTGGGGGGGATCTCCACACAGAACTGTGTCTAGTGGTAGGGGCCAGTATTCTGCCTATTGCTCAACCATCTTATTTTCGCTCCTCTCTCTATTGCTGGTTTCACTCTATTGGTCTGTGTGACATTGTTACAGTATTGTTGATGTACTTTAATGAGATCTAATACCAAGGGTGGTACCACTTTAGAATTGTATATATTTGCCATTGTTGATTTTCCTAAGTACAAAGTGAGTTATTATGATAAGTGTACATAACCTTGAATATTGATTATATAAAGACTGTGTTCTAACCAATACAGTGTGTGGACATTCCTTTGTGGAGGCTTGGGGACTACACTGTACTTAAGAACCAGCCTGCATCACCTCCTGAGAAGCTAGGCCTTGATTGCTCGTCCATTGCTACCGTAATAGAGAATCTTGGCTGGGGTCTTCTGTGCCTCTCTTCTACCATATAGAGAGCAGAAGTACAGACACCCCCCACCGGTCTTCTCTTCACACTAAGTGTAATCTGTGATTCCCATTGTGTGTACTCATTGTGGACCCTTTCCAAGCTCACCACCACTTGAGGCATAGCCTAGACCCTCGTCACTGCTACCTTGAGCTGGTTTGGCTACAGCTCCCCAGAGTTGTCCCTGCCACAATATATGTTGGCCTTCTATACATCTATCTACTAGGCCAGAGTATAGAAAATCATTCCGAAGACCTACCTATCTAGAAGAGACGTACCAGTCTGGAGCCTTCCCCTCTCATTCCTTCTACACCTCAACCCAGAGACGTTTTGGTGGCCATTCTGACTACACTGCACACACTGGTATCAGAAATTCAGCAAAGGCTGCTGCCCACACCTGACCCTACTCCACATAGATGTCCTCCAAGGCCGCTTTCCGGAAGTCCTTCTAGGAGCAAACATAAGTCAAAGGACCCTGCGGGTCCAAGGTGCCAACACCACTGCCACCTCGGTGTTGACCCTGCCATGCACACAGATACGTCGACGTACACCGATGAAGCTGATGACTTTGTGCCGGCAGATGGAGAGCCAGTAGGCGTGCATGACCCGAACAGGGCCTCTCCACCGGATGAGGTCAACTCCTTCCATTTGATGTCCAGGGCCACTGAACTTTTTCAGCTGGTGCCTGAGAGATGAAGGAAGGTTTACTTTATCAACGTTGCGAGTCCAGGCAGAGGACCACCATGTCCGTTCCTTGGTTGGATGATATCTGGGAGGAAGGCCGAGCACTGTTGAAGGATTTGAGCACCGCCCTGCCCAAGCGGGGCAAACTCGAGAAGAAATACAGAGTCCTGGACTCGGCCCCCAATTGCCTGAGGTCCCAGTCTTCGCCTGGCTCTGTGGTCTCAGCCGCAGCCAGGAAACTCTGCGAATCAGTCCTCATCCATGGTATCCCCAGACAAGGAGGGGAAGAAGCTGGACACTTTGGGGAAGACTTTTATCTATACGGCTGCCAGCCCCATTAGGGCAGATTATGCACTGGCCATTTTGTCGCGCAACAACCAGGAGCTCTGGTATAAGCTGGGTGCTATTCTTGACTTCCTACCTGACAAGAAGGCAGAAGCTCTTTAACTGTTCCAGGGGGGGAGGTAGCCTTGGACCATGCCATCACAGTGGCAGTGGATATCACGAATACTGGATTCCATCAGATGGGAAAAGTAGTGTCCCTTCGTTGGCAGGGATGGCTGAAGGCCACCAACTTCAGTCTGAAAGATGAGTTGAAGGTGTTAGACATGCCATTCGATGGGGAAAACCTGTTTGGCAAGACAGTCGACGAATCTCTCCAGATCATCAAGACTGACATGGAGACAGCCTGTTCGCTGGGCACCCTGCAGCAAGGTCGGTCGTCCTTTCATTCCTCAAGAGGAAAACCTGGCAGGTCCTGCAAGGGCTACACCACCCCTTATCAGCAGCATTCTTGCTCCACCACGCAGCAGGCATACAGAGGATGCTCGCAGGCATACGGCAGCAGAGGATGCCGCCAACATGGGCGCCGGGCAGGGCCATGGCACCTAACCAGACCTGAACTGGCCATGGTCTCGGTGGCGGGGGTGGTGATGGGAGCCCACTTGTGCACCCCAGTGGCTGGCTGGCTTGCGAGGTTTTTCAGTGCATGGAAGACCATCGCCACCGATAGATGGGTGCTGAATGCTCTCGGACAGGGGCACACCTTGGAGTTCCAACGCAGGTGTCCTCATATTCCAACGCCATGTTAAAAATAGGACCTGTTCCCCAGTACCTCTGGGGTGTACTCCAGATACTTTCTGGTCCGAAAGAATACAGAGGGTGGAGTCCGATCCTGGACCTGTAACGCCTCAACAAGTACGTGAAATCCCAGAGGTTCAGTATGGTCATGTTGCAGCACATGCTCGGCCAACTGGAGGAAGGTGACTTCCTGGCGTCTCTGGACCTGGAGAATACTTCCCCATCCATTGGAAGCACTGCACGTTCCTGCGGTTAATGGTCCAGGGACGGCACTATCAGTTCAAGACACTTCCCATCAGCCTGAAATCGGCTCTAGGGTCTCACAACGTGTTTGGCTGCGGTGGCGGTGCATCTTCGTCTCAATGGCATCCATGTCACCCCATACCTGGACTATTGGCTAGTATGATCCTACTCCAATGCTCTGACAAGCAAGAACATGGCAGGGACCATGCATCTGACGGATCTGGGATTCTCCATAAATTATCCAAAGTCCTGCTTGGAGCCATCACAGAACGCTCTGTTTCTGGGGGCACAACTCAACACAGTGGCTTGCCTGGCGGCTTCATCGGAAGAGAGGGTGATAGCCATCCTAGGGAAGGTGCAGCACCTGTTGTCGGAGTGGTCGGCTGCTGTGCGAGCTGTCAAGTCGCTGTTGGGCATGATGTCCTCCTGCATCAACCTTGTCCTTTGCAGATTGCAGATGAGGCCTCTCCAGGAGTTTCTGGATGCGAGATGGCTGCAAGTCTTGGGATCCTGGATGGACAAGATCCCCCCTCAATGAGTAGTTCCGATGAGCAACACTGTGTTGGGGCGTGTGCTCATCTCACGCAAGGGGCCCCATTTCAAGTCCCTCCTTACCAGGAGACAGTGAACACAGATGCTTCTATGGAGGGTTGGGGAGCTCACACAGGACAGTTGCACGCCAGAAGAGAAGACTCTTCACATCAGCATCCTGGAGCTTCACGTTGTCTTGTGGGCTATCAAGTATTTCCTGCCGTCGATTAGGGACAAGGTGGTGAGGGTCTTCATCGACAATACCACAATTTTCTACTTCCGGAAGCAGGGTGGGATGTGCTCTCCGGCACTCCCTAGGGAGAACCAGTATCTGTGGCAATTGGCTGTTCGTAAGGACATGTTTTTCGTCCTGTGTCACTTGGCGTGCACCAAGAAGAACACCATTGCAGACTCGCTCAGCAGGGAACTACATTCTTGCCACAAGTGGGACCTTCACCAGGACCAGGTTGATCTTCAGATCGACCTTTTCGTGACGGAAACAAGTTGTCAGACGTTTCATCAGTTTCCTACAGCCAATGAGCATGGAGGATGCTTTCTCGTTTTTGTGGGAGGGGCGTATCCTATATGCTTTTCCTCCGTTCCCACTCCTGCTACGAGTGATCAACGCACTCAGTGTCACAGCAGGATGATGCTAGTAGCTCGGCATGGCTGCAACAAATCTGGTACCCAGACCTGCTACATCTGAAGGCGGTTCAGTCCATCAAGCTGCCACTACTTTGGAACTTCTGTCCAGAGAGGGAGGAGCAATTCTGCACCATGACTCATCGTTTCTGAACCTCAGGGACTGGCTCCTGCAGTCTTACAGTTTGGACATTATGCTTTACCTGCAGAATGTAAGGACATCCTGGCCAAGGCCAGGGCCTCTTTAACGTTCACCTGCTATGGCCATAAGTGCAAGTGTTTCTGTGTGTGGTGCTGGGCTCAGAGGATTACCCATCTGCGTATCACAGTCCTGCAGCACTTGCCATAACTGCTTTCCTTAGCCAAGGCTGGACTGGCTCATGCCTCTATCAAGGTGCACCTGGCTGCCATATCCCGTTACACCAGGGCACCAGGTATGCCTTCTCTGTGGTCGCACAGACCTGTCAAGGAGTTCCTCAAAGGACTCTTCAGGACTTTCCTTTCTGTGAAGGCTCCTGCCCCAACTTGGGAGCTTAATGTGGTTTTGACTAAGCTCATGGGGGGCCCCCTTTGAGCTGATGCATCAAGCCTCGCTCAAGGTTCTATCGCGGAAGACGGCTTTCCCTGTGGCGATCACCTCGGCCAGGTGGGTTTGGGAAATCCAGGCCGTTGTGCAAGCAGCCATTCCTGCCCTTCCATGCGTCAAAGGTGATACTGTGTACACACCCGACCTTTATCCCGAAGGTGCCATCAGAGTTCTACAAGTCTTCTTCCTGAATCCATTGTCTCGAGCGGAGTGGGCTTTGCATTCGCTGGATGTTGCTCATGCCTTAAAGTTTTAGGTGGCAAGCACAAAGAGCTTTCGGGAGGCCTTGTCAAAGACTTCCATCTCCAAGTGGCTTCTCGGCTGCATCATGCACTGTCATCCACTGGCTGCGGGCCAGACGATAGCCCACTCCACCAGGGCCATTGCAGCAACGACTGCGTTTCTCTCTGGCGTGCCCCTGCTCGACATGTGCAGGGCTGCTACGTGGAGGTCTACACACCTTCACAAGTTTCTACTGCGTCAACAGGGATTCCAGGGAGGAGTCCTGAGTCGGCCAAGCGGTGCTACTCAACTTGTTCACTTGAGGTGAGTCTGTTCCAGCGGTAAGTGTTTATTGCTTCTGTTCAGCCTTGCCGCCTGCCATGTTTTCTTACATTTACTGCTATGTAATCGTTATTTATGAGCATGCGAATCCATGCCAGACCCCATGCTGGAGAAGGTTTAAGTTACTTACCTTTAACTATTGTTCTCCAGCATGGGTCTGGCATGGATTCACATGCGAACCCTCCCTCCTTCCCCTCTGTGGCGCTTCTTGGTTCATACTGGCACTTTTCTTGCTTACCAAATCTGAAGATGGCCACTTAGGGAGAGGACTGTCATTGGATGGGGGGCAGTATGACCAAGAGCTCAGTGATTGGTTTACAGGCGTAAAACAGTTTTTAAGCAAGTGAAACAATTGTTTCTTTTACCGAGGATTTCCAGGCTGACGCCAGGGAATATTCAGGAGCATGTGAATCCATGCCAGACCCAGGCTGGGGAATGATAGTTACTGGTAAGTAACTTAAACCTTCCCCCCACTTCCTAGATTCAGTTGATCAAAAGCTTCTGTAGACACAAGTAGCTTTGGATTCAGTATCCACCAGAGACAACAATCGACTCTGACCCAGTACCTTTACAGGGGCATAACATTCCCCCTGCTTTGCCTCAAGTCTACAGAGGACGTGTGAGTTAGTTGCCAGCTCGGCAGTCATCTTCTTAATGTTGAACAGTCACTTTGTGATCTTGGGTGGTTCTTGTGGAAACCCCAGCCTGTTTAAGACAGAGATCCAGTGTCTGAGATCGTGAATCTGTTGGAATAAACCTGCATTTGAAAATGGTTGTCGGGGAATCCTTTCTCCCTGTCCCTTTGTATCTGAAGACAGTCCATAAAACTGCACCGTGGATACATCTACGGTCTTGGTATTATCTGACCCGTGTGGTTGATGTCTAGGAGTTTTTCCACCTGTGTCGATCTCAGTAATGCACACTGTAGGACTCTGGGTCTCTTTTGACCCATTATCCTTTGGGAGGGGTTCTCCCATTCCCCAAAACATTTCCTCACCTAACTCCTGCAGGGATTCTTCTCTCTCAAAGGGGACTATTTGGCTTTCTTTGTCTTTGAGTGAATTTTCCTTTCGCCTCTTCTATCCTCCATCTGTTCTTTGGGTTCCAGTTTCCCAGGGGGTAGAAGAGTCACTATCAGGTCAGGATGTTTCCTGGGTGTTTTCCCGGGTAAGAAAGGAAGTTTCCTCAAAGGCTTGGCATTTCCCTTCAACCAACCAGGTCCCCATCACCCAGAACCAGTTGGTTGTCTGGGCTTACCTCCAGTCATTTTCCTCCTGTGGCTTCGGACCCAGGTGTCGGGGCATTCTGAGGAACATGATTAGTCTGTGGGTTCGACTGGGCCCTCAGCATGCGGCCAGTGTCTTCATCCAATTGTTGGACCTGTTGCTCCAATAGTATAACTTTCTCTCTCGGTTGTAAGGAGGTCTTGGCTCATACCTCTGTTGCTTCCTAGAAGGGCAAATATTTCTTCTAGTGAAGTAACTATGGTATTGTGGAACATTTACCTCATAATCTTTAGTCCTGGTTATCCTTGGTCCTGCGGTCTGTTGTCCTGGAACCGGGGAGGAGGAGGAGCACTGTGTTGAAAATTAGTATTTGACGGGAACCTGTTGGAAAAAAATCATGTTTTGGGGTTGCATGATGCTTCTTTTCTGTGGGAAATTCAGAGGGGAACTACTTACCTGGTGTGAATCCCCAGTTTGTGCCAGAGGAGTGTAAATAAAACCTGCAATGGACCTCGTACCTTTAAACCTAGGAGTTGTGTAGGTGGTAGGGTCAGTGCTTTAGTAACCTGATTTGCTATTGCTCGATTTGGCCTGGACAGAAGGTCTCCTCTGCCTCACTCTGCTTGTAAGCTGGAGGAGTATTTTTAGCATCACCTTGTCTCCAGGTGCAAAGGAGCAGCAGCAGTAGATGTGGTATTTGGTTTTTAGAGTTAGGGTTCATTTTATTGTCTGTGGGTTTCTGCACCTCATAAATCCTAGTAGCTTGCTTGATTACTCAATCTAATGTCCTACGTTCGTGGACATTTCAAACTAATTGGGTAATGTATTTGGGTAATGCGTGGAAACATGTGGTGGTAAATTCTCTACTATTGGTATTCATCTGCCTGAAGTCTGCGCAAATGCCCTTTTCGATTATTGTGCAAACTCCCTAGGTGCCTGATCTTCCCCACAATATAAGTTATACCATCTTTGTGTGCTTCCTGTGGGTTTCTGTGTTGAAAAATGTTTCAAGATGGCCTCCTTATAGGTGGACCATTTGTAATGATCTTGGTATTCCAGTCCTGAAAATGTTCCTACATTGAATACTTTATTGAATTTCTTGTAATGTGCAACTCTTCCTCAGGCCTCAGAATACTTAGCATTCTTGTGGTATGGGGACATAAAGCTTTTCATGGCTTTCATTTGTCTGATGGGGTCCTTAACAAAACCTTTTTTCATTTTGGTATTCCTTCTGCACCTCTGAACCAGAGTACATTCTCCTTCAGAATCAGTACTGCTGTTGGAACTCCAGTCCCTGTCTTCTAGGCACTCCCTATATCTGATATTGGGAATGCTTTCCATAAGCATGGGATCTGGATTCCTCCTTATGTCTGCATCACTGTGAGCTCTCAGGTCCACTTTCCCTGTAGTCACCTTTTGGCGCAGGAATATCACCAGTCTCTTCTTCAGATTGTCCAAAATATAAACTAACCCTCCATCCAGGTAGCCTGGGTGAATCCACCCATTCACCTGAATTTTATAATGCCCTAGGCTGAAGCTTTTGCTTTTTTCTGTCAGCTAAGCGGGATAGATCTCTCTGCAAGATTATCTTTTGTTGGTCTGATCCTCTGATATTATGTGTTTTCAGGGTCAGAAGTACTCTCAGGACTATTTTCAATCTCCCAAATCACACTGGACCAGCCACCTTCCCCTCGTTTTTGTAATGGTGAATATCCATCAATATCAGATAAGGACAGGCCATCCTGATCAGACTGGCTATGGGGTAGGCGAGTCGACCTGCCTCATGTCTCCCTGGTCTTTATATGGGGCATGCATGAGATCTGTTCGAGTCTGTACCAGGGGAGTTGTAGGTAAATGATATGAGATCCTTGATGTGAGGGGCTGCTTTCCTCCATCCATCGTCGGACCCTATCCCATACACTGGTTGATTCGACTGTCTCAGCAGCAGTTTGTATTCTTTCAGTTCATTATTTACTATCAAACACTTGTTTCTCTCTGCCAGGGTTTCCTGCCTTCATTCAGAGAGTTTGGCTTTTAAATCTCAGTCTTGGCTAGCTTCAAGCACTCTGCTCTGAGTAGCCAGTTGGTCCTTCATTTTCTGTACCTCTTCTTGGAGGACTTTGTATTCCCTCTGACAGCCATGTATTCTGTTTGCATTCTCACTTCATTTTTCTTTTAAAATGGCAAGTTTTCTCCTGAGCAACTCTAATATGCGCTGCCTCCAACAGGTCTGCCTCTGCTTGCCTCATGCGCTCTATGACATCGATATTTTCCTCTCTGATTCTGTCCAATTCTGGAGAAACAGACGGACACCTATCCACATCCATTTTCAACTGATTCACCTTTTGTAACAGGACACTGTTATCCTGATTTAAAATGTCTTTCTTTGATTGGCTGCATTTTCTGTTTCAGAATATTGAAATCCTGGTCAGTGGTGTAACACAAAATGTGGGCCCCCCCCTGCGAGCCATGCTGCGGCCCCCCCTCCCAACTCAGCAACAAATCACGGGTCGCGCCACACTTTGGGCCGGCCTAGATTATCACGCTCCAGCCGAAGCAATAACACTCATCAAGAAGAGAACGCACATTCAAGCCTGTGTCTCTGTGGCCTCTAACAACATGGCCAAACCCTTTAAAATCTGTAAATAACTGGTCAATCGTGTTGTGGTCTTTACCTCTCCTGTTCCCTCCCAGGCCCTCTGTATGGCTCTGTTCTCTCACTTCTCAGCTAAAACTCAGGACATCCAGTCCCCCATCTCCTCTTCCTCTCTTGGCCCTCCCATTGGCCAGCTCTACTTCTCTTCCTCCTTTCTCCTCTTTCTCTCTGACAATACCTGATGAGGTTTCTAGACAAGTCTGATCTTTGACAGTGTTGTCCAAACAGGTGCTCGCCTGCTCCTCTAGAACCATCAAGGACCATATTGACACCCTCGCTCGAACCTTGGCCAATTTCTGTAATCACTCTTTCACCACTGGAATGTTTCCTTCTCCCATTAAGCACTACCTTGTGCACCCACTCCTCAAGAAGCCATCTGCCTTTCCTGCCTGGCAAACTATCACCCAATATCCATCACCCCTTTCCTGGGCAAACTGTTGGACAAAACTGTCCATCTTCCAGCTTACTCTCCACACTGAATCTGTTGGTCATCTCCATGACATCAGTCTGGCATCAGAGCTGCCAGAGGCATGGAAACTGTTCTGAACACCTGTGAAGATCTGCTCTCTAACCTTGATTACAGCATTCCTTCTGTCCTCATCCTCCTTGATATTTTGTTTGCTTTCGACACAGTCAACCACGCCATCCTGATTAATCGAGTCCATGAGAACCTGGGCATCATGGATCAGGCCCTTGAGTGGCTGATCTCTTCCCTCTTGGACTGCCCTTCACAGGTGCAACTTGGTCACTTTCTCTCCCCCACATCTCTCCATACCTGTGGCGTTCCCCAGGGCTCCATCCTTTCACCCTGGTTTTTCAACCTCTTCTTGGCCCCTTCGGCCTACCTGATCTCTACCTTCTCCTCTTATGCAGATGACACTCAGCTTTCCTTCAGACTCCCCTCAGACTCCTCTCTCTCTCATTCCTGACTGTCTATCTGCAATTCAGGATTGGTGCACATCCACCGATCTATCCCTTAATGCCAGTAAGATGGAGATCCTTCTCATTGGGACCCCTGTGCCTGCTTTCCCTCTCGCACTCTCTCCGCCCACCTTGGGCCCTCTTCCTTCGCCTTCCTGCGAGGCAAAAAACTTGGTTGTCATCTTTGACTCCACTCTCTCTTTCTCTCCTCACATCTCAGAAATCGGCAAGAAGTCCCACTACCAGCTGCTCCTCTTGAAAGGGACTCTTCCCTTTCTCACTTTCCCCCAGAACAGAAGCTCACTGTCTCCAGAGCCCTGGTTCTCTCTAGGTTGGACTACTGCAACAGCCTCTTTCTCAACCTGCCTTCCTCTACTCTCTGCCCTCTGCAACTAATCCAGAACAGGACAGCGAGACTTATCCTTGGCCTCAAGCCCAGGGATCATATCTCTCCAGCCCTGAAATCTATCCACTGGCTCCCGTTTTCTGCAAAGATCAAGTTCAAGACCCTTTGCATTGTCCACAAAGCTTTCTGGGCCCGGGTCCACACTACACCTATCGCTCTCTTCCAAAATACCTTCCTTCTCAAGCCCTTCGCTCAGCTACCTCCAACTCTCTGAGGGTTAGACACTTCCCCTGTCAGAGAGTGGGAGAGGGGGTGGTAGATCTCTCTCATATGCAGGTGCTTCCCCCTGCAAAGGCCTCCCTAGCCCCCTCAAACTTGAGCCTGACCCCCTGAAGATCGGGAAGCGTCTCAAAACCTTCCTCTTCTGCTCTGCTTTCTCTTGCTCCCTCCCCTCCTGGCCTACCTGACCTACCTGTCTGCTGTACCGACTGGTTGCTGAGCTACCGTCAAAAGACTCACTATGTCCAGACTCTTTCTTGATCAGTCACCCCTGCACTGCCTCTGGGCCTACCATGCACTTAGGAGCTGTATTTGTAACCCTAAAGTCCCTTGTTCTCCTTGCACTACCCAGAGCTGCACTGCCCTGCACTGAGCTGCTCTTACTCAGAGAATTGCTGCCCTATTTCCCTCCCCTCTCCCTGGAACTTCCCCACTCCCTTTCCCCTTGCACTTCTCGTTCTCAAACCTGCACGATCTGAATGACACAAGGCCTAGTAAGATCGTTTGTCTTGTCCTCCCTCTATCTTCCCTCCTGTGTCTTGTCGCGCCTAGAAACACTTGTGTACAGACATGTTAAAATTACTTATATAATTTTATCACAGATGCCTAGAAAAATATACTATGCCCCAAGTAAGAAACAACTAGTCTGGCAGCACCCAAATGCCAGTCTAACCAGGTAATTACACTTAGCAGGACTGCTTTATCAGAAATGCCCAGTTATAAAAAAAAGTCATACCAAATTGAGGAATGACTAGACTGGCTGCACAAAAATGCCTCTCTGGCCGCTAACACCACATATCATGCCTGCTTAGACTGGACATGGACAACCGTTTGATTTGTCGCACAATCCCTCCCACCCACGAATATCCCCTCTCCCTCCCACCCCTTCTCCAACCTCCAAAATCAGCTCCTTGGCCCAGAATTACCTCCACGTCCCTCTTCCTTGTCCCAGAGCTTACATATGAGGCTCCTTCACTCATAGGTAAGTACGGGGAACAGGAAAAGTGGGACTAGGAGTAATGAAGATTACAGGTAGCTAAGTGAGGCATTACCTCCATGTACCTCTACCTCTTCCCAGTACTTGTGTATGAGGCAGAGGGCTAGGAGTAATGAAGATTACCAATAAGTAATCAAGGCATTAAACACAAGTAGTGGTGCAATACCATTGAGTTGACTGGGATTCAGCACTCCTCCCCCCCGAACTGTTGGGCTATGTTGACTCAATCTGGCTGACCTTCAGAGCAGTTGCCGGACAAAACAGGACAAAGATGTTAAACAGCACCTGGGTTTTGCTGTTAACAAGAGCCTAGCAATTACTAACATAAAGCATTTCACTGTTAGTACCTGCATTCAAATGCCACATTTTCTAGCCAATTGTAGTCGTGAAGCGGGTTTAGTACTTGTATGCCAGGGGGGTGATTGGAAGGGTACAGAGGGAACAGGAAACCACTCAATTCTCTCAGCAGTCCATAATTGGGAGCTTTAAACGTTGAAGGGGAGATTTAACTGCTTGTAACAGTGAAGCTGCACTAGAATAGTCTCATTAAAATGTGTAAAGAAATTGGATGCCCCACACAAATAGGTTTGTCCCTCCCCCACCGCCAGTGAAGTTAGTGCCTCTCCCAACATTTGAAGGGTTAGCCCCCCCCCCGGAATGTAGGTTTTGTTGGAACCCTGAACACAAGCACACACACCATTCACTGTATACACACATGCACACCCAGCCATCCATACATTTAAGTGTGCACCCTTTCACCATACAGGCACACACCCAGGCACCCACCCATACATTTAAGTGTGCTCCCTCTCACCATACACTCACACACACACCCATCATGGGATTAAGAGAAGCCCTATTACTTAAAAAAAAAAAATCTTTTTGAAGTCACGCTGACCGGCACGGCTGCCGCCTGAGTCATGAATTTGGGCAAAAAATGGGCAATTACCAGTGCATTACAGCCTCTCGGCGGACCCGGTAATTGCCCATTCACGGGCACCGGAAAATATTACTCTCCAATATTACTCCCCATTCCCATTGAGTCCTGTTGGACTCATTGGGAATGGGGAGGCTGGATGCACCGACACCATTCATGAATGGTGCCTGTGCATCTGCCGAGTTCTGCGCGCTGGTGCTGTTTCACCCACCAAGTCAGACCTTGTGGGCTGAAAGGCACCTGCTTGCAGAACTCGTAGTTTGCTGGTCCGGAAACAACGGTACCGGCAAGCTTACCGGTAGCGTTGTTTCCGGACCGGCAAACTCATAATGAGGCGCACTGTTTCTTTTTGAAGTCATAGGGCTTCCCCACCCCATGGCATGGAGGCCTCCAGCCTAGGGTCTTCCATTGTATGGGGGTGGGATCCCTCAGACTTCAAAAAGAAAGTTTCTTTTTGTAGTCACTTTGCCTTCATAAAGAAATTATTTCTGTTACAGAAATAATTTCTTTATGAATGCAAAGTGAAATCAAAAAGAAAAAAATATTTTTCATTTTTTTTTTCTCCAAGTGGGGCTTCCTCCCAGGACATGTGCTGGGCCTTGGTTACGCCAGTGATCCTGGTGCATCTGATCAAAATCATTTTGTGAGTCAATCTTTCAGAACTGACTGCTTTCACATTTGAGCTTATTAATGGACTGTCTGAAAGCTACAATCCTATCCAGCGATGCACTATTGTACATATTTTATTTATTTATATATTTATTACATTTGATACTCGCCCAGACCTTTTATCACAGCGAGGTTACAGACAGCTTAAAAATTCATACATTCAGGAGGCCGGTGTGGCACAATTATATTGGCAAGTAATACGAGGACATGCAGTAACAGTTGTTAACAGAATACACGTATATACATAGGAGAAAACATATAACATATTTACAAGGTGTTGTGCTGGCTATATTTATTGGTATTGGTTAAATAGCCAAGTTTTCACCTGCTTTTTAAAATCCTTGAGGGTTTCTTCATTTTTAATGGTGAGGGGAAGAGAATTCTATATAGCTTGTTATTTCAATTAGTGTTGTAGTTGGCTTTTCTCTACTTACTCTTTGTGTGTCCTGGAGTGCAGAAAACTGCATTTCTCGCTCTGCACTGGCCTGTTGAGTTTGTACCTAATTTCTAAGTTGTAAATGAGGTTTTTGTATTTGAGGCCAATAATGTGGCTTTGCTGAAGCTTGCCCTCTAACTGCATGAGTGATTGCTGTGTCTGTTCAGCCAACTGACTTGCCTGTTTCAGGTCTTCAGTCTGTTTCAGCATAATGGCACCTTTGTTTTTCAATATCTCTTTTATCAAATGCAAATGGCAAAACAACTGAGGTATGAGCTGGCCCATTTTAATTTGTTCCCAGTGGGGCATTTTGGGTCTCATAAAATGTCTGTAGCGCGGTGTGAAAAATTTCACCATCATGCCAAATGTCAGTGCCTGCTAATGTAACTTCTTGTATCATTCAGGCTGCCAACGCTCTGCCTCCTGTTTTGGCCACTCTCTACGAATGAAGAGCTTGCCTATGAGGCGTTTCCTGGCATCTCCCACTTCTGTGTCATTAATTTTGAGTGCAGTTTTTACACAACCTCCCTAGAAATTCTCGCCACACGGAATAAAAACCTTTCATTTTATTCCTACTATTTCACAACAACTAATACTGACTCAAATGATCGTTGCCTTGACCCTGCACAATTCTATTCTTCTGGACACCTCCCTGATATCTCGGTGGTAGAAAAGAAACAGTGGTGCTCTTAATAGCATGTAAAACCTGCCATGCACTTGTCTGACATTGCAGTGAAATTAATAGCCTGTTAACAATGCAAATTGTCATGAATCAGAAATCTAGAAACCAGGCGAGCCCTCCTTTCTGTAGAATATATTGATGGTGTGACAATTCAGGGAGTTTTATTATCCCCCCCCCCATTGATGATGTAATCGGGTTCTTGACTAACTCTGCTTTTAATTCATATAACACCACTGTTATTCCTAACCCCTTCTGCAATATATCGACCAAGAACTAGGCTGGTGGTCAGTATGAATATATATTTAATATTCTTTAATTAGTAGACAAAATCCTTATTTACACAATGATTATCAAGAGGTACGACACTTTATACTCTCTGGCACAAAACATCTCGCTTCCTAGCTAAGACTTCTTACTACCGCCGTCCTGGTTCTTGGCCAATATATTGCAGACTGGGTTAGGAATTACAGTGGTGTTATATGAATTAAAAGCAGAGTTAGTCAACCTGATTACATTATCAATGGTGGGGGATAATAAAACTCCCTGAATTGGTGCCCCATAAATATATTCTACAGAAATGAGGGCTCGTCTGGGTATCTAGCTTTCTGATTTTGATTCATGACAATTTGCATTGTTAACAGGCTATTCATTTCACTGCAATGTCAGACAAGTGCATGGCAGGTTTTAATTGCTGTTAGGAGACCACTGTTTCGTTTCTACCACCGAGATATCAGGGAGGTGTCCAGATCAACAGGATTGTGCAGCATTAATGCAACAATCATTTTAGTCAGTATTCATTGTTGTGAAATATAGTAGGAATAAAATGCAATGTTTTTATTCTGTGTAGCGAGAATTTATAGGGAGGGTGTGTGAAAACTGCACTCAAAATGAATGACACAGAAGTGGTAGATGCCAGGAAACACCTCCTAGGCAAGCTCTTCATTCGTAGAGAGTGGCCAAAACAGGAGGCAGGTTCCTGCAGCCCGAATGATACAAGAAGTTACATTAGCAGGCACTGACATTTGGCAAATATGGTGGAATTTTGCGCTACAGCAATTTTATGAGACCCAAAATGCTGCACGAGGAACAAATTAAAATGGGCCAGCTCACAGCTCAGTTGTTTTGCCATTTGCAATTGATAGAAGAGTGATTGAAAAAGAATGGTGCCATTATGCTGAAACAGACGGAAGACCTGAAACAGGCAAGTCATTTGGCTGAACAGACACAGCAATCACTCATGCAGTTAGAGGACAAGCTACAGCAAAGCCACATTTTTGAGCTCAAATACAAAAACCTCACTGATAACTTAAACATTAAGTACAAACTCAACAGGCCTGTGCAGAGTGAGAAATGCAGTTCTCTGCACTCCAGGACACGCAAAGAGTATAGAAACGTTAAGCCAACTACAACACAAATTGAAATAACAGGCTATAGTGCATTGCTGGATACAATTGTAGCTTTCAAACAGTCCATTAATGATCTCAAATGTGAAAACAGTTCATTATAAAAGATTAACTCACAACATGATTTTGATCAGATGCACCTGGATTTCAGTATTCTGAAACAGAAAATGCACCTGATCAAAGAAAAATACATTTTAAATCAGGACAACAGTGTTTTCTTACAAAAAGTGAATCAGTTGAAAATGGATGTAGACAAGGGTCTGCCTGTTTCTGCGGAATCAGACAGAATCAGAGAGGAAAATATGGATGTCATGGAGGACATGAGGCAAGCAGAGGCAGACCTGTTGGAGGCATCGCATAGTAGAGACGCCCAGGAGAGAAACTTGCCATTTTAAAAGAAAAATGCAGTGAGTATGCACACATAATGCAAGGCTCTCAGAGGGAATACAAAGTCCTCCAAGAAGAGGTACAGAAAATGAAGGACCAACTGGCTACTCAGAGCAGAGCGCTTGAAGCTAGCCAAGCCTCAGATCTAAAAGCCCAACTCTCTGAATGTAGGCAGGAAATCATGGCAGAGAGAAACAAGTGTTTGATAGTAAATAATGAACTGAAAGAATACAAACTGCTGCTGAGACAGTCTAATCAACCAGTGTAAGGGAATAGGGTCATACGATGGAGGAAAGCAGCCCCTGCCATCAAGGCCCTCATATCATTTACCTACAACTCCCCAGGTACAGACTGGAACAGATTTTATGTATGCCCCATATAGAGACCAGGGAGACCTCAGGCTGTTCGATTCACCTACTCTTAGCAAGTCTGATCAGGATGGCCGGTCCTTATCTGAGATTGATGGCACAGAGTACGGCAGCAAGTCCAGTCTGCACCTGCTTACCTGCTGGATACTGTTTCTTTCCGTTCCTTGTTGGATTTTGCATGAGCTTCAGAAATTGTGACTGCACCTCTAGCAGTGAAGGACAGCCTGCATAAACACCATGTGGCGCGCAGCGCTAGCCTGCAGAGTCCGACAGCGAGTCCAGTCTGTCCCAAGCAGCCATAGCAGCCGCTCTACGCTGAAGCTGAACTTTGTGTCATCAAAGGTGAGCAAAGTTTTTGTAAATTGACATTGTGCATACGAGCTGCTCAGTAACATTTATTCAACGGGTGAAGCTTGTGAAGCTGAAATTAAGGAAATGTTGGAGACAGGGCCATTGATGCGGCAGAAGCTCCTGCGTTGCCCGGTCAACTCTGAGGCACGAGGGGTAGACCTGCATGTGGGTTTGATGGAGGAACGAGCGGGTGAGGATCGCAAAGCTTTAATAGCCATACTTACATCCCCCACTCTGGCCCTGCTCCGTCAACTGCATTGCCCCCGCCTTTTGTTGTTCCTGTGACCGCGACTGAGAGTTCTTTCTCCCCCCTTTAAAGCAGTCTCACTTCAACTTGACATGCTTTATACAGTGAACGTCACTCGGACTGGAAAAGTTAATGAGGCTTCTACAGTCAAAAATCTAGAGGCAAATCTAAACTTTGATGTAACTGATGTGGAGATGTTAGAAGCTGGTGCGCTCAATGCTGAAAACAATGACATACTTGTGGGCTTGCAGGGAAGTGATTGCTTGCTGGGCAACAACAGTGCGGTATGTGAGGCAGCTTTGGGAGTTATGGAAGAGCGGCCAAACATTGCCGGCACACTGAGTCACCATGATCCTTTAACAACAAACGTTACGGTGTCCGATGTGACAATTTGTAACGTTAATATATCAAATGTTCCTTGACCAGCTATATTGAGCTATCAAATTATTAAAACCACCCGCCCCCCTGCTCCATCTCACAAATGAGCTTGGCTCTGCCCGTCTGAATTTAAATGAAATGAGTTGTGTTAGCCCTCATTTGTCTAATCTCAAACAAGCCGATGGCATTGCTAAAGATAGCACTGGGCCTGTGCTTGAGCTAGATCAGCCACAGAGGAGCGACACACTGGCAAGCTATCACAATGACATTACGCTCTTTCGGTCAGTTCCCAGGCCTTGTCTTAAAATTCCACTGAAGAGTGTGAAAGTCGGATTGTCGGCCAACTTAATGACTCTGGCTGGCAACTATAACGATCTGGCAGCAAGAGAGGCTCGCTTAACTTAGCGTCTCAAAGCAGATTCCCTAAAGTTGCGGGACAGGCTAAACACTGGAAGTGAAATTGGAGTTGCTCCGCCGACCGGCGCTGACACTCCCAGTGTCACTTCCAGTGGACTCTTGCTGCAACAAAATAGAAGCTTGAAGCGAAGTACTCAGTCGATGAAACTTATTTCTACATTGAAAAAAAGAAGTGGGCAGAGAAGAGGTGGCCATCAGCAATTGCAAGAATGTACAATCAAGCCAAGCTCCTCATGAATGCTTGTATCAAACATATTACACCTATTCAACTTCTCCAAACCAGTCGATTGTCCAACTAGTTATTGAAGTGGACGACCATGCATCTAACAACAAAGGATAACTTTCTGTCGCTGCAGGTCTACAGATTCATAATAATGTTCTGGCTGCTACTACTTTTGTGATGGTGCCCTTCGTATAATTATACGAGTCACTGAATGACACTTTAAAAGACCAGGGTCTCAAGCTCAGTTCTTTAGAAATCTTTATTTGGCAAATTCAAAGGAGGCTTGATTGTGAAGCGGAAACCTCCTCTAAATGGCACAACAGATTAAGCGACCTAGCAAGACATGAATGGCTGGTAAAACCAAACTGATGGAATCAGTGATTGATTGCACCAAATGGATGTGGCATAACTTCCATAAAATGATCCCAAACGATGAGGCATGCGCTTGTAATTGCAAGACCAAGGAGGTTGTCGCCTCTGTTGTTGCCTGAAGTTTGTCTGCTGCTGCTGCTAAATCAGGCCCCTCTGTAAATAGGGTTCAAGAGAAGACAATAAGCACTGATGATCCTATGGTGACTTCATAAATTCCAATTGAGTCTTCTTCCAATCCTAGCAGCTCCGTGCAGCTGCTGACTGGGCCACCAAAAAGTGTCCGGGTAAGTATGAACATCTCACAGTACTATTCTGGCCCAAAAAAAAAACGTTCACAAGGAAAATCTAAATGCTAGTGTTTTTGTCATAGACACAAGAGGAGCCAATCTGGTGGCTAGGAGTGGTTTAAATTGTAACAATCAAGGTCTCCTGCATAAGTCAAATTTTCCAAAGGCTATGAATAAAAATTTGCGTTTGACATTTTTTTAAACCAACCAAGCCTTCCTCTATCAATATGGCCACTAAGTCGACTCATACTTCCAGTAATGCCACAATAAAAGATATAAAAGGCAAGAAAACCATTGGTACGAAAAGCAAATCTAATAGTTCGAATATGTTTATCAGGAATTGAACAACCCCTCCTCCGGTGACCTTGTTTGAGCGGGAGAGTTTACAGAACAAACAAAAGATGATTGGCAATCAGGCTCTGGTGCGATTGCTCCCTCAATTTGACTCCATTAAAGTGATCACTAATCCAAAAAAAAGATCAAGCGTTAACACTAATGATTCAGTTAGTAATCACTCAAATACGACTGATGACTTAGTAAACCTATCCACATATTCAATTGAGGACAATGAGTGGAATAGTTATGTAGTCAACCACACTCATTGTGTCGATAGTGGAGCCATGACTGAGGCTGTAACATGTGGGCGAGTTGACGCGGAGGAGGTGGAGTGCCGCAAACCATTCAAGAATGGGACATTAAAGGCTGTGAAAATATTTAATGGTCTGGCTTCTCCATCAAAATGAAGAAAGGTTAATAAGGAAGATGCCCAAACGTCCGACCCAAAGAAGTTGGCCGCCAGCATTAACCGTGCCAGAACAATGCATAGTGGCCTGATATCACCATTAGATCTAAGGAAAGTTAAATGGCATCACGTTGGCACCTCTGAGAACGAACCCTTGATGAAGCTGAACCCTAAATTTACCTTGGCACAGGTTCAATGGTAAGGTGGAAGGTCTGCTAAAGACTGTGGCTCAAGAGCCGTTAAACAATGGTCATCGAGAAAACTCTGACTGGAGAATATAGCTTGGGAAAAAAATGAAGTGAATCTGAACAGGCATAACATAATGAAATTGCTGCACTGTGTTCCTTCGTTAAGAACAATAATCTCAGACAATATAGACATAGTGGAGTATGTGTCTGAATGTAGATCGAATTGGATGCTCCTAAACGTCAACTCACAACTGATTGTGAACACCTTGAAATCTGCAGGCAATTCATTACTTTCCTTTGGATATGAATTAACCAATCATACTGAAACAGACTCAAAATAAATGCCAAATGAGCCACCACAAGATCTGACATTTGAAGGAGGAGCAACAACAAATGAACTAAGACGAGCTCTGTTGAGAGACAAGTTTGAAGGAGAAGCACAAAGAAACTATAATGGAAAATATAAAGATGACTTCCCTGTACGAAGATCGGACTCGAGAGTTGGTCAGCGATTAAGCCAGGAGTAGCAAAAAATTGTCAATTGCCAAAATGGGTGTTCTTTAATATCATGCACCACTTCTGGCATTAAGCATTTGTTCTGTGAGGCCGGGCTAAGTAAAGAGTGCCATTCAATAATATGTCTGCAAGAGACCTGGTTACGTGAATCTCCGGTTTGTGGCGGTTATACGATTTTTCTTAATGCAGCTGAAAAGAATAAGACCTTTCGTCCATTCCCTGGTCTCTTAACGATGATTAAAACACTGGAGGCTAGAAAATAATGAGGTCATCAAACTCAAACCTGTTTGTCCAAGGAACTGTGCGAATAAAAAAATAAATCTACTCATCATCTACTGGAACTTGGCTATGATATTATCTGGAAAATTCATCGCCTCCGTAATGACGTTGATTGAGTGTATCTTGGAATTCAATAATCTTTATATTTTAGTGTGTGGTGATTTCAACTTTTCATGGATCGATTTGAATGACGCTAAGAAAGAAATTAAGTCAACACAATGTAAACAAGCAAATGAGCCTGGCAAATGCTTGGAACAGGAAATGGCCATTCGAAGTTGGGAGATGTTAAATGGCCAGGCAAAAGGTGACATACTGGCAAGTTCTACGTGGACCAGCAATGGATGCCTCAAAACGCTAGACTGCATTTGGGCATCAAGTAATTTCACACACATAATTACTAATCTAAAGATTTTGAGGATGCATCACAGTGACCATGATGCTGTAAATGTGACTTGGCAGACAGAAATGACACAAATAGGTGATTGTTACGTGTGCAACCTGAGAATCAACCAGGGTTTGAATCGTCTGAGGCTGAACAAAAAAGAGATTGAAGATCTATCAAAAAAAATCTCTTTTCAGAATGAAAATGAAACTGGTTCCTTAGACAACGCTCCCTAGCACAGTATAAAACAAGGGAAAGTGGTTTTAGAACAGACCATCAGTTCCACAAATATCAATTTAATAGAAAACTGGCGGAAGAGAAGAAAAAAATTAGAAGAGACATCAGAGCTTTAAAAGTCAGTAACACCCCAGACCAAGTGTTAGCAGTGAAGAAGCGTCAACAAAAATACTGGAACATGCTAATCTCGTTTAAATTGATCCATGATCAGGAGAGAGCAGAAGAAATGTTGAAATCAATCTGTGCACACCATAGCAGAGATACCGGGACCATTATCAATGAAGGTTATTTATCTCAGAAAGAAATGTGAGCATCGGTCTGAGTGCTGATTCATGGGTCAGACACTACTCTACTGTTTTCAAACTTACCACATCAGCTGAAGTTGACAGAGGAGTAGCGAGAAATGTCCCCTGGAACTTCTGCATTGAAAAAGAAGAGATTTTGAACACAATTGCTAAATTAAAGAACTCGGGTGCAGCAGGCCCCGATTACTTATCCAACATTGTGCTAAAAAAACACAGAGCGACTTTCATTGTAACACTATTTGCCAAGGTTTCAGTCAAGAGGTCAATTCCAACATTGTGGCAATCGGCGGTAGTTGTGCCAATATTTAAAAAAGGCGATCGCACAGACCTAACAACTACCGTCCGATTGCGCTTCTTTATGTTATTGCCAAGTTATGTGCCTCCTTTTTACACCAAAGAATGTCCAAATGGGCTGAAGAAGCTGGCATGCTAGTCTGCAGACAAGCTGGTTTCACCAAAGGTGTAGGTGTGGAGTTGAATATCATGATGTTCAACCTGTTAAAGCTTGAAACAATCAAAAGAGGGAACACATTTGTTTCTCGGATTCATTGACCTCCGTCAGGCTTTTGACAGTGTTATTAGAGACACATTATGGAAGAAACTCGAGAAGTGGAAATGTCTGTTAGATCTTCTACAAGCAATAAGAGCGCTGCACTCTAATCCATATATAAGAATCAGGATAAATGGAGAAGGCAATCTCACCAAAAGAATAGCAACAGAAAAAGGTGTCAAACAAGGTTGCCCGCTTGCTGCCTTATTATTCAAGCTATATATGTCAGACTTACCAACGGCCCTTATAAAGTGTAACTCCTTTCCACCGAACATAAATGGACATCGGGTAACCTGGGCTATCTACGCTGATGACCTGGTGCTTTAAGACACTAGGCAAATAGGTCTCCAGAGACTATTGAGTAATCTGATAACGTATCTGAGGAACAACGACCTGCAGCTAAATGTCAAAAAATCGGAAATCATGGCTTTCGGATCAAATCTTGCGAAAAGAGGAAATCTCTTTAAATGGCATGCAGCAGGTGAACAACTAGAGAAAACCGAGTGTATTCGATATTTGGCCATCATGTTTAACAAATCCATTACAGAATGGCAATGGACTCATGATTTGAAAATCAGAATGAAAAACCTGACGCTTCAAGGTATGAAACTGCATTCTGATTATGTTAAATTCATGATCAAACCTGTTCTAATGTTCTATCGTCAGAAGGTGATAGCTACAATTAGGTTTGGGAGTGAAGCAGGTCTCAATATCAGCAGATCAGTGTGGGACACTTTGGAAGGTCAATTTTGGCACAAAGTTTTGTGCTTGCCCAGTTGTCTGCCAATCGATGCGATTCTATACGAACTTGGGCTGCAGCCAATGTTCGTAACTGCCCTATGCAAATCAGTCACCATGATGAGGAAAATGTCCCTGAAGACGTCAGCATCTCCGTATAAGATTTTCAATCTCAATGCTGATAGGCCACTTGATGCTTTGCTAAAGGATTGGATTGCGAAGATTCATGTCAAACTGGCTCATGTGAATATTGACATGGAAACATTACTAAATAATCCTTGTGCTGCAAAGAAAAAAAAATATATATTGCGACTGAATAGAAACACTGATCAGAAGAGGGAATTATGCTACTAATTTAGATCTGGGAAGTGAGGCTAGGGGAGTGAACATGATTGTAAAGTACTTGGAGAGGTTTCCTAGTAGGCCACCGTGACCAATTTCTGCGGTTGCGTTTAAATCTTTACCCAATGAAGGAAATGCTGTTCATCAGACATCAAGCAGATATTCTAAATAATCATTGTTGGTTCTGTGAAAATGCTGTGGAATCAGTAAAACATCTGGTTATTGAATGTTTAATGTTGAAACCTCAAAAAAGTTTGTTTCTTGTGAAATATGCCCCAAAAAATGATGATATGGAGTTGCAGTGGTTGGGACTTCTGTCTGGGAAAAACGTTGTTAGTCTGCGCAGTGGTACATTTTCTAGATAAGATTCTGAATATGTAATATGGCTGACTAAATGTGGAAACACAGGTCCTGATGTTTGATTCAAGTGTTGAATGTGAGTGAAATATATGTAAAATAAAGTTTTTAATAAACTAATAAATTTACAATTAAAAAAAATAACAAAAATGATGGATATTCACCATTACAAAAACGAAGGGAAGGTTGCTGGTACAGTGTGTCATGGGAGACCAAAAATCGTCCTATGGGTACTTCTGACCCTGAAAATACATGATATCAGAGGATTAGACCAACAAAAGATGATCTTGTAATTATCCTACCAGCAGTGCTCTTTCTGTGCTGTTTGGAAAGGTACCATCTCTGTACCTGCCACAGTTCCCAAGTTTGAGCAAAATATGATTTCCCATAGAGATCCCATGTTTCCTTAATTATATGCTAACTATTAGCTCCATAAAATATCATATGTCTGTCCATCAAGCCGTGTAGCGGGGCCTGGATTTCTCTTCTGTGGACATATTCTGCAATAAAACCTATTTACATTCTTCCAGGGCTGATGACCTGAGCATGTTGCCTTATCTCCTTGGGCAGATATACTACAACTCCGCCCCCTGGATTCATGTGGCCTTTTGTTGCAGGTCAAAATGGTTTTAGGCTCTAGGCCTTCCAAAAAACTGAATTCACTTTTAGGGATTTTAGAAAGTTCAGGTCCCTGGGTTATACGTTTGTTTACTCAGTGGACCTAATTAGACTTCTATGAAAATCTTCTCCCAGGCCCAGGCTTCGGCCCTTCATGGCACTGGTTAACTACAAAGAGATTGACGGAATGAGTCTGGCAAATGTAATGGAGGTGAACAGTGCTTAACCTTTGGGACTGAATTGGGGAAGTTCTCTGGGCTAGGCACATCTTGAAGTCTGTTCTTATGAAGAGCAAAAAATGATGCTTTTGAAATTGCTGCATTTTCCTTCCACATGAGACCAGCACCAATGTCTTGCATTAAGTACCATTTATTTTTCTCGTGGATCATGCCATCCATGTTCAACTTTACATTACAACATATCTTTAAATTACTCTGGCAATGGAGTTTTCAGCTTTAATATGTTCATTTGTCAATCGATCTGCCGAATGCACAGCGTTCTCCATAAATTAATTATTTTGGCAAAGATGTACTTCATTGCATCATTCATCTCTTTGAAAACGTTTACCTTCTGGCCCTGTTCTTTTGTCTGCCAGCCAACAGTTAGTGTTCCATATTTCTGCACCTTTGAGCCTAACCTAGCCTGATACAGGTAATCTATATCCTGGGGCTGAAAATACCCCACAGTGCATCTTAAAGATCATCTTTGTGGCCTTCTCTAAATCATTTTGAATGATCTTTAGACTACCTCTTTCTGGTGTCACTGATTGCATACTATACTTTAGCGGCCATGTTTTTGTATCATTGAGCAGAACAGTGCACCAGTGTTATAGGGTTGTAAAATGTGTTTAAATCAAATAAGGCGTATTTATATTCATTAACGGTACTCCTCATGAAGACTTTTTCTAGACCACCTTAATGCTTTACCCTTGTTCAACAGTGCATCTGCAAGATGACAATGATTGTATGCTTGTGCTTAGCTGCGTCAAATGCCAGTTTCATTTATTCTGAGCATGCTTCCACCATATGTTGATCTGTGTATGAGAGCTTGGGATTACATTGTCATTTTAAAGGAAACCATATAAAATCACTTCATCCATGCCTATCTAAATCACTTTGCTTAGTACTCATTGAAAAATAAACCCCCTCCTCCCCACTCAATGGACATGTCAGAAATTTAAACAGCGTTTTAGAAAATGCAGGCCACTGAACACTTCTGCATGTGAATCACTTACAAAATAAAAATGCATGTCTGCTAGATTCCCTTCAATGATGCTTCTGTTGCATTGCTGTGTAAAAGTGTAATTTTTTTTATTTTCAATGGGCAATTTATGTGCTGGAAAATGGGTAGCAGTTAATAATCCTTTCCCTTTGTCTTGAGCATTTCAGCACTAATAGTAGGATTCTGCTTGGTGGTGTAACCAGAAATGATTTTCATGACTTTATTTTTCTAGGCCAACTTCTCGCCAAAAGCATCTATCTGGATCACATATTTCTTGGCCAATAGAACCATGAGTCTTCACAGAAAACGCACTTGCCCCCCCCCATCGCTTGTTACCTGCAGCACACCGCAAGATTCATATGTTTCTGCTATTCTCTACCACATTTTCACCAAACCCCTATATGACGTTTTAGACAGCCATGGTATTTCTTACACCAGCTATGCAGATGATACCCAAATCCTCATTCCCCTCACAGGAGACTACTTAGCTGACTATGCCACACTTCACAGTGTGTACCAGACTAATAAGTCCTGGATGGCCTCTCAACGATGAAAACATTGAAATTCTTATTGTTGGCTCTGCAGCCTTGCTCACCATTGATGGTATCACGATCCATGTCTTCCCAACAGTGAACACACTGGGTGTACACTTAGATGCCACCCTCACCTTAACATGACAGGTCAATGCCATTGCATCCTCAGTGGCCAACACCACAAAATGCATCCATGCAGCAAACCATTCCTTTCCACCAACAGCTGCCTCACCATTGCCTGAGCTGTTATAGGATATTGATCTCAATTACTGTCTTGACTCAATTATTGCAATGCCTTATTTACTGGCACCTCAAGGCAAAACATCAATAAACTTCAAGTCATCCAGAACAGCACACTTGCCTGTAACTCCTGTTCTCCAGCATGAGTCTCTCATAGATTCACATGCTCATGAATAAAGATCACACAGCAGTACACATACACAACCACGGGAGGTGGCCAGGCTCAACAGAAGTAAAAACACTCACCCCTGGGACAGACTCATTACCTGCGACTCCTCCCTGGAATCCCTGTCGATGCAGTAGAACCATGTGAAGGTGTGCGTGGACCTCCACGTAGCAGTCCTGCATATGTTGAGCAGGGGCACACCAGAGAGAAATGCTGTCATTGCTACCATGGCTCTGGTGGAATGGGCTTCTCCAGCATGGGGTCTGGCATGGATTCACATGCTCATGAATAAAGATTACACAGCAGTACACATACATAACCACGTGACCATACACAACCACGGGACCACAACCACTCCAAGGAACAAGTTACTTACCTGTAACTCCTGTTCTCCAGCATGCGTCTCTCATGGATTCACATGCAAACCCTCACGCCTTTCCCTCTGTGGCTCTTCTTGGTTCATACTGGCACTTTACGTGCCACCAAATCTGAAGATGTCCAGGTGTGGAGGTATGACCCAAAGGGCAGTGATTGGTTTAGAGGAGAAATACAGTTTTCAAGCTAAAGTTAAACAGTTTTTTCTTTTACCAAGGATTCCCAGCCTGACGACGGGGAATATTCATGAGCATGTGAATCCATGCCAGACCCATGCTGGAGAAAAGGAGTTACAGGTAAGTATTGTGTTCCTTATCTACTACCCCTCCTCCTCAGTATTTACACCAATAAAAAAAGGCTGGTATTTAATCCATATCCCTTTAGAGTATCAATTTTCTCTTAATATCCATGCATATGAGTTTCTTTTGGCTGGCTCGCAGACAGATGGCCACCCTCTTAAGAACTGGTACCATTCTTCCCCTCAAGGAACAGGTTGGCAACAGTCGTTAAGATGAGGTCCGCTTCCCTCCACAGCATGGTCTCCCTCATTGGGGCCCGTCTACTGCCTTTTCCACCGATGAAGGCCTGGGTAGGCCTCACTTACAGTGCTCTACTATTAATCCAAAATGGGTCCAAAGGAACGCAATCTATTCCATTCTCTTTTCTGTTATCATTTCTACTTTCTCTCCTTCAGCCAGCCACCCAATAAATTAGTGTCTCTCCCAGGATCTAAGGGTTTTCACTGTTCTAGATTAGAAACCACTCCCTTCAGAGGTATGTAGAATTTCTCTAATCTAATTGAACAATGTATGTTATTGGACAGTGTTCCACATGTGACAGTACACTATACATCCTTTCTGTGCTCATTGGGCATGTGAATGAAGAGGGCAGACTGATGGGAATAACTTCCAAATCCAATTTCCCTCCTGTTTGATGTGATGTCATCAGAGATATTTTGACATTAAACAGTTGTAACTTTCCAAAAAAATCATATTCCTCATGTGTGAATGTAACTTATTGGTTCATCAAGTTGCTCTAACTTGGACAAATCAAATATTGCAGTTTTCATCTTGACATGAATGTGTGTACTCCATGTTTGTCTTTTTCGGTCTGATACTTTTACACAAAATGTATTTTCCCAGCTCAGAATAACAGGTGCGCTGGCACGGACGCTAGGGTGTGTAACTCATTGGTGTGTGCCATTTTCTGCATGAAAATATACACATTTGCCTAATTAGCATAATGAAATAAACATAAAATATTGTTTCACTTTCAGCTGATGGAACTTTTCACCCAGAACATGTTAAAAACAAAATGGGTCTCAGAGACATTTCCTTTGAAAGTTACAAGCAATATTCTGATTCAGAAGGCATTTTTATATTTTTCATAAGCTTAAGTGACATCTGCAGTTCTTCTGGTTGGAAACAAAACATCTGGTGTCGTTAGTCAGGCTCCCGGTGTGGCAGTTTGCCACCTTCTTGGAGAACACTGTGGAAAACACGATGTGTTGAATTTCAAGCCAGGCATTGTCCGAGCTGTCGTGCTGTGCAGGGGTGATGCGTTAGGTATAGTGATGGGCTTCGGGTTGCATGTGTCCCGACCAGCTCTGGGGAGAACATTTTTCTGGAGTTGCAACCAGAGGGTTACGGGGTTGTGAGGATAGGGACCCAAGCATATTTGAATCAGGGGAGGTGTGCCCTCTGAGAGGGGTTTTCGGCTGCTTATTCAGACACAACGACCTTTCCCCCTATCATGTGCCTGAAAATTCACGTTGTCTGAAGACCTTGTAATACAAATTTATATGTCGAGTGCTTGAGTATTATACACTGCTGTCACTGCTGCAATGTGGGTCCAATTCCATGACATCATGGTGCATTCTAAACTTATTTTAAAATGTAAGGGGGATATTCTGGAAGGTCAAAGATGGAAAGAGAGCATTATTACATTAAAATGGGGGTCTCTATAGAGTTAGGTTTGTGTCACGTGTTGGGTAAATAGTATTGTGCATTTTTAAAACTGAGCAGTATAAATGTGTTGCGTATTTGTTTGCACCGGCAATTTTGACATGCTTGAAATTCTCAATACAATCACAAGCTCATATTCTGATTGCCATTCACAAGGGGCAGGAGATGGCATCCTTTCGTTGCTTATACATAGTGTTTACAATTTATACAGAACAGGACTGCAAGACTTGTCCTTGGCCTCAAGCCCAGGGATTGTATTTCTCCAGCTCTGAAATCTCTTCACTGGCTCCCTATGGCTGCAAGGATCAACTTCAATACCCTCTGCATTGTTCACATGGCTTTCTGGGATCTGGGGTTGCTCCACCTCCAACTTTCTCTTTCAAAACATCTTCCTTCTCGAGCTCTCTGCTCATTCACCTCCAACTCTCTGAGCCAGACGCTTCTCCAAGCAGTGAGTTGGGTGCAGATCTATCTCCTTGGCTGGGGCCTCCCTCTCAAACTTGAGCAGAACCACCTCCAGTTCCAGAAGCAACTCAAGACCTTCCTTTTTGCTTCAGCTTTCTCTCTTCCTTTGCCCTGCTGATGCACTTGACTGCTCTGCGCACTGGTCACCTGGTCACCCTCTGAACTCGGGCCCAGGCTCCTGCATGTCCAGTTGCCCTTGCACTGCCTCCGTGCTTCCCAGCACTTAAGGGTCAGTATCTGCAACCCTACAGTCCCTTCTCTCTGCACTTATGAGACACCCCCTGCCTGCACTTATGAGTTAACTGCACTCCCACCCCGTTTCCCCTGGCACTTCCCACCTTTCCTCTTCCCCGCACTTGCACGATCTGAATGACACAAGGCCTTGCAAGATCGTTATGTTGTCCTCCTTTGTTTCCCCCTCCTTGTCTTGTCACACCTAGAAGCACTTGTGAACAGGTGCATTATAAATGACACATCACATCATATATCCAGGCAGAAATGGGGAACTCTTCCCCCCTGATCAGGCACATGTTAATTGCTCTGCATTATTATGCAGGGGCACATAAATGAAGTAGCTAAAGACCCCCATTGCCCAGTGAAAAGTTAAGCAACCCCATACTTCGTTCCTTCACTCTAAAGCAGTTTTACTGGTCTTTTACTATCGTACATTCCCAGCCTGGGAATGCTAGCACCTCACCCCTCTCCCCCGTCCCCTCAACCAACATCCTGGGCTCATACAAAAGAAGCCCCCCTAAGTTAGGGCAGTCACCAGTTTTCTTAACACCTGTCACTCACCAATGACTAAAACTTTGCAATTGCTCTCACTACTTTTAAACTTATTTGAATTCCCACACATCAAGATACATATCGTGCACAGTGCACATGACTCCCAGTTCACTCTACTCTCCTCTCCCCAGGAACCTCTAGGCCCTCTGACCGAACATCCTCCAGCACTGCCATCCTTCTTTGCAGTCATCCAACAGATGAAGTGAGTGTCAGTCGCTGCTTTCACCTCCACCTTTATCTCCCCTTCCACCCTTGCCTCCTACTCTACCACTGACTCTGTCCTCTCTAACCTTCACCTTGCTATCACTAATACCCTCGACATTCTTGCCCCCGTCATGAGGATCGGCCGGAAACTGGACTCCAAATGTAACAGCTGGTATGACTCCGATCTAGCCTCTCTGAAACGCAAGGCAAAGGCAAACCTCGGATTCATACTCTGACAAACTGGCCCACTCCAGAGACAGTACTGGTCCTCTGTCCACTCCAAAAAGAGTGTTTGACTTCCAAGCCTGCATCGCTGGTGTCACCAGGGACTCAGCTGAACTCTTCAAAATCTGCAAAGAACTCGCCAATCCATCTGCAGCCTCTACCCCTCACCCCTTCCCTCTCTGGCCCTCTGCACCGCACTGGCCTCCCATTTCACATCTAAAGCTCTGGTCATCCTGAGCTCACTGTCCTACACCCCACTCCTACTCTTCACTCTGCTCCCTTGGCCTCTCCCCACCCCCCATCCTTTCCTCCGTCTCACCCATTACACCAGATGAGGAAGTAGTCCACTCTATGAAGGCCTCATCCAAAATGGTGTCCATCTGCTCCTCCAGATCTATCAAGGACAACATCTTCTCTCTCTCCCCGGCTATTGCCGACTTCTTTAACCAATCCTTAGCCTCTGGCTCTTTCCCTCAAGCACTCCCTGGTGCACTGTCTCCTGAAAAAGCCTTCTGCTGACCCCTCTTGCCCTGCTAACTATCGTCCCATCTCCATTACCCCTTTCCTGTGCAAACTCCAGGAGAAGTTGGTCGTCCCCCCCACTCACCCATCAGACCAAACTTGCAGGTTGCCTTCATGACCACCAATACGGATTTTGGGCATCCAGAGGCCCGGAAACTGCTCTCCTGAACACCCGTGAAGATCTGCTTGCTAATCTTGACTCTAACTATGCGGCTATTCTAATTCTCCTCTATCTCTTTGACACAGTCAACCATTCTATCCTCATAAAAAGCCTCCAAGACACCCTAGGCATCATAGACCGGGCACTTAAAAGGCGGTCCTCCTTCCTTACCAATCGCCCCTCCCAGGTGCACCTGGGGCATTTTTCCTCCCCCACCTCACTCTCTGCCGGTGGTGTTCTGCAGGGCTATATCCTCACTCCTTGACTTTTCAACACCTATCTTGCCCACCTAATTTCCTCTTTCTCTCCTCACTTAGTGTTACGCATGACACACAACCACACAACTTTCCTTGAAGCTCCCCTCTACCCCTACCCTCTTCTCCTCCCACATCCATGACTGCCTGTCTGCTATCCAGTCATGGTGTGCTTCCAACAATCTCTGTCTTAATGCCAATAATACCGAGAATCTTTTCATCGGTACTCCTGTTCCCCGTTTCCCTCCTTCTCTCTAGCCCCCCTCCTTCTCCTTCTACCAAGGCCAAAAACCTTGGGATCATCTTTGACTCCGCTCTCTCCTTTACTCCTCACATCCTGGACCTTGCCAAGAAGGCCCAGTTCCAGCTTCACCCCCTCAGAGGTATTCTCCCTTTTCTTGCCTTCCCCCAGAGGCTCAACATCTCTAGAGCTCTGGTCCTCTCCTGGCTGGACTACAGCAATAGCCTCTTCCTTAATCTTCCCCTCGCCTTCCTTCAACTGATCCAGAATAGGTATGCAAGACTTATTCTTGGCCTCAAGCCCAGAGACCAAATCTCCACAGCTCTATAATCTCTCCACTGGCTTCCGTTGGCTGCAAGGATCAAATTCAAGACCCTCTGCATCATCCACCAGGCTTTCTGGGGCCTTGGACCACACAATCTCCAGCTCTCTCTCTCTGAATACTGTCCTTCCAGATCCCTTCGCTCTTCCAGTTTCAACTCTCTGCTGATCAAACGCTTCTCCAAGCAGAGAGCTGGGGGCCAATCTCTTTCCTCGGCTGGTGCCTCCCTCTCTCCGTCTTGATCCTGACCACCCTAAATTCTGGAAACAACTAAAAACCTTATATTTCACCACCTTCTTCTCTCTCTCCTTCTCTCCACTGCTAACTGCCCCACTGTCACTGGCGGCCTGGTCCCTCATGTGTCACACAGGTTTCAAGCCCTCTGCCCAGTTGCCACCAGCACCTCCCTCAGCACTGCCCTCTGGGCCTACACGTGACTGCCAGGCGGCAAACATCCATCCTGTCCTGGGACATTTTCGCCCCGGCGCTTAACCTGTGGCCTCCCCATAGGCACCCTTTAGCACTTCCCCTCTGGGGGGTCCCACCAGCACTTACCCTATCCTGCTTTTCACAACCCATGCCCCCGTCTCTCCCACACCCAATCTACTGCACTTGTACGTTCCGAAAGTCACAAGGCCCAGCAGGACCGTTGTTGTTTTAGTATGTATTTATTGTTACTGTTATTTATTTACTCCTCTGTTCCCTTCCCTTCTCCTTGTGGCGCCTTACAAATGCCAAACAAAATAAAATAAAAATATCTCACCACCTCTTAAAAAGCGGCACAAGCTCAGGACACTATCAATGCAACCTAGCCACCAGATAGACAAAGATTTACAACTGCATGGATGCTTTTTACATCTCAGTGAGAGGACCCATTCGTAGCTAGTCTTCCAACAGATTGACCCTTGTGTTTTATCCCCAAAAATGTCACCCAGCCAACATGCCACCAGGAAATAGTTAAAGCATTCTCCTCCCAAGAAAGCAAGAAATGGGAAACATCCTCTCAACACCACGCCCCCCATACATCTATGGTTTCCCTTCCTATTCACATCACTCACCATCCACTTTTCTACATCAGTCCACCCAAAACACAGGATCACCTTTACGGGATCATTATAACCCACCCTAAACCCCTCCTCTACAGCCAAGATCCTCAAAGGATGGAACCCTCAGCACTTCAGCCTCAACTCCACCTTGAACCCAGCAGCATTTTGACTGCAGCCCTCCCCAAATGCAGCTTCATAAATCCTCTACCCCAACTGAATCAGGTCTCTTCAACCAACACCCTTGCAATACGCATAGGTGATAGATGGTCTCACTCTCCTGGGTATTTACTTCAGCATCACACAGTGACGTGTTCGTCCTATTATAACTTGACCCAAGGAATGTATAACGGGGTCATTGAGACAGTGGAGATAGCTTTTTATCTCGGATTTCTACACATCATCAGAGTATTAAACGTTACGACAGGGATACAAGCTTCCACTATAATGAGGAAAAACCATGCCTTTATCATCTGACCTCGCTTGCAGCACAGTCAGCTCCTTTTGCTTCTGGGTCGCTGTTTATGGATGCAGTGACAGGTGGCCATTTGTTGCCTCAGGATCTCTGTGTGCTGGGTCGTGGAGGTGGGCTTTCTGAGGGTTCACCTGTCCTGGGTGTTGTGTCGCACTCCTGATTGATCCTGGACAGTTGTCGTGCCATCACTCTCATGTTAGATTTATATGATCAAGTGCTCATCACTACCCACTGGCAATCACACTACGTGCAGTCTGGGGACCCCGCTTCCATTCTCAAAGCTGCGATTTCTGACCAGAACTAAATATTTCTCTGGGGGTGCTTTCATAAATGACAGTTACTGAATGGAGCTGCACGTGTCATGTTTCTCAAGCAGATGTGGCTCTCCTGTGGCGCATTGATTCAATGCTCAGATAAGCTTTACTGGTTTGATCTTTTCAAGACCTAGTCCTCCATGCAACTTGGCTTTACAAAATTCAAGCACTTTCTCCCATCTCCTGCTGTAGCATCTGATTGGCGACTGAACTATCCTCAAGGGGTCTAATGGGTGTGCACGGTGGCGGTTACTCCTGACCTTTCTTACCTGTCGGTTACTCCTTGTGAAGAAGACCGGTAGGGGGTGTCTGCACTTCTGCTCTCTATATGGTAGAAGAGAGGCACAGAAGACCCCAGCCAAGATTCTTTATTACGGTAGCAATGGACGAGCAATCAAGGCCTAGCTTCTCAGGAGGTGATGCAGGCTGGTTCTTAAGTACAGTGTAGTCCCCAAGCCCCCACAAAGGAATGTCCACACACTGTATTGGTTAGAACACAGTCTTTATATAATCAATATTCAAGGTTATGTACACTTATCATAATAACTCACTTTGTACTTAGGAAAATCAACAATGGCAAATATATACAATTCTAAAGTGGTACCACCCTTTGTATTAGATCTCATTAAAGTGCATCAACAATACTGTAACAATGTCACACAGATCAATAGAGTGAAACCAGCAATAGAGAGAGGAGAGAAAATAAGATGGTTGAGCAATAGGCAGAATACTGGCCCCTACCACTAGACACAGTTCTGTGTGGAGATCCCCCCACCTGGGCAACCTGTAAAATAAAGATATAGCACAAGCCCAGTCCATATATTGTTCTGCAAGTCTTATTCCCTCCTATAATGTTTTTACCCCCCCCAATGTACCTGGTGGAGTCGAGTTCTTCGAAGAGGCGTCGACAGATCCTTCTTGAGCGACCCCCTTTCAAGCGGGAGTCACGGATCGTCGAGAGGCGTCGAGAAGCGTCGAGGAACTCGGTGTTCAGCGACGGGGAATCGACGGCCCTTCTTGAATGCCTTCCCTTTCAAGTGGGAGACACGGGGCGTCGAACGTCCGTCGACAAACAGGGTAGAACGGCGTCGATGAGGCGGCAGCTTCGTCCGAGTGGTGCTCGTCGGCGTCGGAGCGTCGGCGTCCTGCAAGGCAGAGGCGTGCGGGGCACCTCGGTGACAATAGTTCTGGACTGCAAAGATTGTGGAGACGGAGGCCCAGCAAGGGCGTCGAGTCGTTCGAGTCTTTGTGGTCTTCGGGTGGCGGGAAACCCACCGGCAGGTTTCTCCTCAGCACGTTGGTCGTTCTCGACTTTCTCCGGCAGGATAAAGCGGTCGACGGTGCGGACAAGGGAGTCCTTCGATTCGAATGTTCTTAGGCAAAGGAGCAGACGGCTCCGGTCGTCGGCGGCACAGCATCAAGTGGTTCCCACGGCTGGGCAACACAACTTCGACGGGCCTCCAGCGGTTACACAAACCTGCAAACCCTGGTCGACGGCAATGGACTTCGACGGCGGCGATGTCCGGGTGCTTCACTTCGATCTCCTCGGTGGTCCCGTCTCGGGTCGGCAGCCTTTCGAGGGTCTGTCTTCCAGGGCGCTTCGGCGAAGATGAAGCGGTGCTCGATGGTCCCTCGGAGCACGGGAAGAGGGCACCTTACCAGGTCCTCTCTCGGGTCAGTCTTCGACGATTTCGGCAGCCTTCGGATCGGTCGAAGCAAATGCAACAGCAAGTCTTCTTCTTCCAGCTGGACGTCGAGGATCAGCAGTTCCAGTTACTCTTAGAGTGGATAGTCAGCTCCAGAACGCTTGTGAACGCTTCTGAACGTTCCCTGAACCAACTACCAGTGGTGAGAGGTCCCCAGATATGCTATTCTGTCTCTCACCCACACTGCTGGCACACACTCAGCAGCCAATCATACAGAAGGGCATTCATGCAGTCAGTCAGCCAATCAGGCACACAGTGCATTCAGGCCACACTCCTCCCTTTCAGACACTCACAACAAGGAATGTGGATTGGGACAAGTACCCAGCCATTCAACACTACACACTGCATTCAGGCCAGTTTCGGGCAGGGCTGTCTCAGTCTTTGTCTCTCATGCCAGAAACCAGACAACCACAACAAGGAGTGTATATTGGTCACACACTCCATTCACCCAGGTCCCACCCACAGGAGGTACCCACAACATACAGTCACTGGGAAGGCTCCAGTCAGTCTAGCTGGGCCTTCACAACAACACCATATATGGAACTTCCGCCCAACAGCCAGTCAGGGGGAAGGGACAGAGTCAGTCAGGGCTTCCCAGGACTTTGGGAAACAAGGTAACAGGCAATAGAAAGCAAGAGGCCACAGGGGCCATCTTGTTTCCTATCAGGAATCAACTGATCCCAATGGCAGGGCCTGGGTATCCCAAAATGGAGGACACCCAGAGCACCTGTCAAATTCAGCATGGAGCTGCCACCAGCCCATACCCTGCTCTGTGGGCCACCCACAGGTGCCCAAAAACATACACTAGGGGCACAGGGTTGTAACCCTACCCATGGGTGCCATAAGGGTATCCCATGGGTCTGTTCACCAAACCAAAAGAGAGAGCTGCACTGCCAGGAGTCCCACATGGACTCCTGGGCAGAAAACATGACAGAACACACAATAAAAAGCAGTAAAGGACAAGGGTTTAGAGGCCCTGTCCCTCTGATGCATTTCCAGCATCACAGTCGCCCCCCCCAGACTGAGGTGGAGGGTGTCTAATCTCCCACGGGATAGACACCCTCATCCAGACGGTCAACATACCTTCTGGAAAGGCCATCTGCATTATCGTGACTCTTCCCTGGTCTGTGCTCTATGGTGAAGTCTAGCCCTTGCAGGCTAATGGACCACCTGAGCAATTTCGGATTCTCACCCATCATTTGCATAAGCCACTTCAGGGGCTTAGGATCTGTTTGGACCTTGAAGGTAGACCCCGCAAGTTAGGGCCTAAAACACCTAAGGCTCCAAACTATGCTAAAACACTCATTTTCAACAGTAGCCCACCTAAGTTCTCTACCCTTGAGTTGTCTACTGATGAATATGATAGGATGTTCTCTCCCTTTGTCATCTAACTGGGACAAGACAGCTCCAATTCTGGTGTCGCAGGCATCCGTCTGGACGATAAAGTGTCGGCTGTAGTCAGGCGCACACAACACAGGTGCCCTACACAGACTTTCTTTCAAGCCATCAAAGGCCCTCTGACAGTCTTCGGTCCAATTAACCTTCCTAGGCTGTTTGGGTGAAGTTAGAGCTGTCAGGGGTGCAGCTATGGTTCCATAGTCTGCCATGAAATTGCGATAGTACCCAGTGAGGCCCAAAAAGGCTCTCACTTGGGTTTGAGTAGTGGGAGTCTCCCAGTTCTGTACATCCTGTACTTTACTGGAGAGAGGTTGGATTTGACCCCCTCCTACCTCATGACCAAGATAGGTAACTTTCCCCTGAGCTATCTGGCACTTGGTGGCCTTGATAGTGAGGTTAGCTCTTTTCAAGGCCTGCAACACCTTATCCAGATGTGTCAAATGCTCTTCCCAGGTGGAACTGTAGACGGCAATGTCGTCTAAGTAAGCCACACAAAAGGCTTCCAGCCCACTGAGCGCATGGTTGACCAATCTCTGGAAGGTGGCAGGGGCATTCTTCAACCCAAAAGGCATGACCCTAAACTGGTAGAGTCCCTCAGGTGTTGAGAAGGCCGTCTTTTCCTTGGCATGGTCCGTCAGAGCTATTTGCCAATAACCTGAGGTAAGGTCAAAGGTGCTCACAAATTTGGCAGCACCTATGGTGTCCACGAGCTCATCAGCCCTGGGCAATGGGTGCACGTCAGTTTTGGTGACGGCATTGACTCCTCGGTAGTCCACACAGAACCTCCAATCCTTGGTACCCGCCTGGGAACTTGCCTTGGGGACAAGGACCACTGGACTGGACCAGGGACTGGTTGAGGGTTCAATAACACCCAGATCCAACATCTTGGCGACCTCAGCCTGGATGTGGTTCTTGACGGTATCTGACATACGGTAGCACCTGCTTTTGACAGGCACACTGTCACCAGTGTCAATTTCATGCCTACACCACGGTGTAAGGCCTGGCGTCAGTGAAAACAGAGAGGCATACTGTTGGAGTAAAGCCCTGCAGGCCCTCTGTTGCTCTGTTGTCAAATCCGGAGAGAGATGTACTCCCTCCACTGAGCCATCCTGAGGGTTGCTATGCAGCAAATCAGGAAGGGGCTCACTCTCATCCTCTTCTTGCCCTGAAGCTAGCAAGAGACATGAGACTTCTGCTCGTCGGTGGAAAGGCTTGAGCCTGTTGACATGGAATATCTGAGGGGCTACCCCAGAGGCTCCCATGTCAACCAGATAATTGACTTCGCCCATCTTGGAGATGATCCTGAAGGGTCCAGTCCACTTGTCTGCCAGAGCGCTAGGCTTGGTAGGCTCCATCACAAGGATTTCCTGTCCCGGAGTCCAATCCACTTGCGAGGCTTTAAGGTCATGCCAGTACTTATTCAATTCCTGGCTGGCCTTGAGATTTGCTGTTGCCTGACCCATCATCTGTGTCATCCTCCGTCTGAGGCCTAACACATAGTCCCCCACTTGCTTGGCGGGACCTGGAGGGGTGGCTTCCAAGCCTTCTCTGATCAAGGCGAGGGGCCCCCTCACGGGATGTCCAAAGAGTAACTCAAAGGGGCTGAAACCAACACCCTCTTGAGGTACCTCTCTGTAAGAAAACAGCAGGCATGGCAGGAGGAGATCCCATTTCCTCCTTAGGGGTTCTTCCAAAGCCCCTAGCATGCCCTTGAGAGTTTTATTAAATCTCTCAACCAGACCATTGGTCTGGGGGTGGTAAGAGGTGGAGAACTTGTAGGTTACCCCACACTCTTTCCACATGGTTTTCATGTAACTAGACATGAAGTTGGATCCTCTGTCAGAAACAACCTCCTTGGGGAATCCAACACGGGTGAAAATGCCCAGGAGAGCCCTGGCAACCACCTTGGCAGTAACAGTCCGAAGGGGTATTGCCTCAGGGTACCTGGTGGCATGATCTACCAAGACCAGGATGAACCGATGTCCACCTGAAGTGGGAGGGTCAAGGGGACCGACGATGTCGATGCCCACCCTCTCAAATGGTGTGCCAACCACTGGCAATGGCTGCAGTGGGGCAATGACACTACCTCCAGTCTTGCCAGACAACTGACAAGTTGGGCAGGTCCTGCAGTGGGACTCCACCTCTACTCCCATCCGTGGCCAGTAGAAATGGGCAGAGAGCCTCTGCTTAGTCTTCTTGGTCCCAAGATGACCAGCCAAGGGAACCTCATGCGCAACTGCAGTAGGAAGGGCCTGTAAACCTGGGGTACCACCAACCTCTTGAGGGCACCAGGTTCAGGCTTAGTGGGCTCACTAACAAGGAGCTCACCCTCCCAATAAATCCGGAATGTCCTAGGCACTTCTCCTTGTGCCTGGGACAGGGCCTGTTTCCTCAGTCCCTCGAGAGAGTGGCACTCTCTCTGTCCCTTACAGAAGTCTGCCCGGGAGGGTCCCCCTTCAGCTAACAAGCATTGAAGGTCGGGATGATCCTCCGGGTTGAGAACCTCTCCCACAGGAGAGTCTTCTGTCTCTTCTCCCACAGGAGTTGAGTTTGGGTTTTCCACTGGACCCAGCCCGTCCGGAGCATGGATCCCAATGGGTGCTGTCGGAACAGCAGGAAGAGAAGGTGTTCCCTCCACAGAGGTGGCCTTCTTGGTCTTCCTTCTTCTTGACTTCGGCCTCGCCTTTGGCTCGGGTACCTGACCCACAGCCAGACCCGGTGTCACCTGTGACCTAGTGACTGCAGCAGCAGTCATGGGAAGACCATCCGAGATCAACCCCAACTCTACTAGATCATTTCCTAACAGAATGTTAGCAGGGACATTGTCCTGAACCAGGACAGAAGCTTTGCTGTCTTGTCTCCAATCATGAGTGTGACTAAGGCTACAGGTGATAATTTGGGAGGCCCACCAGCTAACCTGGTGGTTCGCAGAGGAGCACCTACATAGTCCTCTGGCTTGAGCAGGGTCCTGTCCACCACTGTCATGCTTGCCCCAGTGTCTCTCAAACCAGTAGAAGGCTGGCCATTCAAGAGGACACTTCTCAAAAACCTACGGGTGTTCTGTGGGATAGTCGCCAGTACTTCTGCATACTGGTCCCAGGCCCCAAGGGACACTAAGGAAATCTCTACCGGAGCACCAAATGTGATCCCGGTAGAGGAGGGGAGGACAGTGGCCTCCACCTCAGACACGGGGTAAGGGTAGGTCAGGCTGACAGCCTGTACTCCAAGTGCCTTACCTTTACACTTGGAGTCACCCCTTTTGTGATCCAGAGCCCCACAGTCCCAACAAGCGCCGGGAGTGCGGGGCACGGTACTGGAACCACTGCGAGCCTGCTTTGCAGCAGGTGGACCACTACTCATATTCCCACCCACAGATGACTTATCCCCACTAGATTTTTGGGTCTTGGGAGAGGAAGGTTTAGGTTTAAACGACTGTGACTGCTTGTGGGACTCCTCAGCTTTCTGAGAGACCCCCTTTTCTTTGTCCTTGTCCTTCCCAGTGGAGTCCTTAGGGGACACCCGGTGGGAGACCCACTTGTCAGCCAACCTAGCCAGCTTAAAGGGGTCCAAAATGTTCTGGTCAGCCACATACTGACGCTGCTCTGGTGAACAGGCTTCAGAAAAATGCTCAAAAAACAAGAGGTGGGACAATTCAACAAAAGTCTTAACCTTGTATCCATCGATCCACCCCATCATGTTCATGTGCACAGCACTCACCCAGTCAACCCAAGACACATTCTCTCTTTTCTTAAAATCCCTGAACCTTCTAAGGTATTGGGTAGGTGTCTTGCCAAACTTGGCAATAAAAGCAGACTTCATACACTCATACTGACCCCTTTCTTCCACACTCAGCTTCAGAATACAGTCATATCCAGATTGAGGCACTCTGCTTAACAAACACTTAGCCCAATCTCTTTTATCAACATCATGAATCGCACAAGCCATTTCAAACGCTTCAATCCATTGGAGGATATCTGAACCCTCCACAAATACACCAACCAAATCTTTCATAAACCTGGTGGCTGGGGACCTGACACTCTCACTGGTTTTAACTGAAGTCTCCACTCTAGCTTTCTCTAGCTGGATTCTCTGACATTCAGTGTCCTGGCTCTTGAGTTCAAGGTCCCTATTTCTGAGTTCAAGATCCCTATTCTTGAGCTCCACTTGTTGAGCCAACTCCTCTTTCTTAACTTCAGCATCTATTTCCAACTTGCGGTATTCAAAGGCCAATTTCATCCTTAATAACTCAAGCTCCAAGGAATTGCTGGGGTTTGGAACAGAGGCAGCAGGAATGGCGGCATTCCCAGAAACAGATTCAGCAGAAACCCCAGGGGCAGAGTCCTCATTGGTTGCATTCCCCCCTCATCAAGAGTTTCACCATCAGTCTGGTAGTCCACCAGGGCAGCTATCAGCTCAGCCCTAGACTTATCCATAAAGTCTAACTCTCTGGCTTCACAAGCACTCTGGAGAGCCTCCAAGCTCATCCGAGTCAATTTGCCATTTGCAATAGACTCCATTGTTTGTAATGCAGTTATCTTGTACACAACTAAACCTTAATTTAATAAAGTGCGGATATCTTTTGTAAGTGGCACGGTTATACACTGATTCTTAAAACCATAAGCATCCCACCGCTGCCACCAGTGTGAAGAAGACCGGTAGGGGGTGTCTACTTCTGCTCTCTATATGGTAGAAGAGAGGCACAGAAGACCCCAGCCAAGATTCTCTATTACGGTAGCAATGGACGAGCAATCAAGGCCTAGCTTCTCAGGAGGTGATGCAGGCTGGTTCTTAAGTACAGTGTAGTCCCCAAGCCCCCACAAAGGAATGTCCACACACTGTATTGGTTAGAACACAGTCTTTATATAATCAATATTCAAGGTTATGTACACTTATCATAATAACTCACTTTGTACTTAGGAAAATCAACAATGGCAAATATATACAATTCTAAAGTGGTACCACCCTTTGTAGTAGACCTCATTAAAGTGCATCAACAATACTGTAACAATGTCACACAGATCAATAGAGTGAAACCAGCAATAGAGAGAGGAGAGAAAATAAGATGGTTGAGCAATAGGCAGAATACTGGCCCCTACCACTAGACACAGTTCTGTGTGGAGATCCCCCCCACCTGGGCAACCTGTAAAATAAAGATATAGCACAAGCCCAGTCCATATATTGTTCTGCAAGTCTTATTCCCTCCTATAATGTTTTACCCCCCCAATGTACCTGGTGGAGTCGAGTTCTTCGAAGAGGCGTCGGCAGATCCTTCTTGAGCGACCCCCTTTCAAGCGGGAGTCACGGATCGTCGAGAGGCATCGAGAAGCGTCGAGGAACTCGGTGTTCGGCGACGGGGAATCGACGGCCCTTCTTGAATGCCTTCCCTTTCAAGCGGGAGACACGGGGCGTCGAACGTCCGTCGACAAACAGGGTAGAACGGCGTCGATGAGGCGGCAGCTTCGTCCGAGCGGTGCTCGTCGGCGTCGGAGCGTCGGCGTCCTGCAAGGCAGAGGCGTGCGGGGCACCTCGGTGACAATAGTTCTGGACCGCAAAGATTGTGGAGACGGAGGCCCAGCAAGGGCGTCGAGTCGTTCGAGTCTTTGTGGTCTTCGGGTGGCGGGAAACCCACCGGCAGGTTTCTCCTCAGCACGTTGGTCGTTCTCGACTTTCTCCGGCAGGATAAAGCGGTCGACGGTGCGGACGAGGGAGTCCTTCGATTCGAATGTTCTCAGGCCAAGGAGCGGACAGCTCCGGTCGTCGGCGGCACGGCGTCAAGTGGTTCCCACGGCTGGGCAACACAACTTCGACGGGCCTCCAGCGGTTACACAAACCTGCGAACCATGGTCGACGGCAATGGACTTCGACGGCGGCGATGTCCGGGTGCTTCACTTCGATCTCCTCGGCGGTCCCGTCTCGGGTCGGCAGCCTTTCGAGGGTCTGTCTTCCAGGGCGCTTTGGCGAAGATGGAGCGGCGCTCGATGGTCCCTCGGAGCACGGGAAGAGGGCGCCTTACCAGGTCCTCTCTCGGGTCAGTCTTCGACGATTTCGGCAGCCTTCGGGTCGGTCGAAGCAAATGCAACAGCAAGTCTTCTTCTTCCAGCTGGACGTCGAGGATCAGCAGTTCCAGTTACTCTTAGAGTGGAGACTCAGCTCCAGAACGCTTCTGAACGTTCCCTGAACCAACTACCAGTGGTGAGAGGTCCCCAGATATGCTATTCTGTGTCTCACCCACACTGCTGGCACACACTCAGCAGCCAATCATACAGAAGGGCATTCATGCAGTCAGTCAGCCAATCAGGCACACAGTGCATTCAGGCCACACTGCTCCCTTTCAGACACTCACAACAAGGAATGTGGATTGGGACAAGTACCCAGCCATTCAACACTACACACTGCATTCAGGCCAGTTTCGGGCAGGGCTGTCTCAGTCTTTGTCTCTCATGCCAGAAACCAGACAACCACAACAAGGAGTGTATATTGGTCACACACTCCATTCACCCAGGTCCCACCCACAGGAGGTACCCACAACATACAGTCACGGGGAAGGCTCCAGTCAGTCTAGCTGGGCCTTCACAACAACACCATATATGGAACTTCCACCCAACAGCCAGTCAGGGGGAAGGGACAGAGTCAGGGCTTCCCAGGACTTTGGGAAACAAGGTAACAGGCAATAGAAAGCAAGAGGCCACAGGGGCCATCTTGTTTCCTATCAGGAATCAACTGATCCCAATGGCAGGGCCTGGGTATCCCAAAATGGAGGACACCCAGAGCACCTGTCAAATTAAGCATGGAGCTGCCACCAGCCCATACCCTGCTCTGTGGGCCACCCACAGGTGCCCAAAAACATACACTAGGGGCACAGGGTTGTACCCCTACCCATGGGTGCCATAAGGGTATCCCATGGGTCTGTTCACCAAACCAAAAGAGAGAGCTGCACTGCCAGGAGTCCCACATGGACTCCTGGGCAGAAAACATGACAGAACACACGATAAAAAGCAGTAAAGGACAAGGGTTTAGAGGCCCTGTCCCTCTGATGCATTTCCAGCATCACACTCCTGACCTTTCTTACCTGTCAACAACTGAAGCACACAAAGTGTATGTTCTTTAAAGGAGTCTGCCTGATTTTCCAGCATTACCATGAATACAAGGTACTAATTCGAATCCAATCTATCTGATGAACTGGCCTCGTAGCTTTGCAAAAAGCCTGCCGGTCGAACCATATCTTTATCGACACCCCTACTCCATGCTTCATTTTCTTATTTTATTGTTAATGCTTTGAATATTTTGATGTTACTAAGGTGGAACGTGGAACTTTGCTTGTAAGCTGTTCACTGTTGGCTCATAGACTTATCGGTTTGGTTGTTCAGTTCAGCATCTGTCCTCCGCACATTCACTTCCCTCTTGTTTTTCTTATGCATACATCTACACAAATCCAACTTTTGGTGCTGACACTTCTGTCAGTTGGCTTGGAAAACCAATTATCTGCCTTATTACAAGGGGGGTTTCTTACAAACTAAGCTGGTCAAAAGCCTCCATGTCACTAGGGGGCCTGCCTAAGCACCTCTCAAGTCCATCACACTAGCACACACAAACAGTATTTAGCACCAAGTATGGTCTGGTCTAGACACTGCCATCACAGTCTGGCTTGAAAAATGGGCTGCATATTCCTTAAACCTCTTCTCATGCCTACCAATAACTAATGGCAGCTGAGAAACAAGCATCCCAGCTAGCAAAACCATGATCCTCCCTCATAACCTTCCCTCCTCATGATCCTTCCTCTCCAACCCCCTTAATTTGTTTGTCGACTAACTAAATCCCCTTTCCTACCATCATCTATATCCTAACCCCTCTTTTATATCCATAGACCACTGTCTGACGACACCCTGGCGGGGACACAATACGCTACCTCTCGGACAATGTTAGGTTGTGTAAGACCACTACGTGGTGATGGGTTCAGTGCAAACACTGCATAACACAACATACTTTTAGTACTTTTGATCTCTTGGCTGGGGCATTTGTGACTTCTGCGAATGCTGGTTGCCATAGTGCAATGTCATTTGGAGTACAGAGCTGGCTGGGTAATTTGTGACCCAATCCTGCCTCCGTAATTGGTTCCAGCATCTGTCTATCCCTTTTGTCAGAAATCCAGTCTCCAAAGGTGAAACGTTTCCTTTGTGCGGCTGATAGGAGGGCAGACGGAGATTTGATTACTTGAGGAGGCCACTACAGACCCCTTCGTGAAGCAAATACAATTTATTTTTACGGGCTTTAGTCTCAGCTCAGAGACAGATATAATTTGGAAATAAGGAAAGCATTTGTCTTTATTGCTATTCCTGGCCGATAACCAATTCCAGGCAAGTTCATGACATTTTATAGTTGAGCACAAAAACAGTGTTCACACTTTTCTCCTGGGAAAGCACCCTCCCATATGCTGTAACTTTATAATGCCAAAGCTATGGCTTGATTCAGATAGGCAGCATTTAAGTCATTTTATTTTCCATGTTTCAATTATCACTTAACACAATGTAATATAACATTTCTCTGCAATTACACTCCTATCAAAGCCTTATATTTAGTATCTGTGTATGTTTATTTGTGGAAAGCAGATTGTCAGTCGTGTAAAGGAGAACAGAAAATTCTCTACCCAGTTTGGTTTTTCCTCTCCTATCAAATGCTGTGCTTTTCATCTAAGATTGGACAGTTCTCCAATTAACAAAAGATTGCTGGATTCATCCATGTGACTGAAAAGATTCCCTTTTGTGCCTTGTCATTTAATGTTGAACATATACTCAAGTTGTGGGTGGGCTGCTAACATCACCCATTTACATGCACCTGTCATTTTTCAAAGGCTGCACGCAGGCTGCAGCTCACATGTTTATTTTTAAATGTAAAGTTGTGCTTTGCATCTTTTTTTGCATAGTTTTCCCTACACCTGCAAAAACGTAACTGAAACCACCAGATGTCCACCTTTAAATGTCAAGGCCTCCTCCCACAAACTAAACTATCGAAGATTCTTCCAGAAGAAAAGCATAACAGTTGGTTTCAGGGAAGGCCTTCCTCATCCAGTTCATAAAGGTGCACCACAATCGATGAAAAAGGTAGGTGCATGTTAGCCCATCGGCACTGGTAGTCTAAACAAATATGGAAAATGAGGTTAGTGTCAAGAGGGATAATGTGAACATTTTATATTGTTAGTATAATTCATGAAAGGCAATCAATGACTGCAATAAGTGATGTCCAACCTTTTGCCATGTTAAACATTTTGACACACGTATTGTAGAAAATATTTCAGTTTATTATAGCTTTTTACAAAATGTTTTTGTTTTTAAGTGAGGCCAGCAGTTAATTTTGAACCTTATACACACTAGTCAACTTCAGAAATAATGCAATACAAAACATGAAACAAGAAATTGAGTTTTTTGGAATAAATAAACAAACTAAACACTACAATCAATGTAAATAAGAACATTGCATAAATCAATATGAGATTAATGAAATAAAAGGTCAACTATTTGCGACACACTGCTCTAACTAGAAGTTCAAAATAATCTGTCTACTTAGTAATGTTGCACCATCTATCTTGTCTGATGCAACCAAATTAAAACAAATTATGAAGAGGATGAGCACTTTAATTTCCAATCTTCTCTGCCATCCTCGTAGTGAATCATACACATCCTTGTTCGTCGATGTTACCCAATTAATAACTATGCATCCATAGTATGTTTTGTGGCAGGTCAGATGGAGGTGATGGATCAGATCTTGTCAATTCTTCCCGATACTTTATTTAAATAATAAGCAAAAGGCCTCATGGTCCCTAATCTATGGATTTCTCTGCCTAACAAAACTAACTATGGTGCTCGTCGTCAACTTGTGAAGTCCAAAAGTAAAGTCTGTTCTGAGCCCAAAACTAAACTACACTGACCTTACAACTAAGAGACAACGACTAAAGCTCCAGAGAATGACTCCCTTCTCCTGGAGTGGCTTTCTCAGCCTTAATATAGGACCTTCAGATAGTTTGTGGCTATGAGTTGCATTAAATCATTCGGATCACTTAGGGGACTTTTCCAACTCCCTTGCTCCCCCTTCTCCTGGTTTTGTGAGATCTTCTTTTCCAATGTTCCTTGCCTTTGAGTTTCCTTCAATTCACCTTTTTCCATTGCCTTTGAAAGTCTCTCTTTCTCTAGTATCAACTTTGTCTTCTGAGATATGCAACCAATCTGGTTATTTTCCCATTTCTCAGTCTTCCGCTGGTTATTTGACCTCTCACTGCTACAAGTATAATGCTCTATGTAATGATTCTCAATCACTTGTTCTCTCACTGGGATAAGTACGATGAACCCAGTAATAATTCTCACTCTCTTGGTCACTTGTATTATTGGGACGAGTAGGAAGGACCCAGTAATGATTCTCACTTTCCTGGTCACTTGCTGTCTTACTGGGACGAGTAGGATGGCGCCAGTAATGATTCACAGTTGTCCAGTCCTGATGTTTTGATCCGCAGAAGCTGCTGAACCACACAGACCTTCTAAAATGTTTGAACAACTACTGAAACAGAAACAGCAGAAGTTCCAACGCTCTAGAGGGAAAGGGGAAGTGGATAAAATAAAATGTAGACTTCTATCTTCAATTTAGCTGAGAAATCTGTACATCCTCCTCTATAACTGGGAGGTGTATAATGGGACTCAAAGGATTGTTTAGAAGAAAACACTCATTTATTTCAGGAAACTCTCTCGACTCCTTTCTGAATTTAATTTCCTTTCTTTTTAAACAACTTGACTGAATCTTTCAGTAAAAAGTAATCTTCAGCTTAGAATTGCAACTTGCAAACTGGAAGAATGTTCCTTTCACTGAAAGGATGGTGTCTCAAAAAGTTATTTCCTTTTAACTTTCACTTTTGTCTAGCCGCTTTCTTAAAATGAATGTTGCTTTTCCCTTTAGAAGGAAGAAGTGGCTGATCCAACAAATCAGTTGCCAGATTCATCACTGCCATGTTGGATTGGGGAAAACTCCTTCAACAAACACTATGGTTAAGGGCCAAACAAACTGGGATTAAAACAGACTCTGAGAGTGTGAGAATGAATGTAGCTCTATGAATGTAGGTCTCGGGAGGGTAGCACAGGGGCAACGCAGTCGCCATGGAAGCAAGACGACACGGAGCACCACAGGTTCGATCCCCGGGTCCGCGCTTAGAAACCTCTGGGTATTAAGCATGTTATAAATAACCTATCATATCATATATCATGAGTGTAGCTCATAACTAACAATTAGACTAGCATAAATCAAAAGGCAGACCTAAAAACACCCTCTTGACTTTTCACTCACAGGGACGAGTAGGATGTGTAGATGTTTCATTGAATTCATTCCTAGCACTCTCGTGAAGTTTGGCACACCATTCATCAAAGTTGTCTCTCTTACTGAGACGAATATGATTATGCCAGTAATGATCCACACTTATATTACTATTACTGGGATGAGTATGATTGTGCCAGCAATTATTAAATTCTGAACTCCACTTCTCATTAGTGCTGGGATGAGTATGATTGTGCCAGTAATGATCTGTACTTGACTTTCTTGCAACAAAATTACTGGGAGGCGTATGATTCTGGTACTCGATATATTCGTGCACCCTCTCGGGTCTCGTGCCGTCCCTGTTAACTTCTCCTCTAGGGGTGGTTGGCATCACCGGGCCTGCTTCCTCTTCTTTCTGTCAGGTTGGCTTCTGCATTCTCTCCGACACTCTCAGCTTCTCGGCATCTGCTGCGCAGTGCCAAACTCGTAGCGGTCTTGGCCTAGTTAGAAGACTGCACAGCCCACTATTCCTGGGTCATGCCACCACTCACAACTGGCGCTCTTCACTTGGGGTTTCCTTCCCCTGTTCTCTCCTGCTTCCATCTCTGCTTCCCTCACACGCCAGCTAGTTGCCTCCTCAGCACGCAGGACTTCCCAGTTTCAATCAGCTTCCACGACAACACTGGTTTGAAACTCCTGGCCTTCTCTGCTCCTTGATAACGTTCCTTCTTCTCTTTTTATGATGCAAGGCTGGACCCTCCCAAGCCGAGGATTATTGTCTCCTTTCTCTTTCAGTTGATTCATTCTTCTTCTTCACAGAATTGCTATTTTCTGACAGTTGAGTGATCTGTATCACTCGCTCACTCTTCTTCTTCATAGTATTATTACAATGCATTTTGTCAGGTTGTAGCTAGGGTGTTATGGCACAGTAACAAACAGTGGCTTGATCTTCTTGGCCTGTCTGAAGCCTTGGTGTTATTGATGGTCTGTGAGTGAGTAACTTGGGGAGTTCCTCTGCCTGCAGAACAGGAGTCCTTGTACCACAGGGGAGGAGTCTCACCCAGTGAGGCCATGCTGCCTTTACTCCTAGGGAGGGTATTGCGAGCAGGCGCACCTCCCTAGCCTCACAAGGAAAGGCTCCCACATGGGGGGAAGTGACTAAATCCTGTGGCTCGTCATACTTTCCAATTTTGAAAATTAATTATAGCTGGAGCGGTATTTGTTTTCCTGTTTATCCAATTAATTGTCTCTGTTAGGCAAGATTGTATGCAGTACCCTTTGGGGTACACCTCAATAACCCTGACCTCCTGGCAATAGGGACCCAACCTTTGGTATAAGTCTGAACTACACAGGTTGGTAGTGTGGCTGAGCAGCCAGACTTATCTCAAGAGGGGTCAATGTGGGCAGTAATGTTGTGACACAGAGTTTCACAGTAGAGTTATCCAAATAAGCACTTATACTCAAGGTTTCTTGATAAAACAATAATTAATTTATTTCATATACGCCTTCTTTAGAAAGGGAGCAAAACATGTAACACTTAAATATACTTCAAAAATACACTCTTAGTTTCTCTAAATCAGATGACATGCATTGGGGATGGCACACAGACACTTCCTACACCCTCAGGTAACTTAAATAGCTAGGACACTGTGGACATTGATTTATCACTGGTATATTTAGAGCAATACTGAGTTTGGTGAAAAAGATAGAATAGAGGAATACAACAAAGGTTAACAAATAATTCAAAAACAGGTAAGTACTTTTAAACACCTTCCAAAGCAGAGTAAATTAACCCTTTGCTGGGGGAAAGGCAAAAGCACAAAGTCAGAGGCAAAGAAGAGTCTCTCAGGGAGCCAGGACAGCCAATGTTAATTGCACAATGTCGACAGGAGCTGAAGATCTTCCTTTGCAGGTAGGTAAAAAGTCTTGAACAATGTTTGTAGAAATGATTGTAGAAAATAGAACACTTGAAGGGCCACAAGCTGAGAGGCTTGTGAGGGGCAAAGCTTTAGCAACTCTGAAAGGTAACCAAGACAGGTCTCAACTGAGAGCAAGTAAGGCTACACAACAAGAGGTACGTTCTCTTAGACTTTACAGAACCTCTAGTTAGAAGAAATGATTCCAGCTGGCTTCTGTTCCTGTGCAGCTCTGCAGATCCTGTTGTTCCTGAGCCTCAGTCGTGGGGACAAGAGGGAGGACATCTGGGGACTCCTGCTCTGCAATGGGAAGGTCAGCGGCAGCAATGGTCAAACTTCAATTGAGCGGTTCTTCAGTGTTTCAGCTCTTCACATCTGACAGCAAATAGCAACACTGCGGTTCTCAGATACCACTTCAGACTTTCCTTGCTTCTGGGGTCCAGCACTATGTTGATGTGGCTCAAGCTTGGTCAGTCCTGCAACAGGGAAGTCCAGAGGATCTTCCTAGCTCTCGGGTCCAACTTAAAAGCTATGCACACAATCTGGTGTTCCTCTCCCTGGCTCTTCGGGTCCAGCAGCAGCAGTTGAAATGCAACCAACTTTGATAGGATGTCCATACGGGCTTAATTTGTAGTTGATTGGTCCCACCAACTCAAAGGGAGAAGTCGTCCTTGCAGGGCTTCTCTAGTCGAGGCGAATTCGGAGCTTCAGCACAGCAGCAAGGCTTCGCTGGGCAAACCAACGGTCCATGAGTTGCAGCAGGCGTGTCTTCCAAGTTCTTCTTCGGATTTGTTCGTCCAGTGGTCGACTCTGTCTTCCACGCCAAAAAGCCTCACCTTTTATGCAGGTTTCTCCCATTCATTCCAGCCAGCTGGCCAATCACCTTTGGGTGCTTTCCTGTAACCAAGGGGATCAAGCACACGGAGTTTCTGGTACCGCCCTCACTTCCTGCCCCTGCCAGACATACTGGAGCCAGAGGCGGGTTTCACTCATGAATCCCGCCAAAGACAAAATGAACAAAGGGACCAAACCTGGTTTGGCGCACAGAGTAAATCTCAAGAAGGACCTTCCCGACAAGAAATGGCAAAAAAAGAAGACCGGGCCATTTTGACGAAATGGGCACCCATGGGTGCCTTAACGTTGCTGTGAATGCAGCTTGCGGTTAAATCACACAATGGTAGTAAAAAGTGAACCACTGCCACCAGCCATTAATTGTAGGAAGGGTAACATAAAAAAGGTTACATGAGAAACTAGACAAAGGGGATAAAAGAGGATACTAAGTGACCCCTCCAGCACCCTATGGTAAGATAGTGTGTGCTGGGTCTAGAAAGTTACAAAATGTAAGTAAAGTCAATTTCACTTCACTGCTCTTGGAAACAGTAGTTTTACCAAGAGAAGGTATTTAAACCTTTGGGAAATCTAAGAGACTTCCATGTGCCACTGCACTGAAGGTGCTGAGTGACACAATGCAAAGATGCTGCCTATGGCGTTTGTCATACTCCAAAGTCAAAAGAAACACAGAGAATAAATCACATTAAAATTAAATGAGAAATAAAAAGTCCTAAAGTCCAGCAAAAAGAGCTGGGGGTCTCTAAGGTAGAAGGGAATTAACACATTTCTGAGAATTCCCCCTAACAGTCTCCCTTAGGTTTGTTTTTGCTTTAGCATTCAGAATTAATCCCTCACATTTGCCTCCCCTTTAAAAGTCGCAATTGCAAAGGAATGGAGGTGGCGCATGCTAAATATTCTCAGTCAGCTTTCGTTCTGGCAACTAGATTATTTTGTTTATGTACGCTTCTAAGTTATTACTTGCTAACATGGAAGAACAAAGATGAGTAGGATGGTCCTGAGAAAGACAGGGTTCTTTAAGTGGCAGACATTATGTCGAAGCTAGTGAAGCGCTGAAGTAGACAGAAGGTCAGTTAGATGGGACACAATGCTCTAAATAGGAGCTACAAATCATCTATCTCGCATTGATTTATGCTATTTTCTTATCATCATTGATTTGTCTTGTATTTTGTTTAGTTTTTCAAAAATGTTGTTTTAATATTTTGAATATGAACTCAACTCCACTACGTACACATTAATTAATCTTTTATAATTTGCTTAATACCGGAAACTGGTCTCTAGGCACGCAACCGAGATTCAAACTTGTGTTGCTCTGCCTTGTCTTGCTTCCAAGACAAACACGTTTCCCCTGAGCTATCCGCCCGGCCCCCTCTGAACTATCCGCCCAGCCCCCTCTGAGCTATCCGCCCGGCCCTCTCTGAGCTATCTACTCGGCCCCCTCTGAGCTTTCCGCCCTGCCCCCTCTGAGCTATCCTCTTGACCCCCTCTAAGCCATCCTCCCAGCCCCCTCTGAGCCATCCTCCTGGCCCATATATTGCAGCAGCATACACTAAAACAAGAAAATACATTATCACAAACATGTAAAATACGCACAGTACAACCTACACTAAAGCAAGGAAATCCATAACAATTCTTTTTTTTTTTTAAACCATGCTGTATACAATGCAACACATAAAAGTAAAGCAGCCAGCATTACAACAAACAAAAGTAAAGCAGCCAATTACTGGAATATATAACGTAGGCCTTCGATAAGTTTGGCTAAATGATTCCCATTCTCATTGGTTAAAGTAATCCATCAACTCTAAAAATAGTTTGATTTTGACTTTTTATGTTGCAGTGAAAAATATAGTGTAGGCCATGTTCAACTTAAAATGTATATATACATCTATTTACAGTTATTTGTGCATGAATAATTTCTCGATTAGTCACACTTACATGCATCCAAATTCTATGTGTTGCAAAGCAGGAAATCACAATTTTGGTTCTTTGAAAAAATTCTACTATGCTTACCAAGTCATTTTTCCTTTCAAAACCTAATTAATAAAGAATGTAAGTAGAACCCGCATAGGTAAATAGTAAAATAAACCTATGAAGGATTAACATTGTGATTATATTTATACTTAATCCAATATTGCCAATTTCAAATTCTGTTTCTTAGTATTGTTTCTCATTGTATCATAATTAATGTACATTTCTTTAATCTTTATGGGAATCATAGCCCCTAATTATCATATATTTTAGTCATTGGGGCTACATTTAACAGTGTGTCAATGCAGAACTTTAGTCTTGTTAGTGTCTATTCAGTAATGAATCTTCCTCTTTCTTAATGTCCTCAACATTTGGGGCACATTATATCTGTTAATCTGTAACTAGAGACAACTTAATATTCAATTTCCATTGCACAAATGTGAACTGTAAATGCTTGGGCAAGTGCCTCAATATATAAATAAAACAACTTTCAGGATTATAATAGGGGGAGTACGAGTATTGTTATTGGGCACTGTAATATAAACAAATTGGCATAACACTTGAGTTATGGAACTCTAAAACCAAAAGATCATGATACCATGTTAAAAGCGTTTTCAGCATTTATTAGAATGGTGCACAAAAGTCACTGTGTATGGGTTGCTATATAAATGTATCCTACTATGAATGCACACCAATAATCAAAAGGTATGTCTATACCCACCAAATTCGAGTTTCTTTGCCTGGTTTAGGAATCAGGGGTATTGGCTGTTGAGCAGGATTCATGAGTCGTTTATCCAGCAAAATCAAATTAACAGTGATGTCAAAACAGGAGCTAGGACCATCAATCAAGATCCATATAACTGTGAAGGAAGATGGGCTGGTCCCAAAACCTTGATGGTTCAGATTTGCAAAGGGCACTTTGCCCTCCTCTGTGATATCTTCATCCATACAGATCTTAGATTCCAAAGACAGCGCTGGTAGCCAAATATGCACGAACATTACCTCTGAGTGGGGTCTGCCTACTCCATAGATGGTGGTGCAAAAATCTACAAAATTATCTCAAATCAAATGACAGTCATGTATGATGTTACCCCAGCTACGGACTTCGATGAGAGTAATGATCTGTCAGACTCAATGCATGGGTTGAGGAATTCGGGCTGTTCTATCTATTGCCAGGGAAGATTCTGGCGTTATCCTCTGTTGTAAGTAGAATCCGTCTTCTCAAGTTTCTCTTGATGGAAGTTGGTGTGAAGACAGCCAGGACTCAGAATGTTCCTTGTCTACATAAAATAAACTCAATTACTCTGGTTTACTTCTCTGCAGCTTCCTGTGGCTTCTATGATGAGGGTTACCCACCACATTGGTCTTGCATGTTAACATAGGTCCACGCTTCTGGCCATATTCACATAAGTCTAGACGTTTTCTACATCTTAACCGATTTCCCACAATGAAGCATCAGGTAATTTTGCCTTTTCTCAGTGTCTTTTCCATAAATTTGATATCGCCAAACTGGACTATCTATCTTCACCCAACATCTGCATTGTAACACCAACACTTAAAACATAAGCTCAGTCCTCAAATGTCTATATTTATCTCACCTTTCTAGTTGCTTGTTGTCATTTAGCCCCTCAAGGTGTTTTTACAAGCATATCAGATTATACCGCTCATGTTACTATCATTTTATCCTCAAAGTACAGCAGTGTGTCAGTCTGAATTGTGTAAAAAATACCCTGATCTAAAAGAAAGCTACCTGTTGTAAGGAAGGCATGGTATTAAAAGTAAGACGTGCATAAGTGACCACAGTTCAAGGGTGTTTATTGAACTTAAAAAGGGTTTGAAAAACTCTTATCTAATCCTAAATCTACGGATGTGAGCAAGCTACAACCATCAAATAATAATAATGCAGTCCTAATGGAGTCTTGTCAAAATAAAAGGTCCTATACTAACAAACCTATTGCCCATCCTTACCTCTACATACAAATAGTGTGGGAAACAATGTTACGAAAAAAGAAAGAAGTGTTCACAAAATATGTCAGGATGTTCAGGCCGTTGGCCTCCCTTCCCCACGTTTGCAGCATGGGACAAGGTGGTACACTCGAGCTTAGCACAATCTCTGGCTTCTCTAGCACGAGGGTGCAGTTCAAACAGCATCAGGGCCTTCTGTACCCAAGTCTCTTTGCCTTTCAAAGTCTCTTGATCCAGAGGGCCTGATGCAACAAACAAACAAGTTATTTTCCTTTATTAGATTTTCACAAGTACTCAATTTCTCAGGCGATTCACTATTCACCCCAGATACCCCTCAGCCGGGCTCAGATCCTTTTAACACAATGTTCATCACCTTAGATCCCCCTCATTTGGGATCAGATCTGCTTTAGACAATGTTCGCAGAATATGATATTCTTTCTTGGGTGACTCACGGTTCACCCTGGATCCACCTGAGCCGGGCTCAGATCCCGGATCCCCCTCAGTCGGGCTCAGATGTCACATACCCCTCAGATCAACTTCTTATATTTTCTCATCAATTATCGAAGACTTGCAAATGTGCACATGGTTTTGCTTGACCCGTTACAGGGCCACTTCAATTTCACAATTTTTGTATCACTTTTCACGTTTGTCACCTTTCAGTTGGATACCTAACAGAGACTTTCGAATGAGCACCCACATGGTACTGGACCACTCTGTCTATGATATTGTGTCTTGGCTTCAAAGTTCAATCACTCATCTGCTTTTTAATTATGTTTGTGGCGCTTGCCACATACGCTTCATATACTGTACTCTTTAGTTTTCACTATACAATGTTGCTGCTTGCAACCTTGGCTCCAACACAGACCGGTCTGGTATCGGTCTCTCCAACTCACCGGCTGTGCTCACTTCGCTGGTGCTGCTTTGTTGTAGGAGCCAAGGACAGTACCACAACGGCAAACGATTCTCCCTTCCTTGACTATTGACGCCCGGGTTCCTCTGACACACAATGTAGGATTCTTCAGCCTTGATTCCTGGTCTTACGTTCCCTATTCTCGAAGGTTCATGAAAGTAACAGTCTTTTATTGAAAAGGTCATGGGCACTTCCCTCCTTGCAATCCTCTTTGGTCTTGCTGTCTTTCGCCTTGTATTAAACTGCTATCTTGGAAATGCTGCTTCCTCGTGTGCTTTGCCTTGCTCAGAGTGTGCTTTCGTGTTCCCCCTTTTATCCGTGTGGGGAAGCGTGATGGAAGTCAGGTGTGTTTAATGATCAGTAATTGCCTGACCATTGTACTGGGACATGTCAGGTATACGTCTCGGGTGTTAGTCCATTTTCTCTCACAGTGAGCGGTCCGTGAGAACGTGTTCGTGTTGGAAAAGGGGGTCTGGGTTGAGTTCCTAAGTATCCTACCTGGTAGGATGGGGGTAAAGGTGTTACAGGGAAGGGGATACTGCATCTCGCCATTCGGTGTCCCACTTCCACTCCCCGAAGACTCCTCACCCAGGTGCTCCTACTGCACTGGCCCGCCCCCAGGAACTGGATTCAAAAGCGACGGCCATGTCCTGGCCACCTGGATGACAGATCCCCAGGGACTAGCGGTTGAGACACCTTCAGGTTTCTCACACTGTCCACTGTCCAGCATGCTTGAACTTTTGAATCTTCTGAATTCTGATTCAGATGAAGGGTACCAGCCAGAGGGGAGTAGTCAGACCAAACTCTGATAACGAATAACCTTAACAAAATGGTGCTTATTCCAGTACCTAACCACTAAGTAATCAATAATTGGATCATTCCTATATCGATACAAGCAAAAGCATGTAAATATTATTAGGGCTCTAACCTATCTCCTTGGCTCTTCAACCGCTACCTGGCACCTATTGCACACTGCATCGCTACTTTCTGTTCCGATTTTCAATGTTATGCAGATGACATTTGGCTCTCTTTCAGGCTCCCCTCAGCCACCTCTGCTTCTTCTCTCATACCAGCCAGACTCTTGTGCTTCTATTGCCAATGTTGAAAGGATATGCTACTTCATTCATTCTGAATCTAAATAAAGTTTTATTTTCATTCCTTTAGATTGCTACAAATATGCATTGTGTTGTTATACTTGACCTGGACCTTTCCATTGACTAAGATTGTGCAGGTTGCCCTTTGGGGTATATTTGGAGCTAAAAGGGATCAGTTAAAATTTCTAAAGGCAATGAACACTCCCTACTACTAGCAACCTGACAGCAATTTAATACCTGTGTGCATTTGCTTTGGCGAGTGTGTCCCTACACAATGCCAGTAACCTGGGTCTCTTGTGCCTACTCTAGTTTAATTTAAGAGGACTTTCATGTGGAGCCAGCTAAGGCCACACAGATGTATATAGAAGAATCTTGTTTTTATCCTGCGAACAAACAATGCAAGTCAAAGAACTGACACTTTCAAGCATGTTATTGTCATAATAAGAAATTGTTATATGTATTATGATAAATATAATTCACATACTCAATGAAATAAAGGTTTGCCTTGATAATATGTCATTAACAGCTCCCCTCTTCATGTGCTTGATCTCTGGCTCATTGGTCTAAGGCACCCACTACATGGATCTGTGTTTGACCTTGTGGTCAGGGGTGCGAATCCCAGCAGGTCAACTCAGCCCTTCAACATTCCAAGGTCAATAAAATGAGTACCATTGAATTGGGTAAAAATAAACATCTGTTATCTGTCAATAGTGCCAAGAGACCCCTGTAAGGGAGAAGGTGCTCTTACAAATACATGTTATGCTATATTGACTGACAAACTTCCAAACATGCAAACACCATCCATTTCATAATGTATAAAATCATAGATTCTGAGCTCATTCAAAAAAAGGGTAAAGTTAAACTTTGTATACTCCGATATCCATAAAGGTTTATATGGCTGAGTGAATGGATGACTCAGAAACTAATGAGGGGGTAAGAGTCCCCCTTGTGAAAATGAGGTTTCAGCCGACCCTATATAAATGAACATACTTTTCAAACATCTAATTTTCATAACAAGAAATGGTATGATTTTTTTCCGATCTGTGTGACTGACAGATTTCCAAAATATGAAAAACACCATCTTTTTCATAATGCATGAAATCATACATGTCTTCTTTATTCGGGTCGCCAGTTGCCTCAACACCTCCTCTGAGATGGACAATCTGCTGGCTCCCATCCCAGGAAAGCCTTAAACCACTTCACTTTTCAGCGATTGATGGATAAGGTGGCCAATACTCTGGGGCTTTCTGCTCCATCCTGATCCAAAGCTCAGTGTTAACAGTGCAATATTTTGGACGATGCCCCCCAAAAAGGAGACTCTCCTGCCCTTCATTGTGACAGTGGAGGCCCCTGTGCTGGAGGTGTGTAGCAGTAGACGGAGAGCTGCTGAAGAAGCATGGTCCTGCCCATCGGATCCTTGGCCCACCACGAGACTTGCCCTGTGTGCCGTGACTGCCTCTTGCGCCGTGGCAAAGTTCTCTTTCGGTCTTTGGACTTCTGTGGTCAATGCAGCTGAACACCTCCATGAAGGGGAGATGCGGGACAGTTTTCTGTCCATAGTTGCTGATGTCAAGAAGGCTTCCTGCCAGATTTTTCAATCAGGACTTAACACTGCGGACTGGGTTGGTAGGTCCCTGGCCACGAGTACGGTGGTCAGTCACCACTCTTGGCTGAGCATGACAGGATTGGCGGTCAATGTCCAGCCCAAGCTGTTGGACATATCTATCGATGGGCAAAATATTTTTTGGCGCTAAGGCTGATGACGCAAGGCCTGTCTTTGAATGTGATGGCTTTGTCTTTGGGGGTTTCCGTGCAACAACCCTATGCACAATCGGGTACATGTTTTTGTCCCTCCCCTGCCTATACCCCAAGAGGCCATGGTCAGTGTGCTCAGACGGGTGTGCGACTGCGGCCGGTTTAGGGTGATTACATTGAATACATTTGGCGGAGGAGAATTGGTTGAATTTGATTTTTTTGACAGATTGATTTTGCTGCATATGGATGCAGCTCCCCCTTATCCCCACTACAATAATTATTTCCCTAAACCCACCCCCCGCATATATATGCAGCATCATTCATCAAATAAATTGCGACCAATTCTCCTTCGACCAAATTTGCAGCAGAGTAATCTGCCATTCCCGCTACAGCCACCATCCCTGTGACACCTCAGGACCCAAAACCTCAGTGACAGGCTCTGCCACTCAATGAGGGTGGGGGGGAGGCTTTCCCTGTGCAACCCGGAATGGTTCAGGACCACGTCCGACGCTTGGGCATTGCAGGCCATTTGATAGGGGTATTGCCCCTCATTCCTACAGCGCACTCATGATCACAAACCTCAGGGCACCTCCTTGTCTCCGGACCCCATCCTACTGGAGGAGGTCAGTCGGCTTCTTTCGAAGAGCTTGATAAAGCTGATACCATGATCACAGCGAGGGTGGTTCTCCACCTATTTTCTGGTGAGAAAGAAGGACAGACGACTCTGTCGATAGATGGTGCTTTGATATTGACAGAAACATGATCTGATAAGCCTGGCTAGTACTTCAAGAGTGGCCGGACTAGACGGCATTACTAACAAAATGTTAAAGGATGATCCTGAGGAATGGGCCTCATTTATAGAGGAACTTTTCAGTCACATCAGAACAACAAAGAAGATTCCCAACTCATGGACCAATTCCATAATTGTTCCAATTTTTAAAAAGGGTGATAGGTCTGACCCTGCGAATTACAGGCCTATAGCCTAATTAGACGTAATTGGACAATTATTTGCAGCAGTAATCCTAAAAGATATGACACATTGGAGCAACTCTACAAATCGCTGTGACATTTGGCAAGCAAGGTTTGTAAAAGGTATAAAAACTTCCCTCAATTTGTTTGTGATCAACTTGTTAAAGGTGAGGGCAAAGCTGCAGTTCGGAAGCCAGATATTCCTAGCTTCAATTGATCTTGCGCAAGCTTTTGACCTAGTGGATAGAGGCATTTTATGGTAAAAGCTGACTTCCTGGGGTCTGGGGATGCCCGAAGAATATTTTTGGTCCAATACAGGCACTGCACTCGAAAACAACTAATGTAGTTAGACTGCATGAACCAGGTAACCTGTCACCGACAATTGAAACGGAGAACCGCGTTAAGCAGGGATTTAAATTTGCCCCTGCAATCTTCAATCTGTTTATATCTGACATTGAATCAGCCTTTGAAAAGACAAGAAGCTACCCTCCAACCTTGGCAGATGCCTTCCTGAATCGACAACTCTATGCAGATGATCTCATTTTGATGCAACAGACCAAGATACGTTTACAACGTCAACTTAATGACCTGGAACTTGACATCGAAGCCAACGGCTTAAAGATTAACGTAAACAAGTCTAGGATCCTGACTGCGGGTGGAAGGTCCGGAAGGAAAACCAAATGTTACATATGGTTCCTGAAAAATCCAAAACATTTTGGAGGTTGCATCTCTGAAATACTTAGGAGTAGACCTAAGTAACAGCGAGGCTGATGTGTTACATGAGAAAATACTGCGCAGTAATTTGAAGACTCTGGCAGCGTAAGCAAAAACTATCATGAGGACGTACTGCAAGTTTACACTACTGCCAGTAATTGATTTCCATCAGAAAAAAGTAACGGCAGTTTTGACATATGGTTCGGAAGCGATGTTGGCTCTACCGCCCTCCCTTTGGCCTATCTTCGAAGGACTTTTGTGGAGGCAAGTTCTTAGCCTGCCTAAAGCAACACCAGTTCAATCTATAAGAGTAGAGCTTGGTCTGAATTCATTAAAGCTGGTTATGGTGTGGAAGTCCTTGACCTTCTTCAGTAAGTGCTTGAGTGCGGAAGGTGAAGGGGGACTCGCAGTCCTGAAAAAGGCCTTTGAAGAACAGAGGGAGTCTCTATTAAAACAATGGTCTGGGGTTTGCATCTCCCAATTGGAGACTATTAACGCTACTGTTGATTATTTGTTGAAAAAACCCAGGGTCAAGAAAAAATGGATGGATCTAGACTGGATCATGTCACTTGAAGCGAAGGAGAATTGCAAAGTTTATGGAAGGCCTATTCCGGAAGCAAGGGCAAGGGATAGTCTGCCAACTTATTTGATTAAATTCCCTTGCGCCTACCTTCGACAACAGTTTATATGCTTCTAGCTGAACGCACTACATATTAGGGTAGTCAAATAGATCAGGAAGCCCCATCTATAGAGGAATTTCAAGTGCAGACTGTGTGGGGGGGGACAATGAAACACTCTACCATTTTATTATATTTTGTCACACCCTGAAAGATCATCGTACTCATCTACTGGGAAAAATAAATGTGCAGACTACAACAATGGACGCCGATAAATGGTAGAGAATGTTAAATACAGGTGCAAAGTTATCACTGACATTGGCTCTACTCGCTTTTCAAAAGTCGGCCCTAGAAACTATGACAGATTAAAAGATTGACCTAGGAAATATTGGAAAACTGGGCGGTGGTAATCGGGTGGGTTTTATGAGGATTAGTAGACATAACCTAACCTGATCCCGCCTGGCGAGAAGGATATTGTGAATAATTGTTTTGCAATTGTATTTTGGGTTGATGTCTAAAATTGATTTTGTACACAGTCATAATAAGGCTGGTTATGTAATTGTTCAGGTGGTAAAGGTTTGATTTTCTAAACTATATGACAAAATAAAATAAAATAGAAAAATAAGAACGACAGAGGCTTGTGTCTCTTTCTGGATCTGTGGCCGCTGATCTTGTTCCTGCACAAGGACAAGTTCAAGATGGTAACACTGACCCAGATCCTGCAAACCCTTGTTCTGCAATACTGGTTGTTATCACTTGACCTTCAGGATGCCTACTTTCACATGCCAATTCATCGAAAGCACAGGAAGTACCTGAGGTTCGTGGTGGGCCAACATCATTACCAATTCAAAGTCCTGCCGTTCGGTATTTCTTCAGCTCCCAGGGTTTTCACCAAGCTGCTAGCAGTGGTGGCAGCTCGCCTCAGGAGGGATGGCATTCAATTCTTTCCCTACCTGGATTAGCTTTTCTGAGCTCGCTCTCCAGATCTAGTTTTTTTTTAGCATCTAATCTGCATATGCACCCTATTGCACAGCCTGGGGTTTTCCCTGAACTTCAAAAAGTCTCAGGATACACTGTCCCAGTCCCTCCAATTGATCGGCATGGTCTTGGACACTCACCTGGGCAGGGTTTACCCATCTGACGACCGGGTGGTGAATATCTTTTGGGTGGTCAATTTCCTCCAATCCCACGAACAAGTCCCGGCCTTGGCTTTCCAGTACCTTTTGGTCCTCATGTCCTGTGAGGTGAGGCTGTGCATGAGATCCCTTCAGTGGCTTCTCCTTTGCCAATGGTCACAGTTTCAGGGCCACATGTCGGACCTTTTGTAGGCCTCACACCAGGTGGCTCAGGATCTTGCCTGGTGGGCCAAATGGGAGAACTTGCTGAGAGGTGCATTTTTGTCAACCCTTGCGCCAGGTGACTGTGCTCATGGACACATCTATGTCTGGTTGGGTTGCTCATCTGTCAGACTGGACTGTGGTCTCCTGCCGAGTCTCAAACACATCAACTTGCTGGACGTGAGGGTGATCAGGCTGGCCGTAGTCGCTTTACTCCCCTCTGTAAACAAAACACTGTGCTAATTCTGATGGACATCATAGTATAGTGGCCATACTCTATGTTAGCAAATGAGGTGCTGTTGGGTCCTTGCCGCTGTGCAGAGAAGCAATGCAACTGTGGTTTTGGGCTCTGGAGAACAGAAACTCTCTGATGGTGGATCATCTGGCCAGAAGAGTGTATCACAGTGGATGCCTTGAACACAAAGACTTTGGTCTCCCATGAATTGGAGTTCTTCCAGGATGTTCTGGAGGAAATCTCCGTTTGGGGGGACACTTCAAGTGGACCTCTTTGCTTCCAGTGTCAACGGGAAGTGTGAGTTGTTCTGGTCCAGTGAATTTCCTCACCAGGGAGTTCTGGGGGATACACTGATGGCCAAGTGGACTTTGTAAGGAACGCATGGTGGCAATAGTAAGACAGACACAAATGACCCCCTGTTCAAGGGTGTTTATTCAACTTGCAAAAGATTGTGATTAACACCTATCTAAACCTAAAACTACAGATGGGAGCAAGCTGCGGTCATCAAATAATAATAATGCAGTCCTAGTGGAATGTGGAGTCTTGTCAAAATAAAAGAGCCTATACTAAAAAAGCTATTGCTAATCCTTACCACTAATTTACAAATAATGTGGGTTAATGTTCATGAAAAAGAAAGAAGTATTCACAAAATAATATGTCAGGATGCTCGGGCCATTGGCCTCCCTTTCCCACGTTTTCTGTATGGGGCAAGGGGGGGTCATTTGAACAAAGCACACACTCGGGCCTCTGCGGCACATGGTTACATATCCATTGCCCAGTTCAGGAACTGCTGTACCAAAAACAACACACAAATGTTATTTTCCTTTCTCCAGTATTCAATTAGGGTGTTTACTCTGGATCCCCATCAGCAGGGTTCAGATCCTTTCCAAAACAAAAGTTCAACATTGGATCTGACTCTACCGGGCTCAGATCCCTTTCAATTTCAAAACAAAGGTTCAATGTTGGATCCCCATGTTCTGGGCTCAGATCCCTTTCAATTTCAAAACAAGGTCCAGAGAATTATTTTTCGGGTCACTCTCGGTTCACCCCGGATCCCCCTCTGTGGGGCTCAGATCCCTTTTTCTTGCTCAGTTAGTCTCCCTCAGCTGGGCTCAGATGTGATGTTTGTGATGTACATTAAACTATGGAAGACTTTCAAATGTGCACAGGGTTTAGCTTGACCCGTTGCATAACCACTTCGATTTCCATATTTCTTTATCTCGCACTCAGCATCAGTAGGATACCTAGCAGAGACCTTTGAATGAGCACCCATGTGGCGCCGGACCACTCTGGTATCTTTTCTTGGCCTCCCAAAGTACAATTATAAAGTTTCAACTACTTTCTCTGGCTTCCAATTGTGTTTATATAATGTTACGGCTTGCAACCTTGGTTCAAAACACAAGCTGGTTTGGTATCAGTCTCTCTGACTCACCGGCTGTGTTGTCTTTTCTGATGCCGCGTTGTTATAGGAGCTAAGGACAGTACCATAGCGGCAATCGCTCCTCCCCGCCTTGGTTATCAATGCGGGAGAGCACCGGGTACCTCCGACACACTGTGCAGGTTTGATCAGCCTTAGTTCCTGGTCTTTGGTGTCTTACTTTACAAGGCTCACAAAAGTAACGGTCTTTACAGGTCAAGGGTACTTCCCTCCTTGCAACCCTCTCCGGTCTCTCCGTCTTTCTCCTTATATTAAACTGCCATCTTGGAACTGCTGTTTTCTCGTATGTTTTGCCTTGCTCAGAGTGTGCTTTCGTACTCTGCCTTTTATCCATGTGGGGAAGTGTGATGGAAGTCAGGTGTGTGTAATGATCCGTAAATGCCTGACCTTGCCTGACCATAGTGTTGGGACATGTCAGGTATAGATAGGGCTCTGATGTTAGTCCATTGTTGCTCACAGTGAACTGTCCATGAGAAAGGTGATCCTCCTGCACTGATCCACCCCCAGGAACTGGATCCAAAAGCGATGGTCATGTCCTGGCCAGCTGGATGACAGATCCGTGGGGATTAGCTGGTGAGACACCTTGAGGTTTTTCACATGGCCATCTGCCCTCTGTGGCCCCCTCCAAGGAGTTTTGACTTGCTCTCCCATTCGGAGGGGTGGGTCCTCCACCCCAACCTCAGCATCCTGAACCTTCATGCCTGGCTACTGAGAGGCTGAGATAAAGGAGTATGACTTGTTGGACGACATCCTAGATGTGCTATGAGTCCCGCTGCAAAAAATATTTATGCCTGCAGGTGGTGTACATTTTTTATTTGGTACCGGGAGAGGCATCTGGATCCTTTATCCTGTCTGCTATAAGCTGTGTTTGATTTTCTGCTATCCTTGGCCCAAGCGGGCCTGCAGATTGGCATGGTAAAGGGATAACTTGTCACTATTTCAGTTTTCAAGAGGTCCCAGGAACAGGTCTCGTTCTTCACAGTCTTTTCAAAGAGAAGGTGACTTTGAGAGTGAGCACCTCTTTCTCCTGAATGTGGTCTCAGATTTCCATCTCTCTCAGAAGATTCATCTTCCTGTGTTTTTTCCTCTGCCTCACCCTTACAAGGCAGAGGAACAATTCCATCGTCTGGTCACGGAGCAGGCCCTTAAGATCTAAGTCTCTCACACACTAGAGAGGCTAGGAAACATGACCAGCTTTTCGTGGGTTACACTAGGGCTTGTGCTTGCATGGTTGTCAGCAAGCAGACCCAGTCAAGGCGGATCATTCTCTGCATCTCGCAATGCTATGATATGGCTTGCAGGTTTGTCCCTGAGGGGTCTAAGGGCATATTTTAACAAGGAATTGGCTTCCACCTCTGCAAAAGGCAGTCCTGTCCTGGACATCTGCCAGGCAGCAATTTCAGCATCTCTGCACACGTTCATTAAGTATTATTGATTGGGTTCCCATGTGGGGCAGGATGCCCATTTTGGTAGGGCAGTCCTCCAGAATATTCTGGTCTAGGTGGTGTCTATGATTGCTCCCTGTGCTGTTTTTGGCTTCTACCATAGACAAGGAATCCGTGGGAGGAGGGAATCCATTAGAACAACAAATTACTTCTATCTCAGTAATGTTCTTTCTGATGGATGTTCCTCCCATGGATTCCTTATCCCCTGCCCCTCTTTGGGCATTAGGCACACCTTAGTTCTGTGGTCCCTCAGTGTCAAAGTGCTAGTGAAAAAGTGTGGAACTGAGGTCAAGGGGCACAATGCCTCAATATATAATGGACCCCGACATCATGTCCTCCCTGGGGTGGGTAGAGCCATTGGGCGGAGCTGTGCTGTGCCCCAGGTGGCTGAAATATTTCAGAATAACAGCTGCGCTGGTATACACATTTCATAGATGAGCAATCCATGGGAGGAACATCCGACAGAAAGAACGTTACCGAGAGGTGAGTAATTTGTTCTTACATGCTATCATGTGGGGTAATGTCCCTTTTCGCATGACTCCTAAGCAAATAAGCATCATTTGGGAAAAATGGGAAAGATGGGGCATCAGAAAGCGGCCGTCATCAAGGTCATGGCTATTTTCATGCATTTCTTGCAGACCTGTTGTTGGGAGATCATCCCACCCAGGAATAAATTATCCCCCGACACTGTAGGTCTCGAGATTGTTGGTACCGTCACCCTACACTGGATCTGTATTTCCTGCAACAGATTAAATATTGGTGCCGATCTTTGTGGCTGGTTGATGATTTTTGTTTAGTTATCTTTCTTACCATGGACTCTGCGTGGGTGTGAGGCACCTTCTTCTCAGACTTCTCCATTTCTGACACACCCCTTAAATGGAAACTTGGTAAGTGACTCATAGTATCACATAGTAAACAGAAACACATAGAAAGGTTAAGTATCAAATCAGATTGCTTTGTGGTTGGGACCTCGAAGATAGTACGCCAATTGTGTCATGAGGCATTTTTCCCATTTTATTTTATTTCCACTGGGTGATGGTAGAACTAGTCCTATGAAGTCAATTTGTAAGTTTGACCATGGCTAGACAACATTTAGCAGCGTCACTCTTTGTGATGGTGAGCTTTGTTAAAAAAAAGCATGAACCAGGTTCTGGTTATTAAAGATGGTCGAAACAGCTAAATTCGACTCATTGGGCTGGAAAAATTCACTCACAGAGTGAAATTAGCAATTTGGGCCATTATCCCATCCGATACTTCATTATTTGGCAAGTTTTGCCTTGCGCACATGCATGTTTTGGCCAAGAAGGGTGTGTTAAATAGTTCAGTCCCCTAATTGGCTGACAAATGTGCATGCCTAAAGCAAAAGCATTCAAAACCGAAATTCCCCCAAAAGTGCTGAAACAATGATTGAATTGGCCAGCAAAGAGGAATTGGAGGCAGTTTTTGGTTTGCTGATGATAATTTCACACACTCGTGATGCCCTGGTACATGTGTGGCCACTATGCAAACTCCCTGAGAATTTCTAATATTTTCTGTGTAGCTCTGTGAAAAGAAGTGATTACCTCATGGGCATAGTGCATCATGAGACCATGTAATGAAGTAGATAGCACCCATTGCATATTTCCAAACTTTGTCCATGTCAACAAACCTGGATAGATGTGCATTACCCACATTTAACTGTACTGTCAATTCTTCTTTACCTTCACAATCTTTATCAAATATGTGCCCTAATGGGTCTATAAGATGCTCATACACCATTCACATCATAGGCTCTTCTTTTTGAGCTTCAATAAATCTCATTCTGTAGTTTCCATGCTCCATTGAGCAACTGAATTTTCTTTCTCTGTTTGGACTTGAGCTCTGGTGAATTTCTCCAAGGATGGTGCCTACAGAAATGAATTCTTCCTCAACAGCCCCAACCGTTGCTAACAAGTACACTTAGTTCCCATTTTAATCACTGCCTTCCACCTTGGAGTGAGGCTTAGTCTTTTTCCAGAACACAGTCACTTAGTTTTGCTGAACACACAGAAAAGCACTGCAAGCTAAATCATGATTGCGACCCTGCCAAGTAGGCCACCACACATAGAACAGGCTATTAGAACGTTTGTTCATTCTTGGTTAAGGGTACATATAAGTATGTTGGGGTAATCCAGATGTGAACCCCCTGCTCTCAGTTGCTTAGATTAGCTGCAGTTCATTGATGAACTGTTCAAAACAAAAATAAATCAGTGGTTTCCAGTTTGTTAGGGTGTTTGATAAAGGTTCCCATGAGAAGGAGGGGTTCACGTTGTGCACACCATATTGATGACTGAGGGAACGGTGAAGTTGGCGCTATGTTGCAATTTTACATGTATCTAGCATAGTTAATGAGAATGGGATATGTGTTACTTTTCGTGTTACTTTGTGTTTACATTGATACATTTAGATTTGTACACATGCTGCAAAATAACTGTCAAAAGCGCTGATGAAATATAAGCATAATATAGGTGTGGTGTGTCACCTAAGCGCCTAGAAGTTGAGCAGCAAGGAGCTCCACATGAGCATGCAGGAAAGGAGATCTGCATTGAACAAACCACTGTAAAGGGGACGCAGTAGTTTTAAACATGCATTCATCGACATACATACATGGGGGTCTTAATGAACATATGTTTGGGACAGTTGAGGTACACGGGGAATGCACAAATCTGTATGCTGTGTGCTCTTTCATAGTTTGGGCAGGCCCTGCAACCAGGGTTTGCAAGGTGAACTCTGTGTGACTGGGAAACATAGTTTAGCAATGTTGAAGGGCAGTTAATAGCTGCAATAATGTCAGATGGTCAGTTATGGCAGGCTTAGGGATTTTACGACTTGGCACTATTGCAGAAAGGAGATGCAATCTCTCTAAGTGCAAGGGAGCTTGTTATTTGTTGTTATAGGCAAACCAGCCATCTGTTTGTGGCTGAGTAATAAACCTGGGGTGAGGGGACACCTAAGGGAAGAGTTGACCAATACTTTATGGGTTTTGAATATTATCTCAGGTCGTGTTCGGAGGCCATGCATATTGAATCGGTACTCGTTAGAATTAGAGTGAAGCAAGGGAACTTGTTTGTTCTCCCCCTCCTCATATTGTTTGGAGTGTTCTTGCAAACCATGTGCATCATGTCCAGGGTTAGAAGATCCCAGGCCAGCTGCAACTTTTAATGAATTATGTTTGTATGTGAATGTATAACTATGTGATGATGTCATGATCTACCACAGAAGACTCCAGGGGCTTCCTGTCTGCACAATTAGGCTGCAGCGCTTCTCTGTTGGGATGAGTCTTCCATGCACAGTAAAAAGAGAGATCTAAAGGCGCCATATTGGTTAGAGGTGTGTCTACTCATCGCAGATGTGGTGCCGTGGTACAGCTGTGAAGTGCACATTGAAGGAGCACCACTTCGGTGCGCTTCGTGGACCAGTTTCACGTGAGTGCATTTTTGGCAGGTAAAGCAAGAGGGTAATAGGGGAAAAAGAGGGTTTTCTTTGATTTAAGGGTTTGGTATGGGTAACGTAGGCGTGTATGCATAGAGTTATGAGGTTAGGTGAGTTGAAAGGGTGAGTGTTTTGGAGGAGTGAATTAACTGTTTTATGTCAGCAGTCTTTTGTATGTATTTTGTACCTAATTTGTTATTTTAGAGGTGTGAGGTTGTATACCCACCAACACATCCATTGTGAGGGTTGTCCTAATACCCTGCAGTTTGCTTTTCTGCATGGCTGGAACCCTAACCTAGGGGTGAGGTGGCATCTTATGGTAAGTCCACCCAGAGACACCTTTCTGGAGTATGCCCTTGGCACCCTTCATTTTGCATTGACTGTGCGAACAGAGCCCTCTCCTCGCTTTGCTTGATTAGTCAAAGTAGTGAAGGGAATCTTCCTGTAGTCAGGGAAAGACAGTATTTTAGTCGAGAATACTGTACTAATGATGAAGAAAGCCAGAGCAGTGGTGTTGTAGTGGAAAACATTGCGCTCGAGTGAAGGAGATATCTCAGAGATATTGGCTGGCATGTGGTTTTTGGATAAAGATGCTGTTTTTGTGTAAGCGTGAGAAGTCTAATTAAAGTGAATAGCTAAGCGAGGTGATTGCAGTGAAAGTGAGCAGGGTGAGTGAGTGTGGGGAAAGATTAAGAAACCAGGAAAGGGGCTCCTTGGGTTTAAATTTTCTACCACGGGTTCAGTGTCAGTGTTTTAAGTGATATATTTTGAAGTAATATTGTTGGAGGCTGGACCGGGTTTGGAGTATGGACACTCCATTGAATCATTTGTGTCAGTACTTCCTGTTTATAACGTAAAGATTTAAAAGTACCATCGAGAATAGCTGCAGGAAACTAAAGTGAAAATGCTCAATTCGTGACTTACTGAGGGACCTATGTAAAGGAAAAGTTGGAAAAGCTAAGGTAAATACTTTCTTAGTCACTAGGCATAAGAGTTTGCAGGTAGAGAATTGTTTAAATATCCTAGAGTTATGGATGATGTATGAAAAAGGCAGGGAAGGGCCCATAATCCTAAAGTCTTAGAGGAAGTGCTGAGAAAAGAGGGTGCAGGAATGCCTTACACAACGCCCCACACGGGTGCTGTCCTTTATGTCCCCCAGAAGGGTATACCGACCCTGAGAAAACCGTCCATTTTCTCAGGCGGTCACTCCAGTTGTTGTGAGATGGACACAGTGTTAAAGACTCCAATCAAGCAGTCCCACTAACTCAGTGCCTTGTCTGGGATTGCTCAAGGGAAGCCCTTATTTATATATTTGTATGTCCAGTTTGTGTACTCTGGATGACAACCCTTATATAACACCCCTCATTTAGAATCCCCCTGACCCCACTGAGCCAATAAGTATGTTTGTTTTGCAAATTTAAAAGGTTTATTTGAGATTTCAACAAAATATATATATATCGCACTTTTATAATAAATTAATAATTGATATCACACTTGTGAATATGAGCAGTAATCAGCAATAGGTAATCCTACAATAGCACAGTTCTGGTGATTTAGGACTAGGAACGGGGGAATGAGGTATCAGAGAATGCTTTATGGTTTCAAGGAGATGCAAAGATGAATAAAAAGCAGTACAGAAATAAACTTGATATGATTTCAGCAAAAGATAATGTGATCACTTTTTCTTTGACAATTCACTCCCCCCCTCTGCAATATAAGGATATGGCAGTAACACACACAATTCTCAGGAATACCCACAAATGCAATACAAAATTCCAGTTCCCCCCAGCGAGCTTAGAGGAAAACAGGTATGATTTTAAACACAGGCAAAATCCTTTAAATGTGGTATGCAATGAAGTGAAAAATATGCTAAAATGATTTTAATTCCCTCTAGAGGTTCAGGGTGAGTGATAGCTACTTTAAATTAGTTCAGGATCACTTTAGCAATGCTCTATGAATGATTGTCAGGTTGCAAACGAATTTCAGCAAAGGAAAGCAAGGAGCTGCTATTTTGACACGTGAAGAAATTTGAGCCAAATCGCAAATCGCTGCCATTTTTCCGAGTGCGTCGAGCGCGATTACGGAAAACTATAAGGAGTAGCAAGTCCGATTTAGGTTCGTTGGAAAGCTTAGAACATTAGCTTTAAAATGACAGTTGAATTTCGTTCCTAGGACAAACGGTTCCGGAGATCCGGACAATTTTGTGAAGGTAGATTTTCAGAAATTAAATTTTAAAGTTCAGAATGACAGATGACAGTTTTGCAACTTTGAATCAAAAGAAGGGACACGATTTCTAGGATGCAGTTCTCAATAGGTTGAAATAGTTTGAATTAGACTATTTTAAACTAAGAGATTGGTTTTGCACAGTCCTGGCTGAGTACTCACACTATAATTTTGAAAGGAATGGGCCTCCGTCCCCGATCTGGTCCGGTTTGGACTGGACTCCTGACGGTTCTGCTCACAGCGGTCTGGTCTCTGGTTCTGGCAAAAGCTCTTGGCACTGCACGGCGATCTGGTCTGGGTCTGGTCTCTCTGGATAATTCTGCCTTCTGGGTCTGCTACCGGTTCTGGCAAAAGTTCTTGTCTCTGGAGATTGATGGATTTGAAGTCTGGAGTCTCTGGATGTGAAGTCGTCTGTCAGCGTGCTCCGCAAAGAAATGGGAATTGAAAGTCCCTACCTGTCCTGCACAGTCTCCTTTTATGTGTTTAGAAAGTGGGTGGGTCGGCTCATCCTGCATGCCCAACCCTCTCAACTTATCATTGGCCAGTTCCTCCTCTCTCCCTTGATTGGGGGAACTGGGTTGGGTTGTGAGTCAGAGTGATGAGGTAGGTTTATGGTCAGAGGATCCTCCCCTTGTCAAATTGCACACAAATCTATTTTTGATCCAAATACATATTTATCTATGTTCCATTTTTCTAATATTATATGTCCAGTTAACATATTTTCTGTAGCACCAAACCATCCGATCCCTGTCTTCGTAAGAAGTCGTGTCCACTTATGACAGAATTCTCCCCTTTTCATCCAGATAACGACCTCTAAACCTTTCCAGATTTTACACAAATGTGCACCAGGGATATGGGTTTCAGATGATGAAGTGCCAGATTTTTTAACATGCATACATTTGGAGTACCAACCTTTTTTCCGCTACTATCCCCAAGAACATACCACTGCCCACCAAGTGTTGCAGCATAATAGTCCAAACGTGGGTCATGACACCCAACAAGCCCCCCCGCCCGACTGCGCTTTGATTTCGAGTCGAGGGGGAGTCGGGTGCAAAGGATGTTTTGATCCACGCGCTGGTATGTCCGCATCCTCTTCTTCCAATTCCGCAGATGGCACAGTTCAGCATCTTTTCCTCCATCCGGTTGGATCGATCGGTTCTCCTCGCCTGTCCTGATGGGAATATTGGGCGGTACCCCGGGCCCCTCGGATCTTTGCTCCCGGTCTCCAGGTTGCCTTCCATGGTCAGTCTCCGGGTTTCATCTCTCCTAGGATGATAAAGCAAAAGCGGCAATTCCTATTCATAGACATTTCTCCCCCACTATTGATATAGTGGGGCGGCATATACATTTTATAGTCAAAAACATGAACATATACATTTTTTTAAATCAGGAGACAAGAACATATTCAAGAATCATAGAATTTTATACGCTATATGTGGAATATTTTAGGGTGGAACTGAATTAATCTCGAGCGGTCCCCTCTGGGATGACAGAGGACTCCTCCAGTTGCTGCAGAGTGTGCCTGGGATGGCAACACTTTAGCTGATTAATATGGACCCACTTGTCTTCCCCTTCCGCCAGACTACCTTTGGGGATGCAGATCTTATACGCTACTGGGGAGACCTTGTCTATAATTTCAAACAGTCCCTTCCATGTAGGCAAAAATCTTCGCTGTTTGGCCTGGTTTCTTTGGAAATTGTATAGATAAACCCGCTCTCCCACATTATATTCCTTCCTGGTGGTCTTCAGGTCGTAGTGGGTCTTCATGCTATCAGCTGATCTTTCTAGATTCCGCTGAGCATAGGCAAAAGCATGTTGGAGGTGTTTCCTTAAATTCTCCACATACTCATGATTTGTGGAGGCATTTATAAATGTCTGCTCTTGGGTCCTGTGGAGCAAATGCTGGGGAAGCACCATCTTGCGTCCAGTCATCAGCTCAAATGGTGACATTTTAGTTGCAGATGAAGGGGTAGATCTGATGGCCATTAGGACCAGAGGTAATCCGATATCCCAACTCAACTTGACCCAGAATCTGCCACAAACTTTTTTAATATGCTCACAATGGTTCAGTTGTATCTCTCTACTGCTCCAAAAGAAGCTGGCCGGTAAGCAATATGTAGCTTCCTTTTGACCCCCAGTATCTCCCACATCTTTGTCATTACCTCGCTGGTGAAATGGCTACCTCTGTCTGACTCAATCCTTTGAGGTAGACCAAAACGGGAAAAGATGTGGTCAATCATCAGGGCAGCTGCTGTTTCTGCCTTGCAGTTTGGGGCCGGGAGACATTCCACCCACTTGGTAAACAAGCATGTGACCGTCAACTGTACTTGTTTCCTCTAGATGAGCAAATCACAGGGCCTACGAAGTTGATTTGCACATCTGACCATGGCAGCGTCATCCCCCTCTTTTGGAGAGGCGCCCGGTGTGTGAAGGATGTTGGCTGAAATTGTGCACACACAAGACACCCCTTCAAGTATTGGTCGAGGTCCTGCCCCATGTGTGGCCAGTATGCAACCTCTCTTAAGATGTTCAGTGTTGTTTGAAACCCCGTATGACCGGCGGTGGCCGCATCATGGGCGTGACTTAACATCAGGCTTCGGAATGAGGTAGGGACCACCCACTGATCATGGCCAGCTTGGGATTTCCTTACCAACAAACCGTCTTGGATTCGGACCATCTTTGGACATTTCATCAACACTCTAAGGTCCTCCTTCCCAATGTAATCGGTATCCATCAGGGGAAAGTTCTCAGGGTCCTCAATGTGTTGGTAAAACTTACCAATTATTGGATCCCCCTTTTGAGCCGTAATTAAATCAGCATCAGGGGTCTCCTTACTCCATTGTGCAGTTGAAAGATAATTGTGAGCATTTGTCTGGGACCTAGTGATAGCAGTGACCTGGATTTCCCCCATCAGGGACTCTATTTCTATTAGATCCCCTTGGATGGCCCCGGTTTTGGCCAGCTGATCCGCTAAGTCATTTCCAGTTTTGTCTGGTCCCTCTACTTTGGAATGACCCTTGATCTTCTTCCAGTAGATGGTCATCCTATTCGATGTGACCAGATCATCAATATTTTGGATCAACTTCCCATGTTTCAAGGGTTTGTTGTTAGCACATAGCATGCCTCTGGTTTTCCAATTAACCAGGGGCTCCACGAACCCGTTCCATACATAATCTGAATCTGTGATGATGACCAGTTCGTGGAGTTGATGTTGGACAGCAGTGAGGATGGCTTGATGCACAGCCATCAACTCTGCTACCTGACTACTTCGGGGACCAATTTTGTACCCAGCGGAGGGTTCTGGGGACTGATTCACCCATGCATTCCCTAAGCCGGCCACCAGTTCTTTTTCCCCGTTGTTGTCAACATGGTAAGAGCATCCATCCACATAGACAGTGGGCATTCCCTCACACTTGTCTTCTTCAAAGACTTTGTGTGGGGAATTAAGGTATGCCTCCATGTTGTCCTTGAGTTTTAGACTTTCGTCCTCGAGACAGTTTTCTCTGGCACAATCATGCAAGTCAGCCAGACCTTGCGCGAGGGGACTCTTCTTGTTTTGGCCATATCTGACCTCCACAGGAAAGCCTTGCATTGACAGAATCCAGGAAGTAATTTGGGAATTACTCACATTTCCGGCCCAGATTCTGTCACTTTGGGGGTATTGCAGAGGCTGGTGTGGAGTCTCCACTATGATGTGTTCCCCCTGGATCGTTCATCCAGTAATGGATGGAGTAAGGGCAGTAATTCTTCAATGCCCACACCGTTGCCAGGAGTGACTTTTCACAATCGTTGAATTTTTCCTCCACAGAGGATAAAGTTTTGCTCGCATAGGAGATTACTTTATTCACCTTGTCATGCTTTTGGTATAATACTGCCGTCAAGCACGTATTAGAGAACCCTGTCTCCAGGAAGAACTCTTTGTTTCTGACAGGGAAAGCTAGGCAAGGCGCTTGTGAGAGGCTTCTTTTGAGTTGTCTTACTGCCTCGGATTGTTCTGGACACCATTCCCACTTGACCCCCCCTTCAAAAGATGAATCAGGGGTCTGGTGATCTCTGCGTAGACCTCAATGAACTTTCTGCTATAATTAGTCAGTCCAAGGAGGCTCCTTAGTTCCCATAGAGTTGTGGGATCCTTCAGTTTCTGAAGTGCTTCATTTTCTTTTCTTGGGGACAGAGACTATGAGGAGTAATCTCATGCCCCAAGAAATTAACACGGGTTCTACACCACTGTGCTTTCTGAAAGGAACATTTTGCTCCGGCGGCCCTCAACTGTGTCAGAACATAACGGATCTCTGCTATGTGTTCTTCCACAGATGAACTTTTGATGAGGACAACATCTACATAAGCCAGGTTACTCCGCGCACCAAGGTCGGGCATGGCCTTGTGTAGGAAAATGTTGAATTCATTGCCGGAGTTGAGGTATCCGAAGGGAGTCCGGGTCCAGGTGTACTGCTGGCCCCCAAAGGTAACATCCAGTTTGTATTGATCCTCCCTAATGACAGGCACGGTCCAGTATCCATTGGTCAGGCCTATTGCAGTGAATACCTGTGACCCCTGAATCTGGGCCAGCCCTTGGTCGATGTAGGGCAGAGGCCATCGGGAAGTATGGACCCGTTTGTTGAGCTCCCTAAGGTCGGCGCAGAGTCTCCACTGGCTGTTTGGCTTCAATATTCCCAGCACCGGATTATTGAAGGTACTGTGTACTGGACGGATTATTCCCCGGGACTCAAGGTTCTTAATTATTTCAGTAAGGGACTCCATGGATGCGAGAGGCAAACGATATTGCTTCACAAACACTGGAGTCATTCCAGGGTCCGTGGGAATTGTGGTTGTGTGGATGTCGGTGCGACCACAGTCATATGAGTCTACCGCAAAGAGATCTTGGAAATTCAAGAAAACTTGTTTCAACTTTTGCTTCTGTTCCAGAGTCACGCAGGCATCAGCTAGGTTGACTCTCTCTTCCACCATCTGCCTGAAGCCTGGAAAGACTTCTGGTTTTGCTATCTCAGCGGCCTCCTCCAGCTGGGTGGAGAAGTCCCTGGTCAGAGTGCTGATTTGGACTGGAGGCTTCAGGTGGGAAAGGCAGCCCTCATGGACCTGGAAAATCACCTCATCCCTTCTGAAGTCACAAGTCACGCCTTCCTTACCATAAGGGCAAGAAGTGTACACCAGGAAGTTCCCCCCATGCCGGGTAAAGATCCTGTCTGGTGTTGTATTGTCATCACTGTCACTGTCAAAACAGTCCTTGGGGATTGGTCCTAACAGTTCATTTCCTAAATCAATGGAGAAATGTCGGTCATCAACCGCCATTCCAATAATGGTGCCTGCGGCTAGAGTAATACTCTTTAAGTGGCTGTTATCCACCTCTATTGGAATGGTGTCATGTTCTATGTTGACTAATGGTGTTGGGTTTACCCCCAACCCTTGCTGTTGGAGAGAAGCATTTAGATGAATATAAGCATCAGGGTTTTTCAATTTTTGTCCTCTTTTAACTTTCACTTCCAGGGAGAATTGTCGGGTCCTTTCTGGGACGGTGACTTCCTCTTTAACCTGAATTTCAACTGCATAAGGTAGCAATTGAGCTGGCCTAAATGCTTTTTCTGGATCATCAAAGCCCATGGGATTATCCGCTAATCGGGACCAAGCTTTGAAGTTTATTAGGTCCAAACTAATGGCAAAGCGATTGAGAATGTCACTGCCTAAGTAAAAGGCGGCAGCGACGTCTCGCACGACCCAACAATTATGGACTATGCTCTTGTTGCCAATGGAGATTTTGAGCATACACCTGCTTGGCAGGAGATGTTTGGAATTGGGTGCTTCCAGGTCCATTTCCCTTTTGTCTATCAGTTTGAATGTGGGAATGGCTGGATCTTTTGGGAGTTGTTGGAACATGGCTTCGCTGATGAAGCTCTTACCATTGTTCACACACACTCGAGCGAGAACAGAGTCCTTCCCATCATTTAACTGAACAGGGATGAACAACTGCTCTCCATTCTGCTAAATATCAGCCAGGCTCTGAGCTGATTTCACATCTGTCTGGATTATCGGAGTGGGAATGTCTGATTGTGGATTAGTAAAGAATTTCAGAGTATTTCCTTCCAGTGTGGAATACCACCTTAAACTGGAAGGAAGGTTGATTTTCAGAAATAGAGAGGACCCCCCATCACCAGTCTGTTGTCCTACTGCTATTACTGTCACATCTGGAATTTGGTTGTTATGGAAGTGAAATTCTACGTGGTCAGATTTTTGTTCAACCATGTGGCAGGTGCCGTTTAAACTAACATGGTTGACACTCTGTTTTAATTTTATTGGTCGGCTAGTATGGGTCCAGAGGACCTTGTTTACGCAATCTGTTAGGGGTGACAACCTTCTCAGGAGGTCATTCCCTAGTAAACAAGGGGTGCCCTCTGGAGTCACTACTATGACCGGTGTTTCACCTTGTGTCGCCCAATTTTGATGTCCAAATCCGCAGTCCCCTCGATGGGAATTTTCTTCCCGTCAAAGTTCTGGAGTTGTCCAGGAAGAGAGGTGAGAGGAATACGGTAATTCTCCCCCCTTCCTGCATTTAGTTCATCAAAGGCCCTTTTGGACAGAAGGGTAGCTTGGGATCCAGTGTCCACCAGTGCTAAAATTGTACCTTGCCCCTGTACTTGTACCGGGGCATAATATCTTCCCTCCTTCTCTTCAAGGGGGCACAGATAACGCACATTTTTGGACAACTGGTGGGCTAATTTTCTGGTTTTGGACATGGCGAGAGAAGAGATTTGGGCAGAATTCTGTGAAGAGCCTGGGGAATCTGAAAGAAAAAGTTGGCAACTGGAAATGGTTTCGGGTTCTGGGCCGCCCCTCCCTTTTTGGAGGCAGTCAGCAGGATGGGTTTGACCCATGGGATTTTGGTATTGTTGGTTCTGGGATAGAATGATGGGCGGCGACAGCTCAATCCCCACATCTACCCAGTCTATTGATTCGGTTTTAGGTTCCCCTGGTTCCGGTTCTGGGCCGCCCCAGCCTTTTTGGAGGCAGTCACCAGGATGGGTTTGAACCAGGGGTTTTTGGTATTGTTGGTTCTGTGATAGGATGATGGGCGGTCTGGATTGGAATCTCTTGGGACCCATTTTTCCTTGAGAGAAGGTCCCCCATCTCTGAAGGAGAAGATCCTTTTCCCAGGATCCTCCGAGGATCCCTCTCCCTCAAATTGGAAGACCTGCACCTCCTCCACAAAGTGGGTCTGTTTGGGTCCTTTGTTTCTCCTACCTCCTCTTTGCTCCTTGGGTGGCAGACTTTCAGGGGTAGGAGATTTTGTTTCCGGTTCCTGGTTTTCTAGGGGCTGTTTACAAGTTGGGAAGGAAGCTTCCTCTAAGGCTTCCTCCAAGGCTTTACACCCCCCTTCTCCTTGTGCCTCCTCCCTGGGTACCGGTGGGTTATCGGGGTGCTGGCCCCGTCATTGTTCTGGAGCACCAGGCCCAGAGTTTGGGGCATTCTGTGGTGGCATGCTCATCCCGGGCCATATTTTGGACCTGCCGCTCAAGTTGGGAAACCCGCTCAGGCTGATACGGGGTTCTGTTTTCTCCCCTGGGCTGATCCCGGGAAGGGTAGCTATCCCTTCTCTGGTAGTACCCTGGGTTGGGAAGATTTGGGTACCCCTCCACCCTTGGCCTCCCCTCTCCCGGATTAGGTTGTCTGGGCTCAGTGATTTGGGGAAAGAAGGATGGATGGTTTTGGGGTTGGAAATTGGGTGGATACTTGGGAAAAAAGTTCTGCCCAGTGTTTGAGGAATTTCTGCCCTCCTGTGGGAATTTGGGAGGGAAGTTCCCTGGGTTGGGCGCTTGGTTGGATCCGCCCCTTGGGCCGGAGGGGTCCACACATAACCCAGGATTGGTCTGTTTCCCTTATAGCGGGGGCTTACATAGTCAGGGGAGAGGGGGACCCCATTTGTGGGACTACATCCTTGACTGCCTGCCTGTGACTGGCCGAGGGCCTTCTGGGCTGTGAATTATTTGGTGCAGGCAGGTTTTTAGGTCCCCCGATCTCCAAATCTAAAACGGGGGCAAGCTTTACCTCTGCCACCTTGGCAGCAGCAGGGGTGCTGTTGGTTTTGGGGTTTTTGGGCTGATTCTTATTTTCCACCGGTTTCTGCACCTCGCAGATGCGGGTGGCTTGCTCAATGACCCAGTCTAAAGATCTTTTCTCGTGAAAATCTCTCACGAGCTGGGTCATTATGTATTTGGGGAGTGCATGGAAGAATGTGTTGATGAATTCTCTGCTGTCCGTGCGCACCCTTCTGGTGGTCTGCGAAAAGGCACGCTTCAATTCTTGCACACATTCTTGTGGTGCCTGATCCTCCCCACATTGCAAATTGTAGGCTGCCTTGCGAGCCTCTTGGGGATTCCGGTGAACAGAAAAATGTTTCAAGATGGCTGCCCTATAGGTGGACCATCTTGAATGATTTTGGTCCTCCAGCCCCGCAAAGAAACTGGAGTATTCTGGGGAGAATGTCCATTTGACGTACTGGATGCAGCTACTGCTGTCCTTCAAATGGAAAGTCTCCATCATTTGCTCAAAGAGCTCCAAGTGTTCCCAAACAGAATACTTGGAGTTCTTGTGATAAGGGGTGATGACACTCCTTATTGCCTTGATCTGCTTTAAGCGGTCCTTAAGCAAGGCCCTTTTTGCCTTATTGGCCTTTTTGGTTCGGGTAACCCTGGTCCACTCATCCTCTGACTCCGAGGCACTGCTCCCAGAGGTGCCCGTCTGATCTTCCAGGTTTTCCCGGATTCTGCGAGCCTGGGAATGGCTGGCAGAATGTGGGGACCTGGTCTCGTGTGTCCTGGGCCGCTCAGAGGAGTCTTCAGATCCCTCCTTGCTGCCAGGATCTGCTGGGTACTCCCCCCCCCCACTGACCTAACTGGGTAGAGGTTTTCAGGATACCCTTAGTGGGCCTACTCTCCTGGGGTTCCCCACTAAATTGCACTGTGCTTGGGTGCCCATACCCGGATGCCCGCCCATCCATTCCTGGGTGGTACTGGCCTATGAGCCCCATCCTTTTGGCTGGATAGCAATCTGCCATCCCTGTGGCCCTGTGCTCATGTGCGCCAGGGGGCATGAGGGTGGCAGAGTCCAGGGACTGGGAGAGATGAAGGCCCCTGGTACTAGGGCTCCTGAGGTTATGCTCAGGTGTTTCCCTTTCCCAGCGAAATTCATCTCTATCAGCCCCTGCTCCTGGTTGCAATGCAAGAGCCTGGGCTTTCAGTTCCTCAACCAAGGCCTTACTAGACTCTATCAGTCTCTCCTGCATGGCTACCTGTTGCCGGAGCCTATCATTGTGCTGACAGAGAGCCTCATTCTCTCTCTGTGCCTCCTGATTTGTCCTGGAATACTGGGACAGTCTTTGCTGCAGGAGGGTTACCTCCTGAGTCCCATCCCTACTGGTCTGCTCCTTTCTTGCCAGAGCATCTTCCACCCTCCTGGTGTGCTCTAACAAGTTCTGATGCTCTTTTTGGAGGTCACCCAGCCCCTGGAGGGCCAGGTGATTTTCTTCCATTTTCCTTTTTTAAGTGGCAGACTTCCTGGCCTAAGGTATACCTTTCCTGAGTAAGAGCCTGCATCTGTGCCGCCAGGTCGTCCATCTGCCGTTGAAGAGCACCAGCTTTCTGGCGCTCTTCATCAAACTCTGCCTGGGTATCCAGGTCTTTCAAAATCATTTTATTGTTTTCCTCTTTCTCTCTGTCTAGTTGGATTTGCAGGGTGGCTACCTGCTCTGTGCATGCCCTGTTGAAATTGATCTGTTGCTCCAGCTTTTTCTGGCACTGCAGTAGGGAGTCCAAACTGTCTTGGTGCTCCTTCTGCAAAGCCAGAATTCTGGTATCCTGGTCAACCTTTTCCTGTTGCAGGATATCCATATCCTCCTTTATTTTAATGATGTACTGTCTACTATCATTTTCTGACTCATGGCTCCTGTGCAGCCTCTGCTCAGAAGAGTCCAGGTCAGATTGGGCCTTCTCTAATGCCATCAGTTGCCTATTTGCCAGATCTTGGCCTTCTGCACATTTGTCCTGTATGGCTCCCATATAAAGATACACATATGCCGCTATCCTGGCAATCTTATTGTGTTCATCTTTGGCTTTAGGAGCCATATATATTTCACTCAGGGCCACATGTAAGGGACCCTGATCTCTCCGCGTATCTGACCCAGTTGTAGTGACCTGTTGTGTGATCGCCTGCAACCATACATTTTGGTCCTGTTCAGACCATTCACCTCTCACAAACAGTTTATGTAAGAGGTGCTCCCTAGCTATCTTCATATCTACCAAGGTCGTCATTCTGGAACTTGATTTCCTTCCTGATTTACAGAAGTTTGTATTTTATTTAGCAAAACAGACCGTTTCCTTAGAGCGTTCCTTTGAGGGGTGTTTTTACAGTGTAACACAGCTTGGTGATCCGACAGAATTTATACATTCTGTCAGTTAGCACACTGTATTAATCTGCACAAGTGATAGATCTAATCCTAAATCCCGGACGAGCACCCACTTTCTTAAAGACTCCAATCAAGCAGTCCCACTAAGTCAGTGCCTTGTCTGGGATTGCTTAAGGGAAGCCCTTATTTATATATTTTTATGTCCACTTCGTGTACTCTGGATGACAACCCTTATATAACACCCCTCTCTTAGAATCCCCCTGACTCCACTGAGCCAAGAAGTAAGTTTGTTTTGCAAATTTAAAAGGTTTATTTGAGATTTCAACAAAATATATATATATCGCACTTTTATAATAAATTAATAATTGATATCACACTTGTGAATATGAGCAGTAATCAGCAATAGGTAATCCTACAATAGCACAATTCTGGTGATTTAGGACTAGGAACGGGGGAATAAGGTATCAGAGAATGCTTTATGGTTTCAAGGAGATGCAAAGATGAATAAAAAGCAGTACAGAAATAAACTTGATATGATTTCAGCAAAAGATAATGTGATCACTTTTTCTTTGACAATTCACTCCCCCCTCTGCAATATAAGGATATTGCAGTAACACACACAATTCTCAGGAATACCCACAAATGCAATACAAAATTCCAGTTCCCCCAGCGAGCTTAGAGGAAAACAGGTATGATTTTAAACACAGGCAAAATCCTTTAAATGTGTTATGCAATGAAGTGCAAAATATGCTAAAATGATTTTAATTCCCTCTAGAGGTTCAGGGTGAGTGATAGCTACTTTAAATTAGTTCAGGATAACTTTAGCAATGCTCTATGAATGATTGTCAGGTTGCAAACGAATTTCAGCAAAGGAAAGCAAGGAGCTGCTATTTTGACACGTGAAGAAATTTGAGCCAAATCGCAAATCGCAGCAATTTTTCCGAGTGCGTTGAGCACGATTACAGAAAAACTATAAGGAGTATGGAAAGAATCTTAGCTTTAAAATGACAGTTAAATTTCGTTCCTAGTACAAACTGTTCCAGAGATCTGGACGATTTTGTGAAGGTAGATTTTCAGAAATGAAATTTTAAAGTTCAGAACGACAGATGACAGTTTTGCAGCTTTGAATCAAAAGAAGGGACACGATTTCTAGGATGCAGTTCTCAATAGGTTAAAATAGTTTGAATTAGACTATTTTAAACTAAGAGATTGGTTTTGCACAGTCCTGGCTGAGTACTCACACTATAATTTTGAAAGGAATGGGCCTCTGTCCCCGATCTGGTCCGGTTTGGACTGGACTCCTGACGGTTCTGCTCACAGCGGTCTGGTCTCTGGTTCTGGCAAAAGCTCTTGGCACTGCACGGCGATCTGGTCTGGGTCTGGTCTCTCTGGATAATTCTGCCTTCTGGGTCTGCTACCGGTTCTGGCAAAAGTTCTTGTCTCTGGAGATTGATGGATTTGAAGTCTGGAGTCTCTGGATGTGAAGTCGTCTGTCAGCGTGCTCCACAAGGAAATGGAAATTGAAAGTCCCTACCTGTCCTGCACAGTCCCCTTTTATGTGTTTAGAAAGTGGGTTGGTCGGCTCATTCTGCATGCCCAACCCTCTCAACTTATCATTGGCCAGTTCCTCCTCTCTCCCTTGATTGGGGGAACTGGGTTGTGATTCAGAGTGATGAGGTAGGTTTATGGTCAGAGGATCCTCCCCTTGTCAAATTGCCCACAAATCTATTTCTGATCCAAATACATATTTATCTATGTACCATTGTTCTAATATTATATGTCCAGTTAACATATTTTCTGTAGCACCAAACCATCCGATCCCTGTCTTTGTAAGAAGTTGTGTCCACTTATGACAGAATTCTCCCCTTTTCATCCAGATAATGACCTCTAAACCTTTCCAGATTGTACACAAATGTGCACCAGGGTTATGGGTTTCAGATGATAAAGTGTCAGATTTTTAACATGCATACATTTGGAGTACCAACCTTTTTTCCGCTACTATCCCCAAGAACATACCACTGAATCCTAACACCTCTTAAAATGTGCACAGAAAAATCACAAGAATGATGATATTATTTATATAATTTTTACAAGTCCGCACTATGAATTATCCATCTTTTTAAAATTATGCTCTGGCCCCAAAGGGGTGTGGTTTTCCAAAGCACATGGTGGAATTTCTGGTTTATCCACTTCCCCCAAGCTCAGCTTGCTCACAGATGCAGTGCCCCTGCCCGTTTCCTTCCAAGAGGAAGCCATTTACGACCCCCCTAATTTAACATTTGCCTGGGCCAAGGACAGTGCTTTGTTTAGTTTCCCGCAGTCCCCAGGTGCTCCTCCCCTGATTCAATCAGGGAGGTGTCATCTCCTTTTGGTGGGGGCAGCAGAATGCAGCCAGGCCTGGGAACACAGCTGCTGATCAAGTTTCAACTCCTGTCGGGGGTAGTTGTCAGGCAGAATTCAATCTCTTTCAGCCGGGCTTCAGCAAAATGTCACTTTGGTTCCCAGTTTTCTACATTCAAACCAAACTTGCAATTTTTACACATGCAGCTACAACACTGATTCTAAGTTCAAAACTATGACATTTAACACTTGCAAGGTATGTGACACTCAACAGTAGGACACTCATTTATTTTAAACATTTAGATTTTAGTGTCTTTCAGTCCAATTTCACTTGAGCTGCTGACATCCACAGCTCAGCCAGTTTTGTTATAAACATTGTTTTGGGCTCTTTCTCTTTCCAGATTTAATAGGCACACAAGAATACATTCTGCCAAATGTCTGCTGGTGTTCAGTGAGATTTTTGAATATCTTGCAATGTATAAAATAGGCATTTTTAGCTTGCATTTCAGAGAAACAAGGGTGATTTGAAAGTGTTTTTTTTTTTGCCACCGGCACTGCTGTTTTTCCTTTGCCACACATTTCACTCATGGCACTCCTGGCCACTCACGCTCACACTGGTGGGTGGCAGGTCAGGCGACCATTTTGTTGTGCGCAAAGACTGCACGGTTCTCCAGGATTCTGGCGCAAATGTGGGCTTTTCCGCCCTCTTGGATTTCCTAAACCCACAGCACCAAGTGTTGCAGCATAATAGTCCAAACATGGGTCATCACACCTAACAACAGGTAACACTTCCATCTTCTACGATTCCTAAAAAATGTGATATTGAGGAAAGTGGAAGGATAACTCCTTCAATGTTTAGGGCTGCAGGAAGGTTGACAACGAAGAGCGAAAAGGGACTAACTCCCCTGACTGCTAGGTTAGCAGAAAGATTAAGGGTGGAAGAGCGAGAGAGAGAGAGAGAGAGCCCGGAAACCAGAAGACTAGAAGAAGGGCTGCAAATGAGTGATAGAGGGGAGACTGTGCCTTCTACCATAAGGATAGAAGATAGGCTGTGAATGGCAGTGGAAAAGCAGGAGTGGAAAACATTGGAAGATGCATTGAGGTTAGCAGAGGAAGAGGTAGTGCTGTTATGACAGCAGAGAAGTGAAGAATGGGAAGAAGTGACTAGGCAGGTAAAGCACGTAGAGAAAAGATTGGATAAGTCAGTGATCAAGGAGGTCAACGTGGACCTTGAGGACGGAAGTGTCACTATGTGCCCAGGAATTGAGCAAGGAGAACGGGAACGGTCACCCTATGGTGGTGCAGAGTATGTTTCCCTGCCTATAGAAATGCCAGTAGAGGTGATAAAAGGAGAGGGAGATGAAGATGAATGGGAGTCGGCTCTTGAGCAGGGAGATCAGGTTGTAGCCACCCCACCTCCCGCTCCAGTAGCAGTGACAGATTACACCATGGGGTCTTAGGACACGCTGTGGTACTTGAATGGCCATAGTGAGAAACAGGGGAGGGATGGTGAAAGTCCCAGTAAAGGTGTGGTTGACTCTATTGCCATTGCTTTGGCTGAATCAACGAGGAAATGTTATGTCCGACCGGAATAATTTGATGAAGACACTTTCTTTGCTCAATGCAGGGTCTTACTGGCTATGTGGCCTTGTCGTGCAGTCTTCTGTATTAGAGCAACTTTACAAATGAGGCCTATAGTGGCTTTAATGGTCCAGTTGTCCTATGTGTGGCCCTGTTGTCCGATGTTTTGAAATACATTATATTAATCTAAACCACATACTCTTGGTATGTATGCGTAATGGGTTTTCTTAATTAATTAGGATTTTGCCAATGTTTCAGAGATCACACTGGTGGTTGAAAGTTTTTAAGGATGACAAGAATGAAGGTGTTATATTTAGGCTCAAGGTATGCTTGGCTGTTGTAAGGGTTTAAGATGCTGAATATTGAGATTTACTGATTTTATATTTTTTATGTTTTTTTGTAGAAATGGCTTCCAACAATTGGACGGCATAGGAGGCAGGATCACTGTGCGTGGATTGTAGAGCACCGCAAGAGGTTCTCCATGCATTTATGAATATTTCTGCAGGTGATTCAGCAAATCTTGGGTGTTATGAGAGCATTGGGATGGAGCAGCCTATTGCTTCTGGATCAACAAATCTTGGATGTTTCGAGGGCAATGGAATGGTACAGCTTGTTTCCACTGAAAGCTTTCGGAAAGCGTTGGAATGGAGAAGCCTGCTTCGCTGGGCTCAACAAAATTGAAATGTTTTAACGACCCATGGTTGGGGTCCAACATTGTTGTTACAGCAGCAAAGCTCAATGGATCTGGGGGCAAATGCCACAGAGCTCTTTTGTGAACTCATCAATGGGTTAGGTTGAATCTGGAGTTTTTGCAATGCTCGCTGGAGTTTCTGGTGGGCTTTTGAGTGATAAAGTCTTTAAGGCCCGAAGGTTGTTTATGACTATTGTTCTGTTTCAGCATTGAACAGTGTGAATGAATAACTTTAAAAATGGGGGGACAAATGATTATATAACAGGGAGACAAGTCATGCAAATTATCCCTCCAGGTTCTACTGACTCAAGATAGCGTTTAACACGTTGGCAACCCTTGAGCAAAATAGGCAATGCTCTGGTTTTAAACTCTGATTATGGAGTTATGCCCACACCATTGGGGTGCTCGAGGGCTCTGATGGATATCACAGGTTATTTAAATGTTCAAACATCTCATGACAGTGTGGGAGTGAGTGTTTCCACAGCATCACCATCTTTAAACTTATCTTTCATTGACTCTGGGCTGCAATCCTCCTTTAGAAGTGTACAATCACAGGACAGCAACGTTGTGAAGTGGGGTAGGGAGGCTGATGCTGTACATTTTTAATCTTTTAATCTGCAAAACTCAATGTATACTGTCGATAATGATCAGAATGGGATAAGACAGTCACTGTGTGTGGGGTTTAATGGTGACTAAAGAAAAGTAATGCCAGGGGGCGGCTAGTACAAACAGGACTACACAGTTGGGGACTGACACGACCGATATGCTTGTGATGGCCAACAAAAAGAAAAATGTAGCAGAATATATTCTGGCAAATGCATCTGTTGCTAGTTTTAAAGAGGGAAATAACTTTGCCAGCCTGGGAAGCGTTCACAATTTAGATAACCTATCTAATGCAGTGGTAAACCCGATTTTTACATCTTTCAACTGCACAGCTGGGCGAGCTTATAAGGCATTTGCAGGAAGACACTGGGGCGGTGGTGAATGAGGGAAATACGAAATACATACAGGATGGCGCTAGAGTTGTTATTCATAATGACCCGGAAAATGAGTTGTAAGCGCTAATATTTGCTATGCAGAGTGATCCAGAGTCTTCAGACTCTGTGTTTACTAAAAATCATATATCTCTGGAGCCGATTTTAGAGGATGCTGACATTGTTAATATATCCAATGAAGCAGGTGTACATAGCAATATGTCTCTGAGTCAAAATGTTGGGGTTATTAGTGCAGCTCCCCTTGATCCTCAAGATGGCTGTGTATACTGAAATGGAGATGAATACAATGCAGGCACTAATAATATTTCTGCTGAAGCTAAAGCGGGGAGCGTGTATAATGATCGGGTAGCGAACAATGTTCATGTTTTCAAAACTGTCTCTGATGATGTTCAGGATGGGGTGGGCATAATGTTGATCTTTCTAATGTTATTTCTGGTGATTTTGAGGACGGGGTGGATACAATGCGGGGTCTGAAACTTTTGTTAATGCTCAAGAGGGGCACGTGCACAGGAATGGGGATGGAACTTCTGTTGGTGTTCAAGAGGGGTGTATGAATAACAGCGGGCTGTTTCTAATATTTCTAATGATGATCAAGAGGGGATTGTGCACAGAAGTGGGGATGGAACATATGCTGGTGTTCAAGAGGGGTGTGTAAATAATGGTGGGGATGTTTCTGATATTTCTGATGACGATCAAGAGGTGAGCAGGCACATCGATGGAGTGGTATCTAATCCTGACATCTATAACATTTCAAATAATCAGGTGTTCAAGCACAGGTCGATGAACCGTCTCATCCCCCCGAGTGTCCATCAACATCATGCACTAACACCAATATACCTGTTGAAATACCTCCCCTTGAGCCCATTCTAATTCTGGATAGTGAAAGAGACACTCAAAATGAAGGTGGTAACACTGTGGGTGATGGGGGCAATGTTGGGATCATTAACGTTTTAGATGTAGTTACAGGTACGCGTGTAAAATGCATTCAAAAGAACAAGCAAAAAAAGCCCACAAATTGTAATTACTTACCATCGTCAAAAGTTTATAACCTAACTGTAAAAAAGAGGCAGATTGTACAATCTATGGTTCAGAACGCTTTTGAAAATGAAGAATCGGCTGTTTTGATGCTATTAAAGCATCTGGGGGGTGATACTAGCACCTTAGTGGTGCAGCCTTGAAGGACAGTCACAAGGTTGGAGATGAGTATTACGTTAACCGATGCCCCAGTTGTCCAACACACCACATTAGTCATAGAAGGGTATTGTGATACACCTTGAGAAACATTCACAGCGGTGCACCCGGCTACATCGTTAGACAAGGCCCCTGGTTTTGAAGACAATGCACTAACCGTTGAGGTTATCTCAGTCGAAACTTTAACCAGTATTCCACAAACAATTTCGGGGCCTAGTATAAGCAGACCACTGACAATGCCTGCTCTGGAAATATCCAAAATATCAAGCATATCAGATGCCCACAAAAAGTTATGACTAGCAACTAACCAACTCCCTGCAAAGCCCCCCTATTAAAAAACTAGAAAACTCTCAAGAACAAGGCCACACAAACCTCTTCTCTAACATACTGCATACAATTGAATACACATGTCAGAGTCATTGCTACAGACACAGCTATTGTTCAGAGTGGGGGTGGCATCTGTTTCAACAGAACCCTAAAAGCAGAAATCAAAACTTAAAATGGGCCAGATGTCGAGCGCAGAGATGTTGACTATTTAAAATCTTGAAAAAGGCCCGCTTGGTTATGTCCAGACATGATCAAACAAACACGCCGCAGACATCAATGCTTCAGACATCGGATGCACTGGTTTATTTGGAATGCCTGTGAACTTATAAGTTAGAAGACATTCTCGGCTGTGGAGGATTTTGAGGAATTTAGATTTGTGAACTTGGACCACTTACTAGCATCCCTAGGGCACGTAATAATGGTCATAACAGATGCTGTGGAAACACTAGTCAGTCAAATATTGGAAGTTGGTCCCAATGATTTTGTTCAAATAAGGATGGAGGCTGATGGTTTAATCAGACCATTGTTTACAAGGCAATCCCCTTGTGATGCTTTTTGCGTTTTTGGAAAATTTACGAAGACTTTTGCAGAGTAAGACTAAGATTTTGTATTTTGTTTTGTGTTGATACACGTACCATTAGTTTTCAGGCCACATTCTGGCGGTGTTTATAAGCCTTTGAGCAAAATTCTGCACAGCCACATCATAAAATCTAAAGGCCGGTGGTTATAACATTTCGATCACGGTTCCGAAAATCTCTGCTTGACGTCTAGTCTTATTGATTTAATCGAGCCACAGAGACTAAGAGGCGCTGATATACGTACAAAAGCTTTGAAGTACACACAGAGCTAGAACTACCAACAGACACTCCAGTAGGGTTTGGACTGATTAATCTCTTTGAGTAATATTTGAATAGACCCATCAACATACTCTATTGGAGCATGGTGATATTTCCTGCTAACAGCTAAAACAGCCCAAAACACTTTATATGTTTTACACCATGACAACCATTTCTACGGTATAATGAATCTAAACGGTTTTCTGTGGGCTAAACATCTCTGTGAGCATTGTCATCACATTTCCAAAAAGAGACACAGCTGCCAATACCACTGTCGCTTGTTTCTAAGAGAATAACGTCAAATGCATAAGGAAAAATCTACAAAATGTCCTCACTGTCACACGTTCACAAGGTCTCAAGCCTGTCTAGACACACACATTAAAAAAGTGGTGTATGGGGTGGCTGAATGCAAACTGCCCCTTGATTGTTGAACGTGTCAAAAATGTCTTCCTGAGAGTTACAGCTGTACCGGGAGGATGTGTAGAGTGTGAAAAGTTTCCTTTGACAACTCGGCTGAACACCAGTGCTACACGACACCCGCCAGACCTCAGAATAAAATGGAGAACTACATAATGTATGACATGGAGGCCTGTGAGGAGAATGTAACCCATCAACAAAACTATATCTATGCCAGACTTCTAACAGGGGATAGCTATTGGGAATTTACAGAGGACTCCTGTGTGGCTACCTTTATAAGCACTTTTGTAGCGAGTGAATTCACGGGCAACACCTTTCTTGCACATAATTCAAAATCCTATGACGGGTACTTTGTGCTGAGACAATTAGTTTGGTAATAAAGTAAAGTAAGAAGTATTGCCCAAGGTGCTAAGCTAATGGACATCTTTGTAGTACCTCTACAAATACACTTTATATATTCCTTGAACTTTTTTACCCATGAAACTCAGCAAGCTTCCAAAAGCATTTAGTTTTCCTGGTTCAAAGGGTTTCTTTCCCATCTTTTTAACACAGCTGCTGACCAAAATGACCTGGGGCCGATTCTAGCCGCAAACCAATACAAGGTTCAATTCATGATGCCTAGCAAAAAAGAACAGTTCATAACCTGGTACAAGGAGAATGAACACAACATGTTTGACTTTCGCCAAGAGTTAAGGGCCTACTATCAAGAAGATGTCAACATTTTAAGACAAGCATCATTCAAATGACTCGTCATGAAACACCTATTAAGGGTGGAATACATGTGCCATACATCAATCCTTTTCAAAATATGACACTAGCTAGTTGTTGTATGCAGATCTACAGACAACTATATCTAAACCCCAAAACAATTGCACTGTTGCCCCATGATTCAAATCACGGCTGACAAAAACGTTATTCCACACCAGCTATTTAGTGGCTCTTGTACATCTCAAAAACAGAGAACAGCTCTATACAGCACGTCCTAACTGGCGGTGGTGAGAAATGTTATGGATAATACTTGTTAGACGGCTATGTGGTGGTTCAAGGAGTGAAAAAAGCCTATGAATTTAACAGCTGCTTTTATCACGGTTGTCCCAATTGTTACCCCGCCGGGGGATACAACACTTTAACGGGCACTACTTGTGAACAGTTGTATAGATGCACTCTGTTGAAACAAACTTTTTTAGCCAATCTGGGTGTTCATGTCGTCATTATCTGGGAACACAAATAGCACACGATTGTGCAAAACAATCCTGATGTGTGTCATTTTCTTAAAAAGATGAATCAGCCCGAACCCTTAAACTCCTCAGACACGCTATATCTTGACCGCACAAATGATTTAAAGTTACACCAAAGCGTCTCAGAGGGTGAGCAAATACACTACCTAGATTTTACCATTCTATATTCTGCTGAAAAAAATTCTGCTGTCCCTGCGGGACATCCCAAGATCATCTGTAACAATTTTGGTGATATAGACCAATATTTCGGACCAATCAAATGTGAGGTCTATCCACCAGAGGTCTCTACATACCTGTGTTGCCCTATAGATGAGATGATAAACAAATGTTTCCGCTTTGCCGCACATGCGTTGAGACAAAACAGTCCCATTGCGGGCACACGGATGAGCAGCGGCGCCTGACCAGAACTTGGTGTACAATCGAGCTACAGGTGGCTCTGAAACAGGGCTATCGCCAGGGGCGCTTACACGAAATATGGCATTTTAAAACAATCACCCTTAACCTATTCTGTGAATATGTTTGTGTTCCTACAACAGAAATACGAAACCTCTGGCTTTCCTGCCAGATGTGTGAACAATAACACTAAATAGGCCTAGATTGATGATTATTATAAACATCAGGGCATATGCTTGCGCACAGAGCACATTGAGGACAACCCTGCTTGGTGGCATTCATTCATACGTATAATGCTAGTTTGTGTTTGGGGACATCTACTTTGCGAGGAAATTATTTTAATCGCAACTATAGAATTCTGTTGTTTTCAAATGTTGACTTTGCTATTTTCACAGGTGTTGTTATAAACTCTTCACACCTTTATATTATCATGTATTTCTGCAAGTTTTATGCATGGTGTGTTTGCCCCCAGTACCTGTTCAACATAAAGACACAACCAGGTTTTTATAAAACAGATTTTTATTCACATTTAAAGCATGTATATTTATTCAGATTTTATTCACATTAAATAACTTGAGTTATCAGATGTTGCACAATGATCTTCTCACATGCAAATTTCGATTTCTCATGAATTACCTCATAAACAGACTGTCTTTCATTGCATCGATAAGCAAACATATATAATCGAGGAACGGTTGACAAAAATTCATAAAGTTCCCTGTGAAACAACCATTGTCCTTTAACGCATCGAAAACTCTGTTGCAGGTTGACTACATTTACTCGCAATAAGGGTCCCAGCAAGGAACATAAATCGCAGTGACCTCCTTTGTGATGCTTTGCCAGTAGTTGTCCATTGGTGGGTGTCTGGTGTTGATGCATATGTTTGCGATGCATAAAAGATTGTTACATGTTTTTCTGTATATCTCTGTTGGTGCTTCCAGATAACACATCAGCCTTGGACATAGAGTACCCAGATGCCCTTTAAATAAATCAGTCTATGAGCAGAGTGTTGCAATAGTACAAATTTGATATGATCAAGGCTCTGGCGAGCGTGAGACACATATTAGTGGATAGGTAAGGTTTGCAAGAATTGATATGTTTATTGGTGTAAGCTGTGGCCGAAGCTGTAGCCTTTATTTGTCTTTTGAGTGAGAGGGTGGAATCCAGATAAACACCCAGTGTTTTGACTTCACTGGCGACTTTAATGATGTTCCCATCAATGTTGAAGGCTTTGCACTGCATGTCTAGTTTGTTTAGTCGCACTTGGGAGCCTACGATGAGAAGCTCCATTTTATCGTCGTTTAAGCAAAGGCTGTGGGAAGCCATCCATGCTTGAATGTGCTGGTATATTTTGTTTAGCATTTTGGAGTCTTGGCCATAGGAGCCAGTGAGAGTGAGGAGGACTTGGGTGTCATCTGCATAATTAGTTTAGGTGACACCCAAGCTGTCGAGGTGGTCGAAGAGGAGCTTTGTAAATATATTGTAGCGAGTGGGCGACACACACAAGCCCTGTGGGACTCCACAGGTGATAAGGTACTGGGTCGGCAGATGCTGTGAGTGCAAAGACCTGGGTGTTCTGTTTGAGAGGAAGGAATGAATCCAGCTGGCAGAATTCCGAGAGAATGCCACAGAAGAGGTCAGATGTTTGGTTAGGATCTGGTGATCCACGAGATCAAAGGCTGCTGAGAGGTCCAACAGCAGGAGGAGGGAGAGGTTTCCTTTGTCTTTGGCTTCATCCATTTGGATTTTTAGATCGAGGAGGGCTGTTTCAGTGCCGTGCCTTGGCCTGAAACCAGATTGGCGTAGGCCTAAGAGGTTGTTGTCCTCCAAATGTTTCTGTATTTGGAGGAAAGCCGCTCTATCTAGAATTTTGGGGAGGAATGGGAATGTAGTAATGGGTTTGTAATCCAGCAATAATCGCTGTTCACATCTAACGGCAGGTTTCACATTAAATTGATCACTTTTCAGCAGATGTTCATTTTCTTTCCCCTGCAAATAAGCGTAAATATGTATGAAAACAGGTCTAGTCTCAATCCTCATAGGTCAGTTTATCAGGCTCCATGCACATTGCTCGGCCATACTGTCTTTGGAATACTTTACCCCCCAACTGTTTTCTCAATAATGCGTCTAACACACATCGGACACCCCCATCTAAATTGCTTCATTTTCAAAAGGGGGTTATTTGCCATTTGTATAGCCCACATCATTTTAGATACGTATTGTTCAGTTCCTACGCCGGTCTTTAGCTGTGTTAGTGACTGCGTCAAATGCATAATTTCTACAAGGCGTTTAGAGCTCAGCATGTGACATATTTTACATAGTGATTTATCTATGTGAGTATCTTGTCGGGGGGTCCTGGAGACCTTCAAACACAATCCTTTGGATGTCCCGAGTGCACTGGCATCAGTCACAGGTACTCACAACCTTCGTAAATCACAGAAATGATTTCCCTCCAAGGGAAAGTTTCCCTTTTGTGTTTGATAATTTAGATATGGCTAAAACGAGCTTTATAGTTTCTCAATTGTAGAAGCTGAACCTTTTCACTAGTCTGTAGATTATGATGAGGGTTTAGTTCACTGTTAGGGTTGGTCTGCCCTGATGGACCAGTGGGGTGAGATTGCACTGGGATTGGGTTGTCGTGAAGCAATGCGACTTTCTGCTGCCCTGTGTCTGTGAGAAAGGTCAGGTGACCAAGGCATCCTCCTCATCCTGCCCCAGGTTCCAACATCCACTGGCTTGGAGTGGCACCCATCCCCCTGAGTCTCTGGCCAACAGAGGCAGGAAGGGGACCTTGTCACAGTATCCACATTGTGTGTGGGCTGTTTTAGCCATGTAAATACTCATATGGGACTGGGTCCGAGTATAATATACAGCTAATCTTGCATCCTAGAAGTTTTTAAATGATGAAAAATATTTCCTCATCTCTGCCTTCAAAGAATTCCAGTCACTAAATGCTGTGTTTTTACATAATTGAAAATGTAGCATATTTCTATACAAATTGCCAAGAAATTAACTCGGGATAGCATTTCAAATCAAGTAAATTCAAAGTGTTGATTGTCCACGAAAAATATCTAAAGCGATATGAAATTGAAATGTAGTCATCTCTATCAAATGTTTTTAGTAGGGTTTTTGTGTTTTTATTATTTTTACAAACTTTTATTTTTTTACCAGAATCCCATTTATAGTTTTTCTGGGATGTCATGGAATCTGTTTCAGTTTGGTAAGATTTATATTTCCTAGAATGTTTCTTTGGTGTATGATTTTCAACATAAACTGCCCTCTCGTCTGAGAAGGACTTTTGTGTGATAATATGACACTGGTTATGATAATGGAATTCCCTTTTATCTTTGCGGGAATGTCGCTATCTTTATATGCTAGGCCAACAATGTCCTGTACAATCTGCTCCAGAATCTGCTCCAGATTCAGACCTAGAATCAGTAGATTCTTCTGGATCGAGGCAGTTTTGTTTGGGAAAGTGTGTTTGCCCTTGGCACTGAAGAGGGATTGGGAAGCCTACCTTCCCCTCCCCTCCTACTAAATTCATGACAAGGTAGAAGGCCAGGAAATAACGCAATCACCCATACTATTTCGGACCGTTTCCCAGTGGTCCCATGATGGACAAGTATGTGGAGAGTTTAGTTTAGTTTAGTTTATTTATTTGTAGAGCACACCTAACCCTGAGGTATCTGGGCGCTTCATCTTAAGTACAGTTGTTACAGATATAAAGGACGGGGTGGTTTAGACAAAAAAACCAAAAGTTGCCAACACGTGTTACATATCGGTCAGTAGGAGGGCATAAATAATCGTTTAGCAGGAGGGCATACATAAGGAAGTATGTACATAGAACCAGAGGACATAAATACCGTTACAATTGTTACATAAATAGATTGACTTAATACAGGCAAAAAGATTCAATGGGAGCAGGGACTCTGGAATGAATGAATTAGGGACAGATTGAACTGTATTAGTTGTGCTGTTCATAGAGCCATGATTTTACTTTGAATCTGAAGGCCCAGAAAGAGAGTTCAGCTCTGATGGCATTGGTTAGGGAGTTCCCTATCTTAGCGGCTAAGACCGGGAAGCTGGACCCAACTGCGGTTTTCAGGTTGAACTTCGGGCTGTTGAGGCAGTGAGCGTAAAAGTCTCTGGTGGGTCTCAAGGATTGGGTCCTGGAGAACTTGTCAGCCAGATAGTCCGGCACTGTTTTGGAAAGGCATTTGTGTGTTATTACTAGCGTGCATAGGGAAATTCTGTCTCACACAAGGAGCCAGTGTGTATCACATTTTATGGCAGAGATGTGGTTGGACCGCGGAATGTTTAAGGCTCACCTGAGAGCATTATTCTGTAGGATTTGTAGTTTATTCAGGTTTTGTTTGGAAGAGCCTATGAGCAGAGTGTTGCAATAGTACAAATTTGATATGATCAAGGCTCTGGCGAGCGTGAGACAAATATTAGTGGATAGGTAAGGTTTGCAAGAATTGATATGTTTATTGGTGTAAGCTGTGGCCGAAGCTGTAGCCTTTATTTGTCTTTTGAGTGAGAGGGTGGAATCCAGATAAACACCCAGTGTTTTGACTTCACTGGCGACTTTAATGATGTTCCCATCAATGTTGAAGGCTTTGCACTGCATGTCTAGTTTGTTTAGTCGCACTTGGGAGCCTACGATGAGAAGCTCCATTTTATCGTCGTTTAAGCAAAGGCTGTGGGAAGCCATCCATGCTTGAATGCGCTGGTATATTTTGTTTAGCATTTTGGAGTCTTGGCCATAGGAGCCAGTGAGAGTGAGGAGGACTTGGGTGTCATCTGCATAATTAGTTTAGGTGACACCCAAGCTGTCGAGGTGGTCGAAGAGGAGCTTTGTAAATATATTGTAGCGAGTGGGCGACACACACAAGCCCTGTGGGACTCCACAGGTGATAAGGTACTGGGTCGGCAGATGCTGTGAGTGCAAAGACCTGGGTGTTCTGTTTGAGAGGAAGGAATGAATCCAGCTGGCAGAATTCCGAGAGAATGCCACAGAAGAGGTCAGATGTTTGGTTAGGATCTGGTGATCCACGAGATCAAAGGCTGCTGAGAGGTCCAACAGCAGGAGGAGGGAGAGGTTTCCTTTGTCTTTGGCTTCATCCATTTGGATTTTTAGATCGAGGAGGGCTGTTTCAGTGCCGTGCCTTGGCCTGAAACCAGATTGGCGTAGGCCTAAGAGGTTGTTGTCCTCCAAATGTTTCTGTATTTGGAGGAAAGCCGCTCTATCTAGAATTTTGGGGAGGAATGGGAATGTAGTAATGGGTTTGTAATTTGTTGGAATGTTTGGATCTAAGTTTTTTTTTTAAGGAGGGGCATGACCCAAGCCTCTTTAATATTGTTAGGGACTGAGCAACTTTCGAAGTAGGAATTGATTAGGGAGGTAATGAACGGCACTAATTCTTTAGCTCCTTCCTTGATGATTGGGGCTGGACAGATGTCTCAGTGACATTTAGATGGTTTTAGGCCTGAAATAATGTTTTCTACTTCTTCCGTGGTGACTGGGGAGGAGTAGAAAGGATCACATGGAAAGGCTTGTCAGTCGGGATTTTTACTTGGGATGGTGGTCAATGATATGCTTCTTTCTCTTTTGTCTCTGTTTTGGTTTGTAGCAAGGCTATTTTGTCTGATAAGGCCTTTTGGATGTTAGCACACCAGTTGGAGTCTTTAGTGCAGACTTCAGTGGGTTGGGTGGGTGATTCCAGTTCCCTCAATATAGGGAAGAGCTATTTAGTTCCTGATTTAGCATTTTGAATTCTAGCGTTATATGTCTCTTTTTGGTGTTGAGAATGGCTGCTTTGTAATTGATTGCAGCCGTAGTGAATTTGTCCTTGTTATGCACAAAGGGTTTTTTCCTCCAGGTGGCTTCGATAGTTCTTTTGATATTGCGAAGAGCTTTTAGGTTAGCGGTAAACCATTTATTTAGCTGTGCTATTGGTTTAGCATTTCTGATTTTCTGTGATAGTAGTGGTCTACAAGAACAGATGGATCCTTATCGAGCGCTTTAGATGGGTTGGTAATGGGTTGTAGCAGTGGAATTAGATTGTCTAAGGTAATGTTGCGATTTTTTCTGGATAAGATTTGAGGGGTGATGGGAGGGCTGGCATTGAGGCAGGCACTATCCTGTATGGTAAACATAATGCAATGATGGTCTAATCAGGCACATGGTACATTATTGAGGATTGTGGTGGTGCAGTTTAGGTCTACCAGCCAGTCCAAGGTTCTGCCTTTGTTGTGAGTTGGGTCATGGACACAGTGTTTAAAGCTGTGCTGTGAGATAGAGTTCTCAATGGTAGTGGCATTAATGTCATCTGGGTCGTACCGACCAAGAATGAGATCTCCCATGAGTAGAATTTGAGAGCTATGAGAGGTATGGTGTTTTGGGGAGGAGGACAGTGATGTCCTCCTTGATGAAGGAGATTGGGCCAGGTGGTTTATAGATTAAATGTATTAGGAGGGTGCGGGCAGCTGACAGAGGGAGTTTAAATGACAGGAGTTCACCAGAAGGGAAGCTGTCTTTGTGGACTTGTTTGTTTGTTTGTTTATTCATTTGTTAAGCGCACCAGACTTGTAAGTAAAAGGGCGCAATGACAAGGAAATGCAAGGCTTACATGATTACGTATACACAGGTTACAGACAGGATATATACAATATGAACAATAGGACTGTGGCAAGTTTGCATGATTACGGGATATATACAATATGAACAATAGGACTGAAGCAATATTGCATGATTACAGGATATATACAATATGAACAATAGGGCTGGAGCAAGGGTGCAAACACTAGGATATAAAACTTATATGGTTACAAATGCATGGGCTGCAGTATTTACATAAAGAAAGAGTATAGCAAGATATACTGTTTCTTGATTGCAGGATAGTGTCCTCAGGGAGAGGGTGATGGGGAGCTAAGGATTGGTGGCAGTGATATGCTTTATTAAGTTTTTCCTGAAAAGTGGATATGGTTGGTCAGCTCTCAACTCCTGGGGCAGTGAGTTCCAGCTTCTGGCTGCCTTAACAGTGAAGCTGTTGCCCCCGATGGTAGTAAGTTTGTATTTGGGGATATTTAGGCAGTTAGTGTTCCCCGTTCTAGTGGGTCTGAGAGAAGTTCTTCTCTGAAGTTTGTCTATAAGGTAACTGGGGGCCGCGTTGTTCAAGGCTTTGTGTGTCAGAGAGAGTGTTTTTAGAAGTATTTTATTGGATGTGGAGAGCCATTTGTGTTGATGTCTCAAGGCAGAGATGTGGGTTTTCTTATTTATGCCAAGGGCTGCTCTTAAGGCATTATTCTGTAGCGTTTGGAGCTTATTAGTGGTGGATTTGTTAGCCCCAATGTAGAGGGCATTGCAATAGCCGATTCTAGAGAGTATAAGAGCTCTAGCCAGGATCAGACAGCTATAGTCAGAGAGGAACGGTTTACCAGCTCTAAGAAGTTTGCATGTGTAAGCCGTAGACGAGGTAAGGGATTTGACCTGTTTGTCAAAGGATAGTGTGGAGTCCAAGTAGAATCCCAAGGTTTTTACTTCCTTGGAGACTTTAATGGTGTTGCCGTCAATATTGAAAGATGAGTATACTTGACCTAGTTTTTTAATATTGGCCTGCGAACCCAGTATTATTAGTTCAGTCTTATCATCGTTCAAGCATAGGCCGTGTGTGGCCATCCATGCTTGGATGATAAGGTAAACTTTGTTCACTAGGCCCGTGTCCGTACCGTAATCCCCAGAAAGTGGTAGGAGAATCTGAGTATCATCTGCATAGTTAGTGTAGGTGACACCCAGCTGGTCCAGATCGTCGAACAGTGGCTTAGTGAAGATGTTGTAGAGGGTGGGCGAGACGCAGGATCCTTGCGGAACGCCGCATAGGATGGGTGTAGGCTCGGCAGATGCTGAGGAGGAGAAGACTCTCATGGTCCTCTCACTCAAGAAGGACTCGATCCACTTGATAGCTTCCGTGGAGAAGTGAGCTGCAGAGTCAAGGTGCCGACATAGGACCTTGTGGTTGACCAGGTCGAATGCAACGGAGAGGTCGAGTAGGAGCAGGAGTACTGTCCTTCCTTTGTCTCTCAGCTCGTCTATCTGGGACTTAAGGTCAATTAAGGCAGTCTCAGTTCCGTGCAGTGGACGGAAGCCAGATTGTCTGTTGCCCAGGAGTTTGTGCAATTCTAAATGCTTCTGAATTTGAATGTAGGCGGCTTTATCCAGTATTTTTAGTAAAAATGGGACATTGGTAATAGGTCGGTAGTTTGTAGCAATGAGGGGATCAAGTGTCTGTTTCTTGAGGAGTGGTAGCACCCATGATTGCTTGAGGTTGGCAGGTATAGTACCTGTAGCAAAAGAGGCATTTATCAGTTTGGTTATAAATGGGGAGAGTTCTCTAGCAGCGTCTTTTATTAGCTGTGCAGGGCAGATATCCCCTTTACAGTTTGAGGGCTTTAACGATAGGACAATTTTTTCTACCTCTAGGATGGACATTTTAGAGAAGTGGAATGTGGCATTATGTGCCGGTGGTGGCTCATTGGGCAGGAGAGTGTTAGGCGATTGCTGTAGGTTTAGAGCCTTCTTTTTTAGTTGAATTTTATTCTGAAGTGTATCGATTTTATGCGCTAAGGCTTGTTGTATGTCTGTGCACCAGGATTTGTCCTTGGTGCAGACGTCCGGGGTAGCAATATGGGGACTCTAGTTCTTTGAGTATGCAGAAGAGTTCTTTCATGCTTGAGTTTGAGCTAGCAATGCTTTGGTCGTATGAGTCGCGTTTTGCTTGGCAGATTTCCTTTTTGTAAAGTGAGGAAAGTGCAGTTAATTTGGCTTTATTCTCACTAGAGGGGCATAGTCTCCAGTTTGTTTCACTTTTGTTCTTTAAGGTGCGAAGGTCTTTGAGTTGTGGGGTGAACCACTTGTTTAGGTGGGCTATGGGTTTGCTCGGTCTGAGTTTGATAGGAGCAATTTTATCCAAAGTGGTAAGCATAAAATTGTTAAATTCCTGAACTAGGCTGCTGGGGTCGAGATTATCAGACAGTGCGTTGAGAGTAGGCAGTATGGCGGGGATGATTTTTTCTACCAACTTCTCAGCCAACCATTCCCCCTCAACCAGCCCTACAGACCAGGTGCAGTGCGGATTTACCCAAGCGTGGATGAAGAACCACAGACCGCGATCAAAGACACCTCTTTTGACAGCATGGACTAAGCACCTAGAAGCCATGTTGCTGACATTGTTAGAGAAACCACGACATAGCAACATTAGACACGAAGCACATGTGCCATCCACACTTCGGGACACAAACACACACTCGAATACATGACGAATACGAGCATACAGTTCTATAGTTAGTGGGCAAATACATACACATACTGTCATTGCTTTTATTATTTTTGCCATTAGCCAACCGCAGCAACGCAGAAACCGCAAGAGACAATAGATCCAGAGCACAGCTTGCAGATGCTTACATACAATTAACCCTATGGAACTGTAGGAGCATCTATGGGACCTGACAGAGCAACGTGTGATTAACCTATGGAAATGTAGTATACTATGGACACTATAGAAACCGCATTATAAGGTATAGGAAAATTACAGCAGGCCTCAAGCCTCAGAGAAAGAGACGAGCTGAGCTGATTCAGCCTGCACAGAGAGCAAGACGTGTGGGACAGGACCCATAGCCAAGGCCAATGGATACAGATAACATTCCAATCCACAGGCGACAAAGGGACCAGCTGCAGAAATTACTATGAAATCCTCATAATTCAGAGCTGCACAGCTCAAATTCATGGTGGCTGAACACGTGACCCGGCCAAAACAGACAATGTACAGTGACCAGCGGTGGGAAAGGAGAGCTGGTCCCAGTCTCCCAGACAAATCTGCAACAAATATGCTACACGTGTTTCCCTGAGCAGGAGAGCACTCTCATAGACCTAGGTGGTACACATAAATTACAATGCAGACACATAGTTCTTGTTACCTTGAAAATGTACACAGTGAGCTGAGAACTCTTGCAGATCCCAGGCCTGGAGACGTCAGCTCTAGCCAATCACAGCTAAGTACCCTAGGGGTGGGTAGCAGCAGAAAAGAACCAATGGTATGTCCACTACACTGCAACATTGTTCTATATAGGAACTTGGGGATGGACCAGGCCAGCCACCTGAAATGCGAGAGCCAGTAGAATAATATCTATATAGTCCAGTGTAGGTGGTATAATACATAATACCCAATTGTGGAGCCTGATAGGTTTTCTAGAGAGGGGCCCAGGTTCTGATGTCATTCTGATGAAATATTGCATTAAAACAGGCCTGCAAGCCGAGGAAGAGTGTGATGTGCATGGATTTTCTCTGTTCGTGTGCTGATTACTGTTGGTTTTGCCTGTAATAAACCATAGTGTGAACTTACCGTTGACTGAATCCTCCATGTATCTGGGAAGGAGGGAATTGGGCTCTCCGAGTCCAAGGACTTCCAATATCCCTCTGGCATATCTGCGAGTTCTTCCCAACAAGTTGGTAGCAGAGATGATGGTTGGCTGCGCCAGCCCGGCACCAGGTCGTCCCCTTCGCCGCTGAACCTGAGTGGCTGCGGGACCCTCGTGTATTTCGACAAGACGGGAAAACCTGTGCTCGTGTAAAGGCCGTCAGGAGCCTCTTGTGAATAATCCTACCCGTAGTCAGTGAGTTGTCCAGGCAGACCAGGACGGGGAGGTGAGCGCCTTGAGGAGGAGTCGGCAGCCGATCAGCGCCAACAGACCTTGGAGTGTAAGTATTGACCCAGCCTAACAGCAACTAGGGGTGAGGGAGGGTATTGAGTATTGTGAAGTATTGTTTAGTACTGTCGAGTATTGTTTAGCATTGTCAAAGTAATAGGGACAGGAGCAGAGGTAGAAGTCCTTTTTCTATGTCTAAGGCACATTTGGTCATAGAGGTAAAATGTTCTGGTGAATAACCTAGACTATTGACTTGAGGGCTTGGATGACAGTGATATGTAAATATTGGTATTCCTGTGGATTCAGCGTTTTATCTTCGGTCATAAATGACAGTATCCCTGTGAGGGTTAGCAAGGGAGCTGGCTTAGATCTCGGAAGTGAGTCGACTGGTTAAGTGTCTTGGAGTTAGACGTTTCACGTGCTACGTGATGCAGCAGGTGCAGTTTGATCACAAGATAATATTGGTATACACCGCTTAGAGTGTGGAACGACAGCTGTGGGGTTTTTTATGGTTTGGGATTAACAGGCTATTACAGTGTGCATGCAGTATCTGTGTACTACTTTGTCTAGAACTGGTAACGTCCCCCTCAGTTTTGCACATAAGACACAGACAGTTTGAGACGTCGAGAAGCTAGTATTGGAAACGTGGGCTTGGCAGACGAGGTGAACCCGCGATGGGGCGCGGAAGGCGCATTCGCAAGATTGTGGGTGTGCCAGAGGAGGCAACGAGTGTGCAGGAGGGGCGGTGCGCCAAGCACACCTGTTAAGTTGTGGAGCCCGAGAGGCTTGTACAAGCTGAAAAGTAGTATTGTATTGTGGCGTTCTCCCTTAACAGTGGACTATCGAAATCCCCGACTCGCGGTCAGGTAAGGGTTCTGAATAATGTATCAGGGAAAATGCAGGGGGGACATGCCCCTTCAACACTTGCATAATAAATTGCCGCCTTATCGAGAGAAAATCTGTAAATATAGCATAGAATGGTCCAAAAGTACAGAGGGGATGTTAAACAAACCATGGCCATCTTGTGGAAGTTTCTCCAAAGACGTGCAGCAATCACTACTGACACAAATACAGGGTGCCTATAAGGGAAAGAAGCTGACAAAGTGCATGGCTATATTCGAGCTGTGGCGCATGTTTCAGGAGGGCGAGGGGGATGCCGCGAGGCGTCAGTGGATGCTGAGCCTGCTGGAGGTGAAGGACCTAGGAACTCATTCCTTCGCACCTCTCCCTGCCCTGCCAAGTGTAGTATCTGATGACACAGATGATGAGCAGGGGATGTATCCAATGCGGGAACTAAGGGCAGCTGAGGGGTATTCGAATCCAATATACAAACCACCAACGTACACACAGGAGGAGACGCCAAAAGGCGCAGGGCAGCCAGCTATTGACCCAGAGGCAAGCAGTGAGGCTCAGCAGGGAGCAAAGGAGGGGCTTAAGGGCATAACTACGAACAAATGTGAAGAGGAGGTCCCAGTGCCCTCCCTGGGCATGACACCTGTGAATCAGGCAGCAGAGACAGGACACAAGTCAAAGAGGCAGACAGGCCTGGGCTGGTTTCAAAGGTCATCTTTAATACTTCACAAGACACCAAGAAGACATCAGCAGGGAGCTCCCAGAATCACTGGGTTTATATAGGCAAATATCAATGACCTCATCTTTTTTTTTAAAACACTTTTTATTTGCATTTTCCTTCCCCCTTGTTCCTGGTCGTAGTGCAGTCCAGTCTGGTCTCTTCCCATCCGATTTCCATCTTGCGGTGGTCGGCACTTTCTGTCTTCCAACCCCTCGGGGGCCCACCAATGCAGTCATGCCCCTCTCTATCTCCCTCTGCCCTCCAATTCCCATTGTCTCTGTGGCAAGTATTTCATGGTGGTTTCAGATCGTCAGATTTTGATCGATCGTCCAGCAGTTGGCCCCAGTGTATGGTTACCTCTGACCCCTCAGAGTCAGTTTTCATCCCCTGTAATATGGCCAATTCGACAATCCCCCATCTGCGAGCATCCATTAGCTACCTGGATATCGCCGGGCCCTGTGGGTGTTTCCACTTGTTGGTTTAGCCAACAACAGTAAAAACTGTACCATCTTGTTTCGTGTTTCTTTCCCCCATGAGAGGGTCCCCCAAATGCATATTTTTGGGTTGCACTCCAGTTTTTGTCCCCATTGACCCATTCACCCATTCACCGCCTAAGTCACATTGTTCCAGTAGACTGCAATAACCCCACAGTCTCATACCATGTGCCAAAATCCTGCTGGGCCCCTCCCACATCTGGGGCATTCATCCGGTAGGCTATTATTCATCGCCCTCAATCTGGTTGGGGTCACATATGTCCTGTGCAGAGTATTAAATTGGATAAGCTGAAATCGAGTGTTTCGTGACCATCTCCGGGCTGATTCCCATATCGCCTCCCTTTCCTTATCCGGGATCTAATACCCGATGTCCACCTCCCATTTCTCCTTCACATTCAGTGCTATTTTAGGTTCCCCTTCCTGTAGTGCTTTGTAGATGCGTGAGAGCCTCACTATGCCCTCCCGCTTGCTATATCAATACCTGCAGCAACAGGCTCGTTTCCAGTTCCTTCGGCATTCCAGCCATAATTCCGCTAGTCTACTGACTATTGCCCCATATGCCAAGAACAAGCCCTTTGGTCAGACCTATTTTGTGGACCATTCTGCGAAAGTCAGTAGTTTTTCTCCTTCGAACAGGTCTCCTATTTTCTCACACCATTTTTCCTGAAGCCTCTGTATCCCTGCTCTCCCTATTGCCTGTCACACTTTTTGGTCCACTCCCCAGAGCAAGCATCCACTATAGAGCCCTCCCAGTCCTTTCCTTTGGATGTACTTTTTCATGTCTCCCTAACCGCCTTAAACACAATTGCATACTGCTTGTTCCCCATTGGGTGCCATAGTAGTTCAGTGGCCTGCTGATATGGTGGTAGGCTCCCTACCAATTACTTCAAGGCTTCCTCCCCGGCTGTCCCCATTCCAGCACTAACTGTAGCTGCGCTGCTATAAAGTATTTTTTGTAGTCGGGCAGGCTTAACCCCCCCCCCCTGTTCTAGATCTGCGCAGTATTGAGGAGGACACCCTTCTTCCCCTGTATTCCACAGGAGTTCCCCACCTTACTATCCAGCATTTTGAAAAAGATCTTCTTTACTACATATATTATATTGGTGAAGAAGTAAAGCAGTCTCAGTAAGATCATCATTTTGCACAGCGCCACTCTGCCCAACAGGGAAAGCGGCAGGTCTTTCCAGAATTGTATCGAGTTCCCTATCCTCGAGAGTGCCCTCCTGGTATTGTACGTAAAGGTTTCCTCAATATCATGAAATATTTGTATGACTAGATATTTAAACGACTCCCTCTCCCATTTTATCCCTATCATCGGTCTTGTGTGTGGTAGTCCCGTAGCCCTCCCAAGGGGAACAAGACTGATTTTCCTTCGCTGATGCGGAAGCTGGACATGTGACAAAAACGCTTTAATATTTCCAATAGCTCTGGTAAGTTATCTCATTGGTTGGAAACATATAAGAGGAGATCATCTGCATATAGTGACACTACATGTTGGCCACACCCAACCCCTATCCCCGCCTCCACCATTTCCTGCCATAGAAACTCTGCTAAGGGTTCCAGAGCAAGGTCAAAAAATATCGGGGATGCCACACAGCCCTGTCGAGTCCCTCTGCCCAACTCCCATTTCTCAGATACCCATTCATTTGTCCTAACCATTGCCATTGGTTTGTTATATAATAGGGCCAGCCATTTACAAATATTGTCCCCGAACCCAAATTTCTTCAGCACCCGAAATAGCCATTTCCACTCCAGCGAGTCAAACGCTTTCATGGCATAAAAAGGGGCCTGTTTATGGGATTTGACCTGGTCCATGACGTGGTGTAGGCCAGTAATGTTACAGGATGTATTTCTGCCCCCAATAAATCCACACTGATCAGGATGAACCAGCTTTGGAGCCACCTTCACTAGTCTGCCTGCCAATATCTTTCCCAAGATCTTCCCATCCACATTTAGTAAGGATATGGGACGATATGACATGCAGTCTAATGGGTCCTTTTCCTCCTTCAAAATCACTGTTATTATTGCTTTCCTCATAGAGTCCAGGAGGTTCCCTTTCTCAAATGCCTCATCATATACCTTCTTGAGTTGTGGGGCCAGGAGGTCTATGAATTCGGAATAGAACTCAATGGGGAATCCATCACTGCCAGGGGAGGTGCCCTTCCTCATGGTGCGTACCGCCCATCTAATATCACCCTCCTCTTTCGGGGCCTCCAGTTCTTTTTTCATATCCTCCCCTAGTTTTGGCAACCAGATCATGTCCATCAAGTCTTCCACATCTCTGTCCACATACCCATTCTCGCTTGTATATAGCCCCTTATAGAATTCCACAAACACCCTATTTATCTGTTCCTGGGTGCCCAGTGTCTCGCCCATTTTAGTCTTGATTTGGGTTATCCCCAGTCTTGGACCTTCCCTGTTTATCAGCCAGGCCAGTAGCTTCCCCGCTTTGTCCCCTTCGCCATGCAATCGAGTGTCTCGTTTACTGTTGTCGAAATGTTCTAAGTCTGCCGCCATGGTTTTATGGTAATGCTTCAGACTCAGTGCCAATCTTTCCACCACCTGAGTACCTCCCCCTGCCTCTTTATCCAATTCTGCCACTTGCTCCTCTACTCAACGTAGTCTTCCCTGCAATCATTTCCTCATCCCCACCATCGTACAAAGGCACAATCCCCTTATGTTTGCCTTAAAAAGCCTCCCAGAGCAATTCCATTGAATCCACCGATCTCTTGTTCAGTTCAAAATAAGTCCCAATCCCCTTGCGTGTTTCATTGATAAATGCCCCATCCTTTAGTGCGTCTCTCTGAATTCGCCACAACCCGTGTGGGAGAGACTCCCATACCTCGCCAATAGTTTGACCACCAAGGGTGAATGATCCGAGAGGGTACGCCCTAGGTAGTCTGCCTCCTTAAATTGCCGATAATATTCCCTCCCCGTCAGGAGGTAGTCCAGGCGTGAGTACGAACCATGGACCCCCGAGTAGTATGAGAACCCCTTCTCCTCGCCATGCTTCTACCTCCATATTTTCACCAGTTCGAGGTCCTGTAACACCTTGTGGAGGGATGCTGTCATATGTTTTTTACCAGGTCCCCTCTCTCCCGACCCATCCAGGTGCACATCTACATGACAGTTAAAGTCCCCCCCCACAAGATCGTTTCCCCTCTGTAGGCCCTGACCATGTGTAGGACCGATGGGAAATATTCCCTATCATCCACATTTGGTGCGTAGGAGTTCAGCAGACATATCTGGTGTCCTTCCCATGTACCCACCACCACCACCATCCTCCCCACCTCATCCCTCAAGACCCTTTCCACCTGTAATGGTACTCCTTTCGCCACCCAAATAAGCAATCCACTAGCTTGGGTCGAATAGGATGTGCCAAACACCTGTCCCCCATAATTTTCCCTGGGTCACCAGGTCCCCATTTCCCATGTGTGATTCCTGTATCAGAGCTACCTGTATTCCATGACATTTCAGAAATTCCCCCATACTCTGCTTTTTTTGTCTGGACCCTAGCCCTCTAACATTCCAAGTACCAATTTTCAATCCTCCCCGCTCCCCCATCTTAGTGAACAACAAACATGTCCCATCCTTTTTTCTCTGAACCTTGTCCCATCAATTCGTGACCCTGCTTCCGTCTACTAATTCCTTTCACAGTAGTGTGTCCTCCCACGTTCTATCTCCACCTAGGCCTTTGGTTCTGTCCCTGTCCCTGAACAGTATCCCAGGTGATACCCGACCCCAACTTGATACCGCAAACTCCCTCCCCTCGCCTCCCTCTCCACTGCCCTCCCGTTCCTGTTCCCTTTCCCGAAACTTCCCAACTGTGGTTTGTGGGTGAATCCACTCTGGGTTCTACCCCACCCCTACCGACTCATTGACCCCATGACAAGCCTGTCCCACCTTTTCCCTGCAACTCGTGGGCGGCGGTCAATGGGGTTGTGCAAACATGTGGGGGATCTGTTTTGCCCCTGTCTCCACCTTTCTGGTATAAAACCCCCCTCATACTCATTCCTCCTTTATTCCCCAGTGATTATTTCCCAATGTCCCTCTGTATATTCAGTACCACATCCCTTGCCATTCTCAATCTCCTGTGCCAGACTGTGTCCCTCCTAGGCCTCCTCCATCTTGGGGATCCCCGCTTCACAGTGTGATGTCAAGCCAGTCCCACACATCTTTCGGGGATGTAAAGAACCATGATTTTCCCCCTGACAGGATCTTCAATTTAGCCGGGAAAACATCATATATCTCAACTTAAGTTCACAGAGTCAGCGCCTCACTGCATCGTATGATGTTCACCTTTGATGTTGTACTTCCAGGGTGAAGTCTGGGAAGATGTGTAGCTTTGCGTTCCCTATTTCGTAGAAGCCTTCCCTGCGGGCCTCCTGTAGGATGGCGTCCCGATCTCGAAAGTTCATAATTTTGGCCACCATCACTCTCGGTGGGGCACCTGGTGGCGGGGATCTGCCCGGTACCCTGTGTGTCCTTTCCAAAGTCCTTTGATCCCCAGTACTTTCACAATCATGTTCTCCACTAATAGTTCCACATTGGGGCCTTCCTCCCTCTCCGGGACTCCGATCAGGTGAATGTTGTCGCATCTGGATCGGCCCTCTGCGTCTTCCGATCTTGTTTCCCGGGTTCTGGTCACTCCCACCAGTCCTGTGACTTGATTTTTAAGAAGCTGGATGTCATCCTCCAACGTGCTGACCCTTTGTTCCACTCCTGTGACCCTCTCGCATACTTTACGAAGGTCAGCTCTGATCAGGGAGACATCCACCCATTCTTCCTTTATGCTCTCCTTCAGGGAGGTTCTCATGGCTTGAATTTCCCCCATTAATGAGTCCAGAGTCATTCCGCCTCCCCCTCCTCCTATTACTTCTTCTTCTGTGGGCCGGTCCCTCCTGTTTCTGCGATTTGTCTCTTGACTCCGTATACTTCTCCATCCGTTGCTGCCCCTTGACCATGATGACCCCAGATTCCGCCTGAGTTGTAGTTATGATTGCGACCCCCAAGTCTGCACGTGTCCAGTAGCATTTTCCTACCACACATCTCCTACGGCAGTTGGTGGTCTCCTCTGACACAACTCCCACCTATATGTCTGACGTCTGGGGTGCTTAGCAGTGTGGGCCCTCTTCGGGCCTGTGTCCCCTGAAACGTCTGTGTCGTTCCCATATATCACTGTCATAAAGTGACAATCTTAATGTTCCCCTCAGTTCGGATCAAGCCTTCTGAGCTTCTTTCTCCCCCTTATTCTCTCATAGATCACCACGGATGAATCAGAGTCTTATGGGGGGACTATGACTGTTGCTTGATGCAGAGATCCAATTATTTTTCTGGGCTCTCTGCTGGCTCTCCTTCCCCTCTCCCAGTGTTGTTACCAGTCCATATACAAGCACCTCCATGGCCCCACCCTCCAGGGTCGGGAGTGTCGTATCATATGCCTGGGAGCTCTCAGTGCCGTATGGCTATGACTTGTGGGCTCTTAGGGCAGTCTGTCTGGCTGTGTTGTCCTTTTGCTGTCCTTGGGGGGCCTTCCCCAATGATTACAGCCACACCTTAATGCTGGGGTTCTCTTGTTCCACCTCCGCTTAACTGGGATGCTGCTAGTCGCAGTCTGAGTAATCGTGGGGGAGAGGATCCTGGAATCCCAGCCCTTGCCCTGCTCTCTCACCTAATCAGATCTGGGGAACCGACTGGTCGTGTTGCTGTGAGCTTCGCAGGCCCCCTGGCCATCTGCAGCCAGTCTCGGCAATCTTAGTGTGTCGGGTGCCGGTCTCTGGTTCCTTTACCTCATGCAAGAGCGAGGTTGCATTCAGCTGACTCAATATCGCTAGCGCTTGAGCCACTTCTCCCGCCACTTCTTTTCTCACCGTCGGGAGCTGTAGGATGTTGCCGCGGCTCTGTCGTCATCTCTGGCGTCTAGCTGAGAGGCGATGTTTACCCTATGTTACTTGGGCAGAGAGGGACACTTGCTCATGCAGGGCTCACACCCTCCCGGTGCTCACACGCTGCCACCGTTACCAGCGTGGGGGTGTTGGCCACCCCCTCCAGATATCCAAGCACGGGCGGACTGTACCCAAATGTCTGGGTGTCCAGTGGTTCTCCGCGGCTCTCTCTAGGGAAGTCCGGTGGCCATCTTGGGAGCGCTTTCACCGTGTCCTTGTCTCTGTTTTTGCCACAACTCTAAGAGGCTTGCTCTCCAAGGTTCGCCTCTGCCGGCATGCCATTCGTGAGACCAAGCCTACCGCTGCAGTCACCTTCAATTCTGGGTTATTTATTTCAAGGTGGTAGACGCAGGATTTGTTCAGGATTATTCCAGTGGCACGAGAGCTCTGAGAACCTACATGTTCATAGCATGCTGGCTAGCCACGCCCACATGACCTCATTTTCTCATGCAAATACAGGGCCCATTTTCAATTGGCTCTCTTAACTAACATATGAGCCCTCCCATCCTTCAGTTGGCTGGCTTGCTTGTCTATCACAAAGCCCACATGACTTCTCTTGGCAAGCCTCACTTGACTGACACATAAGCTAATTAAATTTGTGTGAGATCCTACTGACCTTTCTTATAAATCCTTTGATGTCTTGAAAGGAGCCGTTTCTATCAGATCACCAGAGTCTTTTTGGCAGGCTATACCATGCTTTCCTGCCAAGAAATTCAAAATATAAACCCCAGCTGTAGTGAGCTATCCATGAACTGCTACTGAACTGCTGCCAAAAGAATTAATTAATTATCTTTGCATGACTATGGATTTTTCTTCCCGCCATCTTGTTTTCCGGCAGCCATTCTGAATTTTAGTTAACTTTTACTCTAGTTTGAATGTTCTGTGCCGCTGCCAATGGGGAGTTGGGGTCATAACTTGGTTTCTGTTCATTTTTTAGACTAGATTTTTGATATTCATGATGTATATGTACTACCTGAGGTACCCTTCGCTGCGTAAGGCATTCTGATACTAAAAAATATGTCACCCTAAAATGTGCTTTTTGTCCTAAAAAGCGCTACAATTCTGATTTTTGCAATACTGAAACTTTTGATCAGCCTGAAAAGTTATCTGCTTTGAATTTGAGGGTGGGGTCGGGTCTAGCAAGTCCATCCCCTCCTCTACAAATGGATAACAGCACAGTTACTCTTGAAACTTCAAGGGAGGACTAATTGAGAGGCATAAGGGCAACCGAAGCAATAGAAGGACTGCAGAGGAGCAGCAGAGATAATGGACGAGGAAGATAGGAGGGAAAAGGATAGGGAGGTGAGATTAGAGTGCAAGAACAATGAGAGAAGGAGAGAAGAGAAGTTGGATAGGAAGGATAGAGAATGAAGGAGGAAGGAGGAGAAGGAACGCATGGAAAGAGAACGGGAAGAAAGGATCGAGAGAGATCACAAGGAAAGGAAGAGAGAGGAAGGAGAGATGAGGGACAAAAGGAAAAAGGGAGCTGGAAAAGGTAGAAAGACGAAGAGAGATAGCAGAGCAAGAAAAACACAAGTTAGCTGAGAGAGAGCAGAGGAAGTTACAGTTGGACAGACTGGCAAGGGAGCAAACACACAGGACGGAGGACGAGCGAGCAATAAGGATGGTAAAGACACAAGTAACCCCAGACAGGCGAAGTGGTAGACTCACGGGAGGATAGCTCAGCAGAAACGTGTGCGCCTTGGAAGCAAGACGACACGAAGCAACACAGGTTTGATCCCCGGGTCCACGCTTAGAAAAACTCTGGGTGTTTAAGCACTTTATAAATATGCAACTAAGACAAAAAAGACAATTATGCAACTTAAAATAAAAATCCTGTAACAGCGCCTCGATGCCTGCGGGCTGTGTGAGCGCTTTAAAAATGTAAATAAATAAATAAATAGGGGGGGCAGACAAACAGAACCAGACAACATCAGCTCATGAGGCAGGAGCACGATAGACAAGGAGAAGACAGGCCCAGGGGACTGGGAAGGAGGAAGCAGATATGACATAAGGGACATCGACCTCCGCATGAAACCTAATACAGACTTTACATCGAGGAGATTGAGTTTGGCAGACCATTTCTGTATTAATATGGACACAGGTTCAGACAATGAGGACAAGTACACTGGGGACAAGCGGGGGGTGCAGTTCAAATCACAGTCAATGGGGACAGGGTCAGACAAACGAGTGTCATGGGAATTTGGAACGCACACAGGGGGAGAAGAAGGGGGCAGCTCGAATGAGCATATACAACTGACTACCGACTTCAACATCCAACAGGACACCACCAGGTATATCGATAGACTCAGGGCGGTTGACGAGAAGGTGTGATGACAGCAGGAGATTACCCATATTGGAACCAGTTGATGTATGCACAGGCATTGAGAGCGAGAGGGGGGATCTACAAGTTAGACTGACTAGAAGGACACGTGAGGAGGAGACAGCATACATACAGATACCCTTACTAGAGAGAGGGGAGTGCAACCTCAGTATGTACCATGGAAACATACAGACAAGGAGAATGCAGAGTGTAGGTACCATTGTTGAGTGCCGGGGCTCGGAAGTGGATTTATGAGATGGAAAAAATGACAGCTGGCCATTGCTAGCAGTGGGAGACGTAAAGAGGCTATTAGTATCGATCTTAGGAGATGCAGCTGATGACATATGGAAAAGGGCAGGGTTCCTGGGGGTGACAACACAAAACACCACCCATGAAGGTTTGCCATTGCAAACTGCCGGGCAGCTGTATGTCAAGCACTAAGGACACAATACCCAGACATGTCAGACATTGGGGCGATTACGTCACAGAAAATGAGGGAAGAAAAATATCCTGTGCAGTACATTCAGGAGATTTAAGAGCTTTGGCGCCTCGAAACTGGAGAGTCTTGGGACAAAACAGTAGCAATATTTTACCGCATATTAGTGCAGGGGCTACCAGAGAAATTTCAAAAGAGTTTGAGGAAGTTAGTAGGGATGGAGGCGAAAGGTTGGCCAGAGATACAGCTCACGATAGTTCATCATTGTAGGCTGTGGCAGGAGAAGGCTAAGAAAAAGGAAGAAAAATCTATCGAAGTATGCGATGGAAGGGCGGTCATAACCAGCCCCACCCCATAAGTTCAGTAACCGCAGCAACAGCCACAACCACAGCAGTTTTCACCGCCCATGGGAGGAGGGTACATGGGGCGGTGCGGCCCACAGCAAGGGTTTCAAGGAAGGAGACACCAACAGAGGAGGTGTGGCTTTGGGCCACATATGCATCACAACCAGAGGGGCATACCAGGGGGGTTTCGAGGCCATGGGCAGCAGATGCAGCAGAACCCAGGGGATTTCTCGGCGGGTCTCCAGGGGCAAGGGAAAGAGCTGCCACAGGGTTGGACCTGTGACAGACCGGACATATTTCAAGAGTGTACAGGATACAGGGGAATACAGCAGAACTGGGCAGGAGTGGGCCAGCAGCCCTACCAAGGAGATCAGGATGATTATTATGCACAGGACCAGCCACCACAAGGACCGATGCAGGGTACATATCAAGAAATGCCACAAGCAGAAGCACCACCAGCACAGATGCAGGTACCACAGATGCCAGCACCCGTACCTCAGTTTCTACAAGCACCACAGATTTGAGGGAACACACAGCAGTTAGCATAGATACATAACAATGATGCACCAGCACACGTGGACACTGTGGTGTCAGTACCCATCCGACAACTGGGGGAGCGACCCTGGTAGGGAGTAAAGAATTAATGTTTCTACTACGTATTATAGCAGAGCTAGACTGAAAAAGAAAGGCCTCTTTTCCAGTGTGTCACAGTTAAAAACAATTGAACGAATTAACAGGAGCGAAATTCAGAAAGACAAGACTGGACAAGCCCCAAGAAGCCAAGGCCATATCAGTCTGGGGTGAAGAGACATTGGATACAACTAGCGTGAAAGAATGAAACTCCTGTTCAGAAGACATGGACAAAAACAAGGAAGACATCAGCGGTCTATTAGAAAATAGTATTTTAAATGCACTATAGCTCGATTTTGTGGTATTCAGTCACGTGGAAGGGTGAAGTTGGACGAACATGACAACCACACCTACGCATGAGGGCAGAGCGTGCCTTCACTCCCCTGAATTCTCTAGAGCAAAAGAACACTCCCAAGGACAAGTTCAAAGCCTTAATTGACAGCAGACCACTGAGGTGATGATAGATGAATATGCTAATTGGTGGGAAGCTATGGTTAAGACTCGCTCACCAGCACCTGGAAGACCAGTCTGTGTGCTGCTAACGTAGGTGGAAAAGTACTGACGGACGTTAGAGTGCCAACCAATGGTAGGGGGCCGCGTGATTAAGGGTCCTATTGTTTGTGTAACCTGGGACGTTCATGGTGACCTGTTTAAGGGGAGTGTTTAGTTGCAACCTATCACTTTCTCTCACTCTTTTAGACTAGTATGGATCGTATGCTTAGATGTTCCTTAAGAACCTATCACAATAGCCACTAGCTTTTTGTAGTTTGCCACATAGGATGACGATAGTAAATACGTAGGATGACGTCATCAATTAGATTTTTTGCTATAAAAGAATGATTTTTTTAAAGATGCATTGAGAAACCATGCGCTGAGACGTCTGTTGATGTCCGTTGTAACTCCCTGTTTAAGATAATTGATATTAAAACAGTTATCTTTTTGCCAACTACCTGAGTCATTTTGCTTATAGATGTTTGAGTAACTTCTAAATCCCCATCCATCTCAAGGGTATTGCTACCTCATCTTAAAGGGCTGGGGTCAACTAGTTCACGTGGTAGCGGAGAGGATCGTTAAAAATCCATCGAGATAGTAGGCTTTCGGGTCCTGGAAATATCACACAACCTCTGCCATTTGGCTGAAAGGACGTGAAGCTCCCTGTAAGTGATACGGGTCCCTTGTTTTCAGGCAGAATCCCCTCTCGGTGTATACAGGAAGCAGAACAAATGGAAAGTTGAAGTGGCTGATAAAGAGGTGGATGATTCCGAGAGTCGGAAGTCAAAAAAGCGAATGCTGTGTAAAAACTGAGTCAGGTGGCAAAATTGTGAACGGGCAGTAAGTGGAGAAAGTGAAAAGGGAAAAACAACTAACCGAGGGAGGTTGGGGTAAAGTAACTTGAGAACAATGAGTGTTGAATATTAAGTAATTGACTTGAGGAGAGGCCAAGCAATTAAGAGGTATCATGAGGGAAGGTGCCACGACAAAGACTACGCCTGATTCCTGCGTCGTAAAGACATAACAGAAGAGTTTGTTTCTAGAGCCCTATTTACGGGTGACGCAGGCTACAAACTTGGTTAAAGACAAGTTTAAAGAGAACAATTCACATCCCAATCGGGGTATTTTTAGGGGTAGGATAAGTCTTAAAGAGAAGACTGAGAAATATGTGGCCGTTCGAGTATGTCCGTTTGTCTGTTCGTTTTATGTGACTGAATATGGTGAAAAAACAATAGAGGAATTGATAGATGTGAAAAGAAAACACAATATTTGAGAATTAATTATTTATTTAGTGGAAATTGAATTGATGGTGATTAGTGAAAAAGTAGATTAAAGTAAAAAACGTGATATAGAGGGTTTGGAGCCTGTGACGATTGGTGCACGCTTATATTGTTGGGTTTTTCTCAAATGCATTTTTGAAATCTGCAAAGTGTAAGGGTGAGTATTGACAGTCAAGTGTGACAAGTCAGAATGGAGGATATTACTCCACTTATACACCTCTGCAAACAGTTGCCGAAACACACACCCAAACTTAAGCAGTACAGTTCAGAATGGGTTAAAGGAATGGCAGATAAAATGTTCATGCCATGGCCACAAGGGGGATCCTTATCAAAGGCAGTTTTGCCGCATATGACGACATATTTGCATGCAACATATACAGGGATAAAGTTAGATAAGCGATTAGCGAGCTTAGAGCTCTGGATAATGTACCAGAAGGAAAGAGAAGAGACACCTCCGGAAGACTGTATATTGAATATATGTAAAGAGGGGGGTGAGGAGCCTTCTGCTCCCCTCGTCGCGCCTGAAGCAGATGGCGATAGTAAGAAAGATGATGGGTTATACCCATTAAGGCAGCGACAGGAAACAGCAACCCGGCATATGAGTCACCTGCGTAAAGCAGCAATGTGGGCCCAGAGAAAATACCAGAGAAAGATGCGATCTCTAAGGTCCAGAGAGACAAGGAGAGACGCGACAAGGAGAGAAGTGATCAACCAAGTACATCCTTAGATATAGGACGAGAAATAAAAAGATGGAAAGGAAAAAAAGAAAAGGCTGATGAGTTAGCACTTATACAGAACAAATGAATGGGTGTTCAGATTTTGCTCAAACTCGATGGTAAGAGCATCAAGGACATAAGGCAAAGGGAAGATCGAGACTAACAGGACAAAAAGGATAGCGAGAGAGAGAGAAGATTGAAAGAAGATTGAGCGAAAAGGAAGGATAGACAAAGACGGGAACCGCCATCAACCCTTCCAGTGTGACATTGTCCCTTCTTTCCCCACTTGACCCTGCAGCATCATCCTTTCCAGTGTCCTGACTTTTGGTTACTTTCTGTCTGCGGGTTGCAAAATGGTCGATCTTCTGCTGGGGTCGAGAAGCTTTGTCCTGGTCTCAATTTTGTATGCCAGCCATGGGGCCTGTTTTGCTCGGGCAAGGGGGAATATATTGTGTCCATTAAATGCTTGGCCTTCTCCACATCTTCTCCGCACTTCCATGCAAGGGGGTGCCACTCCCGCTCACAGTCCACGTGGGGTGATAAGCCCCACTGCAGCATATGATGTGTTTCAGGCTTTGTTATGCTGAATTACTCCTAGTACGTGTCGCTGTGTTTCCCCCCTGACCCCTGATCTCCCTGATCAATGGGTGGGACTGCAGCTCTCTGTTCTCCCTTGTGTCCTGATCTCTTGGCCTTCCCAACTGGATGTCAGTGCCAGGTTCTGTACGGGGGGCGCTTTATTTGCTGCAGCTTCTGGGTTTATTACGCTCCTTCTTGCATGTCCTGATTTGTCCCCTTTTGCTCCCAGGATACCCGTGCTGGCCAGTCACTCTGGTGTCCCCCTCTGTAATCAGTGTGGCTGTCCCCTGGCCCCTCTAGGTGAGTGCCAGTATCACGTTTAGTTGTATGGCATCCTTTGTATGTGGCAGCTCCTGCACCCTCTTTACTCACTTACCACTTGCAGTTGTCTGCCCCCTGCACCCTTGGGAGGTGACCGCTGCCCAGTCTCTTGCACCTCCCTCCATTGCCAGTGAGGAAGGGGAGGGTGGTTCCCTTCCCACCCACTCCTGTGTTCAGGTGTAGGACCAGGGCCCCCCTCACCCAAGCACTTTCCTGGGATGCGTGTCCACCGTGCAGTAACGGCATGTCTCCTCCCCACTGTGGGTCAGTATAAGTTTGTTAGATGAGGGTCCTTGCCGCTCCTCACCTCAGTGTTTGGTTCTCTCCTGATTGCTTTGCTGATGTCCGCTGTCATCCACCATCCCTCCCCTCTTGCCTTCCCCTTTCGGCGTTCGGTTGCGTCCGCAGCTTTCCTTTCCTCTCCTTGGATTGGCGTCGGTAATCGGGTCCCACCACGGGGTGATCCACTTCTTTCCTGGCAGCGCAGTGTTCCTCAGCTCTCACGGTCACTGCGCTGCTCCCCTGGTCCGTCTGGGCTCCACAGCAGCAGCCTCTGCTGTCTCTTGTGGTGCCCCGCTGTCCCTGTTTACCTTGTGGCTCCCAGCAATCATCACAATGGTAGGTTCCCACTGCTCGATGCACTATGCGTTCCCCTGTTCATCCTGCCGGTTGCACAGTCCAGAGATTTCCACTGCTCCGCTTTCTCCCTCTCCAAGGCAGTCCCACAGTCATTCAGATGCTTCGGGGGGGTTCTTGCACCGCTCGCCAGGCCCAGTGGCTCCACTATGTGGTTGCAGCGGCCATCTTGGCGTCTGAATCTCCCGCGTTGCAGCTCAATGCTACTTCATCGATTTGGGGCAGAATTAGGGCATTCCACACTCGGTAATTCGCACAGAGCATGCCCGCAGCGTTCCAAATCCCTTTGCTGCCCAAAGTTGCCTCTCAGGTGGAGTTTAGACAGATCAATAGCAGATGCCTGTGTGGCTTGGGGCAGGAGCTCTGAGGTTCCACCTCCTCGTCTGTGCCTTGCTAGCCACGCCCCCTCACCAATCTTTATGTGAAGCACGCCCTCTTTGCGATACTGTAGGAGCCAAACAGCACACTGACCACGCATAGAGCATCAGGGTAAGAGGTGATATTATGAAATGTAGGCTTGAAGATACTGAGATGCAAGAATGTAAACCCAGCAATATTCTTGGCAGATATCCTCCAGGTAGGAGACTATGCACACAACTGCACAAAGAACATAAAGATGTTCAGTGAGACATGCAAGGGAGAGGAGGACGCACTTGAGGGGGAGACGTGCTCTACATTGACGGTTCTTCAACAATTGATCAAACAGGTGGGGTCAGACATATTGGGACTGCAGTTGTAAGACTGAAGGAAGATGGGACAAGTGAGGTGGTTGCAAGTGCGCGACTACCATCCCATTATTCAGCACACGCAGCAGAACTAGTGGCTCACATACTAGCACTGGAAAACAGCATAGAGAAAGAGCTGACAATCTATTCTGACTCCGCCTACGTGATGTCAACAGTACACTCAGGACTAGCATGATGGCTCAGGTGAGGGTTCATGAGAGCAGACAGGACACCAGTGCAGCATGCACTATTACTGGGCAGATTGATCAAGGTAATTGCTTACCCAACATAGGTAGCAAAAGTGAAGTGTCAAGCCCACACAAAAGGGGAAGATCCTATCTCAAGAGTGAATGAAGCAGCACATTTTGAGGCAAGATGTGCAGCGTATTTTGGGGAATTATGGGAACTAAGAGAGAGACACAATGCACAAGGAGGCACGAGAACCATGGTACTAAAGGAGGGTTACAATGTATTACCAGAGACATAGCTTATGGAGTTGCAGGGAGCTGGACCCAGGGAGGAGTAGGAGCTATTGGTGAGGAGGGGGTGCTCAATGTCTCCGACAGATGCCTTATGGCGACAGAACAATACAGGAAAAGTGGTCATGCAACTAGCACTATTGAAGACAGCATTAGCACAATTGCACTATCCAACACACACATGGAAGGAGATAAAAGTTACACGCATTGAAGAAACATGGTTCTGTCCTGGTTTGACGGAACATGTGGCTGAATTTGTAAGTCATTGCTTGACTTGCCAGCAGTTTACAGCAGGTCTCTCTAAGAGTTTTGAGAGGAGCCATACCAAGGCCAGTAGGCCCATTTCTGCATTTACACATGGATTATGTCAGTATGATCCAAGTCTTCCAAGGATACCACTACATGATAGTGGTTGTCTGCCCATTCTCCAGGTGGATCGAGGCAGGTACCTGTTCACATGCTGACACCCTTAGAGCAGCCAAGTTCTTGGTTAGGGAAGCGTTCTTGAGATGGGGCATGTGTGAGGTCCTGCGTTCTGACAACGGCCCTCACTTCACCAACAAAATGTTTCAGCACATCACAGCACTGTTAGGCATTAAGCATAAGTTCGCCTGTGTGTACCACCCGCAAGCAAATGGTGTGTGTGAATGCCTGAATGGACTCCTAAAGGAGTGCATAGCCAAAACACAGCAAAGCACCAAGAAGAATTGGTTGCACTGTTTGCCTCTTGCACTGTTTGCATTGCGCAACAAGCCAGGGTCCGACCACCATTTAACGCCCAACGAGGTGGTGACAGGATGGCGCATGCATCTTCCCCCAGGCTCCTCCCACAAGGGCACTGAAGGACTCTGAGAGTAGTACAGATGTCTTAGGACAGGAAATGTATGAATACATCACTTATCTGGTGGCTAGCGCTTCTTTTATCTTTCGCCAGAAACAGTGGATCCAGCGGGCCCAGAAGACAGCCAAGAGATTGACTGCAACAACGCACCACAAGACTGTGAACTCAAAAACACTGTGAAGGTTGGGGACATTGTTCTCTTCTGTAATTTGATTAGGCACTGGAATGCATCCTGGTTCACCAGCCCACACGTGGTCGAACATGTGGCAGACCGTGCTGTCAAGTTAGTAGGTAAGATGGTCTGGTACTACTTGCAAGACGTCAAGCCCTACAAAGCAGTGGCCTCACCTGGCAACAAAGTCCCTGTGACTGAAAGGGCCAATGTTCAGGATCTAGGAGAGCTACAAGTGTGTTCTGAACTAGGGATACCAGGCCATCCCCTGGTCACTCGCTCCCAAGCAGCAGAAGTGGTGACTGGAACACTTGTAGACATCAATTAAGGAAGCACTATCTGTTTGTTATTTTTCTCTTTCACACACACAGGGTCTACCCGGAAGCCAAGGAGATTGTACTGTTTGTTTACATCCATGCTGCCTTCAACGTGCCAACCAGAAACATTCTCCAACCAGTTTATCCACGCTCTGAGGAGACCTAGCAGATTTTGAGCCCAATCCCCTGGAGTATATTATCTTGCCTTCATAGAGTATTTGGCCCAAACATAACCTCTGCTTGAGCACAGTGACCCCCCAGTACTTGTCACTCAAAGAAACCCATTAGTAAGAAGACTGTGGGAAGAGGTGTTTGCCTTTGCCATCAGTGACTAGTTGGTCCACAGGGCTTAAGAGTGTTTTACAAATATAACACAATAATGCATTTCTACACGCATTTCAGGTGGGCAACTGTATCACCGAGCTGCAAGGATCAAGCAGCGTAAGTGGAAATTAGGGAATCAATAAAGAACATTTTTGTTAGTCGTGTCTATTACTTCACAGTGGGTTGATGGGATTTGTAATCTGGCAATTATATGTTATTTTTATTGCTACTGCTGTACCCTATACTAACATTCCCCTGGCCCAAGCAGGTGGAACGAGCACGTCAGGTGGATGAGAGAACACTGCTGAGTAGGTAAGGGTAGTGTTGACACAGACATGAAAGGGGTAGACATGTATCTCACCGACACTGCTCGAGTGTCTAATAACATGTGGTACAAACTCATGACAAAAGTAGGTAAGGAAACCACTGGGGAGAGGAATTTTGTCTGCTCTTTAATCCCCTACGAAATGAGTGCCTCCAAAATGTTCATAGCAACTGAAATACCTGCAGCAATAACACAATGCCGGATGTATCTCTCAATGGTGCGAACTTGAGAAAGATTTCAAGGAAAGAAAGCCACGTTGAGATGGATGTCCAAGGGAACATTCCTGTCTGAAGACAATTACATAAAAACTCTGGATATGTTGAACAATTATTGGCAACTAGATGAAGGGTTACAGTACAAAACGAACGGACCTGAAAAGGTAGAAACAAAGACTATCATCTTGAAGGAAGTGCCATGTCCCTGGACAAGAGTGAGGAGACAGGAGGAGAGCCTGGTTTTGGGAAAGACCACAGATACTAGTGTATGGCCAAGTAAAACACAAACGATGGATGGCAAGATGGAGTGGTAGGTAGCAGAGCACTGACACTGCCACAGTAACCAGTGAACCAAGTACAGGAAGAAAATGACAAGTGCCTGAAGGAATGGGAAGGAAGTGCGAAGTTGCTGACATGGGTGGAGAACGAAGCTGGTCCAATGCCGATAATACCTCTGAAGACACCAACACTGGGCTATCAGAACAACAGTGAAGTTGTAGTTGTGGAGAACGTTGGGTGCAAAACCATTGAACAGCTCGCAGCTATGAAGACGGGAACAGCAGTGTTGATGGACCACTATTGGGTTATTTGGATCGAAGGCATACGAGAAGCTACCACCTGACTGGGGAGGAGTCTGCTCGTTGGTACACATCAATGTGCCAAGAAAGGATGTGAAGCTCCATGACTTCCTAAAGATGGACAATAACAAATAAAAGAAGAGATCAATTAAGGTGGCACCCACTGCCAAGACAGAGAAAGTGGAGAAGCAAGTGGGATTGAGAAGAGAGGAGGGGATTACTTCTCAGAAGCATCAGAGAAGGCACTAGATGAGGTTCCAGCAGAACACAGACTATTCAGCAGGACACAGATGTTCTTTGCATCAATAATACATTCAGTGCAGACATACACAAATGCAAAACGGTTACAAATCACTCGCTGGGAGCTGATGGGAATGATTAATTTCACTGTGAAAGGATGCAACACGATCAAGGAAGAGCTCAGAGCAATAAGGTTGGTGGCACTCCAGAATAGGTATGTTCTGGATCTCCTCACAGCTATGGAAGAAGGAGTTTGCACAAAGATAGGGAGTTCCTGTTGCATATTCATACCTGCTAACGACAAAGATAACAGCACTCTATCAGATGCAGTAGCTCAACTGCCGCGGATGCATGCCAAGATGCAAGTCAATACAAGCGGAACAGGGAAGGACAAGAGCTGGCTAGCGTACTTATGGTCATAGATGCTATCCTGGCTGGCAGCTGGACTGAATGTGATAATCAGAGCTCTCATGTTGGCAGCAGCATCAATGTGTGGGATCAAAATCTGCATGGCAAAATGCAAGAAAACAGAGGAAGAAGCTATCGGAATGCAGATCCTGATGGATGTAAACGTAGGAGGGACAAAGGACGAGATTGTTGCAGAAAGGGACACACTCAGAGAAAGAATTGCATAATGCCAACTATTCCCAACCAAATCCATGAAGCTGGACAACCCATTCAATCCAAAGTACTATGAAGGGAAGTGGGTTTGGTGCTACCCTGAAGGAGTGTGCTGTTATATGCACTGGTCATTTGATGACCACATAAACTACTATGGGCACCTCAGAGGAATAACGAAGATATGGCAGCCCAGAGCAAAAGAACTGTCATAGAAGGATGTGGTTGACATGTTGACCAGAGGGGGGATTGAAGAGGGACGGGGAAGCCTTCCACCCTTCCCCCTCCTACTAAATTTATGACAAGGAAGAAGGCCAGGAAATATTGCAAGCAGACATTCTATTTTGGACCGATTCTGAGTGGTTCCATGATTGACAAGTATGTGGAGAGGTACCCCCTTAGCCAACCATACCCCCTCAACCACCCCACCCCCTCAACCAGCCCTACAGACCAGGTGTGGTGCAGATTTACCCCAACATGGATGAAGAACCACAGGCCGTGATCAAAGATATCTCTATTGCCAGCCTGGACTAAGCACCTAGAAGCCATGTTGCTGACTTCATTAGAGATACCAAGACATGGCAACGTTAGACACGAAACACACTTGCCATCCGCGCTTTGGGACACAAACACACACTCGAATACATGAAGAATACGAACGTACAGTTCTATAGTTAGTGGACGGATACATACACATACTGTCATTGCTTTTATTATTTTTGCCATTAGCCAACCGCAGCAATGCAGAAACCACAAGAGACAATAGATCCAGAGCACAGCTTGCAGATGCTTATATACAATTAACCCAATGGAACTGCAAGAGCACCTACAGGACCTGACAGAGCCATGTGTAAAAGATTTCAACCCGGCACTCCACCTAAGTCAATGCCTAGCGTGTGATGCACAGTTGGAACCCTTAATTATATATTTTTATGTCTAAAAGTTATTTTATTTCTGAATGATGTACCCTTATATCACACCCCTCTCTTTGAATCCCCCCCCGGTCTCACTGAACCAGGAAGCAGGCTGTTTTGCAAAGCTAAAAGATTTATTTTTATGAATTTGAACAAGATATATATCACACTTTTATGAATTTGAACAATATCTAGGTATCACACTATTAATATTTATACAATGATCAGCATTGGGTGATGTCAAAACAATCAACAATCTCTTTAATCAGTAGGAGTATGGATGAGAAAATAATGCAGCCTAGAATAATACTTGATATGGATAGGAAAACAATGCAGCACAGAATAATACTTGATATGGATAGGAAAACAATGCAATGTCACTTTTCCCCCTGATACTACTCAATCCCCTCAATATGCCATATAAAGAGATGGAAGGGGAGAACACAGGTTTCAGGAGTAAACTCAAAAAATACAGTTTCAATCCCAGTTCCCCCCAGCAAGCAGAGAGAAATGGGAATGATTTCAAAACAGGCCAAATGCTTTTGAATGTGGTTTGTAATGAATTAATGGGAAAAGCACTGGAAAATGGATTTAAATCACTAAATTGGATTCGAAACTAGTGGGAGCCACTTTGGATAGTTCCAGGTAAACACTAGCAATGATGATTGGATAACTAGCAGATTGAAAATTGAATTCTGAGTTCAAATGCAAAGAATAGCTATTTTATATGTGATGAAATTGAGCCAAAGGCGAATTTGCAGCAAACTTTTCAGTGCGCGAGAAACACTATTACAGAAGAACTACAAGGAGTTTGAAAGCTGAGGATGTTAGCTTCAATCTGGCACTTAAATTTTGTTTCTAGCATATACGGTATGGAAGTTACAGAGGTTTTAGTAGAGGTCGATTTTTCTCAGAAAGAGTCAAGATTTTCAAATGAAAGATGCGCTTTTGAAAATTACCAACAAGAATGTTCTGTACACTAGAGAGTCTATGAAGATGCAAGATACCCAACGGGACAGCCACCAGATCAGGGCGCCTCTGTTCTGACTATTGGTAGCAGAGACACTTGTCTTTCTTCAGCAAATATATTAGCGCAAAGATTATATTATCACTACCATTAACAAAGGACTATATGGATGAGGGAAAGATTCAGGAAAAACAAAAGAGATTCTACAATGCAGTTATGGATATGCTAGAATGGGTTGGATAGGATTGCTTAAAGATAAGAGGTTGGCTATGGACAATTCTATGCTAGATACTCACAACTATGGTTTTGGAATAGGCCCATCAGGATCTGGTCAAAGGGGCCTGGACTGGAATTCTGCTAGCCCGCCAGACAGGATTCAGGCACCGGTTCTGCACTCAGCACAGCACTCTGGTCTCTGCACAGCCTCTTGACTGATCTGGCGGGATGGTTCTGGGTTACAGCTATCTGGTTACAGCTCTGCTCTACTGGTTTGGATCTCTGGGTTCTAGCAAGAGTTCTTGGCAAGAAAGCAGAAACAGCACAGCCAGGCTGTTCAATTTTTGGTGTGCCCCTTGGAAGTCTGAGGTAAAATCAGGTTGCAAGATTTTAAAGGCCAAACTGAGAAGGGTTCAGCTTTGGAATTGGGCCTTCTGCGTTCAGAGTTCTGGAGTCTTGGATCTGGGTTCCTCCTGCAGAGCGCTTCGCCAGTAAATCAGTTGATGGGTGAATCTGTGTGTCTCTAGGTCCTAAACTGTCCCTATTTATGTATTTCCCAAAGGGGTGGGTAGGCTGAATTATACTAAGCCCACCCTCTAGGAATCCGATTGGTCAGAGTATTTCCCCTCTCCTGATTTGAGAAGTAAATATAGTGTCAAATGCTGCATTTTACAATCCAGGGAGTACCTCCCCTTTGTTTCAGTGAAGTAAATCTATTTTCACATAAATCATATTTACAATATCACCAACTTGCTAATAATACATATTCATATCACAGATTTAGTACAGCACGTATCCGTCCGAGTTCCATCTCGATGGGAGCTTTAGTTCCAATTTTACAGTTTTTCGCCCTTTTGGTTGGGTACCCAGTGTCAGATCTGTCCATATTTTTCTCCATACATGCGCATGACATCTGGGCATAATCCTGTGAAGTGTCATATTTCTAGCATTATCACAATTGCTACAACATTAACATTTCGTCAGTCCTGTCTCTGAACATCGCACCGAGTTCAGAGTAGTCTTCAACTGTGAGCAGAAATTTCATTTTAACAACACTATATTTACAGATTTTTACCAATTTTGTTCAGTTCTCTGTGAGTCTTTCACACAAATATATTTTCTTGTGGGTCAAGATACACATATCCGTCTGGTCCCGCCCCCAAGGTTTGGCTGGGCCAGAGCACTCCCAGGCTCCCTTCCTGATGGCAGTTGTTTTCTGTTGACAGTTGAATCTGCATATCTTTTCAATCAAGGGAGTCTTTTGTCTCTCCTCAGAGCAACAGGCCAAAATCTCCTTCCACCTCCATTAACAACTCAATGACAGTTCCTGAGCAGGGGGAAGATCCCTTTGTTTGGGGCAAACTGTGGAATGCACCTTTGAAGTACTGTGGCTAACATAAGTTCACTTTTAAAACACTGTTTTAAAATGGTCATTTCTAAAATAAACTTTACATTTTCAACAAATATACCAACAGATCTCTTAATTCCAGTCTTTTTAAAACATAGAGATTGAATTGTAGCAACTTATGTTGCTTTTGATGGTAAGTCTCTTCTTTTCCACAATTTGATTTTAAGACACAAGTTTTAAACTAACAGTATAAGTAAATGACAGCTCTGACACAGGCGAGCGGTGGTACTGCACCCATATCTGACATATTTTTCCAGGCAAGCACCTTTTTGAATGTGGATTTTCTTGTGATGAAATGTGCTTCTCTTGACATTGTGCTTATGGGGTTTCCTTAAATAAAGTGATGTTTAACACCCAAAAAGGATGTTGGATCTTCTCTGCTGTTTGGGAACCATGATTTTGCACTTTCAACAGCCAAGGAAATACTGATTTTAAAGCACTTCTGGGTTTTCCTTGGAATGTAGCACTGCTTTTTCAAGTAGTTTCATTTCACTCTGCGGGCAGCCCCATGACAGGTTTTGGCAGTGTGGTCTCCTGTTTTACCACTGACATAGGCAAAATAGATTTGGCAGCCTATTTTTCAGGTTTCCCTGCGCACTTCTCAGAGATTTTTTTAGCGTGTAGGGCTTTTTGGAGGCCATTCTGTTGTTTCTGATGAAATCAGAACACATTGATGTTGCGGGGGCAGAGCCTAGTGGGTCAGAACATCCCACACATGAGTGATTAACCTATGGAAAAGTGGTATAGTATGGACACTATAGAAAATGCATTATGAGGTTTAGGAAAATTACAGCAGGCCTCGAGCCTCAGAGCAAGAGACGAGATGAGCTGATTCAGCTTGCACAGAGACCAAGACGTGTGAGACAGGACCCATAGCCAAGGCCAATAGATACAGATAACATTCCAATCCACAGACAAGATACCAGCTGCAGAAATTACTATGAAATCCTCATAATTCAGAGCTGCACAGCTCAAATTCATGGTGGCTGATCATGTGACCCAGCCAAAGCAGACAATGGACAGTGACCAGCGGTGGGAAAGCGGAGCTGGACCAACGCTCCCAGTCAAGACTGCAACAAATATGCTACAAGTGTTGCACTGAACAGGAGAGAACTCTCATAGACTAAGGTGGTACACATAAATTACAATGCAGACGTATAGTTGTTCTTGTTACCTTGAAAAGGTACACAGTGAGTTGAGAGCTCTTGCAGTTCCCAGGCCTGGGGACTTCAGATCTAGCCAATCACAGCTTACTACCCTAATGGTGGGTAGCAGCAGGCAAGAACCAATGGTAATTCGGCCACACTGAAACATTGTTATAAATAGTAACTTGGGGATGGACCAGGCCAGCCACCTGACATGCAAGAGCCAGTAGAATAACATCTATATACTCCACTATAGGTGGTATATTGCTCAATACCCAGTCATGGAGCCCGATAGGTTTTCTGGAGAAGGGCCCAGGCTGTGACATCATGCTGACGAAATATTGCATTGAAACCGGCCTGCAAGACGAGGAAGAGGATGATGTGCATGGATTTTCTCTGTTCCTCTGCTGATCCCTGTTGGTTTTGCCTGTAAAAACCACAGTCTGAACTTGCGGTTGACTGAGTCCTCCGTTTATCTGGGAAGGAGCGAGTTCGGCTCTCCAAGTCCGAGGACTTCCAGTGTCCCTCTGGCATATCTGGGAGTTCCTCCCAACAGCACAAAACCAGGATAACTAGGCGTGACATGCTTATTCATACAATGCAATGGACCCTTTTTCCATTGTTTGGGGATGTTTCGATGTTGTGACTATGTGTAGCAATTTCAAAGAAGGTGTCTCCAACAACTATGCACTCTTTGGTGTGTGTTTGACCCTGTTTCTGTGTCTCCCCACTGGTGGGTGTGGGAGGGAAACTTGGCATGCTGGTGGCCTTATGTAGGCCGTGTAGATTTGGCATGCCAGCATCCTGTGATTTATCAACCCACTCTGCAGAGTTTTAAATTTCATTCATTAATATGCCAGATGTTATAATTAGCAGCTGTGCTTAAATCAGTGACGGGATATGATTCAGTTTCAATATCTTTGAAGGCTTTGTGCGAGATCTCTGTTTCAACTCACCTTTTTCTTTCACAAGCTTTGGGCGCATCAGTATCTGCAATCTCACTTATTTTGTCAAAATGTGTTCACTTTGAAAGGTTTGTTGTTGTTTTTTAACCTAGACTAATGTATAGGAAAGTGTATCTACCTCTGTGGCTTTTGTAATTTACATATTTTAGACTTGCAATTTCATCTTCCCGAGTCATTTTCAACTACTTTAAAACTTTTATCTCAGCTAATAATGATTTTATGAAATGTATCTCTTGCATTCGCTGATCTAATAGACCACACATTTAGCAAAATCAAGTTCAAAGATTTTCAGAGTAATTTTCAGTTTTTTCAGCTCATTTTCTCATAGCTGTAAAACCTATCATTTCGTGTTTCTCTATCTCATTCGACCCGCATTGAAAAGGATTGATATACACGTATTCCATAAAGGCGTTGGACATCGTATAACCATGTACTCAACATACATTTACTTGCCAAAATGATCATTAAACTGCTTGACGTCATCCTGCCTGAATTTACGATTCACAATATATTTGGGTAAACATACCTGGCTAAATGTTCTGCATTCAATAGTTCAATTTTCTCTGTGTATCCCTCAAAACCTACACTTTTACTAGGCCTCTTTTAATAAGGACACATTTAAATAACGTTATTGCTACTTTAATGTTATTGCAAGTGTCTATCGTGTAGTGAATCTCCAGTATTTATGGGGGTATTACCAGCCTGACAGTGATTTAAAAAACTGTATGCATTTCCACATGTGATGGTTTAGCTACACAATACCAGTTATCCGTTTCCTTATCCCTACTTTACTGCAACGTCATAGCATACACCATGGAGCTATCCAAGGCCACACAGGGTTATTTGAAATAATCTTGTTTTTATCATGTGAACATAGAATGTGGGATAAAGAACTCACACTTTGAAATATCTAATTTGTATAAAAAATGGTTATACTTATTATGAAATAAAAAATATTTTAGATACACAGTAAAATTAAGGTCTATTTATTTATTTAATTTATTTATTGGATATTTATAAGGCGCTTATACAGCAAGGCAGTGTTTCAAAGCCCGATAAGGCAAAAGGGAAGGGAACAAGGGAGCAAATGAACATTGAAAATTGAGAATGAATAAATAGAACAAAAAGCGGCCCTACTAGGCCTTGTGACATTCAGAGCGTGCAAGTGCAGTGAAAAGAAAAAAGGGGGTTAGGGGTAAGAGCTATTAGGGTCCTCCAGGGGGGAGGATGTGCCAGGGGTACCTGTTGGGGAGGCAGGTAAGTGCATGGGCGGAGACATTTCAGCGAAGGGGGGGAGGTCAACCACCCACAGGTAAATGCAGGGCAGAGGTAAATCACCCGGCAGGCAGGTGTGGGCCCAGATGGCAGTCAGGGGGGTTGCTGGTGGTGATTGGGCAAAGCTGGATCCTATTGGAATCTTGAGGTAGCAGACGACCAATCTCAGCCACAGACGGGCTGGTTAGCATGGGAGGGAGAGGGAGCAGACAAAGGTCATGGGTTGCAGAACTTGAGGTGGTCCAATTCAAGACAGAGAGAGAGAGACAGACTATTAAAAAGGAGTGACCAAGCTGAGGAGAGGGATATGCCCCCAGCTCTCTGCTTGGAGAAGCATTTGACCAGCAGAGAGTTGGAACGCGAGGATAGAAGGGATCTGGAAGGAGAGTATTTAGTAAGAAATAGGTTCTCTCTAGGCTGGACTACTGCAACTGCTTCTTTCTAAATCGGCCTGTTTCTACTCTCCACCCTCTGCAACTCATCCAGAACAGGACTGCGAGACTTGCCCTTGGCCTCAAGCGCAGGGATCGTATCTCTCCAGGACTGAAATATCTGCACTGGCTCCCAGTGGCTGCAAGGATTAAGTTCAAAACCCTCTGCATTGTCCACAAGGCCTTCTGGAGCCACTTTGTGGGAATAGAATGGTTGACCGTGTGAAAGGCGGAAGAGAGGCCAAAGAGAATGAGGACAGCAGGAGAGTTGGAGTCAAGATTTGCAAGCAGTTCTTCACAGGTGTTCAGGAGAGCAGTTTTTCTGCCTCTGGGTGCTCGTAATCCAGATTGATGGTCATGTAATCAACCAGCAAGCTCAGTGTGTTTGGTCAGTTGGGGAAGAACAACTTCTCCAAGGGTTCCCCAAGGAAGGGTGTAGTAGAAATAGGGTGGTAATTGGCCAAACATGAGGGGTCGGCTGAAGGCTGTTTTTGGAGGGGTGCACAAGGGAGTGCTTGCAAGGGGAAGGGAAAGATCCAGAGGCTAAGTACTGGTTGCAGAAGTCACCAGGAGCCAGAGCTGGGGAGGAGATGTTGTCCTTAATGGCTCTGAAGAAGCAGGGTGATACCTGTTTGTATTAGCCCTTTATAGCGTGGACTGCTCCAGCGGCCTCAGCCATTGTGATAGGTGAGCAGGAAAAGAAAGTAGGTGGGTGTGGAAGAGAGGCCAAGGGAAGAAGGGGGATAGGGGTGGTATAAAGGGAGAGAAGCGAGGGAGGTCAGAATGTCCTGAGTTTTAGAGGTGAAATGGATGGCCAGTGCAGTACAGAGGGCCTGAGAAGGAAGAGGCGAGGTGGAGAGTGCAGATAGATTGGCTTGTTCCTTTCAGATTTTGAAGAGTTCAGCCATGTTATTAGAGGCTCTAGAGATACGGGTCTAGATGTGGGCCCTCTTCTTGGAGTGGATAGAGAGACAATACTGCCTTTGGAGTAGGTGACAGGCCAGTCTGCCGGCCGGATTCATACCAGCTATTACGCTTGGAGGCAGGTTTCAGGTGGATAGTCATGACAGGGGCAAAATTGTCAACAGCATTAGTGATGGCAAAATGAAGATTGGCAAGGACAGATTCAATGGGAGAGTCAAGAGAAGAGGAAGGAGGGGGGTGAAGATGGAGGCAAATGCAGCAGCTGACACTCATTTCATTGGTCAGATGACTGCTAAGGAGGCTGGAAGTACTGGTGGAGGCTCTGTCAGGGGGCCGAGAGGTCCCAGATGAGAGGAGAGAGTGGTTAGAACAGGAGAAAGAGGTAGTGAGTGGTTTGGGGAAGGGGAGATCAGCAGGGTTGAAGGCATCAAGAGTGTGTCTGGCAAAATGGCTAGAGCCGGAAGGGGGAATAGTGAGGGAGAGAGAGGTACAGAGATCACAGAAGAGTGTAGAGACAGGAATAGTGCAGTCAATGTTGAAGTCACCATGGAGGAGGAGTTAAGAGGTTGAAGTCAGAAGAGAGGAAGTAAAGTCAGCCCATTCGGAAAGGAAGACAGGCACAGGGCCAGCGGGTCTGTATATAGTGGCAAGGGTGAGAGAGTCAGAGAGACACCCAGCTTGCAGACAAGACTTTCAAAGGAGAAATAGGGCTGGGTGGGTATGAGAGAGGTAGGGACCCACTCAGGGAAGATCAGGGCTACTGCACCACCAGATCAGTTGGGCCCAGGTTTGGAGAGGATCTTGTAGCCGTTAGGGAGGAGGGAGTCAAAAACAGTGACATAGCTGGCATTGAAACACGTCTTGTTGAGAGCGAGAACATTGAGATCAAATTCTTCAAAGAGGTGGCAGATGTCAGAAGAATGTTTGACAGCAGATGGAGCATTCAAAGTGGCTAAGTGTAGCCGGTCACCACCTTTGAAGGTTTTCCGAGGTGGGGCACATGGGGTTGGTACACCCGTAGTAGGTGGTGAAGGAGGTGCAGAGAGAGAGGAAGGAGGAGTAGCAGGAAAAGGTAGAAAGTTGATGAGGGCCGGCAGGCGCCGGTCAAAGAGAAAAAGATTAAGTTGAGGACCCTGGCCTGATAGATGTTAATTAATGTTTAATTTAATTTTTTTTAAAATTTATAACGGGCATAATACCGTACCCGGGTTTGGTTTGTAAACTCAGATCAGAGATTCAAACCTCTGTTGCTCGAGGATGAGAAGTGCACCAAGAGTACTTCCCATCTATTACCGCCATTAATTGGTGAGGAGGAAAAAGGGGAGAGGTTAGAGATCAGATGAGAGGTCCATAGGTCAGGAGAAGGGACAGAGAAGAGAATATCAGTGATAGTCTGTCTCGGAGCAGCACTTACGTAGGTGTCAGCAATTAAGTAGGTCGGGATTAGAGGCCAAGAGATCTTTTTAAAACTTTTTTCTTCCTGACATAGTGAGAGAGGAGGGATAGGTGACAGAGTAACAGAATAGATGGGGTAGATGGAGACTGCCATTGAGGTGGATGAAAGAGGGACAGATGGAGAGACTGCACATGCACAAGCTAATTCACCAGGCAGCCTAGCAGCTGAGGGAGGCAGGGGGATGCACAGAAATAAAAGCACACCTAGATTCGAATTTCGCCAAAAAAGTACAAATACAGCACAGAGATGAAGGAAGCACAGATGTAAAAGTACACCTTAATTCAAATTTCCACAAAAGCACAACAATGCAGCATAAAATGGAGGATGCACAGATGTAAAAGGACACCTAGATGTAAGCAAACTTAGAGAGGAGTATTGAGGAAGCCACCAACGAGCAGTGGAAAACAAGCAGTGAGTGAGTACAAGGCAGACACACATAATAGGTGCTCAATGAGATCAGTTTGTAGTTAGGCTAGAAGAAAAAGAATCAGCGACAACCAGGCAGTGAATTGTAGTTCAGATCCGGGTTGCTTACCAGTGCAGAGTACAGCAGATAGTTCATGGTAACCACATGCAAAAGTACTGTAAGCTTAGTTATTGTGCTACGTGAGCTGGGGTATATTGTTGGGATGGTGGCATCGAGAGGGGCTCCCTCCAGCTCCAGACAGGGCCTTTGTGTGGGTCTTGTTGCTGGGGGCCGGCCGGCTCTCTCAACTGCCGGTTCCTGGTAGGCCTGATATCCGTGCTCAACACCCAATCAGGAGCGTTGGATTCATGACTCCAGGCTCTCTTTACTGATTTCATGATATGAAAATGCAATCCTTTTCATAATGCCTAAAGTCATAGATTCCTACCTCCCTCAAAGACAATTTGTTAATGTATAGTTTGCATACTCACATTCGATCTCTACAAGGGTTTATGTGTTTGAGTCGATTGGTACTGGAGGACTCAGCAACTAAAGAGTAAAGAAAGGGCTGAAGTTCCCCACATGAGCAGGAGGGTTAGACCCACGCTGTTTAGATAAACATCCCTACAAGTGATCCTCCCAAAATATTGGGTACTCTTGATCAATCCTTTCCATCTGCAGAAACATCCATTTATACGAGGGTTCAAAATGCCTAATTCAGTTTATGAAGACCACATTTCCATGATGTTAGATACTCCAATGTAATAATGTATTTTAGATAACTGTCCACTGATTCACATTCCAAATATTCAAACATATTCAATAGCAATGCCATGCAAGAAAATAATATGGAATAAACAAATGCATATTTCACTATAATATGGCAATTCTATAATTCCTTTCATACTTGCAATCAGGATTTGGCTCTAGAATGACAATAGGTCGTCAGGACTGGCTGTTTAATAGGATACTATTGGACCTTCTAGGACACTTGCTCTCTGATTACTCGACCCTCAGGTCAGTGGGGTTTTCCTTTGTGAGATGAGCACGGCTTGACCTGCTGCATTGTGAGGCAACCAAGCCCAGGCTAGTCATTTATATTTAAAGGGTATATATGAACCTGCCTTTAGTGCTTAGGATGTGAAAACAAAGAAATAATATGAGGCTGGGTAGCCTAAAAAGGAAATACACCAAACACAGGTTACAAAGGAACATAAAAAGGTCTTTATTTTATGCTAAACAGTTACAAAAAAGTCAAAGACAAATCAGATAGCTATCGGCCCTCAGTATAACACAGCGAACTCCAGCGTGGTTTGGTGTGCTCAGTGAGTGGGGATATTCATTGAAACAGCAGGCTTTTATACAATTTTCAGCCTGCTGTCCAGCCCTACTGCGGGTTAACTATTCCATAAATACATTACTGATTTAGGGTTCGTGCCAGGTTCGCTTCTAATTTGTTCGTCTATATGTATCTAGTTCATCTTTGGTTTACACATCAACAAGTCAAAATGGCAACAGTGTATTCTCTAGGTTTAACATTAAGCCTTAGGACATAGTTTATACAATGTAGTTACCAGGCGTTCCCATTCAGTTATTCAAACGACATTGCAGTTAATATATGTTCATAGATCAGTTTCGTTGACACAGGTAATCCGTTACACACAGGTCAGCAAAGGACAAGGTCTTAGTTCATGACCCTAACAAGTGGCCTGCAGGGAAGTTACATATTAGCTGTACAAAGAGGTCATGGCGGCCGTGTTCTATTCTGTATGACATTGTCCACCATTTTAACTCACAGGGTGACTTTAAAGGGAGAGAGAACCTAAAATGGCGGTTTACATTGATTCTAGGGTCAGGACCTTGCAACACGAATTTCTTCACAAGAAGCTTGTTAGCAGCTTGGCGTAGGCCAATATACATATATTCATAGCAATAGAAGGCACAATATAATTTCCACTTTGACAAACCCTCCTTTTGGCCTATGCCAAGTGCTAAACTACTTCTGATCTCCTTGCAAATAACTCCATGCATCATCGTCCATACACCCTGAATCGCTGTCGGAAATATCTATTGCCATCAGATCATTTATTAAAATCTCTTTCAATATATATTCCTTGGAGGTTTTATCCGGGGCATACACTTTATGTACTATCGCACCTATCGCCTGAGCGCAACATCCCCCTCGCATCGAACATATACTAGGTAGACATTGGATACAACAACAAAGGAACAACAGAACTGCCAAAACGATCAGCAAGACTGAAAACATCTTCCAACCCCAAGATCGCAAGAAGTCCCAGAACCAAGCGCTAAAATCCCAGTTTCCTTCGGGAACATGCACTTCTGAACTAAGGATGTGCAGATTCTGTATTGCCTTGAAGATAGTTGGGGAGGAATCTGGTACGAAAACACAGCAAGCGGACCCCACTAATTTACATACTCCACCACGTTCAGCCAGAACGACATCTAATGCCATTCGGTTCTGAAGTGCTATTAATCTGATCGCTTTCTGCTCTAATGTCATGTTATGCAGTATATCTGTGGTCCGGTTGATGGTTCTCTCCAGTACTCTCGCTATTCTCCTGATGTCTTCGGAATTCGCTATCTGCCCAAAGAATGGAAGGAATGATTTTGCTACATCTCCCAAAACCTGTGCCAGAGTGTCACCATTCTCGTCCGCAGTGGACGAGCCTTTGAAACTTCTACAGTACTTGCTATGAACACCCCAGGTAATAGGATTCCTAGATACTAAGTTCCCTGCCAATCCCTGGGTAACCATGGAAATGCTACATTACCGCAAACGAAATAGACAGGTTCGCCTACATACAAAGGTCTGTCTTCCCCAGTCAAATTTGCAACGTTGGCACAACCTTTGAAATCCCCCATTGACCGAGTGCCATTCCTCTGTATGCAGAAAGAAACTTAATTGGGGCTATGGCTAACAGCGTAGGAAGGAGGCATGGCGTCCTTATTGCCTATCAGAGCCATTTTAAAGGAAACCAAAGATTGGAAAGGACGAGACAGTCTATCAGAAAGCCTAATAGAAGCAATATTGAGCTTAGTCCTATTTGCGAAAAGCGAGCATCCCAGGGGAGTGAAAACATGTTTCTCAAAACTATTCAAATTAGTGCCATCAAAGTTCCCCGAGATGCTATCGTTCCAACGGCCAAAGAACAGTGCTCTGAGAGAAGCATAACAAGCAGTTGTCAAAGGTAAAGGGTGAATATACCAACCTAGCCCCTTATCCCCATGTTGCGGTAAATGTGAGCAGACCCAACAGTTGGACCTATTAAAGATGGCATGTGTAGCGTTCATGATAAGTAGTAAAGTATTATTATGATATTTTTGTTTATACTGGAAATCTCTAGGAGACAAAGTATGCAAATGTACAAAAGGTGTAGGAACAGTGGGTACATTTTCAGTCGGCAGCAAAGACTCTAAAGGATGAGTTTCTTCAAAGTACCAAAGGCCTAAGACAGTGACTATTATAAAACCAAATATTATCATAAAAACACAGCAATAAGTTTTCGGGGGCCCAGGCATTCTGTCCATTGTCCCGGCTGGTCACCCGATCATTTACAAGTCCAATACGAACGGTGGCGGTAGCAGGCATTGTAGTCTTAAGATGGAAACCCCAATGTTCGTTGCTGGCAACACCCCGGTCGCGCGACTTCTTAGTTCTTCCACAACCCTAGCCAACAGAATCCCCTTTTCTCAAATTTGGGCAAAAGCAAGCCCTCAATGACTCTTTTCCTTCTCCGAATGCACAGCTGAACCGTGCCGTAAATCTATCAGATGCATAGCAAAACCGTGCCGTATGTCTATTTTCTTGGACACAGATTGTACTTTGCTGTTCCTGGTACTGATTGATCCGGAAACAATGTGCTGTCACTTCCCGTTGGAAGCAACGTATCAGGAGCAAATACAGATGCATAGCCTGAAGCAATGATTTCTGGAAGCAAAACGTTTGGAGAGTGTGGAGACAAAATGGCGGCTTCCCCAAGCCTCACTGGCTCAGAGAGATTCTCCGACATACTCTCAGTGCTTTTTACTGCTTTGGGATTGTTGGTTGCAGCGTTAGTGAGGGGTTCTGTTTGTTCTGTAACGTATGGCACTGGGTGAGGAAGTTTCTTCAGATGCGACGCGTGTATCCAGTGATGTCGGCCTGCTACCCGCGCTGCAGTCTGGGTGACCAGCAGGACTTGGAACGGGCCCTTCCAGCGGGGTGCAAGGCAAGTGGATCGCTCAAAAGCCTTTACAAGCACCCAATCCCCAGGCCGTATGCTGTGACCCGGGCCCTCGTATCGCACTGCTAAAGCTTCTCGTACCTGGTGATAAATCAAATACAGGTTTTTAGTCAACTGCCTACAATAATCTGAAAGTAATACATTTTCGACATTCTTCAAAGCTTTGCATTTAGAAAGATTCCAGATATTGGCAGGTCTCCCCATTACCACCACAAATGGAGAGAGCCCAGTCTTAGTTTGAGGGGTTGTACGCATGGATAATAACACGATCGGTAAGGCGTCCGGCCATTTTAGTTTGGTGCCGGCACACGTTTTAGCGAGCTTGTTCTTGATGATACCATTGTGTCTTTCCACTAGTCCGGCGCTCTGAGCATGTCTGGCCGAATGGAATCGTTTGTCAATTTGCAATGCCGCACATATCTGTAGAATTACAGCAGCGATAAAATGTGGACCATTGTCCGACCAGATAACTCTCGGCAAATCGAACCACGGGAACTACTCTTTTAACATGGTTTTCGCAGTGGTCATGGCTGTAGCATCTTTGACAGGGAAAGCCTCAACCCATTAACTAAAGGCACAAACGACCACAAGGACGTATTTTAAATTGCTACACTGTTCCATTTCAATAAAATCAAAGTGGATGACTTCAAATGGGACACAGGGTGGCCCAAAACTTCCCCTTGGAGTTGATGTCCCCTTTCCCACATTGTGTTGTAGGCGAATCATGCAGTTCTGGACATAGCGCTGGGCAATTTTCGAAATCTTGTCATTTGCCCAAACTTTCTCTAACATTTTCGTAACCTGCTGGGCAAACAAACATGTGTAGGGCCGTGTGCCATGACGACCATCATCATGACATACGTGTCAGGTAGCAGCCATTTCCCTTTGACCGTATCCACCCAACACCCATCATCATCAAGTTTCCCTAAGCCTTCAGCCCACCTCTTAGACTCTTCCATTGTGGCATCAGCTTGGATATCCCGTACAGACCCAACACCATCATCCATTGCATAGTCATCTACAGTGTCCCTTGAAACATACATCTCTGTGAAGAGATTAGTGTCAGTTTGTCTAGCTATCTGATCAGCGAAAGCATTCCCTTTTCCAATATCATCTACAATCTTTCGATGTGCTGCACATTTCACGACCGCTAACTGAGTAGGGAGCGCAAGCGCTGAGAGCAGTTGTACTATGAGGGAGCCATGTTGAATCTTGGTGCTATGCGAAGTTAAAAACCCTCTCTCTGACCAAAGTCTCCCAAAGTTGTGAACCACCCCAAAGACATACTGACTATCGGTATATATATTTACTGTAAGCCCTTTGGAAAGTTCACAAGCTCGGGTCAATGCTATAATCTCTGCGGCCTGCGCGGAGTTACGCGTGATCCTCTTGGTCTCCACAACCATGCTCAATGTGGTGATTGCATAAGCAGCTGTGGATGTACCATCCGGAAGTTTGAAGCAGGGGCCATCACAAAACAGCTCCCCTTGTGCATTATCCAAAGGAGTGTCCTTTAGATCAATTCTACCCTTTGTTTCTTGTTCGGTAGCATACAGACAATCGTGTGACTCTTCGTCACTGCAAGCAGTACCTTGCGGGAAAGGTAGGAGTTCAGCCGGATTAAGAACACAACACCTCTTAATTTGAATGTGAGGAGCAAACAAGATCAATTCATATCTCGTCAACCGCGCGGAAGTGAGGTGTTGTGTTTGGGTTCTGTTCAGTAGAACATCTACAGAGTGAGGCACCATCAGGGGTAGATCATGGCCTAGGACCATTCACTCACTCTGCTTTACAGACGCAGCAGCGACAGCTCGCAAACATCTTGGCAAAGTGCATGCTACAGGATCAAGGGCGGAAGAAAAGTAACCGCATGGCCTATTCTTCCCTCCATTTTCCTGCGTTAATACAGCCAAAGCACATCCATCACATTCATGCACAAACAACACAAAGGCCTTTTCGTAATTTGGTGTGCCCAAAACTGGTGCAAAGCATAATGCAGTCTTGAGCAATTCAAATGATTGTTGGTGTTCCGTGTTCCATGGCAATGGCGAAGAAATGCCCTTCTTTGTCAAGATCAACATCGGTTTTATCACTAGTGAGAAGTTTGGGATCCATAACCTACAGTAAGAAACAAGGACAGACATGCCAGAAATTAACTTTATCCTTTCAGGTGTCAATCTTCTTCCCTCCTTTGACAGGAGATAGCCTAAATAGGCGACCTCCTGGCAACAATATTGAAACTTTTTAAGCGAAGCTTTGTGACCATGTTTAGCTAGATGAATAAGCAACAACACAGTGCCCTCTTTACAAGAGCTCTCGGAGTCAGCAGCCAAAAGCAAATCATCAACATACTGAAGCAATGTACAAGTAGGGGGCAATTCGAGGGTATCAAGCTGTTCTTTCAAAGCCCTACTATAAATAAAAGGACTCTCAGTGTAACCTTGAGGTGCACGAGTAAATGTGAACGAGCGTCCCCCTAAGGTGAACGCGAACAAGTATCTACTATCCTTGTGTATAGGAATACTAAAGAAAGCATTCTTCAGATCCACAACACTAAAGTAAGGAGCTGTAGCTGGAATCATAGTTAATATTGTCGTCACGGGAGGCCACCAGGGGGCGCACAGGCAATGGCTGCCTAAGTGCGTAGCTCCCGCCGTGACTGGGCTTCGGCAAGGGATTGAGCCCCCCCCGACCTCCCCCGGCGGGCCCGCCCCAACGATTTCGCAGGCGCCCCCCCCGAGCACCTCGGGAGCGAAAGAGCGGCTCTCGAGGCCCCCGGGAGAAGGAAGATCGGGACTCGGGACTTGCGCTGGGAGAGGAGCGCGGCCCGGAAGGCCACGAAGACAGAAGAGAGGTGGGCCCCGCCCGCGGCAAGACAGGTCCATAGCCCGGCCCGCCCCCCCCCGCGACGTGCATTGTTTCCCCGAGGACACCGCCGGGGCCTGTGAGACACGCCCTCCCCCCCACGCTCTTCGCCCCGGCCAGGCGGAACAAGCCTGGGGACTCTCCCTCCAACAGGAGACGGCGGGACCCACCCGGAGTCCGGGGACCCGTGGCGGGCTCGGGGGACCCGTGCCTTCCCCTCCACCCACGAAGACCGAACGAGGCAGACGGAGCGAGGCGAGGTGGGAGGCCCCCCCTCCACCCCGGATTCTCAAACGCGGGCTGCCATAAGCCCAACGAAAGAAGAAGGCGGCAGAACCTCAGGAGGCCCGGGGACCGCTCCCCGCGGGCGTGCAGGCCTTTGGATCGCTCTGGAGGTGAGAGCCGCCCCCCCCACCTCCCCAACGCAGGAGCATCATCAGACAGGGGGGTTACCAGGGTGTGAGGCCCCCGCCTGTCGTAGGTGGGGCGTGTGCCCGCCCGGGGGTGGCCCACCACTCCCCCCCCAGTAAAAGCAAGCCACGGACGAACGGCTGGGACTCCGCTGGACGGGCACTGGCTCTAGATCGCCCCCTCCCCCCCAGCGGAACCTAGGAAACCCACGAAACTGACCACACGGGCTATCGGCCCCCGGCGCCCCTCCAAAGGGCACCCAGCAGAGGCCCCGATCCCCCACGAGGAGTCTGGACAGGGTGTGAGGCCCCCACCAGGTGACGGTGGGGCGTGTGCCCGCCCCCCCGGCAACGTTTTACAGCCCCGGCTGGTGTCGGCCCGGGACGGGTCCGCCCGAGGGGTCGGTCCCTCGGTCTAGGGGCCCCCCCCCTGCGGACGTCCCTGGGAGAGCGTTCTCCCCACTGGGAACATTGAGGCCCAGACAGTGGACCACGGGAAGGCACCTGATGAGCTGGCGGGAGTCACTGCAGAAATATCGCTTCCAGGAGGGCAAAAAAGGCGACAAAGGTACAAGCCTGAAAAGAACCATGGCCCAGTCTGAAGACGCAGCCCCCTCCTCCTCAGCCATGGAAAGGGGCTTCGCCTCAATTTTGCAAGAAATAAGGGACATGCGTTCGGATATCGCACAGAAGTTTGAAAAAATAGACCAGAGGGTGGAAAATATTGAGGACAGATTGCTCCAGGTCGAGATGCAGCAAACAACCTCGGCACCCCAAGAGATTCAACTCAACATGAGGTTGGAAGCCCTGGAAAAGAGGGACGAGGAGAGAGCCCGCCAGATGGACGATTTCGAAAACAGGGAGAGGAGGAACAACCTCAGGATTTTCGGGGTGCCTGAAATGGAGGGGGAAACGGAGAGGGACGTCACCAGAGCGGTGCGGGACATTATCACTCTACTGTTTTCGGAGGAGATGACCACAGAGCCTACATTTGACAGAGTGCACAGGGTGGGGGGCAGAGCGGGGGGCCCCCGTTCGATCTTGGCACGGTTCCATTACTACTCGGAAAAAACTAAGGAGCTGGAGGAGGCCAGGAAGGCCCGAGAAATCACTTATAATAACGCCCAGGTCTCCATATACCAGGACCTCTCCGCATACACGTTGGCTAAGCGGAGAATGTGCCGCCCCCTCACGCAGCTGCTAAAGGAAAAAGGGATACGCTATAGATGGGGCTATCCCTTCTCCCTGACATTCGAATACATGGGCCAAAGATCTACCCTAATCACAGAAGAAGACATCCGCGGTGCGATCCAGAAATACGTGGTGGACACGAGCCCCCGGAGGGGCCCTTCGGGCCCAGGGGGGGCGAGCCTGTGGACCCCGGCCCATCGAGAGACAGGAGAAAGAGAACCGGGTCGCGAAAATTTAGGAAAATGAATACTCCATCTCCGGCGAAGGAAGGTGTTCGGAACGGTTCCGAGGACTGAGAACGGACTCGATCCGTTATGACTCAAAATGGCACTTGGAGGAGTCGGAGGTGTATTCGCTATCTGCATCCCCACGAACAGCAAGTATATGGGTCTCACAAAAGGAATGCAGCCGTGGGAGGGTTTGGGGGGCTCAAGAAGATCAGCTTTAAGGGTGATTAGCCTGGCCACAGGGGGCAGGCTGGTGGTTCGGCCAAAAGCCAGTGTTGGCGGAACTATTTGGCTGGACGCCGGGGAGGGGGGAGGGGGGTACACGAGAGTTAAAGGGGTTCAGTTGGGAGTTGGGGTCGGGGGGCAGTTGGGGTTTTGTTTCATGCCCATCCGGGGGGGAAGGGTGGGGGGAAGAGGAGAGTTCAGAGCACAATTCAAGGAGCATTCGGGAACGAGCATTACAGAGTCGTCGACAGTGCGGGAAAATTACTTTGACCATGGCTGAGAGTCTGCCAGCCCTGGGTGTGGGCTCCCTCAATGTCCGGGGCTTAAACTCCCCCACGAAACGATCCCTGGTTAGTAGGGAGTTCCGAAGAGCCAAGCTCGACATCCTCTTCTTGCAAGAGACCCATTAGCCCCTGGGGAGGGAGCCCAAATTGCGGGGTGGTGGGATTGGGGAGGTCTTCAGCGCCTCCCACAGGGGAAAGAAACGAGGAGTGGCTATACTACTAGCTAGAGGAGTCAACTTTGAAAAAGATACCACATTGAAAGACCCGGGGGGCCGCTTTCTGCTAGTCCGGGGAACCCTGCAGGGGGCCCCACTCACCCTAGCGGTCATTTACGGTCCAAACGAAGGCCAAGCACAGTTCTGGGAGGAGATGAGGGAAAAAATACAACTCTTTGTTCACGGCACGCTGGTGGTGGGTGGGGATTTTAACATGGTCCTGGACCCAATCCGGGACAGGAAGCGAACAGGCCCCCAGACCCTCAGGGCAGCGGATGAAATCATGGCCCGAACCTTCCAGAGGGTCAACTCAGAACTAGGCTTGGTGGACACGGTCCCAACCCCCAGAGCCGAGACCCCCTCCTTTACGTACTCAGCAATCCATACATCGTTTTCCAGGATAGACTACATCCTGGTGGACGAATCCTTGTCCCCATTTATATCTGGCTATGGGGTGGAGCCGGTCCCCTGGTCTGACCACGATCTAGTCAGGATTACTATAGCAAGGGAAGGGCTGAGTGAACGGGGGGGGAGATGGAAGTGTAATGACTTTCTTCTAAAAGACGATGTACTAGCGCAGGAGATACTTGAGGCCATCACCGAATTTTTTGAGTTTAACGACAATGGGGAGGTAGGCTTACACACCCTTTGGGACGCCTTCAAGGCCACCTTACGAGGAGTCCTGATCAAAATAGGATCCCGGGAAAAGAGGGTAAGGGCTACCCAGGAAAGGGACCTGAGGGAGAAAATTGCCCAATTCCAACCAGGGGGTTCCCCGGCGGAGCCCTTAGACTGTGACAGGATGGCCGCCCTGGCCGATTATAGGCTCCAGTTGAAGGAACTCCTACTCCAAAAAACCGAGAGAAGTCTCCAGCTGGTCAGACAGAGGTACTATGAGAAGGGGGACAGGGCGGACAGGATCCTGGCCTGGAAGCTGCGAGAGGTCCAGAAAAGCAAAATGGTGAGAGCGGTTAAAAATGAGGAGGGGAAACTAGGCCAGGATATACCCCACATAGGAGAGGCGTTCCGCAGATCATATTGAGAAATTATACTCATCCGAATATAATGGGGATGAGGAGGAAATCGAGGGGTTTCTAAACTCTATACAGATCCCGGCCCTTTCCAGGGAGATGGCAGAGGTGTTGGAGGGCCCGGTGACCGAGGATGAGGTGGAGCGAGTGATTAGCGGCATGAAGGGGGGTACCTCCCCGGGTGAAGATGGTTACTCAGTCTCCTTCTACAAAAGGTTCCGTTCCACCCTGGCCCCGTACCTGGTAAAGGTGTTCAACGCAGTGCTGGAGGGAGGGTCTCTCCCGGACTCCATGATGGAGGCGATCATAGTGGTGCCCCCCAAGGAAGGTAGGGACCCCTCGGAGTGTGCCTCCTACCGCCCGATATCACTGTTGAATACTGACGTGAAGATTTTGGCTAAGGTGATTGGGAGGCGAATAGAGGGGGTCCTGCCGAAACTGGTCCACGGAGACCAAGTGGGTTTCATAGGAGGTCGTCAGGGTGCAGACAACATCCGAAAAACTATAGACTTGATCCACCATGCCCAGAGGGCTGATCTTGACGCGAGCGTCCTATCCTTGGACTCTGAAAAGGCATTCGACAGGGTCGAATGGACATTCATGGCACTCACCCTCCAGAGAATGGGCTTTGGACCACAGATACGGGACTGGGTGGCCGCACTTTACAAGGCCCCGAAGGCGAGGGTTCAGGTGAATGGCAGGCTATCGGACCCGTTCTCCCTCTCGCGGGGAACCAGGCAGGGATGTCCGCTTTCCCCCCTGATCTACGTTCTTGCTATGGAATCCCTGGCCATCGCAGTCAGAGCTCACAGAGATATCAAGGGGATCGAGAGAGGCGAGGTGGAATTTAAGCTATCCCTCTTCGCAGATGACATCCTGGCCTACCTGGTGGACCTGCGGCGCTCGCTTCCCCCCCTCTTGTCTCTGTTGGCCGCATTTGGGCGCTTCTCGGGGCTCAAAATTAACACATCCAAATCGGTCCTCCTTCCCATGAGAACATTAGACCCGGGTCTGGACCCCCTGGACAGGTTGGAGGGGATAGCAGTGGGGAAGGCCGCTGTCCGTTACCTGGGTGTCCTCATCCCCAGGGACCTATCCAAACTCGCCCCTATTAATTACGATCCTGTGATGGCGGGGATTACGGCAGACCTGAGGAGATGGGGCTCCATGATCTTGTCCTGGTATGGCCGCATGACGGCAGTCAAGATGAACATTCTACCAAGGTTGTTGTATCTCTTTACCTCGCTTCCTGTGGTCGTCCCTGACCAAACCTTCAGGGTCCTCCAAAACGCGGTCCGTGAGTTTATATGGCAGGGTAGGACACCGAGAACCGCAAAAAATGTCCTGACTCTACCTAGGGAGGAGGGAGGGTTTGGGCTGCCAGATTTCCAACTCTACTATCATGCCGCCCAGTTGAGGGTCCTCCTGGAACATATGAAAGAGGGGCTGGGCACATATTGGTCCTATCTGGAGGACATAGATGCCCATCCACTAAAGGTCCGGGACCTCCTATGGACCCCGCGGAAATTTATCCCGAATAGATTGAAGTCCCACCCAACATTAGGCGTTCTCTGGGCGATCTGGCGGGAGGGCCCCCAGACAGCACACTTAACGTCATGGCCGTCCCCGATGTCTATGGAGCCAACCCCTCAAGTTGGGCAGTAGGGGGTTCCGCTGTGCACAGTCCTGGTCCGATTTGGGAATGGAATGGGCAGGGCAGATGTTCAGGGAAGGAGAATTCCTACCATACGAGGAACTGAGGGAAGCCCTTGGTCAGGGGTCACTATCCATTTTTGAATATCTCCGCTTGAAGGGCATCCTATGTGACCAGGCCTGGGGCCAAGACTTGAAAAGACAACTGTCCCCCTTTGAGAAGTTCCTTGATACAGCATCCTCCAGGAAGGGGGCGGTTTCAGGGATATATAAAATTCTGAACACTGTTAATTTGGGAGAGAGGAGGCGGTTCCGCTCTTATTGGAACGAGCTGGCAGGGGAAGAGATCTCGGAGGATGCATGGTCCAGGATATTTAAAATAGCATTCCACGGGAACTTATTTACCGCGGACATGGAACACAATTTTAAAATCCTCCAAGGATGGCACAGAGACCCAGCAAAGTTGTCAAAAATGTTCCCCGGGGTGTCCCCAGCATGCCCAAGGGGCTGCGATCAGGAGGGTTCGAGGGCACACATGTGGTGGCACTGCCCGAAGGTACAGGCATATTGGGAGGAGGTAAGGGGCTGGATCGCTGAAATCTCTGAGGAAATGCTCCCCCAGAACCCTCTGACCATGCTGCTGGGCCTCCCCCCAGAGGACACGGACACATTGAGGTATCCAAGAATGTGGGAAACAATGCTACGAGCGTGTAGAGTTGCCCTCGCCCAAAAATGGAAGAGCCCAGAAACTCCCTCCAAGGTGGAATGGCTAAAGAAGGTCAAAAATATGTTCTTGATGGACAAACTGACGGCAATGGTGAACAATGTCCCGGCCTCCTTCCAAGCGAACTGGTACGGGGTGCAACAGACCTGGGGATGGGATGTCCATTGATCCGTAACGTGGAACTGGGAAAGGTGTGGGTGCCCATGGCCCGGGAATCGGCAGACGAACAACAACCATACGAGAAGTCAACGCTCACGCTCGCTTCTAAGCTCCAGACTAGAAAAGCTTGCAGCTCAAAGCCTCGATGTGGGGTTTTTGTTCTTTTGGGTTAGGGGGGTGGGACTGCATTGGGGTGGTGGGGGTGGGGGGGCAGAAGCCTTCGGGCCCGTCATTTGATTTCATGAGAATAAGCTTGATGCCCCACTGTTTGTCTAACAAAATGTTAATAAAACCAAAGTTTAAAAAAAAAATATTGTCGTCACATCGGGCACAATTCGAAATTGCGGAGCGAGCACTTTATTAATGGCACGCAAATCAATTATGAAACGGAATGGAATTGCATTATCGCCTTTCTTGTACACAGGTAAAATCGGACTATTGCACAAACTACCTGCAATCTCCTCAATCACCCCACGATGCACAAAATCGGAAACAATGCATTTCAAGGCTTGCTCACCCTCAACTGAAATCTTATACTGTGGAATGCGCAGCAGCTTAATTCCATGTTTCAAGACTATCTTAACAGGCTCAATCTGTAAAACACCGCCATCATTGTTGTCAACTGCCCACCAACACTCTGGTACATTACTGAATTCAGGCGACAAAGGTCTAGTCAAGAATTGAGAGACAGAAAGTTGCTGTGGTGAAATCGTCAAACGCACTCCATCAGAAGAACAATGAATTACCGCATTTAATTCCTTCAACAGATTTAACCCCAACAAATTCTCTCCTCAATTCAAAGTCAAAAGAAATGGACAGTGGTCCGTAAAGGGACTCAAAGAGAGAGGTACCGGCGAAGAAACCGGACAGACACCTGGTGTGCCAGAAAACCCTACAGAAACGTTGGTTTGCCCTGACAATGAAATGTTTGGAACCCGAGAATGATCAATGGAACACTTCTGTGCTCCAGTGTCTATCAAAAACTGATGTTTCCTATTTCCCACTACGATTTCAACGTAGGGACCTTTCTGATTAATGGGAATAGGTGTAGGTTCCAAACCCTGCTTCGGGCAACCCTAACGAAACAAAATGTAATCGAAAGGAAGCTCCTCAGATAGATATGCAGCAGAAGTGTGATCAAATATGTTTCTAGTATCCACACTCGATTTTCCTCTGAAAAAGGTTGCTGGGGATCCTGTGAAAACTGACCTCTACCAGGGCCCCCTACACCTGGGTGACCTCTGGATCGTCTACCCATATTTTCAAATGTGTTATTCGACCTCTGTCGAAGAACAGGGCATTGTGCACGCCAATGACCCTCCTGGCGACAATAGGCACACTGGTTAATGTTCGCAGGACCCAAGGGCACATTCCCTTGTGGAACATACTGACCTCTAATCTGCGAACTGCCCCCTCTGGGGCCTCTAACAATTTGCTGTAACAATACTTTAGTCTTTAAATCACCTTTTCTCTTCTCGACTCTATCTTTTTCATTTTTGACACGGTTCTCGTAGTACTGAGCCATGTGCAGTACTTCTGATTGAGATTTTGCCTGCCAAGCGCTCTCGGAAGATATCATTTATGATATGATATGATATGATATGGTATTTGTAACGCGCCTATACACAGGTGTTTCAAGGCGCGACGAGGCAGGGAGGGGAGGAACAAGGGGGACAGACAACGATCCTACTAGGCCAGGTGTCATTCAGATCGCGCAAGTGCAGGGGTGAGGGAGGGGGAAAAGTGCAAGGGGAAGGGGAGGGGGGAAGTGCAGTACAAGGTAAGTGGCGTAAAGTAATAAATAAATAGGGCCAGCTGGTGGCAAGTGCAAGATAAGTGCAGAACAAGGGCTGGGGAAGGGAGGGGGGCTGTAGGGATACAGAGACAGTCCCGCAGTGCAGAGGGGTTCCAGGGCATCAGTGCAAGTGGAGAGTGGCTGGGCCCAGGACCGAGGCCGTTTAGAGTGGTCCAGTTGCAGGATCAGTGCAGTTTCAGTGAAGAATTAATTAGCTGTTCAGCAGGGGAGAGGGAGAGAGAAAGCAGAAGCAAAGAGGAAGGTTTTGAGGTGCTTCCGGAACCAGAGATGGTTCTCCTCAAGTTTCAGGGAGGCAGGAAGGCTGTTCCAGAGGGAGGCCCCTGCCGCGGAGAGAGATCTACCCCCAGCTCGTTGCTTCGAGAAGCGGCTAACCCTGAGGGAGTTGGAGGCGGATGAGCGAAGGGCTCGGGAAGGAAGATATTTGGGAAGAGAGAGTTGAAGGTATTTAGGACCCAGGCCCCAGAAGGCCTTGTGGACAATGCAGAGGGTTTTGAACTTTATCCTCGCAGCCACTGGGAGCCAGTGTAGAGATTTCAGTCCTGGAGAGATACGGTCCCTGGGCTTGAGGCCAAGGACAAGTCTCGCAGTTCTGTTCTGGATGAGTTGCCGAGGGCGGAGAGTGGAGGCAGGCAGATTAAGATAGAGGCTGTTACAGTAGTCCAGCTTTGAGAGAACCAGGGCTCGGGAGACAGTGAGCTTCTGGGGGAAGGAGAGGAAGGGAAGAATACCTCTGAGGAGGTGCAGCTGGTAGTGTGACCTCCTGGCGACATCAGAAATATGAGGAGAGAAGGAGAGTGTGGAGTCGAAGATGACCCCAAGGTTTTTTGCCTTGCATTTGTGACTGGATGTCAGGCAGCAATCCACGTACAAATTTGTCCACAAATAATCTTTTCCCAGACTCTGTGCCTAAGTCTTGTCCACTGAAATCCGAGAATACTTGTTCGAACCGATTAAAGAACTCGGTAGCACCCTCAGACTTTCCTTGGACACAGGCCGTAAGCTTATCCCAAATAATTCTCTTTTCGGGAATTATGGTTTTTAATTTAGCAACGATTCTGTCAGGCAAAGTTAGTATCACCTGAGGTGGTCTCTCTCCAGCTGGCCTTTCTCCGTCAAGCCTAGTTATGTTAGCCCACGTATCTCCCAACCCAGGTACGTCGTCTATAGTTCTAACCTGTTTCCACAAATCTACGGGCAGGAGTACAGGAAACAACAAATCAATGTCGCCTAGGGTGAACATGGAGGTCTGCAAAACGGACTCTATCTCTTTATAGAACCCTGTCGGATTTTTACTAATGTCAGGAATAGACTGCCTAATGATATTCACTTCCTGCCGTGAAAACGGGACGTGAACAAACTGTGATACATAATGTGCAGGGATGTTTACAGCGACTATATTATGTGCAGGATCAGCCGCAATCTCAACCTTCGGGACAAATGTCAGAGGAACCTCTCTCATAGGCAACTGAGATGTAGGCAACTCCGAACGTTTACTAAGCAACAAAGCCAAGTCGAAGAAGTGTCAAGTGAAAAAGCTCTCTTATAAATGCTCAATAACTCTGTGGGACAACAAATCTTCCAAACCACGAAATACTATGCACCCACCTATCTATCGCAGCCCACTTCTCCTCCTCTGCCTCTGCATGGATACAATCCTTCCTAGCAAATAGAACCATGCGAGTTTTCTCCACCACAGCTGCTGCTGACCCGATCCCCATCACCTGCGGAGTCCCACAAGGCTCCTGTGTCTCCCCCACCTTGTATAATATATTTACAAAGCCTCTATTTGACATATTGGACCATCTGGGTGTCACCTACACCAACTACGCAGATGACACCCAGATTCTCCTCACCATCTCAGGCAACTACAATGCGGACGTCATCCGGATCAACGAAATCTTCTCCATCATTCAGGCATGGATGGCCACCCACGGCCTCTGCCTGAATGATGAGAAGACGGAGCTTCTTCTGGTCGGCTCTCCCAATAACCTGTCCAAACTCAGTCCCAGCTACAAGAACATTATCATAGACGGTAACACCATCCCTATTGCTAAAAGTGTGAAAACCTTAGGCTTCCACCTTGATGCCAACACCAACCTCGTCAAACAAATCAACTCAACCGCCTCGGCCACTGCCTATACGGGTAAACTAATCAGGGCTAGCAGACCCTTTCTATCCCCCGACAGCTGCCTCACTCTGGCCAGAGCACTCATTCAATCCAAACTAGACTATTGCAACAGCTTGTACCTTGGAGCCAACCAAACCGTAACTAACAAACTCCAGGTTCTCCAGAACAATGCTCTACGCGCAGCACTCAACATCCCAAGGCGTGAGCACATCTCCACAACCAGGAAAGCGTGCAAATGGCTCTCCATACAGCAAATAATTGACCTCAAAACTATCTGCCTCACGTACAAGGCCTTAAACAATTTAGCCCCACCGTACCTCTCCAACAAATTCACCTTAAAACCTACATCTAGAACCACTAGATCTTCCAACTCCTTATGCCTGTTAGTGCCCAGATTTGCCTTAAAAAGAGCAGGAGGCACTAGCTTCACTGTGCTAGCCTCCCAACTTTGGAACACCCTACCACTCATAATTAAAACCACGGAATCCTTCCCGATCTTTAGGAAACTTGTTATTGGCTGGTTACTGAACAATGAGTAGCATTTACCCCCACCTCTAATAAGCTAGCAGCCGCAACCATACTTGTATTATATGTAAATTGTTATATGTAAACCCTTGCTTTGTAATTATTGTACTTTGTAAATGTAATGTATATGTTATGCCTGTAACCGCCTTCCTAAGCGCCCTTCTACTCACGGGTCCGGAGCGCTCTACAAATAAATAAAACAAACAAACAAACAAACAAACAAACACACTCACCCTGCAGGTTCTCTACCATTACCTGTATCACTTTCCTCTGCATTTCTAGCATATATTGACTGTATGTGTCATATACCTCAACTGGAGTTATCGATATGTCTGAAATCCATCTAATCCCGTCTTTCTTACAATTTCGCATTTCCGACACAGAAGAAACCATTTCTGTACATACATACTTTCCCCTTCGTCATGCGCATTCTGTAACGTTTCCAACTCCTTTCTATACTCAAATATCCTCTCAACATGCTCATTTACTTTCTCCACAGTGTCTCTTGAAAATGCTAAAGTGTTTAAATATCTTAATCCTTGTGGGAGATCTACATTATTTAATCTTCCCCACATTACACAAATGAATCCCTAAGCCTTCAATGAAAACATTTTTCTCAGGAAAATTATCCATATTAGAAAGTGTGGCAAAAACATTAGATTGATCATCCCTCTCTATACAATGCTAAACAATGCTTAGCCCATGCAAACAAATCCTGTTTATTTTCTATAGGAACAGTATTACGAGTAACAAACCTCGACCTCGCACCCTGATCAACTACAAGCGGTACAGGACTACTTAGTGGTGGGGGTGCAGGCTAATTCAATGGAGGTACTATTACCGGAGCAATGGGAAGAGGCGGAGGAGCAGGTGGAGGAACAACAACTGGAGGAATAGGAACAACATGTTGAGCAGGTTGAGCAGGAAGAGCAGGAATAACAGCAGAAAGATGTACAGCAGCGGGAAGAGGGACATACGGTGGTGGTGCAGAGGCACCAGGCCTTCGTTCATTTTGCAATTTGTCAATAAACTCATCAGAAACATGAAGATCTTTAGAAGGATAAACTTTCTGAATACCGAGTGAGAAAGCCCTATACATATTTTTAACCGACTGTTTGTCCTGGTCACATAACAACGCTTTTTCAGCATTCATTTTATGACGGCGCGCATGTTTTTCCCTACCCTTAAGCTGTAGGAACGCTTCTCTTTTCCAATTCTGCAAAACATCAAATGCTGCAGGTCTAGCCTTCTTCTTTAACAAGACTGACTCCAAATATTCAATACGAGGGATCTCAAAACTACCATTAATTGGCCACTGAAGTTCAGAGGCATGTCTGGTTTGTCTGTGCCAAATATCATTAAATACTATACTTCCAATGCCATGCTTACAGTACATAGTACATGCCGGTGACCCCTCCTGTGGTGCGGGACGGCTAAATTCAAAAGATTGTCTATCGCTGCGGAATAATGCCCTAAAGCAGGTAGACAATTTCCCAGGCATATCTCAAATTCTTGGTGTTACCTGGTCAATAATTGTGTCTGCAGATACAATGCGCCAAATTCAAATTGTCAGGATTAAATTAAGAATCGGGTCACGACTCGCCTGACCAAACCTAAGGAGGTCTGATCGGATTTCAAAGAACTTACCTAACAAATTTTACCTTCTGATTGGTGATTTCGGCAAATCTGCCCGCCTCAAGAAATGGACCCTTGTCAGGATGCCGTCTCGGACCACATGCTTATTGTCCAAGGATCGGGTCGTGCAGCGCTGCTGAGGTGTCGTGTCTCGTTCAGTGGGGCCCCTTATGTCACACCGTCCGATCCCGGTCCGATAGCGTGCGTCAACCTTCAACAATCCGGCATCAATCTTGAGGGTCCCTATTCAGGGCGCCAACTGTGAAAACAAAGACATAATATGAGGCTGGGTAGCCCAAAAAGGAAATACACCAAACACAGGTTACAAAGGAACATACAAAGGTCTTTATTTTATGCTAAACAGTTACAAAAAGTCAAAGACAAATCAGATAGCTATCGGCCCTCAGTACAACACAGCGAACTCCAGCATGGTTCGGTGTGCTCAGTGAGTGGGGATATTCATTGAAACAGTCAGGCTTTTATACAATTTTCAGCCTGCTGTCCAGCCCTACTGCGGGTTAACTATTCCATAAATACATTACTGATCTAGGGTTCGTGCCAGGTTCGCTTCTAATTTGTTTGTCTATATGTATCTAGTTCATCTTTGGTTTACACATCAACAATTCAAAATGGTAAAAGTGTATTTTCTAGGTTTATCATTAAGCCTTAGGACATAGTTCATACAATGTAGTTAAACAGGCGTTCCCATTCAGTTATTCAAACAACATTGCAGTTAATATATGTTCATAGATCAGTTTCGTTGACACAGGTAATCCGTTACACACAGGTCAGCAAAGGACAAGGTCTCAGTTCATGACCCTAACAAGTGGCCTGCTGGCAAGTTACATATTAGCTGTACACAGAGGTCATGACGGGCGTGTTCTATTCAGAATGACATTGTCCACCATTTTAACTCGCAGGGTGACTTTACAGGGAGAGAGAACCTAAAATGGCGGTTTACATTGATTCTAGGGTCAGGACCTTGCAACACGAATTTCTTCACAAGTAGCTTGTTAGCAGCTTGGCGTAGGCCAATATACATATATTCATAGCAATAGAAGGCACGATATAATTTCCAATTTGACAAGGAGAGAGTACTGCCAATATAGGTTGGCTTCAGAAACACCAGGCTTTAAATAGTTTACAGGAATGCATGAAGATCTGTCAGTCTTCTCCCTTTGGAATTGCATGTTATTGGAGGTCTGCCAATCTAGTTCCACTGACTCCTTTTGGGCCCACTTATTACAGAGGACACTCGGTCTTCTTTGAAGAATTGCCCAGGAAAGTCATCCATGTCCGATTGCAGGTGAAAGCGTTTTAGTTCTGGGGCATGCTCAAGGATATTTGGCAAGTGTTGCTTGGTTCAGATATTTAAGAGCCAATGACAAGTGCACTCCTCCCATTTAAATTGACATGCGAATGCCCTGAGCAATCCGAGACACTACTGCATAGTGATTTGCCTAGTGAAACTCAATGTTGTGTGTAGTTACTTTGATCATCAGTAGAAAGTACTGACCATCATGCAGATTTTTGTTTGGATACTGTGTTCTCCTCACCAACCTTTCCAATAATTTCAGCCATAAGAATGATATAATCTCATAGTGTATGTTTCCAACGTGTACAGAAAAATACAAGCTTCTACAAGTTCCACAACCTCATTCCTAAATACTGTGTGAGATTGTTGAGTGATGAATGTGTTGTCCTGTGACCAGCTACTTACTGCGTTTCCTGAAAATTAAGCTTTTGCCTCTGTTTTGCCATGTCATCAGTGGTGGACTAGCCTGCAGGGAACTCTGGAAATGTATCAGTGGGTCTTTTTCTGTGTGGCTCGCTATTTTATTTCTAAATTTTCTTATGGGAAAGAGGTTAGGCTTGCTCACATTGCGTAATATGGGGCCACTTTGGAAAACATTTCCAGTGCTTCTTTTGGTTCAGAGTCCACCCTTGCATATCATCCACAGATTAATTTCAAACTACTTCCATTTTCAATGGCTGAATGAACTTTTCAGGTATTCAGATACAGAACATCAAGAGTTGCATGCAGTATTTCATTTGAAATATGTTTGTAACCGTTATTCCTTAATACTGACGGTTCCATGCTCTCACCAGAGGTAAGGTTCGTGTTCACATTGCACAAAAGCAAACCTCTGGTATATTGCCATTCTGGCAGAATTCCATGCTGGCAATGCAATCTTCCACCAAGGAGCTACCCTATTTTGCAGGATAGAGTAGCTAAAATCCAGATATGAAGTGTCAGGGGATTTTTCCATGTATTTTTAGCATTACCATGTTGATTTCTAAAGTTCTTATGATATGATATGGCATTTATAACGCGCCCATACACAAGTGTTTCAAGGCGCGACGAGGCAAGGGAGGGGAAAACAGTGGAAGACAGACAATGATCCTACTAGGCCAGGTGTCATTCAGATCGCGCAAGTGCGATGGTAGGGAGAAAGGGAAGAGTGCCAGGTGGAAGGGAAAAGGGAAAGTGCAGTACATGGGAAAGAAGAATAAATACGATAAATAAAACGGCATGATGGTGGCAAGTGCAAGGTAAGAGCAAACATAAGTGCTGGTAAGGGGACTGTAGGGATACAGAACCAGTCCCTAAGTGCAGGGGGTTGCCAGGGAGGCAGGGCAGGTGTGCAAAAGGCGGGACCTGGCCCCAAGATCATAAAGGTTGGCCAGGTAACCAGTGCAGATTTGGCAGGGAATTTCAGCAAGGGAGAGAGGCAGAGAAAGCAGAAGCAAAGAGGAAGGTTTTGAGGTGTTTCCGGAACCTGAGATGGTTCTCCTCAAGTTTCAGGGAGACAGGAAGGCTGTTCCAGAGGGAGGCCCCTGCCGAGGAGAGAGATCGACCACCAACTCGTTGCTTGGAGAAGTGGCTAACCCTGAGGGAGTTGGAGGCAGATGAGCGAAGAGCCCGAGAAGGAAGGTATTTAGGAAGAGAGAGTTGAAGGTAATGCGGTCCCAGTCCCCAGAAGGCCTTGTGGATAATGCAGAGGGTTTTGAACTTAATCCTTGCAACCACTTGGAGCCAGTGCAGAGATTTCAGTCCTGGAGAGATACGATCCCTGCGCTTGAGGCCAAGGACAAGTCTCACAGTCCTGTTTTGGATAAGTAGCAGAGGGCGGAGAGTAGAGGCAGGCAGATTTAGATAGAGGCTGTTGCAATAGTCCAGCTTAGAGAGAACTAGGGCTCTGGAGACGGTGAGCTTCTGGGGGAAGGAGAGGAGAGGAAGAATACCTCTGAGGAGGTGCAGCTGGTAGTGTGACTTCATAGAGAAGTCAGAGATGTGAGGAGAGAAGGAGAGTGTGGAGTCTAAGATGACACCGAGGTTTTTAGCCTTGCAGGTGGGAGCAGGAAGAGGGCCAAGAGAGGCCGGCCAGAGAGCTGAAGGGAAGGAGGGAGAGGGTGTGCCGATGAGTAGAATCTCGGTCTTACTGGCATTAAGGCAGAGGTCATTGGTGGCACACCACTCCTGGATAGCAGACAGACAGTCCGAGATGAGGGAAGGAGAGGAGGAGGTCGAGGGTAGCCTGAAAATGAGCTGGGTATCATCTGCATAGCACTGAAAATTGGGGCAGAGAGCGGCGATGCAGTGGGCAAGGAGTGCCAGGTATTGGTTGAACAGCCAAGGAGAGAGCTTAGAACCCTGGGGGACGCCACAGGTAGATAAAAAGATATCGGAGAGGAAGGACCCAAGTTGGACCTGGGAGGGTCGGTCGGAGATGAAAGAAGTCAGCCACGCCAGAGCCTGTCCAGTGATACCCAGGTTATCACGGAGATGGTTGAGCAGGATGGCGTGGTTGACAGTGTCAAAGGCAGAGGAGAGATCAAGCAAGATAAGGACATGTGGGGTGTTGGAGTCAAGGTTGGAGAGAAGGTCTTCACGGATGTTCAGGAGAGCAGTTTCCGTGCTTCTGGTAGCCCTGAAGCTGGACTGATGGTCATGAAGACAACCAACAGATTCAGTGCGGAGATTAAGATGAGAGATGGCCAGTTTCTCCAGGAGCTTGCCGAGCAAGGGAGTGATGGAGATTGGGCGATAGTTAGCTGGGCAGGAGGGGTCAGCAGAGGGTTTCTTAAGAAGAGGGTGCACAAGGGAGCGCTTCAGGGGGGATTGGAAGACTCCAGTGGCGATGGAGTGATTGCAGAAATCAGCCAGGGCAGGAGCCAGGGAGTTGATGTGGTCCTTGATAGTTTTGGAGGAACAGGGGTGAACCTGTTTTGACAAGACTTTCATAGATCGGACTTGTCGAGAAACCTCGTCTGTAGAAAAAAGGGGAAAGGAAGAGAGGGAGGGAGGGGGAGTGGCAGCAGAAGGGCCAGAGAAAGAGCAGGGGATAGAGGGAGGGAATTGATAGGAGGAGAGTGAGGACAGGATGTCCTGAGTTTTGGAAATGAAGTGAGAAGCCAGTGCGTGCAGAGGGCCTGGGAAGGGACAGGAGAGGTAGAGACTGCAGCAGGATTGGCCAGTTCCTTGCAGATTGTAAAGAGTTCAGCCGAGTTGTTAGATACCGCAGAGATCCGGGCTTGGATATGGACTCTCTTCTTGGTGAGAGCAGAGAGCCGGTATTGCCGTTGCAGCAGGCGGCAGGCCAGTTTGTCAGAGGATAAACAAGAAGCACGCCATTTCCTCTCGGCCACCCTGCACTTGCGTTTAGGGGTGACGTGATCAGAGTCATACCAGGAGTTACACTTGGCTTTGGGCTTCAGGCGGATTCTCATGACAGGGCAAGGATTTCAAGAGTATCAGATATAGCTGAGTGGAGCATGGAGAGGGCTCTGTCAGGGTGGGAGTCAGCCAAAGGGGGAGGAGGGAGTGAGAAGGTGGCGGCGAAAGCCTCAAATGACACACGCTTCATGGGATGGATGAAAGCGAAGGTGGGTGGCAGTGATGAAGGTGGCTTTGCCTGAGGGGTAGGGAGGGTGAGGTGGGAGGATAGGAGGAAGTGATCACTCCAGGAGAGAGGAGTGGAGAGGGGGACAGAGGGGTGAAGGAGGTCAGAGGAGATCAGAGCATCGAGAGTGTGCCCTGCAGAATGAGTCGGGCCGGAGGGGAGAATGGTTAGTGAAAGAGAGTCGCAGAGGTCACGAAAGTGTCCAGAGGGGGGACAGGAGGCATCCAAGTGGATGTTGAAGTCTCCAAGAAGGAGGAGTTGAGTGGTTGAGGCCAAGAGAGAGGAGGAGAGGTCTGCCCACTCGGAGAGGAAGGAGGAAATCTGACCAGGTGGTCGATAGATAATATCCACGGTAAGGGAATGGCTAGGAGAGAGAGATAGCCGACAGACAAGACATTCAAAAGAGGAGTAGGTCTGCGTAGGAGTGACAGAGGCAGGAATCCACTCAGGGAAGATAAGCGCAACACCCCCACCAGAGCGGTGGGGCCTGGGCACAGGGAGGATCTTGAAGCCGTCAGGTAGAAGCATGTCAAAGCTGGTGACAGGCCTGGTCGTGAACCATGTCTCAGTGAGACCGAGGACATCGAGGAAATGTTTGACAGCAGAACGAGAGTTGAGGGTGGCAATGTGGAGAAGGTTGCCATCCTTGAAGGACATCCGGGGAGGGGTACAGTTCAGGGGTATGCCCTGCGAAGGTGTATAAGGAGCCTGAGAGGGGGCAGAGAGGGAGGGGGAAGGCAAGGTAGCCGAGGAAAGGGGAGGGGAGACAGCAGGAGAACAAAGGAAGTTGATGAGGTGTGGGAAGCATCTATCAAAGAGGTGAAGGTTGGCCTGTGGGCCTTGAACCAAGACAGTCCCATTAGCGTAAACATTAATGATGACCTCGGAGGAGTGGAAGGAGGCCAAGAGGACATCCCAACGGGTGCCACCATTAATGGGAGAAGAGGAGAAAAGAGCGAGCACAGAGACCATATGAAGGGTCCATAGGTCAAGTGAAGGCACGACAAAGAGGATGCCGGTGAGAGTTTCCTTGGAGGAGGCACTGGTGTAGGTGTCAGCGATAGGGAGGCCTGGATTGGAGACCAGGATGTCCTTTTTAAACTTTTTCCTACCAGATTTAGTGAGGAGAGCAGGCTAGTCAATAGAGAAGCAAGAGAAGCAATTAGAGAAGATAGGAGAGATAGAGAGCACCATAGAGTAGGCAGAGGAGAGGGGGGGAGAAGGGGAAGACACAGGTGAGAGCAGGAGGACAAGATAGTGAATTGCAATCAAGTAGCGCAGTAGGACAGACTCTCAGGTTTAAAGAGCTCCAATGCTCAAAAATAAACAGGTGAGAAGCCACCTAAGTATGAGAACAGTGCGTATTAAAAAACATGTGGAGAGACCACCTAAGTATGAGAATCCTAAAAGGGGGAGAAAGGCTTAGCTTACACAGCGCAAACATTTAAATACTGGTACAGTGCATATTAAACAACATGTGGAGAGACCACCTAAGTATGAGAATCCTAAAAGGGGGAGAAAAGGCCTAGCTTACACAGCGCAAAATTTTAATATTGGTACAGTGCGTATTAAACAACATGTGGAGAGACCACCTAAGTATGACAATCCTAAAATGGGGAGAAAGGCCTAGTTGACACAGCACAAAATTTAAATACTGGTACAGTGTGTATTAAACAACATGGGGAATGGCACAGCTGTGTTACTGAGTCTGAGGAGGGGTAGGCAGGGAGGCGAGTGGGACAAATTAATGGATACGGGCAGCAACTCGCTCTACAATGCCATAAACTGGGCAAGGGACATTATCACAAGCAATACCGACCCCTTCCCAAGGTCTACAAGGCTATTGGCAATACATGTTTTGGAGGTGACGTAAAAACATTATTTTAATAGTGAGTATGGTAAATAAACTCAGTAAATTAAACATTTTATTTTGCAGAGTTTAAATAGGTTTGCCTTCATAAGTTAAGTATTCTAATTGCAAACTTAGTTAAGCTGGAGTGGGTTTAACGTGAGCATGCATTAGGTGTCATGTAAAAGTGAACTGTTTATAAGAAAGTGAAGGCATATTCCGGTTTGTTAAATAAGATGCTGCAGTGAAAAAGAAAGTCCTTTCAGAAAGGAAGGGCCTTGTTGATAGCAACCTTGCAGGGAAATTGCATTGTGGTTTCCTTGTCAACTTTTAAGTCAATATTTTCATGATGAGGTCAATATCAGTAGTTATTGACTGCACTCTGATTGGTTGAGAGGAGGTCAATAACTATCTCTGTGTGAGAATTGACTAAACACCCGTTCTCATTAAATCTCAAAAACGGTATATTATCACTATTCATAGAACATGTTTAGGTGATTTCATGTTTATCAAAACTCCAGAATGATTTTCCAAATACATATATACTCATATGACTCCTCTTTCTGATATATACTCAAAAACCAGGGCTTAGAGTATCACATCCTGTTCTCAAAATGTTCCATTTTGTCCACAATATGCCTTTAAACGAAGTTTGATTTTTTATGTTTTCAGTGTCTGCTTTGACCACCCCTTGAATAGAGGTAACCACGGTTTACAGACTTTAGCTGCAGTTTGCAATTTCTCAGGCTTTGTTTTACAAAATCCCAGACAGGCTCCATGAGTTCCTTTCTGTTGGTTCTCAGTAAATTAAATTTAGCAATGATACCTTGATGTATATTTTGTGGCAAGTTCATCCTTTCTTATTCTCTTTTGTATTTTCACTATCCTTGCACGTTCATTTTCCAGGGCCAACAGTGAAGAGGCCAATTTCCTCTTCACTGTTATATTTGTTGATGGTGGTCCAATCCACACTGTATCCTTGTACAATTATACATTTTGATGACGAAATTGCTGTTGGATTAGTGTTGACTGTTGCTAATGCCTACAATTCTGAGTGGGAAGCTTCTTCGCTAACCAAGACTCTCTTTAAAGCTGGATCCGAAAACGGGTGTTGTAGAATAGATGATCTACCTGCAGTGCACCCGATATCGTCCTTAGAATTCACTTCAACAATCACTGAGCTATTTTCTTTGAGATGAGTATTTGGAGGATTAGGAGCGCTGGATGCCATGTCAGAAAGTGTAAGCCTCCTTCCAGTTCCTTGCATACAAATTTGAAGTGGGTGATTCTCTGGTACAATACAACCTAACTTATTGAATAGCTGTTGAGATTGTGCTTGCATTTAAGTTACTTGAGTTGTGCTCTAGCACTTTGAAGCGTCTCATGTGCTAGATGGCATTACCAATAATGATTTCAGACCCAAATAATCAGGTAGACTCAAATAATATGGTAAAGTACTACTTTATTCTCAGCATAAAATAAAGTAGGGCACTTCGGTGAACAACAAACTGTAGTTCACGCACTCACACTTCACTTTTCATTGCACAAAGGCTTTATATCTTGATATGCGTCATCCCATGTGGAAAACTGTAAAACCTATTGAAGGGAGGGATTGGTTAAGGGAATACATGTGCCTACATATCCTGTGAGTATTAGTAATATTACTGGATGCCCTTTATCTAATAGGCACACCTTGAACAACTTCTAAATACGTATAATATAGATTATAGCAGAATAACAGCAGTGAATTAGCCTGTAAAAAATTGTATAGCGTGTTGCTACATAGACCCTCTAATTGGTTGCCATTCTCTCCCACCCTTGGACTTTTGACTCATAAGCAGCACATGAGCAAAACGAAACCCAGGTGCAGAGAACGTCAGACTACTACCCACTTGCCCAATTAGTCCATCATCTCTCATTGGTCAGGCCCCAAGCCAAGGCTTCTTCTTTACAGTTGACTTTGCAGTCTGTTCTCTGTTCTGGGACGTTTAAGGGGGTGTAGGTACACCATTACCTTCTTCTGGAGCTAAATGAATAGCCCTTGTTTTCAACTTCTGAATCACGTGTGAGGAGACCACCATTTTGTCAATTTCTTCCTTTTATTTACTGATATTTGATTCTAATTAAAATGGGTATCATTACTCCTCTTGGCCTCTGGAGACTTGCTCAATCTATATTTCAAGGCTTTTCACATTCTAGATTGTCCAATACTTGGCTCTTGCAGATGTTTTCTACTTTGCTCAATCTAAGAGAAATATGTCTTACATACATTGCCTATCCTCTTGACTCCCTTTGTGCCGTACAATTATCCCTTGATGAGGCATCCTTGATCTCAGGCCAATAGACTCCTCTTTATTCCTCACACTAAGCTGTTTTTCCAATGTCTCCTGACTCTGCAGCCCTGGTCTGTCTCTGAGGTAGCTTGATTGGTTTCAATACAAGTCCGATGTCCATCTTTCCACCATGGCCGCCTTACCCACGTTATGTTTTCTTCTGCAGGAAGCTTCTATATGTCTCAACTACCTTGCATTTATGCGTATATACATTCACTTCATCTCTCCTCACTTATTTCTTTGGTGAATATGATTTCTTCGTCTGCGATTGCACGTTTCTCTCATTACTCCAGTTACATCTTCATTCTTTAAGTATTTGCATATTGTTTCAGTGCATATTCGTATCTCTCCCTTATGACGTCACTCTGCTCTCGTCTGATTTCACTTATAGCTCTTTGATGTCCAATGGTGTGTGCAGACATCCTTCCACCCTTTCAGTGCGAGGGCACATTCAATACGGTTGTCTGAGTGCATATCGTCTCTTATACACTTGATGCGGTATTGGGAAAATACCTGGTGTCCCACATAGGGCTCTGCTCCTGCTGTTCCAATATGATGGAGGTAAGGGGGCGGGAGCTAGGGATGACGCGTCTACCTGCTCCTAAGCAGAGTTGTTTACTTAACATTTGGGCTGCACTGGTGTCTCTCAAAGCTTCTTTAGGTGTAATGATGTCGTAGAGGGAGCTAATCCCTCTTTTCCACCCTTTATTTCTGTTAACCTCGCTACACCAACTCAAACTCTGCACTCGGTACAATTGCAGCAGCTCTATCCATTGGCTTAAATGACTTTTTACTCAAGACCTCCTTTTCCTCACTCATTGCTCCTTGCCTCTACATTCCAACTGGAATCCACAATTTTCAATACCCGCTTATATTGTATATTAGAATAGTTGTTACTTTCGGAGAAGGCAAATCCAAAGAAATGTACCTTTTGGCTCTTTCTGTTTTTGTTGCCTGGTGCTATCTTCTCTTCTGGATCAGTACATTGTTTACTTAACTCAGTGTTTGCCAGTAGATGAGGCAGGGATGTGAGCTCTGGGGATGACAAGGAAGGCTCAGAGCATGAATGGGTCACCTGAGGTTCAACTATCACCGGCTCCTTTTTATTCTTCCGGGGCTGGTCAATCCTTCTCTCCTCCCCCAACCCTTCAGTCCCATTACCTGCAGCTCTTACCTCAGTCACAGTCACCATCCAAATTCTAGAACGGAACAGCTTCTATAACCCCCCTATTGTACTTTCAGCCCCAATCTCCCAACACACTGCTTCCCTGCTTTTCCCCCACCTTGCCCCAAATACACCTCTTACTTCTTGATGAGCTTCAATAACAGTCTCTCCATATCCCAAAGCCATAGTCCAAGCCAGTAACGGCCCAAACGTTTGGAGAATTGCCTCACCCTTACATTCACACAATTGAATAATCAGGGCAGTCTCCACAGAGTTTGCCACTTCGACCTGCAATGAGAGAATGGGTGGCAAAGTGCACCCAAGTGTCAGAAGCATTCGAACGTTTTTGGATTTTGAGAACATCGAAAAAGGGGGAGAGAACAGAGGTACACAAACAAAATCTTCTTAGCCCCATTAGCCCATTGTTTTAGGGGTACCATCTCCCTCCTCAAGCCATTTCCTTCTGCATGTAGTATTTATCAATCAAATCTATAGTCCTGTGTGGTAAACTAAGCCTCCTTCATAGAACAATGAACCACAGAAGTTAAGTAGTTTACATGTAGGTTTGTTCTCCATTTCTTAAGTTGAGAAAGCACTGGGACATTCATCCAGCCCAGCACATTAGGTCCAACTGACACCAGTAGAACCCAGCACTAAAATCCTCCACCAACACTCCACATAGAATGTCAGTGACATCACCACACCATCATAACAACACATAACCCATAATCAGGCCCCAGCACAGATTATGACACATCTCCCTCCTTACCACTGAAACACCACTACACCCATAAAAGAGACCCAACACAAACGTAATATTTCAAGAAAAATGACAAACCACCAATAGAACACAAAACTTTGATTACAAACAGGTCACCAACCACAAAGAAGAAGGAAGACCCCAATAGTCACACAGAAACACATGATTCATACCAGCTCATCCCAACTGAGCCAATCCACTACACCACAACATCTAGCCAAGATCTTAAATGTAAAACAGCTACTAAACCCAAACCACAGGCCCTCCCCAAAGCCTGAACACCCACTCAGCTATAAACCCGCTGATGCACAACAAAAATGGAAGAAACCAGAAAAATAATCCTTCCCCGGTGAAGACCTCACACACCACAACCAAACTAACCCACTCGACTTCTAAGCCTCACACAGACATGTAGCCACCATGTCTATGTCCAACACAAAAACTCCAAACCAAAACTCTGATCCTACAGCCAGACATACCTAGACAGCACCTAACTGCCCCTTAACCAAAACCTAAACAGCACATCACTGCCCCTTAACCACAACATGGAAGCACCGCACTGCCCCTTAACCCCAAAATAGACAGCACTAACTGCCCCTTAACCGGACCCTAGACAGCACCTCACCGCCCTTAAATCAACAACAGCACCTTACTGCCCCTCCTGAAATAACAAATAAACACAGGGTTGTAACTCTCACTATCATATGACCAAACAATTTATGGTCTAGGTTAATATATTAATTTTCCCAAACAATGAATGTTCTGCTTCTTGAGAAGTCAGAAAAAAATACAAAAATTCCAAAGAGAACAATTAGGGCAAACTACATGTATATATTTAGTCATACATATTGTTTATTAATGTAAACAAAAAAAGGGAAGTTTAAAATGTTTTCATTATACATTGAATTTAAGTAAAGAGTAATGGTTCTGAACAGTGCCATGAAAATGTACACATAAGATATTCAGACAAAAACTTAAACAAAGGGAAAACAAAAGAGTGACCACTTAAATGGTTAATGTTTACAAACAGGATAATACAAGATGTAAATGCAGTAAAGGGTAAAGAAAAAAAGGAAAGAGATACTTTCATATTAAAGCAAACAAAATGCACAATTAAAATCAATGTTTGAAATGCTGAATCAAACTTTCTTGTGGACAAACCTATCCTTTGTATGTACTCATGATCAGCATTTGATCATGTTTTGAATAAAGCTGCCTACGTGTCAGTTTTTAAACTGTAGATAGATAATGCATACACAGATCCCCAGTTTTACAATCAAAAATACATGGGCTGTGCTAAGGGCACGTTTCGGCTTGTGGCCATTAATGTTGGCATTGATTGAAGAGCCTTCCTCAGGGCAATTGGATCTGTAAAGAGTCCAAGAACAGGAAACACAGTAAAGGTTTTTTAGTGTAAAAGAAGTAAGGCAGGTATGTGACAAAACACAATCCAATAAATGGATACTATAGGCCCAAATGTGTATACAGGAATTCCTATTTTTATAGAACATTGTGGGATAATGGTACTGATGATACTTTTAAAACCAAAAGATGAAAGGATTCTTGCTGCACTGTACTCACCCTGTATGGAACACAGGGCAGTGCAGAGATTTCAGCCTATGGGGTTTGGCGGTGGCAGATTCCTTTACAACCTGCGTCTGCAAAATTAGAGTCTTCAAGTATGGACCCGGTTTCAGGAGCAATGTTTTGGCACACTGAAAGGGAGAAGGTGAAAGAAATTCCACCGTTGTTACTGAGAAAAATGTAGAATAGTGCAAACAATTTGAAAAACATGCAAAATTGCGAGAAAAAAGGGGGGGAGACGGGTAGATTCCTAATTGATTCCTAAGTGATTACTAAGTGGTCTATACCTTAAAGTTGTAGTGCTGGAGCCAGCAGTTTACTGTGGACCCAGGGCGCTCATGGAGTGCAGAAGTCGCTGTTTATGAGAGTGCTCGTGGTTGGAGCCGCCTTGTGAAATGCGGGTTGGTATAGCACTGGAAAGTAAAAAAAGGAGGAACGTTAAAAGAACGTTAGTTTCTGGTAATTACTAGATGCGAGCAAGAGCATCTGGATATGCTAGGGTGTAGACACTCACCGCATCGAAGAACAATGCAGAGGGTAAGGGAGAGGAGCGGGTTGGTCGCGTCTGCTTGGGAGCTGCGTGCAAGGCGTCCAGTTTGTCATGGAAACCGTGGGTTTTGTTGCTGACCCAGAATGCCGAATGCTTGGGAGCTACCAATTCGCTGGATAGCCAGGGGTTGGTTACTGTGTGTGCCTTCCATGTGTTAACCTTGTGGTTAATGGAAAGATTAACATAGAATGGAATGGTAGCGGAAAAAGGAAAAGAAAAGAATCAGCGAGGAGGGATGCTACGTCCGGTGGGACCGGCCCGTAGTGTTAGTTACAAAGTGGGAGCAGTCCATCGATATAATGGAACCTTCCTCGCTCTGTTGAAAGCTGGCTCAGTGATTACAACCGATGCTCAGAATGATAGGGAGATGTAAAACCCAGCAGGAGTAGCCTGTTGCGTGCGGCAAAGGATGCCGAGATGAAAAGTTAAAGAGACAGTGGCGCACTGAACATTGAAGCAACCACGTAGCACAGAAGTCAAAAAACCATGACCGGAAGGATTAAGTTAGGAATAACCCAGTCGGATAGGGCAATAATGGAGGTGTATGGGGCGCACTGGACATTATAAGAATACATCATTGCGCAAGAGTCTATAAGTCATAAAGAAAAAAGAAAAAAGAAAAAAGGAAGTCCAATTGGAAAAAATCAATTCAGGTAGGGCAAATATAGTCTTCATTAAGGCCATGGTGGAATGAATTAACTCTATAAATCCATTGGGCCTCTTTCTGTAGTAGACTCATTTTAAGGTTTGTGGAAGATGTAATGGTGTCTACCACCCACCATAAAATGTCGTCTGCTGTGTGTCTGTGTGCAAGATAATGTTTAACCAAGGGAGCACTCTCATGTTTACACCTTATACGAGAACGATGTTCGCAGATCCGGATGTGGACTGGTCTTTCTGTTTGTCCAACATATCTCAAGCCACATGGGCATTGTATAATGTAGATGGCATTTTTGGTTTTACAGTTTGTCATACTTCTTAAATTCCAGTGTCTATCCTCGATCTTAAATTCTTTGATCTTTTTGGTAAACTTGCATGATGTGCAATTTCCACATGGGAAATGTCCTACAGGTGTTCTCAAGTTCCACAATCCCAGTCTCGGGGCAGGGTTTGAGAATTTGGAATGCACCAACTGGTCTCGCAGATTTTTGCCCCGCTTGTATGCGAAGCGTGGTAAGGGTTCATTGGGGAGGCACAGTTTTGCCATAGTCTAGTGTTTAGTTATGGACTTTCGAATCAATGGTGTGTGGGCGCCGTGTGTAATAACACAGGTCGTTCTTGGTTCCTCATTTCTATTGGCATTTTTATCCAGCAGAAGTGTGTCCCTGTTAGAGAATCTAGCTCTTTTCCTTGATCTGGATATTACATGATGTGGATACCCTCTCTCGGTCAATCTATGATCGAGGTCATTGGCATGGGCATAGAAATCCTGAAGTTCGGTACAATTCCTTCTTATTCGCATGTATTGACCGAAGGGTAAATTCTCCCTAATGTGCCTAGGATGGTCACTGTTGAAATGCAAAAGAGTATTTCTATCGCTGGGCTTGCGGAATAGATTACATTTCAAGGAACCATTGTTGGCTTGAATTTTGAGGTCAAGGAAGCTAATCTCGGAATCATTGCACTCCATAGTGAATTGAATGTTTCGGTCAACCTCGTTGAGCCATTCCAAGAAATTATTCAGATCTGGTTTGGACCCTTTCCAGATACAGAGAATATCGTCTATGTATCTTTTCCAAATTTTGATGTGGTCTCTATAGGGATTCTTTGCAGATAGAATATTGGTTTTTTCAAAATCTGCCATGAATAATATGGCCAAACTGGGCGCAAAACTAGCCCCCATTGCTGTCCCTTTACATTGGAAATAAAACTGTCCATCAAATTCGAAATAGTTTTTGGATAGAGCAAGTGTAAGTAGTTCTACAATAAAGTTTGCTGGTACTCTAGTTTGGACATCAGAGTTGGTCAGGCACCTGTGTATACACTCTGTAGCCAGTTCCTGAGGGATACTGGTATACAGTGAACAGATGTCTAAGGTCACTAAAAGGTGAGAACTACTATCAAAATCAATTCCCTCAAAAGTTTGGATGGTTTGGGTTGTATCTCTCAAATATGTTTCAGTTTTTATGCTCAAGGGTTTGAGAAAAACATCTATAAATTTACAGATGGGTTCTAACACTGAACCACTCCCTGAGACAATGGGTCATCCAGGTGGATTGTTCAAGTTTTTATGTATTTTGGGTAGAGCGTAAATGGATGGGATCCGACCTTGATTGGTAGTTAAGAAATCAAATTCTTTAGAGGTGATCCAACTACGATCTCTGGCATATATGGCCATTTCTGTAATTTCGGCCAAGATACTTTTACTGGGGTCCTGTTTGATTTTATTATAACTTTGATTATCAGATAAGAGCACATGTACCATATTTTTGTATTGTAGGGAGGTCATAAGTACAATGCCGCCTCCCTTGTCCGCAGGTTTTATCACTATAGCTCTATTTTTGGAAAGTTCCAAAAGAGCATTGTTCTCTTCTTTCGTCATATTGTGTTGTTGGTGTTGTTTTTTGTTTTTAAATTTGTGAAGATCACTCATAATACATTTCTCGAATGCCAGAATCTCAGGTGGCATTTGATTATCTGTGGGACAGAAGGAGGAAGGGACATGTAAACCTGAATCTACCTCAGTTTCTGATATTCCCTCGTCCTGAAAGTAGACCTTGAGCCGTACGGATCGAAAGAATTTTCTGATGTCAAGTTCGGTGCGGTACCAATCTGTTTTTTGGGTGGGTACATATGATAAGCCTTTACTCAGAACTGATGTTTGTGCTTCAGTAAGGGTAATTTCAGCCAAATTGAAGATGGGGATGATGTGATCACTTAACGTGTTCAACGTCTGCGTCCTCTGCTGCGCATCATAGGTGTGAATTGATGGAACAACGGGGGGCCCCATCCGGGTCCTGCCATCATTGGGCCACCTCCTAAAAAAGGCTGTTGCGGGTATTGAGGTTGTTGAGGATTCCCACGGGGTTTCATTCTGTTCCGTCGACCTTGGTCGTCCGAGCCACTGCTGCTCGTATTCGAAAAAGAAACCCATTTCTTTTTTGGTTGGTTTTGTGTTTGGGAGAGTTTAGCTGCCTCAATAGCTTTATCCGTGGTATAAGGAAAAATGATTTCCAAATTGAAGTCCTGTATGTCTTTATTTAGTTTTTTCGTTTTTTTCGAAATATTGAGGTTTTTGAAGTCTTCTAATAATTTATTCGTAGCTATGAGTTGTTCTTGGGCATCCTTAATGGTTTTATTGTTGAGAAAGGCTTGTTCTTCTTTTTCAAGGTTTTTTTGTATTTCTTTGCTAGTTCTTTGTGCAGTAGTAATGGTTAATACCATAAGATCTCTACTGCATTTTATGGCTATGTGACTGAACGTCGTAGTGTACTCTTTGTCTGTCAAGAAAAGGCAGGGTTCGTTTCTAACGATTAGTCCTGCCGGGATCGTGTCTGTTCGTAAGTATTCCCGAAGGAAATGACCATGCAGTTCAGTACGGAATTGCTTTTTCTTTAGTTTCAAAAGGTCACCGCTCCCTGAAGTTGAATTGTTGACTGGGTTTTGTCCTTTTGGGTCAAATAGGGAAGGTCCCTTATAATCTCTGCTGTTTCTTCAACAGAGTAACCGAAGGTTTGACCTTCGGCCATAATACGTCACAATTGATGTTCAAAAATTTAAAAAATGGGCGGGTATTCTCGAAGACTCAGGTGTTGCAGAGAAGCCAGTGGAAAGGTAGTCCGCACACCGTGGTTCAAACAAATCAAAACAGTTACCAGAGGCTAGTTAAACAAAAAAACTTAGCTATATTCTAATATAAATTAGATAAATCTATGAACACTCCCCAGGCGACCTGGGTTGCTAGAAATATTTTACAAAAAAGGGGGAGCCCTCTGCGTGTTCAGTGAGAGTTCGGGGCAACACAAAAAATAAACACAGGGTTGTAACTCTCACTATCATATGACCAAACAATTTATGGTCTAGGTTAATATATTAATTTTCCCAAACAATGAATGTTCTGCTTCTTGAGAAGTCAGAAAAAAATACAAAAATTCCAAAGAGAACAATTAGGGCAAACTGCATGTATATATTTAGTCATACATATTGTTTATTAATGTAAACAAAAAAAGGGAAGTTTAAAATGTTTTCATTATACATTGAATTTAAGTAAAGAGTAATGGTTCTGAACAGTGCCATGAAATAACAAACAGCACCTCACTGCCCCTTAACCACAACACAGACAGCACCACACAGCCCCTTAACCCCAACATAACCAAACGTAGACAGCACATCACTGCCGCCTAAAACACTAGACAGCACCTAACTGCCCCTTAACTGCAGCACCCTCACTAAAACCAAGGAAATCAAAACAACACCACGAGATAAAGACAAGAAAAGAACCAGTGAAAACAGAAACAAATGAACAACTAAACAACACCACACAATCCTTCCTAACACAACTAGGCAACAACACCTCACTGCCCTTAACACTTAACATCACCCCACTGCACCTCCTGAAACAACAATACCTCACCGCCCCTCCTGAAACAACACACAGCACCTCACTGCCCCTTAAAATCACCAGGCAGCACCTCACTGCCCTTTAAAATCCCAGGCAGCACCTCACTGCCCTTTAACTGCACCCTAGACAGCACCTCACTGCCCCTTAAAAATCACCAGGCAGCATCCTCTTTAGAATTCCAGGCAGCACCTCACTGCCCCAAAATGACTCTGCTTATATGCAGCGTCACCTCCCTGGCACAACCTACAACTCACTGCCCCTCCTAAAACAACAAACAGCACCTCATCACCCCTTAAAACTACAACATAGACAGCACCTCACTGCCTCGTAACCGCACCATAGACAGCACCTCACTGCCCCTTAGACAGCACCTCACTGTCACCTAAAACACTAGACAGCACCTAAAACAACAACACCTCACTACCCCTTAAAACCACAACATAGACATCACCTCACTGCCCCTTAATCACAACACAGACAGCACCTCACTGCCCCTTAACCCCAACATAACCAAACGTAGACAGCACATCACTGCCACCTAAAACACTAGACAGCACCTAACTGCCCCTTAACCGCACCCTAGACAGCACCTAACTGTCACCTAATCACTAGACAGCACATTACTGTCACCAAAACCAAACATAGACAGCACCTCACTGCCCCTCCTGAAACAACAGACAGCACCTCACTGTCACCAAACCAAACATAGACAGCACCTCACAGTCACCTAAATCACTAGACATCACCTCACTGTCCCTTAATCACTAGACAGCACCTGACTGCCCCTCCAGAGCCCAACCGGCCACCCCAGAAATTACCAGGGGAAATCTCCCCTACCAACAAACCCAAAACCAAAACAAACATCACAACAAAAAAACAACAAACCGTTAAATTCCAGGAATGCAATTAAAATAGGTATACACCAAGAAAATGTCACCTGCGCTATAGTCCAGCGCTGCACCCCAGACCCTCATGTCCAATGAAATGCAACAGTAAAATTGACTTGGTGCTGAAGTCCCTGCGCCACCCAACACCCACATGTCCAATGAAACCCATCCTGCCAATGAACACATTATAAAAAAAATTACAACTGCACATGGACCCCACACCCACGAGTCCATACCTAAAGCCATATGAAAAATCCTAAACGGCAGGCCACGACATAAACACAACAGGAGTACATATAGATTAACAGGCCTTTAAACAATCTAACATGACCCAGGCCCAAACCCATACATTTACTAACCCTGAGGCCACTACATATACACAACAGCATTATAACAACACCGGCCTCTCCCAACGCCTACCTCAGATTAGACCTCCAACTCCTTGAACGCCGTCATCCTAGAACGACCCCACAAGTAAGGATCGAGCTCCTGCAACCGTCCTGCCACCCTGCGGTACTTGCCGTGACCTCTTTGACGATTCCACACTCTCCTGGTGCACATGTAACCAATGCCCTCCACTCTTACGGCATCTGCGCACTTTTCCTCTGACCAGGAAAACATTCAGTTCTTAGTAATGCGTGCTCCACAACTATGTCGAAGGTCCTCTCTGCCACCTCCTTCTCCGGTGGAGGTGGCACTTGCTATGGACCACGATACTGCAGCATATGTCCCATGTAGCTCCGCAACCGCACTGGTGGCATACATTGTCCATTTCCATTCTAATACGCGCCGCTTCACGTATCCTGGACTGCCACTGCTTTCCAAAGGAACGTTGCATTCCAGCTGGGCACGCTGGAACGCCGCCCCCACATCCCGGGACGTCATCACTCCTCTCGCTGGCACCGATCCGACAACACCATTATCCAGCAAAGATTCATTTGCCTCAGCCATGCCCCTGACCATCAGTAGCTGAGCCTCCCAGCCCCCAGTTAACTTTGTGCCGTCCTTGCACACTTATGGACAGCCAGGACACGGGATGCAAGAGTCAATATGCAGCCCTCAACCTCCGAGGGAGCTACCGAAGCCCCCTCCGGTACCTCTGCTGGACACTCGGGCCGACAATACAGCCCGCCACTCCAGGCAGTGGGCTGACTGGACACTCGGACCGCTCCACCAGGGCCAGCAACACAGCCCGCCACTCCAGGCAGTGGGCTGACTGGACACTCGGACCACTCCACCAGGGCCAGCAACACAGCCCGCCACTCCAGGCAGTAGGCTGACTGGACACTCGGACCGCTCCACCAGAGCCAGCAACACAGCCCGCCACTCCATGTAGTGGGCTGACTGGACACTCGGACCACTCCACCAAGGCCAGAAATACAGCCCGCCACTCCAGGTAGTGGGCCACCTCAGCCCCTGCTCACCGCCCATCCAAACGGTCTAAAAGACGCTGCCTGGCCATTCCACCATATGGACCTCCAACTATGTGCTCTGCCGGAACAGGACCCCAAACATGGATTTTGACTGCAGCTCCTTGAATTCAGGTGGATGTCTCCCTGGAAGGCAGCGCCTCTCACCTGCTGCCCCTTCCCAGCAGCTTAGAAAACATCCTTGTCGCCAGTGTGGCAAACTAAGCCTTCTTCATAGAACAATGAAGCACAGAAGGTAAGTAGTTTACATGTAGGCTTATTCTCCAGTTCTTAAGTTGAGAAAGCACTGGGACATCCATCCAGCCCAGCACATTAGGTCCAACTGACACCAGTAGAACCCAGCACTAAAAACCTCCACCAACACTCCACATAGAATGTCAGTGACATCACCACACCAACATAACAACACATAACCCATAATCAGGACCCAGCACAGATTATGACACCCTGCCTCTTTGCACACAACAGTTTCTAGCACAACCCTGTCATGAACCTAGAATAGCAAGTATGGCACAAGTGAACAAATTAAAAGCCCACGAGTAACTGCACAGTTGGGCAAAACCAAATCCCAGTGCCCTCCTTCTCCCCAAAGTTCTAATTTTGGAAAATGCTGAGGATCTATGCTTCTGTTCACCGAACTTCAATTAAAAGTTAGAAAACAATTGAGTAAGAGATGCAAGTTTAGGATTTTGCTCTGTCCCTGCTTTCTTTGCTAGTACCGTGCTGCCTGCAACACTGCATACTGCAGAAAGCGTTGGGAAATGGCATATGAATATTCTTCTTAAACTTTGTTTATAAAATATGTTTTTGTCAGGGTCCTCAAGCTTTTTTATGCCATTGAAATCTTGTGATTCCAAGTATTTTTCAAGCAATCTTTATCTGCGCATGTTAATAAATGGACATTGTGGAATACAAAATGGCGTCTACAAAACTTGCAAACACGACATCTGTGGTATTTATGTGTCTGTGGGGGGTGCATTTGCACCTTTGCTGCAGTGGCTCATTACTTAATAGTTTAGTTAGTAGAATGTCCATTTGAACTTTAAGTCTGAAGGAGGGACGTATTGCTTAATTAGAACTCTTGAACTAAAGCTTTCTCAGTATGGTCCATTAGGCTCCCACAAATAGAGAGGCTTAGCCCCCACCATTTCAGTGTGGGCTTCAGGGTGGTATGACCTGTAAAGCACAGACCATACATTACTGGCATTTTATGTTTGAGTGATGGAGCGGGGACATTGCACTAGCTGGATTGGTTCTCAGTCTTTATATATTGAGTGGTACAGATAAGAGGGTCATGCTGCCTACTGCTCCATATCTTCACCATGACAGCAGAAATGACATCGATATCCACCGCTCTGTGACAGCATTGAATACTATGTCATCTGCATGAGCTCATTGTGCAAAAGAAAAGCGATGACTGCAGGTATTATTTGAGAATACAATGCATTCAGCGTGGGCTTCGCTTCCTTAGTGCCTTCCTCTTGCTCTGCAGTTGGAGAACAGTATGAGAGCTCAGTTCGTGATGTTTGTCTTCTGCAAAATCGTCTGGCATATGTTTAGGCTACTCATTGATTTATTGCCTTGTTTTCCAGCATTCATTTTTCAGGTCATTTTTCATTTTGAAACTTTTTTTGTACACAAAATGTATTCCCGCCATCCTGGCTGCACATGGATAGTATCAACAGTTACTAAAATGTGTGATCCGGCCAGGTATTGGAGAACGCGTTATGAAGGGACAGAGAACAGGTTTAAACCGAAAGTAGGTGCACACCGCTGGAGATCTGGTGACCACTGGAGATCTGGTGATCTGGTGACCGCTGGAGATCTGGTTAGATGCAGGTGCCACTTCTTTTGCCTGATCCTATGTGGGTATGTACATATAGCAGACACTGTGGCGTAAAACAACCATTGATCACACATCCCAGCATGTAGCGGCAATGATATACATATTTTCAGGCAACAAAAATGAAATACTGCAGCACATATCTACATATACTATGGAATTCATGATTAATGATAAATGGTAATAGGTAGCTACTAAACCTCTAGGAATCGACTGCTGATGTTGCCAGTTTGCCCCTCAGTTGTAACCAATGCCTTACAGAGTTAGTTCCTGGATTTAAATTAAATGGTCGGTGGGGCTTTGGAACACTGACCCTCTGAGCGTCACATGTATGAAGCTGGCATTGATTTGTGCGTTTGACTAATTAAAATGAGTGACGATGGGTGCAATTACAAATTATGCACCCTCTTAGTGCCATTTCAGAAACTGTGTGACGCATTTGAAAATGACAAATTCTGATTTGTTTGTTGTTGCTGCAAGCGCAAAATTGTTGTAAGCTGGGTGGTCTGCGTTCAGGACCTTTTACGCTGCTTAAATAATTTCTTACTTATTGTGATGTTTTCAACAGCCACGATTCTACATGTACATGATGGTGTGAGCACCCCAATTGTACATGAGACGGATATTTTCAAAGTCACCTTGCAGTTCTGTGATTTTATCAAGGCACTCGGCCTACAGACTTGTGCCTTTTAATAGGTATGCAACTAGTCAGTGACTCCTAATATCCTTATAACATGCAATGGGGGTTCTTTATTCCCAACATCATCATCCTCTCCCACCCTGCTGCCCTGGCCACCCACTTCCGCCACATCTGGAGCCCTCTTGCCTTATGCGGCCCCTCCCATACTGGCTCCCTTGCCATCTTCCACTATCCTGGCTCCCTTGCCTGCAGCCTCCTTACTGACAACCTTGTCATCCTTGTCTCCTCCGCCTCCCCCTACCTGGCACTCTTGTTGCTTACAGGGGGGACCTCTGTCCCCTGTACCCCCCTGAAAGTCCCTCAAAAGTGGCAACCTGCTCCATGTTGCCACACTAAACTCTCGCTCTTCTGTCAAGCACTTCTCTGACATCTGCCACCTCCTTGAATGCTTGTACCTTAATGTTCTTGCTCTTACTGAGACATGGTTTAAGGACAGCTCTGTCACGAGTTTCGACACACTTCTCCCTGATGGCTACAAGATCCTTTCCACGCCCAGGCACAACAGGCCAGGAGGCGGAGTAGCCTTGAACTTTCCTGAGTGGATCCCTGTTTCCATTATCCCCACTCAGGTCTACTCTTACTTTGAAAGCCTGGTCTGCAGCCTCTCTCTCTCCCCGGTCTCCTCTCTTACTCTGGCCACCATCTATCAGCCACCTGGCCATTCCACCCTCTTCCTCTCGGAATTAGCTGACCTGGCCTCTTCTCTCCTCTCCTCCTCTTCCCAACTCCCCCTGCTGGGGGATCTTAACATTCATCTTGACTCTCTGGACTCCTCAGGGCCTTTCCTCAACCTGTGTGACTCCCTTGCTCTTTCTATTCTACCCTATGGTCCAACGTACACTGCTGGCCATACCTTGGATGCTCTCATCTGCACAGACATTCCACTTTCTATTCCTCTCACTTCCCCACTCTCATGGACTGATCACTCTCTTCTCACTTGAAGCTCTCTTCTCCTTTTGAAATGGCACATCCTACACCACCTCCTGCCTTTAAGGTCATCCGGCCCATTAAAAGAGTGTCAGTGGCTGCCTTTGCCTTCACCTGCTCTCCTCCTTCTACACCTGTGGCTGACTCCCACCCTGATACAGCCCACTCTAGTTTCCACCGTTCCATCTCCAACACTCTTGACATTCTTGCCTCTGTCATGAGGGTTCGATTGAAGCCTGCCAAAAAGTGCAACTCTTGGTATGACTTAGATCTGGCTGCCCTTAAACGCAAGTGCAGAGCAGCGGAACGGAAATGGAGATCTTCTTGTACACCCTCTGACAAACTGGCCTGCAGCCGTCTTCCAAGGAAATATAGACTCTGCATCCGCTCCAAGAAAATAGTCTACATTCAAACCTGCATCTCTGCGGCATCTAACAATATGGCCAAACTTTTTAAAGTCTGCAAGGAGCTGGCCAACCCTACTGCAGCTGCATCCTCTACTGCACCCACCCAGGCCCTTTTCTCAGCCCTGTATGCATATTTCACCACCAAAACACAGGACATCCTGTCCTCACTCTCTTCCACTCCCCCTCCTGCACCAACATCTCTTGAGCCCCCTTTGGCCGCCACCACCTTCCCCCTTCTTCTCTCCTCCCTCTCCCCAGTCACACCTGAGGAGTTTGTGAGACAAGTCCAGTCTATGAATGCCTCTTCCAAACAGGTGGACCGGTCCCCCTCCAAAACAATCAAGGACAATATTGACACTCTCGCTCCAGCCTTGGCCGACCTCTGCAACCTCTCCTTCGCCACTGGAGTTTTATACTATCCTCTCAAGCACTCTCCTGTGCACCCTCTGCTCAAGAAACCCACCGCCGACCCATTCATACCGGGAACTTACGTCTGATCTCCATCACCCCTTTCCTGGGAAAACTCCTGGAGAAGCTGTATATCACTCAATTTACCCTCCATACTGAATCTGTTGGTTGTCCGCATGACCATCAGTCTGGCTTTAGAGCATCCAGAGGCACGGAAACTGCTCTTCTGAATGCCTGTGAAGACCTGCTCTCAAATCTTGATACTAACTCTCCCTCTGTCCGCATTATTCTTGATCTTTCTTCTGCTTTCGTTTGTCATGATGCCTACCCCCGGGCATCCGGATCAAGCCCATCAGCCCCCGGAGCAGGCATCCAGACATTTACAAAAACCCCAACAGCCCCAGCTAGGGGCTGTCTGGGTTCAGTCCTGGCGCCGTAGGCACCAGGCTCATAATAAAAATCAGTCCTGGCGCCATAGGCGCCAGGCTCATAGACATTACTTACCTCATGCAGACCATGCTGCAAATAAATCCAAGCCAACGTGAGGCCTGGATGGGACTATTTTACTACAGGGACTATTTTTTATTCGGGTGTGGTCCTGGGGAACTTCTTTCCTGGGACTACTTTGGAGGCTATTTAAACCACGCCCGAACAGCAGCACATGCTTCGTATTATTCTGCATCCAGCAGCCTGACTCTCACCGTGCCTGCAGCCAGCATCCAGTCTTCTGCCACGCCCGAGTGCCTGCCGCCAGCATCCAGTCTTCTGCCACGGCCGCCTCGAATCCAGAGCTCCTAGAATAAAGAGGAAGAAAAGGACAAGGTTAGAAAACAAACTTATTTCAATTTCTCACCTGATTCCGGATCCATTTCATCTCCCGACCTGGAAAGTACATCAGTCCTGCACGCGTCGCTTCGCCAGCTCCAGTACGGTGCCATACTCACCAGTTCTCACAGCATCTTTCGATCCGCCACTGTCTCCATCATTTCTTCGCCGTACTCCGGCACCTAGGGGCACAAGAATAACAAGGTGAGCCAAGGGAATCAACAAATACCTCTTACCACCATAGACTTACCTGATTTACCACCGGCGGTATTATTCTCCATATCTTCATATGCCGCATCTGTAAAGAGGGAGAAAAACAACACGTTAACGCATGCAATAGTTACCGGACAGCGTTGGGTAACACAGACTCTTACCTGAACGCCAGCAGCAGCTACGAGACCTTCTTCTCACGAACTCAGTTGCAACTTAAGGAAGGAAGGGGACAAGAGTGAACATCGGGCACATTGAACTCTTTGAACTTGATACTTACCAATCCCGCCTGGGACTTCAGAGTCAATGCTTACCGGAACTCTCCCAACGCCTTCAAACCAGTGAAGTAACTGGTATCTACGCGCCCCTGCAAGACATGCAGGATGGAGAGCTCATCTTTTACAAACATAAGGAAAATACTTCTTCGGGTCCAGCAGACAAGACTAGGCGGGCCAGTCCAGACAGTTATCTCTGCAATACACATCACGTTGACGGAGACCGCAGCTTTCTGGGTCCGATCGACACCCCTGTGGGGTCCAGGTGAGCGTAACAGAACACAAAGCCTTTCTAAAAATACCCACGCGGGTGTTATGGAAACCTCGGAAACCGACCAACTGGCCCAATTATTGGGGGAATTTAGGGCGAAAGTACATGCCGCTCGCCAAGAGACTAATGCCCTCAGGAGAGAACTGATTGTCTCAAAGGAGCGCACTGATGATCTGGCGAGGCAACTACTGCAAAACTAAGCTGGGCAAACGCCCCTACCTGGATATGGGGGAAACCCAACCCCTGTTTCATCAAGCAATCCTGTGCAAGTGGTTTTACCAGGAAATATTCCATTAGCTCCACCTGAACGCTTTTCTGGGGACCCCAAAAGGTTCGCCGTGTTATGAACCAATGCCGCTTGCACTTTTTATGCAGACCGGGAGCCTTTCCAAATGACCAAGCCAAAGTAGCCTTTGTATTGTCATATCTTAGTGGCAGCGCAGCGGATTGGTCCATTCTGTTAGTCAACCAGGATGATCCTCTTCTCCGGGATTTTCAGGGTTTTCAAAGGAGCACGGAAAAACCATTCGCCAGACACTCACAGGGTCAAGCTCTGGACAACAAATTTTTATCCTTATCACAGGGTAACCAGGATCTGCTAACCTATATTGCAACTTTCAATAGGTTGGTGGTGGAAACCGGGTGGCCGGAGGAAACACGAATTACATTGTTTCATCGTGGACTTCGGGGAGAACTCAAAGACTTCTTGGCTCAAGTTGTGAATCCACCTCAGGATTGCACACAATTTATAGACTTAGTGGTCCAGCTAGACCACCGACTTCAGAACCGAAAGACTGATCGAGCTAAGTTCGATAATCGGGTATTGGTTAAACCCAACGTTGCCCCCAAAGGAACAGATGCATCTGAACCTATGCAGATCGGGGGGGTTAAAGGACCCTTAACTCAAAAGGAAAGAGAAAGAAGACGACAGATGCAGTTGTGTCTGTACTGTGGAACCTCAGGACATTTTGTACGGAATTGCCCTACAAAACCACCCAAGAAGGTGGTAGGAGTTGCTGATAAAAGCCACATAGAGCCTGATTTGGGAAACGACCACGCCCGACAAGCGTAGAGGTCCGCTTGCCGAGCTTAATGAAGGACACTCAGACCTCGCATCTGATCATCCCAATGGTCCTACTTGATCCCAGGCAGCCATCACGCATGCACGCAGTAAGGGCATACATAGATAGCGGGCCGTAGGAAACTATATGGACCACAAATTGGTGTTAAGGATGAATCTACCTCTTTGCAAAAAGACCACTTCGGATGTCTCCACCACAGTTGATGGAACTGAGATTGCCTCGGGGCCTGTAACTCATTCCACTACAGAGATGACACTGTTGAGTCAAGATGGGCATCGAGAGACTATTGTGTTTGATCTAATCAAAGCCCCACAGTTCCAGATAATACTGGGGATGCCATGGTTGGAAACACATAATCCTTGTATAGAATGGCGAGAGAAGAGAATAACCTTTCCGGATTGTGCACACACCTGTTACCCGGAGAAAACTTTGAACAAAGGCCTGGCTACAGTCGTTAACCCAATCGTGCAATTACCTCAGGAATACCAAGAATTTCAGGATGTTTTTCAAAAAGAACAGGCCAATACATTACCTCCTCACAGATCATACGATTGTCAAATCGACCTCCTACCCGGTGCACAACCCCCATGCAGTAGAATCTACGCCCTCACAGAACCTGAAAATCTTCACCTATGGCAATACTTGGACCAATACCTTGCTAATGGCTTTATTCGTCCTTCCAAGTCTCCTGCATCCTCAGCTTTATTCTTCGTGCCAAAAAAGGAAGGTGACCTTAGAACGTGCATAGATTACTGCGCATTAAATCAGATTACGGTAAAAAAACGATACCCATTGCCTCTGATCCCCGAATTACTAGACCAAGTAAAGGATGCTTGTATCTACACTAAGTTATATCTCCGAGGGGCATATCATCTGGTACGTGTCAAGAAAGGCGACGAATGGAAGACTGCCTTTCGCACCAAGTATGGATTATTCGAATATCAGGTGATGCTCTTCGGGTTGTGCAATGCACCAGCAGCCTTCCAGTATTTTATGAACGATGTCCTTCATGAACTCATTGACGTCTGTGTCGTCGTATACATAGATGATATTCTAGTGTACTCCTCCTCAGAATCAGACCATATTAAGCACGTGCGTGCAGTTCTTGAGAAACTACGCCAGCACAAGTTATATGCAAAATTGGAAAAATGTGTTTTTCGTGCTACGGAAGTTGAATTTCTTGGATTTATCCTGACTCCAAAGGGAGTCCGAATGGACTCTCGAAAGGTGGATGCAATTCTAAAGTGGCCATCACCCAGTTCAGTCAAAGGGGTACAAAGCATGCTCGGATTTGCTAATTCCTACCGCAGATTCATTCCGGACTTCTCCCATGTTGTACACCCCATCACAGCACTTTTGCGGAAAAACAAACGTTTCTTGTGGACCGAAGAGGCTGAAAAAGGCCTTCCAAGAGCTGAAAGCGAAATTCACATCAGCACCTGTCTAAAAGCATCCACGCCCTGAACTTCCATACATAGTAGAAACTGATGCATCCAGTTTAGCCATGGGAGCTGTCCTGTCCCAGAAGGATCCTGAAACCGGTCAACTTCACCCAGTAGCGTTTTGGTCCAGAAAGTTCTCAGCACCTGAGTTAAACTATGCGATTACCGATAAAGAGCTATTAGCTATCAAATCCGCCTTTAAGGCTTGGCGGCACTACCTTCTTTATGCCAGGCATACCATTGCCGTAATCACTGATCACCGGAACCTGCAGTATTTAAAAACAGCCAAAGCCTAATCATCGCGACAACTTCGATGGGCATTGTTCTTTGCCGAATTCGATTTCGTGATCACTTATCGACCAGGCCGCAAAAATGGCAAAGCAGATGCCTTATCCCGAATAGGGATGGGAGAAGCATATGCAAACCCGGAACCGGTGCCAATAATTCCTGAGCAAAGAATCCTTGGCATAACTACTCTACAGACACTACAAGATATTCATTCAAAAATCCAACAACTCTTCGATCCAGCAACCCTGCAGGACGGGGTAAAGAAAGGCCCAGACTACTCAGTCGTCAATGACCTACATTACTATCAAGGACGACTATTTCTACCACACAAGGAAATACAAGAACTAGTCATCTCCAATTACCATGACACCCTGATGGAAGGGCACCCAGGTATCGCAAAAACTGAAGCGAAAATTAAGAGACAGTTCTGGTGGCCCACTTGGCGAAAAGACGTAAAGTCATTTGTGATGTCTTGTGGCATTTGCGCCCAAAACAAAAGCCAGAAGAAAAAACCTGCTGGCCTTTACAACCTTTGGATATACCACCTACACCATGGCACACCTTGTCTTTAGACTTTATTACAGATCTATCTCCATGTAATGGATTTAACACCATCCTAGTTATTGTGGATCTTTTTTCCAAGATGGCCCACTTTATTCCTTTAAAAGGATTACCTTCCGCTTCAATTTTGGCCAATGAGTTCCTCGAAAACTTTGTTCGAATACACAGATTTCCTTCCGTATTGGTCTCTGACCGAGGCAGTCAATTCATTTCCCAATTTTGGAAGAAATGTTGTCAATTGGCGCAAATCGACGTGAGGTTATCAACCAGTCACCATCCCCAGACCCATGGTCAGACGGAGAGAACCAACCAGACCCTTGAACAGTACCTACATTGCATGCTGCACCAGACCGAAAGCAATTGGAAGGATATTTTATGGATTTCCGAATATGCATACAATAACTCAGTACATTCTGGAACCGGACAAAGCCCCTTCTATACCATATACGGACATCACCCTCGATCCTCAGAACTCGATTCGCATCAGCACTTAGAAATGCCTGCAATTAGTCATTTACACTCTACTATTACCCAAGCCTTTAAGGAGGCAACAGAACATTTGAAACAAGCGAAAGAGAAATATAAGAAAAATGCTGATCAACATAGAAGCGATGCTCCACGATATCAGATTGGGGATCAAGTTTGGCTGGCTACAAAACACATACCTCTAAAAGGAACTCAGTCTTTTAAACCTAGGTATTTGGGACCTTACACTATTAAGGCCATTATCAACCCGGTGGCCGTCAAGTTGGAATTACCCTGTAATATGCAGATCCATCCTGTCTTTCATGTTTCACTTCTGAAACCAGTTCAACCCGGGACAAGACTTGCCAAACCACCTGACCCCATCCTAATGGATGGAGAACCTGAATTTGAGGTAAAGAATATCCTGGGCTCTAAGTTGGTTGAATCAAGACTTTTTTATTTAATAGACTGGAAAGGTTACGGACCACACGAAAGGTCATGGGAGCCTAGTGACCACGTTCATGCTCCTCGGTTGGTGAAGAGATTCCATCGGAACTTCCCAGACAAACCAGGGCCAAGGGGAAGAACAACTTTAGGAGGGGCCTTGGGGGGGAGTGCTGTCATGATGCCTACCCCCGGGCATCCGGATCAAGCCCATCAGCCCCGGGAGCAGGCATCCAGACATTTACAAAAACCCCAACAGCCCCAGCTAGGGGCTGTCTGGGTTCAGTCCTGGCGCCGTAGGCACCAGGCTCATAATAAAAATCAGTCCTGGCGCCATAGGCGCCAGGCTCATAGACATTACTTACCTCATGCAGACCATGCTGCAAATAAATCCAAGCCAACGTGAGGCCTGGATGGGACTATTTTACTACAGGGACTATTTTTTATTCGGGTGTGGTCCTGGGGAACTTCTTTCCTGGGACTACTTTGGAGGCTATTTAAACCACGCCCGAACAGCAGCACATGCTTTGTATTATTCTGCATCCAGCAGCGTGACTCTCACCGTGCCTGCAGCCAGCATCCAATCTTCTGCCACGCCCGTGTGCCTGCAGCCAGCATCCAGTCTTCTGCCACGCCCGCCTCGAATCCGGAGCTCCTAGAATAAAGAGGAAGAAAAGGACAAGGTTAGAAAACAAACTTATTTCAATTCCTCACCTGATTCCGGATCCATTTCATCTCCCGACCTGGAAAGTACATCAGTCCTGCACGCGTCGCTTCGCCAGCTCCAGCACGACGCCATACTCACCAGTTCTCACAGCATCTTTCGATCCGGCACTGTCTCCATCATTTCTTTGCCGTACTCCGGCACCTAGGGGCACAAGAATAACAAGGTGAGCCAAGGGAATCAACAAATACCTCTTACCACCATAGACTTACCTGATTTACCACAGGCGGTATTATTCTCCATATCTTCATATGGCGCATCTGTAAAGAGGGAGAAAAACAACACGTTAACGCATGCAATAGTTATCGGACAGCGTTGGGTAACACAGACTCTTACCTGAACGCCAGCAGCAGCTCCGAGACCTTCTTCTCGCGAACTCAGTTGCAACTTAAGGAAGGAAGGGGACAAGAGTGAACATCGGGTACATTGAACTCTTTGAACTTGATACTTACCAATCCCGCCTGGGACTTCAGAGTCAATGCTTACCGGAACTCTACCAACGCCTTCAAACCTGTGAAGTAACTGGTATCTACGCGCCCCTGCAAGACATGCAGGATGGAGAGCTCATCTTTTACAAACATAAGGAAAATACTTCTTCGGGTCCAGCAGACAAGACTAGGCGGGCCAGTCCAGACAGTCATCTCTGCACTACGCATAACGTTGACGGAGACCGCAGCTGTCCGGGTCCGATCGACACCCCTGTGGGGTCCAGGTGAGCGTAACATCGATACAGTAAACCACAACATCCTGAACACCCGTCTTCATGATACCCGGGGCATCATAGATCAGACCCTGGCATGGCTCACCTTTCTCTCTGACAGGCCCTCCCTGGTGGAACTCGGGCATTTTCTCTCCTTTGGGACTCTCGCTACTTGTGGTGTCCCCCAGGGATTTAACCTTTTCCCCTGTTTTTTCAACATCTACATGGCCACCTTGGCCCACAGGATCTCTACCTTTACCTCTAACTTACAGTGTTATGCGGATGACACGCAGCTCTCTTTCAGGCTACCCTCAGCCTCCTCGCTTATCCTAGATTGTCTATCCGCAATTCAGGCTTGATGTGCTGATAATGATCTCTGCCTGAATGACAGTAAGACAGAAATCGTACTCATTGAGACCCCTGCTTCTGCTTTCCCACTCTCTCACTGGCCTGCCTCCATTGGCCCTGCACCCTTGCCTTCCAATGAGGGAAAGATTCTTGGGGTCATCTTTGACTCCACTCTCTCCTTCTCTTCTCACATCTCAGACATCTCCAAAAAGTCCAACTACCAACTGCACCTCCTCAGAAGTATTCTACCTTTTCTCGCTTTCCCCCAGAGACTCATCATCTCGGGAGCCCTGGTTCTCTCTAGGCTGGACTATTGCAACAGCCTCTTTCTCATTCTTCCTACCTCTACTCTCCGCCCTCTACAACTCATCCAGAACAGCACAGCGAGACTTATCCTTGGCCTCAAGCCCTGGGACTGCATCTCTCCAGCACTAAAATCCCTCTACTGGATCCCCATCACTGCAAGGATTAAGTTCAAGATCCTCTGCATAATCCACAAGGATTTCTGGGGCCGGGCCCGCACTATCTACAACGATCTCCTCCTAAATACTCTCCCTCTCGAGCCCTCCGCTCATCCTCCTCCAACTCTATGTGGGTGAGCCGCTTTCACAAACAGAGATTTGGGGGTAGATCTTTATCCTCTGCAGGTGCCTCACTCTGGAACAGCCTCCCTGCCTCTCTGTCTTGAGCCGTAACACCTTAAGTTCCGGAAACTCCTCAAAACTTTCCTTTTCTCTTCCTCCTTCTCTCTCCCTCGCTAACCTCCCTTCCTTTCTCTCCTCCCTCCTTCTCCCCCCTAACTCTGTTCAGTTTTTGCTGACTGGTTTCCTGATTTACCTCCAGAGCCTAACAGGTCCCAGCTCCCCAACCAGTCTTTTGCACTTGCCTTCGGGCCAACACACTTTGTTCAGCATTACTGCACTTTCAGTTTACGCTCCATGAGCGAGGCAAACTCTCTGCACTTAACCCAGGGTCCTGCTGGACCGGACTTGTTTTTTTCTCCGCCCCGTCCCTGCATTACCGAAATGTTCTAGGACCAGTTAAGTGTCTGTCCTGCCCACGCTCACCACCGTTTCTCATCTCCCCCTCCTGAGCTTGGTCGCATGCACTTCCACTAGGAGAAATGTCACGAGGCCTATATTCTAGTTTTCTTTTCTCTGTTTTGATCATTCGGAATCTTCAAGTCCTAAGAATGATTACTGTATTCCCTTATTCCCTCCCTGCCATGAAGCTCTTTGATGCACTTCACCTTAGTGCAAGCACTGTATAAATACACTATAAATAAATAAATAAATAAATAAACATACAATGTATTTTTCAGATCACCTGGCATCAGTGATGTCTGATATAAATGTGCCACGATGTTGTTTTGAGCTGGCTTGTGCCTCACTGAAGGCGAACGCTTGGACATTGGTAATGTGTCACACAGCAAGTATCTCCACTAAAGCAGAAACTAGAGTGTCCTTATCTAGTGGTCATTGCTAAAAATCTGTTTGGTACTTTTTCATGCTGTTTTCATTATCACTTTGTATTAATGGCCCCAGCTGAATGGGCTATCCTTATTTCTTTATTTATTTTCTTGAACACCCTATGTTCAGTTCCCCTTTTCATGCAGACTTACATTTCTATATGCCACTCCCTTTAATTGCTCTCCTTTTACCAGCATTCTTTCTTGTGCCTACCCACCTAATATATTGCGCTTAAGAAAATGTTGTGCAGATTGTTAATATCCAGGTTACTCAGGGGAGTTGGAATGGCCAAACCAAATCAGTCACACTGCAATTGGTAATTCTATAGAAATGCAAGTAGACTTATCCCCAACATTACCGCACTCTCCATGCCCTCCACATGTGAAAGTGACAAGATGTTGGCCTCGCCCCTCTATCTTGCCTCGAAAATGCACCCTTTTTCCTCTCTGAGACATCTGTTGTCCTCTGAGGCCCATTTCTTGTTTTCCTCATTCTTCCATTTCAATAGCAGAGGCAATAGGAGCTTTTCTAGTTAGGCCTTTCCACTGGAGATCCGTCTCGTATCCAATAGTCCTACGCTTAGTAACACTTTGAAAACATTTGAAAACATTCTTTTGGTGATTTTCCCAACTACATGGTTTTCTTTCATTCAAGGGAGCTAGTGTTTTATCCAACTCAGGTCTGCACATAGAGGCAATTAATTTTGCTCTGACATGCTATCTGCACAGTTTTTATAAAACTCAGACAGAACCATCAAATAAAGATGTTGAACAGAATAGATTTGAAAAAAAAACGTTAAATGAAATCCATGGCTGGTTTTGGATGCATCCACGTGGAGATACTCTGCTTACTCCATGATTCATGGTGGAAGTGAGTCATTTGGTCCAATTCTTATATAGCCGGACTGCCTTGAAGTTTTTAAGGCATGCAAGTATTTCTAAACTGAGCTAAACATGAACAGTGGCGAGATCTGGAATATTGATGTATTACTCAAAATAGGATTACACGCTCAGGGGCACCACGTTTGCCTTGGAGGCAAGACACGTGACGCAACACAGGTTCGAATCCCGATGCTGGCTTAGAAAACACTAGCTGCTATTAAGCACATAATAAATGAACAATAAAATAAATTAAATATAAAATAAGTCTCTATAAAAAATGAACAGAGATGATCTCAGGAGAAACACTGATGTTGATCTTGTAGACGCCAGGTATGCAAGCATCTAAATGCTGCCATCCTTTTCCGTAGCTCTCCAGCAGTTGCTGGGTGGGCTCTGGTTTGGAATGGCACCCTCCAGCTTCAGCATATTTCCTATCCTGTCTTTCACTTGCCATTGTGGGGCCCTTCGCTGGGTCATAATCGCAGGGCTTTTTACTCCTGCTGTAGATGACAGTTTTGAAAATTAGACATTGATAGATCATTCATTGATTTCGCATGGGTGTAACATTTAGAGGAAGGTCACTGATCTAACCAGCAAAAGGTTTATTCATTTATTCACTTCAAAGGGATGTTTCACGGTACATTCATTTAGCCTATACTTCTGGCAACCATGTGGTCTACCATACATGTATGCATTTCGGAAGTAGACCCTTCATTAATTAGGTGGGATCCCCTATTTCTGAATGTTTGCTAACCCCTGAGAGCATCATCAACCATTGTTTGCTTCAAAAGTAACCAAAAGCGTGCGGGTGAATTGCTTTGAAAATCCATCCAGTCGTTTTTTATAATTGTGCTGCGAGAGGGCTGTCCCAAGCACCCACAATGTTTCTGTCTCTCCCATGATGCAATGGGTGTTAGGACCCTGGAATGATCAGAAATTAAATCTGGCATTATTTTGTTTACACTTGTTTCTAGTTTCAGATAATAAGGTTCCTGGTCTCACGAGTGCTGAACCAGTCATCGCAAACTTGAGGTCCTGCTGAAATTTGACATGGGGACTTCGTCATTCTTTCAGATTATGGAGGACATGGACAAACCAGCAGAGGCATCCAAACTTGTAGACCCCTGAACCATCCAAGGGAACACCAAGGTCCTGCTTTTAAAATGGGAATTAATGTACAGCATAGTTTTAGCTTGAGGAGGGGGAAACACGTTGCTGGTGGCACCAGGATAACCAATAATAAAGGGTTTTGGAGCATACACTTAGGTGGTTGGTTCTACAAGTGTTGTGAGTGTGGCACAATTTACCATAACTTGATTCTATATTTGGTTTGTGTTGTGCTGATACGTGGCACATATAGTCTGAGGAATTATATTCCTTTGAAACAGCCTAAAACTGCGAAGATTGTGTTGCCATGTGGACTACCATACCCGCGATCGAAAGCCTGAAGTTGGCCCTGCATTACGCTGAAGTGGAGGATACGGGTGAGGCAGTGATCAACACATGGTAAGCGTAAGCTCAGGCATTTAATCAATGCCTCATTAGGAGCCGGGTAGTCTTCGGCAGGGTCTTTGTGACCTGCCCACTATCAGTCGTTGGTACATGGTGGAACAGATCATTGAATGGCATACATAAAGGGACCTTTATAACGGTAATTGTGTAAACAATGGAGTGTTTGTTTGGAAGCTGTATGTGGGCAGTTACTCATAGACTCGACATAGAACCTCCACAGTTATAAAATAGAAGTGGCAGACAAGGAAGATTTCGGAGCAGCGGAGGCAACTCCAATATTGATATTAAACCAGAATGAAACAGTGCAGCAACAAATGTGAGGGAGAAATTATAAATAACAGAAAATCGAACAAATGTGTGGGAGGCATCTTAAGTGCGAACTTACATAGATGTCAGAAGACTACATAGAGTTTTACACAGTCTGACAATTCCTTATTCTCAAGACCCCTGATCCTAAAATGTTGACAGGGTGGCGGGATACTTAGAGAGCATGTTCATTTAAGATTCTTGCAATTCTGGTGAAATATACGAAAACCGATAGACAAAAATTCTTAAAGGAAATTTCAATATTGGAGGATTCGGAGTACATTGGAACAGAAGCTGGAGAAGCCACAAATTGAAAATGAGGACACAAGAGAATGTAGCAAAGCATGAACACGCTTCAAGGCAAGCGAGCCGCATACATTTCTAAAGGACAAATGTAGTGATGTTAAAACATGTAGTGATGTTAATTACATATTGTTCTTGTAATGTTTTTACATATTCCTCCGTGTGTAAAAGGTGTAGAATGTTAAGTGTGAGTGTTCTTTATGTGACGGTTGATGCCAGCTGAGATGGGGGCTGGTAGATGTCTTAAGCTCTGAACTGAATTAGAATATGTCATCTGTAACTTGCAAGGATTTGAAGTAAACGTGCTCAAATCAGCAGTGCTTCCTAATTTCTTTACATTGGCGACGAGGATGGGATTCAAACCCGGGGGGTCGGAGATATGTAGTGACTAAGCTTCCCCTGGACCCCGAGTAGAATGCATGGAATGTTGGAGTGAGTGACAGAGAATGCAGCCTGAGAGAATGTTGACGTATGAGTGGTGATCTGTGAGAGTCAGTTGGAGATGTAGACCCCCTGAGAGAGGATGCCGGTGCATGTTGCCCTTAACTTATGTGTACCTGACCATATGAACCTGATGTAATGTACAAGGAACTTATTAAAGGAGTCACTGGTACATCCCAAGATGTCAGAGTCATCATTTGCCAGGAACCCATCTTTACAATGGCGACGAGGATGCTGGACAAACAGTGTGGTGGCGAATACGTTTGCTATGAATTTCACAAATTTCATTTGTGTCACCTACTGTTGTGCACTGTCAGTGCTGTTGGGGGCCAGTTGAAGGACCGGACGAGGTGCTCGGAGCATTGGGAGCCCTGAGCGTTGCGAGACCTGGACAAGAATGATGATGTCACAGGGCGTGTCAAGAGGCACGGTGCGTTTGGAGCACGCTTTGAAGGTTCACTTTTCAAACGTGGGGACTGTGTTCTCTCTTGGAAAGCTCAAGGGAGATAATGGCGTTGAAGCTTTTGTTTCCGAGCATGGAAAATGGGAGCGTGCCGGCGCTGAAGGAAACATGGCAATGTGTGAAGTGCCCTTTCAGGACCTGTTGCACCATGGCAAGAGGATCAAGTTGGCATGCAGTGAGGTGCGTGCTGTGGAGAGGATCGAGTTGGCATGCAAAGAGGTGCATGCTGAGGAGGCTGTTTTATGTGGTGACTTTGGTGACCAGTGTGCAGGGGTCTCTGGGCACCATGAAGGGAGTGTTCCGCAAATTGGGAAGTTTTCAATCCAAGAGAACTTGTCTCAGATGGAGGTTGGGAGTCATCACGGCCAGGCTGGGCCTGGGTTCTTCAAAGGTTGCTGGGTCTACTGTGATAGGGGAGTAGCGCTATGCAACTGCTGCCTCGGTGCGCTAAATGAGTTTGTTGCCCATTGGGAAGAGGTGTGGGGCACTGCAAGTCTTGTGGGGAATTAAATGGGGAAACTGCAGATACCTCAATGATAGTTTTGCAAGAACTTCGCCCGGACTTCCTGCAGTTTTTTAGGGAATTTTCTTGTTACAATAGATAGTATTAGTGCGCTGCAGTGGTCGAAGTGCACGAAAAGAAGTAGCGGAACTATGTTCCCTACTGGCCTGTACCGTTCCCCACAAACCACATCACCACGCACAATACAAACCCCAAAACACTGTTAAGGGAACGCTCAGTGCAGTGCACTGAAAGTAAAAGTAACTTCTTCCTGCACTTTTATTTTAAAACGAAACCATTGCGGAACAGTTTCTTTTTAAAATAAAAGTATAGGAACTGTAAAACTTAATTAAAAGAAGTAGAGGAGCACCGCCCCCGAACGCTCCCGCCCACTTTGACCACTGGTATGCTGGATAGGAGGTGATGTGTGGCCTATGGTATGAACATTTTGGATGGTGTGTGCGAAGTATGATTTGACGAGTGGTTATTTGTCGTGGACATTGTCGGTTTGTAAAGTGTTGTTTTGTTTGGTTTTAAGAATACACCACAAATACATTAATAGGAAGGTCCTTCTAACGTTCCTTTTACAGGTCTTCGGGAAATTCATGGACGCTATCCAGTTTTCTATCAGATGTTACATTTTCACAAATGCATTAATAGGAAGGTCATTCTAACGTTCCTTTTACAGGTCTTCGGGAAATTCATGGACGCTATCCAGTTTTCTATCAGATGTTACATTTTCACAAATGCATTAATAGGAAGGTCATTCTAACGTTCCTTTTACAGGTCTTCGGGAAATTCATGAACGCTATCCAGTTTTCTATCAGATGTTACATTTTCACAAATGCATTAATAGGAAGGTTATTCTAATGTTCCTTTTACAGCTCTTCGGAAAAAAAATCATGGACGCTATCCAGTTTTTCTATCAGATGTTAAATTTTGCTTTTGGGCGTTGCAGACCTTAGGGAATCCAAGATGTTAGTGCAACTTTGGAGTCAGTGGGGTAGTGCATAAGTGTCGCAAAGGAACTCATTGTTGAATGCGGAAATGTGTTGGGAAATGTGATGTGTCTTGAGGTGACTATATGGTTAGTGTTGGGTGCAAACGTGTTTATGGGTAACATGTTGGTTGTCTTAATTGCGTAAAGATCTTTGGGTTTTCCAATGTTTTCAGTTGAGAATATAAGGGCAACTAGGTTTTCCAGTATGACCATGTTCTGTGGGAGTTTGGGAAATCCGGCTTTGCCAACTTTTGTGGGATTATACTATGTCAGGAATGACCATATTATGTGGGATTTTGGGAAATCCCGCTTTGCCAAGTTATTGTGGGATTTTGAGATATCCGGCTTTGACAAGTTTTGTGGGATTTTGGGAAATCTTGCTTTGCTAAATTTTGTGGGATTATACTAATCTCGTTGGGGATGTGGGACATCCAGGGGACAATGGGGTGAGGTCTGCCCCACTTTTCTTGTCTTTAGGGATTTCGTTAGGCCCCATTGGGGGTTATAGGTTTAGTTTTCTCTGACCTGGGAGTTTTCTGGCTCATAAAAGGTTTCCACTTGTGTTACAGTGGGCGGTGTTTGTGTGAATCAGTGACATTTGGTTTTGAGGGAGGAAGTTAGTTTGGATGTGTTGATGATAGTTGGGGCTGGTCTCCTCTGTTGTGGTTAACTGCAGGGCCCGCAGTTATTGTATGGATTGGCAAGTGTTAGTACATATTTTTATGTAGCAGTTGAGGGGAAGCTTTATGGTACTAACTTTAGGTTGTTGAAATTTTGGGTTGATGCTACTGTTTCTCATTACTGTATGGGAGGGAGGTATGTAGTGATGTTAAAACATGTAGTGATGTTAATACATATTGTTCTTGTAATGTTTTTACATATTCCTCTGTGTGTAAAGGCATCTCTTAGTGTGAGGTCATCAGGGTAGAACGTTATGTGAGGTGTGGAATGTCGAGTGTGAGTGTTCTTAATGTGACGGTTGATGCCAGCTGAGATGGGGGATGCTAGATGTCTTAAGCTCTGAACTGGATTATAATATGTCATCTGTAACTTGCACGGATTTGAGGTAAACGTGCTTAAATCAGCAGTGCTTCCTAATTTTTTTTACAGCAAACTAGACCATGGACTGGAAGAGTTTATGCTTTTGTGAAGAGAGAGATTTGATAAGCTGAGAAGATCAACTGTAGATCAAGAGGCTGACACTGATGCCAAACCATATCACCTTTATCTAAAGTGATTGAGCCCCGATCAAACATGGGCACTTTGCACAATCTGTGACACACTTTTGCTTCAATCCTCTAAGACACACTTCTGCCTCTTAGAGGAACTCTCCAGAGAGAACCTCTGTCAAGGTTATGGGACCTCGCGAGAGATATGGCATACCGTATTTTTTCACACGCGCCTTGCAGTGGTGACATGTTCCACTTGTTCTCAACATATTAGAGTGACATTCGAGGCCCTTTCTCCACTGATGCTCGAGGAGCTGTCAAAAGGCAACTTCAAGGTGCCTCTGGAAATACTTCCAATATTGACTCTTCTTCGGCTTGCAGAGAGGTGCTTTGGTGGTGGAAGTCTGGTTCTTTGAAAGAGCTTTTAAGTCTGACCATGCTTCTGGATTTGAAAGCCATCTTCTTGGCTGTGACAGAGAAAACGTACAATAAATAAATAATGTAATGAAAATAAAGCAAATTAAATTGCAAGTGAATTATACCCATGAACTGAATAAAGTTGGCTACAGCCCTATTACATCATTACTGATTTCCTTTAAGGTTTTTTATTTAGCTGACTTTTAGGTAGTTCTCCGATGCTATTTGCTTTGTCCCCACTCTTTCTTCTATAAGCCCAATTAGGCATGAGCTCTGTAATGAACAGAAAAGTGCTGTTCTGTGAAAACCTATGCCAAGGTCAGCAGCACTTTTGTGATGGTCTAAACCAGCTTAAATTGGGGTGAAAAATGAGTCTTTGTGGGGTTGAAGGTCCAACACCCCTCGGGCGGAATCAGCAGACTGCGAGTCATTAAATGACATAACTGGAAATTAACATTAATGAAGGACTATGTGGGCCTAGATGAGCACATTGTCTTGGCATTGGGTGTATGAAACTCATGGTGGAAAAAGTAAAGACAGACACAAGTGATCACAGTTCAAGGGTGTTTATTAAAATGTAAATTCAGGGCGGAAAAACACCTAATCTAAACCTAAATCTACACTGGGAGCAAGCGTCGACCATCAAATGAAAAATAAGGCGGGTCCTTGTGTCAAAATAAAAGGGCCTATACTAAGAAAAACCTATTGCCAATTCCTTACAACTAATTCCACAAAGAGTGTGGGAAAAAGGTTCAATAAAGAAAGAAGTGTGGGCAAATATTAAGTCAGGATGTGATTGCCAGGGTTCTCCATTCCCCATGTTTTCAGCATGGGCCAAGGTGGGACCTTGGAGAACAGCACACGCTTGAGCTTTCTCCGCGCAAGCTAACAGTTCCGTTCCAGCTATCAGGTTCTGCAATGGATAAGCCTCTTTTCTGTTGTCAACAACAAACAAACTAACAAAAAGTTCCTTTCTCAATTGACTTTGGGTGAGGACTTTTCACCCTTGGATCTCCCTCGACCAGACTCGGACCCACTTGACAAGGTGGACCATCAGGCCCGGTACCAGGAATTTTCATCTGGGTGGGCCAGAGTTGTGATCAGGGGGGCCCACATTCCATTGGGTGTGGGTCTAGGAGTACCCTAAACAAAGTGATGGCGTTAATCCAGATTTCCCAGATCCGTGATGCAGCAAAAAAAGTCTTCCCAGATCTGCAAAAATACATTTGCACCCCTCTATAAAAAACAGTACATAGCAAAAGAGAAGCAAGGAAAATAGGTACAACGCCCTTTCATCGCCTGCATTTTCATCCCCTGGCATTTTAACATGCATATTACAACGAATATGCTCATCGTAAATTTTAGGTGGGGTGGGATAGGGCAGCTAAGGGTTTGGCCGGTAGGCAATAGCCAAAAATAAGTGTTGGAGGGGAGTTTGGGGGGGTCAACCCCCCCCAAAACATGAGCATTTTTGATGGAATGTGACGTTAAAATGACAGGGGATGAAATTGCAGGCGATGAAATGACATAGAACCGGAAAATAGTGTTGCAACATCAATCTACCTATCTTCCCTTCCCATCTGCTCTCCCCTTTCTGTTATATCTGATCCTCCTACTCCTTTCACCGTCCACTCACCTTCCTTCAGCTGCCCTAACCACTGTTCCCATTTACCTCCCCTCACACCTATTCACACCAGCACCCATCTTGCCTTTCCTTGCCTGGCTTGGGAGAATTGTGGGTGATGCCTCCTCTTCCTCCTCTCAGAGGGCTGAGCAGTGAGGCCCCCAGTCTTTGTACCATCTTAGATGGTATCCGCCCAACAATACCTTCCTGAGCACTGTGGCTGCTCCCAGCAGGCTCCGGACGAGATGCTTGTGCTCCCTCCATCTTGTTGTGAAAGATAGACCCTCACAGAAACTGAAGCAAGGGATAGGAGATTTTGTTTCCTACAAAATTAAATTTTTTTCAAACTTCTTTTAATTTCAAGAACAGAACATACCATGTCCAATCAATACAGGTAACCTTGTAGATCTTAACAATATTTCGAGCACAACAACATATCCTCCAATAACATACACATGTATACAATCCTCCTTTCACTCACCCATTCCACAACCTTTTCCCCCTACCTTTCCAACTGAACCCCTACAGTAGTCCCATTCTGAATGTCTCCCATCAATGGTTCATGTCCAAAATTACATTTTAAGCACAAAAAATATTTTTGTTGTTGCATTCCTGCAGCACATTTTAATTGAGTTGAGAGTGCAAGAGAGTGCTTGGGATGCATCAGGAGGCAGACAGTGCTGGTTGAGGGGTTGGCGACCTCCTAGTATCGCTCCTGGTGGGGCGTGCCTGTCATGATCTCTGCTTCCAAAAGGTCAGGGTTTTCCCAACTCCCTTGGAAGCAGATCCATAACCCAGGTTCCGAGTGCCAACCAGTCCCAATTGGGACCTTTTGGACCCAGTCCTGGCGCCAGTGGCACCAGGCTCATAAACATGCCCAGTCCCAGCTCTGGAAGCGCCGGGCTCATAATGCTTGGGTGGACTTACCTGCAGCAGACCATGCTGCTTACTTGCCTGCCAGTTGAGCCTCTGATCCTCTTCTGTTTGGAACTACTTTTCCTGTTGGGTGGGGCAGGAGCCACTCCCTAGGTTCAGAACACTGGAACTCTTCTGGAAAGCAGGAACTCTTTTCTTACCTAGGCGTGGCTGTGGAAGGAGACACCTAAGCACTACAGGAGGCTATTTAAACCACACCCGATGGATGAATCTTGCTTTGCGTTATTCTGCATCCTCTGCAGCAGAACGCTCATCGTGTCTTCTGCATCTGATCCTGGGCCTAAGGAAAAAGGCTTACCATCCTGAATCCAGTCTTCAGCAACACCTATAAAGACAAGAAAGAACAGGTTAGCATTACGGTCTTCAGTGACAGCGCTTCACTTACCTGGTCCATCGGCTGTCACCAACGCCTCGCGCTGCATTCCGGCATCTGAAAGACAAAGGCTTACCTACTCTTCGTGCGCTCCGGAGGTCTTCGCACTGCATTCCGGCATCTGAAAGACAAAAGCTTACCAACGCTTCGCACGCTCCGGAGGCCTTCGGCGCTGCATCCCGCATCTGAAAGACAAAACAAGGTGCGTTTAAAGACATTGGGGAACTTTAATACTCACGTGCCATTACTCCTTTCCACATCTAACCCAGTGGGTATTCCGGCACCCTGCAGCCGCTCCGAACTTTTACCTGCAAAATAAAAAGACAGTTAAAGCGCATCGTGAAGCAGGCAACAAGCGCTTACTTACGTGCTTCCAGGCGCTTCTATTCATCACACGGGCTCCATCTTCAACTCACTTCAGCCCGTCATCCGCCATCGCCGGAACCCTGCAAAACAAGAGACATCATTACTAAAGACTTTTAAAGACATTAGAATTACTCGAAACTTACCGTTCGTGCAGTAAACGACGGACAGCAGTCCTCTGAAGTCAAGAGGCCTGCTCCCCTTATCCAGTGAAGAAACTGGTTACAGCACCCTGCCCCGAGGCAGATGGAGAGCACGGTGTTCACTTACCTAAGGTGAGAGCGTTAACCTTTGGGGTTCTACAGGAGAAGAGAAAGGGAAGAAGAGAGAGACATTCAATAACCCAGTTCATTAATCCCATATTTTCTATCTGCAGACATCTTACCCTTCGAGTCAGACATACAGTGCACAGAGGTCCAGCCCAAAGAGCAGCCGTGGGTTACACATCACCTTTGAAGATACGGTATACGCCCAGTCAAGACCGGCGCCTCTACGGGAATCAGGTGAGCGTTACAGAACGCAAAGCCTACCGCAAAACTCCCGTCCAGGCGCTATGGAAACCTCGGATACCGACCAGCTAGCCCAGTTACTTGGGGAACTAAGGGCAGAAGTGCATGCAGCCCGTCAGGAAACGAACGCTCTAAGAAGGGAACTGATTGTTTCCAAGGAGCGAACAGATGATCTCGCTAGACAATTGCTACAGTCACAAGCCGGACAGACCCCGTTACCCGCATCTGGGGGAAATCTTCCTTCTACATCCTCTATGAATCCAGTGCAGATCAACCTACCTGGGAATGTACCTCTGGCTCCGCCTGAACGATTTTCTGGTGACCCAAAGAGGTTTGCAGTATTTATCAATCAGTGCCGGTTGCATTTCTTATGCCGGCCAGCAGTCTTTCCAACTGATCAAGCTAAAGTAGCTTTCGTGCTTTCGTACCTTAGTGGCAATGCGGCAGACTGGTCGATCCCTCTAGTAAATCAAGATGATCCGGTCCTCCATGATTTTCAAGCTTTTCAGCTCAGTATGGAAAAACTGTTCGCAAGACATTCACAGGGGCAGGCCTTGGACAATGAGCTTCTTTCGTTGCGACAAGGTAATCAAGACCTTTTGGCTTATATTGCGTCTTTCAACAGACTGATAGTGGAAACTCAATGGCCTGAGGACAAAAGGATTACGCTGTTTTATAGAGGTCTACGTGGAGAGCTCAAAGATGTGTTAGCCCAAGTAGTGAATCCCCCACAAGATTGTGCGGACTATATAGACTTAGTCGTTCAAATAGATCACAGACTGCAGAACAGGAAGGCCGATCGTTCCAAGTTTGATGCTCGAGTATTTTCCAAACCGCCAACTCCTGCCAAAGGAGTAGACTCCGGGGAACCCATGCAAATAGGGGGCCTGAAAGGTCCTCTAACACAAAAGGAGCGGGAAAGGAGAAAACAGTTGCAATTATGCCTCTATTGCGGAAACTCAGGGCACTTTCTTCGAGACTGTCCGGTGAAACCTGCCAAGAAGGCAGTAGGAGCTGCAGTTACCAAAGTAACAAACTCTGAGCAGGGAAAGGACCTCGCCCGACAAGAATAGAGGTCCTCTTGCCGAGCGTGAAAACCAGTTCCGTGACCTCGCATTTCGTGATACCTATGGTCCTCATTAGCCCTGATAATCCGGATCGATTACATGCAATTGAAGCTTACGTCGACAGCGGTGCCATCGGCAATTATGTGGATCATGAAATGGTTTTGAGGATGAATCTAACTCTTTGTCCCAAGGCTGTAAAGGACGTCATTACTACGGTGGATGGAACGGAGATAGCCTCCGGACCAGTAACGCATACCACTCAAGAAGTGACGCTAGTAAGTCAAGATGGACACCATGAAAAGATCGTGTTAGATGTGATCAAGGCTCCTCAGTTTCAGATTATTCTAGGAATACCTTGGTTAGAGAAACACAATCCTCTGATCGATTGGCGAGCAAGAACGGTCCAGTTTCCAGAATGTGTCTCTACTTGTCACCCTCCACCTGGTGTTGCACTGGCAGCAATTTCTTCAGAGACTCCCCAGTTACCTCCCGAATACCTAGAATACCAAGATGTTTTCCGGAAGGATCAGGCTAACTCTCTACCTCCTCATAGGTCTTATGACTGCCAGATAGACCTGATACCTGGATCTACTCCTCCTTGTAATACAATTTATGCCCTCACCTAGCTTGAGAACCTTCACCTTCGACAATACCTGGATCTATACCTGGCAAATGGGTTTATTCGTCCTTCCAAGTCCCCTGCTTCTTCAGCTTTGTTCTTCGTTCCAAAAAAGGAAGGAGACCTTAGAACTTGTATAGATTATCGCTCCCTGAACCAGATCACCGTCAAGAATAGATATCCGTTACCTTTGATCCCTGAACTCCTGGACCAAGTCAGAAAAGCATGCATATATACAAAGCTGGATCTTAGAGGAGCCTACCACTTGGTATGAGTAAAAGAGGGCGATGAATGGAAGACGGCCTTCCGCACCAAATATGGGCTATTTGAATATCAGGTCATGCCCTTCGGACTTTGCAATGCCCCGGCCGCCTTTCAATATTTTATGAACGATGTCCTCAGAGAGCTCATAGATGTGTGTGTTGTTGTTTACATTGACGACATCCTCGTTTATTCTTCATCGGAATCTGAACATCGGAAACACGTGAAATGGTCCTCGAAAGATTGCGTCAACACAAACTTTTCGCTGAGTTGGAAAAATGTGTTTTCAACATGACTGAAGTTGAATTCTTGGGATTCATATTATCACCTAGCGGAGTGCGTATGGATTCAAAGAAGGTCGATGCAGTTCTCAAATGGCCATCACCATCCTCCGTAAAAGGTGTGCAAAGCATGTTAGGCTTCGCTAACTTTTACCGCAGGTTTATCCCCGAATTTTCTCGAATAGTCCAGCCCATCACTGCCTTGTTAAAGAAAAACAAACGTTTTGAATGGTCTACCGAGGCGGAACAAGCTTTCCAGGATTTGAAGACTAAATTTATCTCTGCACCAATCTTAAAACACCCTCGCCCCGAACTCCCCTACATCGTGGAAACTGATGCTTCAAGCCTTGCCATGGGGGCAGTTCTATCACAAAAGGACCCGGTAACCAATCAGTTGCATCCCGTGGCATTTTGGTCCCGCAAATTCTCGCCTCCTGAAATCAATTACACGATTACTGACAAGGAACTTCTGGCTATCAAGTCTGCCTTTAAGGCTTGGCGGCATTATCTGCTGGGGGCCCGACACACCGTTACTGTGATTACGGATCACCGAAACCTGCAATATTTGAAAACCGCAAAAGCCCAATCCTCTAGACAACTCCGTTGGGCATTATTCTTTGCCGAGTTTGACTTCATAATTACCTATCGACCTGGTACAAAAAACGGTAAAGCTGATGCCCTTTCTCGGATGGGAGTGGAAAAACACTTGATCAACCCTAAACCTGTACCAATCATTCCCGAACAAAGAATTCTGGGTGTAATCGCCACACAATCCATAGAGGAAGTTAAGGATAAAGCCAGGCAACTTGTAACTCCAGCAGACATACAGAATTGGCATCTGCAGGGAAAGGACTTTGCAGTAAAGGACAACTTATTGTATTTCCAAGAACGATTATACCTGCCCAGCACAGATTTACAGAAAAAAGTAATCTCTTGTTATCACGATTCTTTAATGGAAGGACATCCCGGTACGGCCAAGACCTCAGAAAAGATCAAGCGCTACTTCTGGTGGCCGTCTTGGAAAAAAGATATCAGAGACTTTATAATGTCCTGTGGAGTATGCGCCCAAAACAAGAGTCAAAAGGAAAGACCAGCAGGCCTCTTACGCCCTATTGACATTCCACCTCGCCCTTGGCATACGCTTTCTATGGACTTCATCACCGATCTACCTCCATGCTCCGGATACAATACGATTCTAGTAATCGTGGACTTATTCTCCAAGATGGCGCATTTCATTCCGCTCAAAGGCTTGCCAACAGCAGCAACTCTGGCCCGAGAATTTCTCGAAAACATCGTCCGACTGCACGGTTTTCCTTCAGTTCTAATTTCGGATCGAGGTAGTCAATTTATTTCTCATTTTTGGCGAAGTTGCTGTCGGTCGGCTCAAATTGATGTGAGACTATCGACCAGTCACCACCCTCAGACCGACGTACAAACCGAGAGGACCAATCAAACTCTGGAACAGTATTTACGCTGCATGCTGCAACAAACTGAAAAAACTTGGAAAGACATCCTTTGGATAGCCGAATATGCCTACAATAACTCTGTCCATTCGGGAACTGGGAAAACCCCGTTTTTCTTTTATACGGTAGTCACCCTCGAACCTCGGAGTTGGATCCCCTCCAAGATCTTGAAACACCAGCAGTAGACTACCTGCATTCTACAATCACCCAAGCCTTTAAGGAAGCTGTTTCTCACCTTCAAAGGGCTAAAGAACAATACAAGAAAGGATCAGATCAACATCGGAAGGAAGCCCCTCAATATCAAGTAGGGGATCAAGTCTGGTTATCCACCAAATATCTACCTCTAAAAGGGCCATGCACATTCAACCCAAGATACCTTGGTCCCTATTCCATCACTACCATAGTAAACCCAGTAGCGGTCAAGTTGGACTTGCCCCCGCACATGAAGATACATCCGGTCTTCCACGTCTCTCTATTAAAACCCGTGCAACCTCAAACCCGACTAACTAAATCTCCAAAACCCATCCTAGTTGATGGAGAACTCGAGTTTGAAGTCAAAAGCATTCTGGACTCCAAGATCTCCAAATCTAAACTATTTTACCTAATTGACTGGAAAGGCTACGGCCCCCAAGAGAGATCCTGGGAACCTGCTGAATATGTCCACGCTCCTCGCCTAATCAAAAGATTTCACCGAACATTTCCTGACAAGCCAAAACCCCCGGAGAAGCCCGGTTTGGGAGGGGCCTTGAGGGGGGGTACTGTCATGATCTCTGCTTCCAAAAGGTCAGGGTTTTCCCAACTCCCTTGGAAGCAGATCCATAACCCAGGTTCCGAGTGCCAACCAGTCCCAATTGGGACCTTTTGGACCCAGTCCTGGCGCCAGTGGCACCAGGCTCATAAACATGCCCAGTCCCAGCGCTGGAAGCGCCGGGCTCATAATGCTTGGGTGGACTTACCTGCAGCAGACCATGCTGCTTACTTGCCTGCCAGTTGAGCCTCTGATCCTCTTCTGTTTGGAACTACTTTTCCTGTTGGGTGGGGCAGGAGCCACTCCCTAGGTTCAGAACACTGGAACTCTTCTGGAAAGCAGGAACTCTTTTCTTACCTAGGCGTGGCTGTGGAAGGAGACACCTAAGCACTACAGGAGGCTATTTAAACCACACCCGATGGATGAATCTTGCTTTGCGTTATTCTGCATCCTCTGCAGCAGAACGCTCATCGTGTCTTCTGCATCTGATCCTGGGCCTAAGGAAAAAGGCTTACCATCCTGAATCCAGTCTTCAGCAACACCTATAAAGACAAGAAAGAACAGGTTAGCATTACGGTCTTCAGTGACAGCGCTTCACTTACCTGGTCCATCGGCTGTCACCAACGCCTCGCGCTGCATTCCGGCATCTGAAAGACAAAGGCTTACCTACTCTTCGTGCCCTCCGGAGGTCTTCGCACTGCATTCCGGCATCTGAAAGACCAAAGCTTACCAACGCTTCGCACGCTCCGGAGGCCTTCGGCGCTGCATCCCGCATCTGAAAGACAAAACAAGGTGCGTTTAAAGACATTGGGGAACTTTAATACTCACGTGCCATTACTCCTTTCCACATCTAACCCAGTGGGTATTCCGGCACCCTGCAGCCGCTCCGAACTTTTACCTGCAAAATAAAAAGACAGTTAAAGCGCATCGTGAAGCAGGCAACAAGCGCTTACTTACGTGCTTCCAGGCGCTTCTATTCATCACACGGGCTCCATCTTCAACTCACTTCAGCCCGTCATCCGCCATCGCCGGAACCCTGCAAAACAAGAGACATCATTACTAAAGACTTTTAAAGACATTAGAATTACTCGAAACTTACCGTTCGTGCAGTAAACGACGGACAGCAGTCCTCTGAAGTCAAGAGGCCTGCTCCCCTTATCCAGTGAAGAAACTGGTTACAGCACCCTGCCCCGAGGCAGATGGAGAGCACGGCGTTCACTTACCTAAGGTGAGAGCGTTAACCTTTGGGGTTCTACAGGAGAAGAGAAAGGGAAGAAGAGAGAGACATTCAATAACCCAGTTCATTAATCCCATATTTTCTATCTGCAGACATCTTACCCTTCGAGTCAGACATACAGTGCACAGAGGTCCAGCCCAAAGAGCAGCCGTGGGTTACACATCACCTTTGAAGATACGGTATACGCCCAGTCAAGACCGGCGCCTCTACGGGAATCAGGTGAGCGTTACAGTGCCCCTGTACATCATTGTCTGGTACATACTGTTTACATACTGGTTATACTATGCAACTGTCCATGATGACTCTTTGTTTGATGTGTATACTTTGATTTGCTATTGAATGACACAATTTTGTTCAATAAATGTGGCCCGGATATTTTCAAAGTTAGATCTATGTGTCTGTCCTAATACCTGGGCTGCCCATTTATTAAATCATGAGTGAGGTTTTTATGGAATAGGTTATAATGCGACCTGAAACACTTCTAGGGGCACATAATTTAACAGGTAAGGCATAGTGAAATTAAAAAATATGCCAAGTATCACACACTTTGGTCAAGTGGTAAAGCCATAATTTGACCCTAGCCTGAGATTTAGATACTTGACCACACATCTTCTGAGCTGAAGTTGGTGCAAATATGTGTCGAAGTTTGGCTTTGAATACCTAAAATAATACTAAATGTTATACAGATTATTTTTAAAAATTACACAAGTCACATGATGAACCAACCTGACAATGTATTCATCATTTTAGAAACATGTGATGAAAAGATTAGGGGGGGTGGTATTTTGTTTTGAATCCTAAATTGCACAGAGCTGAATTCTGCTGTTTGCACTTTTTTTGCAAAAGTGGCCATTCATTAATTTTAATTGTTTCCACCGAGTACTGGAAAAGCAGAGTAAAGCACAGGCAAAAATTGCCTTTGCTCTTTACTTTACCACTACCTGTCTGGAGAAGTGTAAATCACTTCCACAATTAACGATTGTGGGAGTCATCCACAATGTATTCCTTTGGACTCTACTCGCTTTTACTAGGTGTAATAGTCAGGCAGATCCCATAGGAATCCATTGGTTTTCCGCCAATGTAAAAATACATGCCAGTGGAATACCAATCGGATTTGGCAGGGGGACCTTGTTATGTCGAATCTGCTCTCCAACTTCGCCTGCCAGATCATACAAAATCCTGCAGCTCATAAAAAGTGGAGCTACATGCATTTAGCGCCACTTCCTCTACTCCACTTGACCTGGAAAATTATCCTCTACAACTGTAGCTCTATTTTCCCCATCCTGAATGGAAGCCTACAAGCTGCAGCATAGCAATTAATGAGAACTTACAAAAAATCTCATACAGACACAAAATGAAATGAAATGCATGACAAGGTTATCGTTTCACACAGCTTGTTCTGTATACCCTTAATTACTAATCACCCAACAATCACACTTAAATAGCTTCTTAAAACCCTATATTTCTTTTTGTTAAAGTGCCACAGCAATGGTCACTGCCTTTTTACTTTTTCTCATCTCTATCACTTCCTGTTGTAAAATCTGCCTCTGAGACATGTTAAAAAGATAAGATCTCACTGGTAGGGCCTGTTCAGCCCATCTGTTCATATTTGAGGGGAGAGAGTAAAGCGGGGGAGGAAGCATTGGCATTTGTCCCGTGCTCAAATGTTAAAACCACTTCTGATTGCACTCTTTAGAAAATATTTAAATACTGCTTTTTAGTTATGAAAGATGTACACCTTTTATTCTTTGCCCGTAACATTATAGAAAACGCTCTTCTTTTTTCTTATTTTACGGGTGTTTATGTTTTATTTCTGGCAATGCCAAAATACCCAGCACCCAGGATTTACATCATACTTTCCAAACAAATCCCACAACACAAATGGCATATTCTGTTTGCATGCAAACTCTGTAAATTTACTCAAACAGAATGAGATTATTAAGTCCGTACTTATCAGTTTGAATCATGAAACGTTCTGTCAGAGTAGACCATGCTTCCAAACAAAGATGCATTCTATTTAGGTCGGAACCCCACTGGTAAGTATGCATGAGAAGATCTGAAACTGGTCGATACTTGCCAACCTAGCCTTATCATTTTCAGGTAGGGCCTTGTTGGTCCAGCTCAGTGAGGTGCAGCTTGATTCCCTAGGCGGCAAGCAAGGCAGCCACATCTGGGCATATACACATTCACTGGGAGACAAACTCAACGCAACATGCATTGGCACAGCCAACAGCTTGGGCTTTTGATTAGGCATGGATAGACATTTTCCATGCACTGCCATAAGGGTACCACCTGGCCAATAAGATGGGAAAAGCTGGAAAATGATGTCAGTAACTGGGCATGTGATGGCATGGCAAAAGTCTGCAAATATCTATACACATGCCAAAACTGCTGGCTTTGTGATTGCTTATTTAAGACAGGACTTCAGTGCAAGTCACAGAGGCATTGACAAATATATTGCTTATAAAATCAACTGGCTGAAGACGCACATTAAGAGAGTGTTACTACATCAGGAGCTCATTTACAGAGGCTATTATGTAATTAAACACTCAAAAGAATGCTTAGCTATAACACTGGCAGGTATAACACTGGCAGGCCCTACAGCAACACGTTTGTTGTTACTTTGTGATAGAGATTGCTCAAAGAGTTGCAGAAAGGTTAGGTTTTGGTGGTGAGTCATTAACATAGCCATGGCTAGTCATTAGATGGATAAATGACCAGACACACCCATAGGATGTTTGTATCTCACATTTTATTGCAATCCTATCTGTGTTCCACAGCATGTGTTTTGGTTGTACCTAATAGGTAAAACGTCTCTGAATCAATTACAACCACCGTCATTGCGCTGGCAAGCCTTCCATACCATTGTTTGCATATCAGTTTTGGCCCTGTCACTAATGTCAGAAGCCCTTCCAAAACTGCTAGACCACAGGGCCACAACATTCATGTGGTATCTTGTGTTCCAGTGCAGATGGAATACAGCCTAGCAATTGAGATTCAACTGTACCTTTTGGTAGCAGCACCAAAAGTAATTTGCTAATGGCTTGTCCCCTTCTCTAATGGCAAAGATATACTACAGAATGATGGCATGGAATGTTGCACAGAGCAATGGTAGTGGTAATGTTTAATTCATCACTTTTTGATTTTACTACACTCTCCCCTCTGGAATTACATTTTTGTTACTACCAACCTTATCTTTTCACTTATACTCAAGTAGTTAATGCAGCAGAATAAACACTTTGAATTTAATTTGTAAGGGCCCCCCGTCAGTTGACGCACTTTCTGCAGAAATCTGTGTTCAAGCACCTTTACCTGTCATTGTTTGATATAGTTTACCATTTTATTAAGCATGATGTGAAAAACCAGTATATTCCCACAAAAAACAAACACACTTTAAATTACACAAACCAAAATTGTGATTTTAGGTTTGAGAAAATAGTTGTAGGCAGCCTCCTTGAATAACTGTACTACCTCACTTAGAGGTGTGAACTGCCCTCCATTTCCCTGGTCATTTGTACTTTCAGGGCTGTGGGGCATAAATCATTGTCCAGGGCAAGAAGACAAATCCTAGGCCGTCCTCTTGCAATTAAGCCTCTCGGAATGTTGTCTCTGAGGTTGCTGCTGAATGTTTAGAGTGACATCCACCCCCCACTCCCTCGGTTACTATAGGGTTATAACACCACTCACATGGCCTCCTTTCTAGGGGTGGGGACAGAGGCTGGCTCTGGGTGGCCTGGACCCCTTGGCCCCCATGCTGGAGCCAGGCCTGTGGACCATTCCCTTCCTCAGGTCTTCCAGTGCTTATTTTCATGAGTCTTAATGTCTTTTTAAACAATTCTTCTTTCAGGCTTCGACCCTGATTGTCGGCTTCCCTTTGCCGGGTTCAATTTCGCCAACTTTTCCTCGAACAGTTAACTATGGAACTTCAGACTTCGCCCCTTCTTGTTAGCATACCTCTGCCAGGTTCACTCTTGCCAGCGTTTAACAAATAGTTCATGTATTAGTTTTCACCATGCTGGATTCATTTCCCTTTCTTTCACAATCCTCAGATGGTCAAAGACTGTTGACAGTACAGACGATTTTACCAGACCCCTGTATGACCACTTTGATCTCTCTTTGCCTCTTCCCAAGGCTTTCTGGTTATGGTAGTCTCTTATAAGCGGGTAATCGCCAAGAGATTCCTGTGTGCGCACCCACGTGGTGCCAGTCGCCTCTGTTACAGGTTTTCCACGTCTTTTCTCATTCAGTTCAAATGAGCTCTTGCTACTTTTCATTCAACACAGTTCAGTTTCTTATCGACTCTCCCCTCGACTCACCAGCTGTGCTGAACCACTTGGCTTTCTTTTCCTTCGAGTCACGGCTGGTACCACCGAGAAAAGCGTCTCTGCCCGGGTTGGCTACCAGCGGAGAAGGGTCTTGTGTACCGTAGACATCTGCTGCAAAACATGCTGGACTTTGTTCGCCGTCTTATGTTTGCCATTGCAGAGGTTTCAAAGGTCTGGATTAGAAAGGGCAAGGCCACGTCTCTCCTTGTCACCCTCTCGTTATGTGCCATCTTTTGCCTCCTCTTGAACTGCTGTGCTGAGTTAGCCCTCATGTCATACGGTCTGCCTTGTTCGTCCTGTGCCCTTGTGCTCCACCTTTTATCCCTGTGGGGAAGGGAAAGGGCTGTCAGGTGTGTGTGTGGTTCTGGTCAATTCCCCGACTTTGCATGACCCTTCTATTGGGACATGTCAGGTAAATAGCTCTGGTGTTAGTCTGTTGTTTTTGTGTTATTCAAAAGTGTTCGTGTCAGAAAAAGGGGGGGCAGTATTTTGGAATATCCTAAATGGTAGGATGGGGAAAAGGTGTTGAAAGAAGGGGATACCGCATCCCACCCATCGGTGTCCCACTCCCCAAGGACTCCCCATCCAGGTGATCCTCCCTCAATGGTCCACCCTCAGGAACTGGATCCAATAGCGATGGCCGTGTCCTGGCCAACAGCATGACAGATCCACGGGGACTAGCTAGGGAGACACCTTCAGGTTTCTCACAGGGGCCTAGTGGTCTCTTCTCAAATGTTCTTAAGTTTCTACTCTGTCAGGTGACCAGTGACCTATAGAGGTAAGGGGTCTGGAGTTTGGGTCAGGTTAGTGCCGTCAGTTCCTGTTAGGCGTAGAATGCTGTTTTCATTGGCTTGGAAGAAAATGAATAAAGATGCCTGTGAATGGTACCAGAAATATTGTGCCGTGTGAGTGGCACCGGATATGTAAGTCCCATGTGAGTGGTATTGGAAATATGGATGTGTGGGATGCTGCCATGGAACAGAGCAGAGTAGGTGCTCTGGGAAAATGATAATGATCACACGTGGAGGTGGGTAACATGGCATTTATGCCATTTATAGACCAGTGGTGTACTGCTCTCTGGAGGTTTGAGTAATGAGACTACACGTGGAGGTGGGCCCAGAAGCATTTTTGCATGCCTAGTATTTACAGAGCTTAATTGCTCTTTAAAAAGTATGAGTGAGGAGTGGTGTGGATGTGTGGTCAGTATGAGGTTTGTAATATGTGTGTTTGTGTGAGTTCTGGAGATTTGGTGTGAACATGTGGCGTGGTTAAGGTGTATGAATTGTGTTGTGTGTGTGTGTCTCATAAGGAAGGGAGATGTGTTGTGAAGTGCTTTGATGGATGTTCGGCTTGGAGTGGCAGCCATGAGTGTTGATGATGTGTGTGTTTGTGTCTGGCAAGGAAGGAAGGTGTGTTGTGAAGTGCTTTGCTAAACGGATCCATGCTAGTCTGGAATACATGAGGTCAGAGAGAATGTTGGAAGGTGAGTGTGTGGAGGTATGCATGGGAGAATGCTAGTGTACTGGTGTTCTAACCCAGGTAGATGGAAGATGTAGCCTAGGTGGTGGGGGCCAGTGGGTTCCTCTTCTGTGATTTAAGGACACCTAATGAAACCGCAATAAAGGAACTCTTAAGTAACCTACCTGTAGCAGCCAGAATATCTTTATAACAGTGCCAAATCCTCAGGATAATCCCAACCCCATCTTCCAGCCTATATGTGGGACTTTGTCACACATTACAAAGCAGGTCCTTTGCTGAATGTGTGATCGCTGTGCACCGGGACTTTTAAGGAGTATGTGTTGGTCAGATGGTGCAGTCTAGATCAATGTCTTCTAAGAGGTGTGTGGCAAAGCTGGTAGCCATATTATAATGGCTGCTACGCACTGTAATAGAGGTAGCACAGCAGTGAAGGAAAGCCTCAAAGAAAGTGCAAAGGGTCCAGCCATTACTTCACAGCCTGAAGGATGAGAAAAGAAAGGAAAGGAAACAACGGGTCCCGGAAGCCACGCTGGAAAGGTTCCCTACAAGGCACCAAATAAACCAGGAAGAAATGATTTTATATAATCGAGGTGGCATAGGCATCTCGTTTGATAAACTGATTGTCAGGTCTTGACTGCGGCCATCCACCAACCAGACCAAGGCTTTCTCTGACTATGAGAACATAGTGGCTCCTTTGACTGCAACCACTTCCAACTAACTTCACAAGAAGGCTGTTTGGACAGAGGAATGCCAACTGATGCTCCAAAGTGGGGAAAGATGCCATGCGTTAAGCTCAAGTGCTGGGAGCACTAAACTGCAGCCAGCCTTTCATTGTTTGAACGAATGCATCTGATGTAGGGACAGCTGTGTCAAAACTGGATGCAAAATGCAGAAAACACTCTGTAACATTCATAAGTCACCAACCTAAGGAAGGGGAAGAGAGTTAGGCCCCGTTTGAAAAAGAATGCTACACAGTTGTTTGGGTGCTTTAGGACCTACCTGGCAGGGTCCTACATCTAACTCCTAACATATAAAAAGCCCTTAAAGTGGCATCTGGCCATTATGGGAGATAATCTCAAGTCAAGTTACTCATGCAGCCAATGAATCCATAGAGGCTAGACATCACCATAGAGTAGAGGGTTGGGGGTCAGTCATGGTTATGCTGATGGACTTTCTAGAAAGTTCTGGCAGTGACAATCCTGGAGCATTGCTGGTAGGAATATGGCACTGTTTTCATAATCTCCCCATGGCATTCTGCAAGGCTAGAGGCCCTACACTGTACTTCTGGTGAGGGGTCCCAGAATGTTTGCTCTTGCGTTGACTGTATATCCCAACTTTCTCTCTAATAATTCCTCATCTAAGGCCATGAAGACTCTATAGACTACTAAATCAGCCACAAGAACTGCTAAAAACACTTCAGAGGAGTCACTGGAAACGGTTGGCTGTTGGTGGTCACGTGCCCTCTGCCCCACTCACCTGCCGATCACTGCTAATGCTTTGGTGTTCTTTGTGTCTCCCCCACCCCTTTTCCTCCTTTATTAGGCTGGCCACTAAGCTTTTTTCTTTTGCAGTTTGTCTGCGGCCCAGGTGGAATTAGGTCGCATGACCTCTGCTCCACCCACCTGTTAATTGCTGCTAGTTTTGTGGCACTTCCCTTTCTTTTCCTACTTAACTCTTGAATCCCAGGGAATTCCTGTTTGTTCCTGTTAAGGCCTTATCTAATGCTCCATTCATCCAATGTAAGCTACAGCATGTGCATCACACCTCACTCACCACTTCCATTCCCCACCCTTACCCACACATGCAACCACCCAGGCTACAGCATGTGCATCGCACCTCACTCACCACTTCCATTCCCCACCCTTACCCACACATGCAACCACCCAGGCTACAGCATGTGCATCGCACCTCACTCACCACTTCCATTCCCCACCCTTACCCACACATGCAACCACCCAGGCTACAGCATGTGCATCGCACCTCACTCACCACTTCCATTGCCCACCCTTACCCACACATGCAACCACCCAGGCTACAGCATGTGCATCACACCTCACTCACCACTTCCATTGCTCACCCTTACCCACACATGCAACCACCCAGGCTACATCATGTGCATCACACCTCACTCACCACTTCCATTGCCCACCCTTACCCACACATGCAACCACCCAGGCTACAGCATGTGCATCACACCTCACTCACCACTTCCATTGCTCACCCTTACCCACACATGCAACCACCCAGGCTACAGCATGTGCATCACACCTCACTCACCACTTCCATTGCCCACCCTTACCTACACATGCAACCACCCAGACTGCATCTTTCCCCCCAGCAACCTCACTCATATCCCACTCATCACAACCCACACCCCACTTCAGAAACACACATGCACCCTCATGCTCATCAATGGTAACTCAGCAACCTAGACACTCTTTATCACAGGTATTCATCACCTTTGTCCGATTAGGTTTTTGCCACAGCTATTTTTACTTTTCTTATGATTTGTTTTACCAGAACCGGTAGATGGTAAATTGTTGTAAGGTATATATTGGGGTGGGGGTGGAAGGAGGGCTGCAGGCGTGGGGTTCTCCCCCGCTGTTTGTGGTAAAAAAAAACAGCAATGACTGTGAAATATTTTTGGGGCAAGTTGCCATTTGGCAAACAAATTATTGGCAAACTTTCATAGAATCTTATCACAGAGACACGGTTCACTGACACTTCCACACTCATCCCGGATGAACTCATGCCAACAGGCTATAGTATCCAGCAGAATTACCACAAAGGGGAGACTGTTGGAGGGCTCGCCGTTATCCACAAGACCTCATGGACATGCACCCTCCAGGAGCACACCACACATGCATCCATGGAACTCCTCACTTGCCACTTTCTACTCCACGCTCAGACACCCAACTTTCAACTGATCTACCCACCGCCATAAACCAACAAGGCCTTTCTCATCAAAATCATAGACCTCATCACAACTGCATTTGCCAGCACAACTGGCATCTTCCATGCCTGGGAACCACAGCACAAAGAAAAGCAGTGATACTCTACTTAAACTCCTTTACACTATGGACATCAGGCAACTCATCACAGAACCAACCCAGTACAAAGGCAACACACTCAAACGTCTATTCACCATCGTATGTCTCCCCACTTCCTTTGGACTGAACAGCCCACACATCCATACCAACCCTGCTCCATCACTTTTTTTAAATGCTCATGTGTAAATGGGAGTCTCATAGATGCTGTAGGCAGTACTGGATTTGCTTTATTTTAAGGCTTTGTGAACTAGGTACAAGATGTGCAGACTGGGGGGAAAGCATGGTGAGCAAGCAAATTAAACATGCAACAGAGCCCAGCATAAATGGACAAACATATGCCAAAAACCTAATTCTCAAAATGTGCACACATGATTTGCTCCGAAGAAATCCCCAAAAAAGAGTGAAACTGAAGCACCCGCCAAAGCAATAGACTAAGAGGCTATTCCAACCATGACCAACAACACAACATAGAAGGCCTGAACACTGAGGCAGGGGCACTGCTCAACATTGTCCGATCCCTTGATCGTCATGCTGCTGCAGAGTTGAGAAGATGAGAAGGAGCTGGAGGCGGCACAAGACATTTAGGAGGAGGATTTCCATATTTTCGCTAGCAAATGAAGAGGTTGGCGAGGGGTACAGTTTCCCTTCCCAGTAAAAGCTGGAGTTCCTAAGAGAGTTGGAGGGGAGTCTTACCTTAGTCTTACCTCACCTGCAATTATTGCACATGCCTCACCAGCACCTTTCATTTTTGTTCATAGGCTCTTTTCAGAGGACCGGTGCCACCCCATTAGGCATCTCCAAGTCCTCACAGGCACAACACCAGGCCCTCGGTGTGGTCCTTCCGGATCAGGGTCAATCTACTCGCGTTGGCATTTTTGCTACATTTGTATGCAATATTTTTATGGGGGCAGTCCTCCATACCCTACTCCCATGCCCCCACTTCCCTACCCCAACTACCCTAAAAAATCATTTAACACGTACCCTAACCCCCGAACCCCCATTGCGAAATATGCAGTGAAATGCCCACGACTGAGTGGGCAGGTCCGGATCCTTCCATCTGCCAGGCACAATATAGCCATGCCCCATGATACATGCACAAGTGAAGGCATAATGCAGACATTTTAAGACATTACTGTGTTTCCTGGGGTTTGATATGTTGTTGATTTGTACCCCTTGGGGCCTCATACCCCTGGCAGCCACAGGACCTCTGTATAAGAACAGAGGACATTGGCACTATGTGAATTCCCAGCCTACATGTGACACTGGCAGCCACATCCTGAATCTTAAGTAAAACTTCCTAGGAACAACGATTGACAGCTACATCTGTCTCGGGAGGATAGCTCAGGGGCAATGTGCTCGCCTTGGAAGCAAGACGACACGGAGCAACACAGGTTCGATCCCCGGGTCTGTGCTTAGAAATCTCTGGGTATTAAGCGCGTTATAAATAAGCTATCATATCATATCTATTAGCACTCTGCTGTAGCACAGCATTTTGAGTCTGAAAATTACAGGATGTCCAGGATGTGAGATATTTCACCTGAGAATGCATGCTTGCTTGAAAGGCGTCTGTGATCCTTGTGCATGTATGATACAAACATGGCCTCACCAGCCAATGACTGTATCAGACGTGCAAATCACTTCTGAGGCGTTCCACCAATACATGATGCCCAAGCACATGCCAGCCCCGGGTCACAGGCTGAGCACCTGGAAATAGAGTGGTCAGTGAAATGTAATGATACCTTTAGCCGTTGCAAGTTCCCTGTTTTTGGCCGGTGATCACCCAATTGTGGGCAGCCTGGACAAACTACTTTTGAATACCTGAACCAACTAAATTGGATTCTCCATTCCGGACTCATACCCTACAAACCAAACAGGCTTCTCCGATCAGCGAATCAGTCGCTGCTGGTCGTTCCTCGATTTCCGAAGGCTCGAGCGGAAGGAAGAGCCTTCTCTGTGCTTGCCCCATCGCTGTGGAATACTCCCGTTAATACTTCCTTTCGGAAGCTGTTCAAAACTCTTTTGTTCTAGTTCCCGATTTGCAATCTCACTACAACTAGTGACGTGTACGATGTATACCCCTATTACAGGAGTCAGTTATCTAGACAACAAATGAACATCACAACACAGCTGTAAGTAAAAAATATATAATTATTGTCTTACCTTGAGATATGAAACATTTGTGACACCAAGCATGACAAGCCCATCCACAAAATTGAAACTTCAACAAAACGAGGAGTAACATGTATGTTGTACAGAGAATAGTCATGGGGTTATTTCTGCGCATGGTGCTTCTTGCCTCTTGTGGGCACCCATACCTGCCTTGGCCATCTTCACTTGTAGGTTGACCTGATGCAGGTGTTGGGTGCTGTGGAGGAATGCTGGCAGGATGCTGGTCCACAGATGAAACATGTTATACACTGCTCCTTCTGGACCCAGTGCCCCTGGAAGCCACGTATCCCTCCATCGAGGGCAGCCACAAACCTGATTGCAGCAGCCTTGCTTTCAAAATGTTGCCACAATCATAGGTACACCTGACTGCAGGCACTGCTCTACACCCCATTGCACTGTTCATGCAGCACCTCCCAGGTTTCCCTGGCCTCCTTGTGGTTTGCCTCCTCACCTACACCTCCCAGGTTTCCCTGGCCTCCTTGTGGTTTGCCTCCTCACCTACACCTCCCAGGTTTCCCTGGCCTCCTTGTGGTTTGCCTCCTCACCTACACCTCCCAGGTTTCCCTGGCCTCCTTGCGGGTTCCCTCCTCACCTGCACCTCCCAGGTTTCCCTGGCCTCCTTCTGGGTTGCCTCCTCGACCATGGCCAGCCTATCAGCAACCTCCCAGACACGTCACGGAACACCTCACCTAAAGTGCTGCAGATTGAGGAGCGTTGTGGGCATCCAGGCAGCTGGTGTTTGTCTTCCTCCCATGAATTGTATTTTGTGATGCTGGGGCTGGTCATGCGGGCTATCCTTGCAGAACGCCGGGTGTGTTGGCAGTGTGCAGCAGTATGGCCGGTTGGGTCCATGACATTTCAGGGTTCTGGTCCTCCTGAGACTGGGGTCGTCCATCTGCCCCACTTGATGCACCTGTGAGCATTGTCCTGTGGGAGTTAATATAAATGTGTCCCTGGATGGCTTGGGGCTGCTATCTAGCCAGGCATTATTCACATGACAACATGTCAGCATAACAGCCTGGGAACTCTCATATGTGTGCACTGTGAGGCTTGGGGACAAGGCATTCTGGGACAGAAAGGGGCCTATCTGCATGAAACGCAATACTACAAGTGCTATGTGGTGCCCATATGTTGGGTACACAGTGCGGCTACGCCGTCCTTTGCACATTGCCTTGCCAAAGCACAAACATATGCACACAGTCAGACCTGGTGCACCCGCCTGTCTCGGGCGTGGCTGATTCTCGTCCGCAAAGGCCTTCAACAGAAAGGGTGTGCAGCGTCTTAGCTGCTGCCCCCTCCACCAGTATTAAGGGCTTTCAGCAGGTGGGCTTCCCCCTGTGCCACTGGCATGGGTGTGGTCTGCAGGTTTTTTCCTGTGTGCGCTTCTTCAGGTCACTCCACTACTTTTTAATGTCCTTGGCAACCACTAGGGCTTTTGTATTTGCAGGAAGTTCAACCCATAGGTCATTACTCGTAGCGATACTGGACCATTGCCCTTGTAGGTCATCATGATCAGTCACGGGCATAATAATGAGGTCCAGTTCATCCTGCGTAAAGGTTCTGACCCACCAACCAGTGTCGCCTTATTGGCCATCCGTGATTCGGGATGCCACATCATCTGTCAGGCTTGCGTTTCCTACCTTCACCTGTGCTACACTGCCACAGAAAGCTTTTTGGAGGGTACTTTGAGTGATGTTTTGAGGTTATTTATGCACACAGTTGATGCATCTGATGTCATGCTCATGCCTTTGATACAACGTCATGCGCGTTACAATTATGAGCGTTGTACTGATGCATGTGCATTGCCTTATATGCGCTATTAATTGCCCGATTTTGCGGAGTTTTGCGCGTGCTACATTTTTAGGTCTTCTCTTACAGATAACTTGCAGTGCAATGAGAACTACCATGGTCTGCATCTCGTTCAGAAGCACCTGCCGGTGGATCTCCGTTCATGCACAAAGCAGTGCCCAGTCAGATGCAGGATGTCATGTGGAACAGCAAAGCTCCTATTTCTTTCTTTCTTTTACTTTCTTTCTTTCTTTCTTTCTTTCTTTCTTTCTTTCTTTCTTTCTTTTTCTTTCTTTCTTTTTTCTTTCTTTCTCTCTTTCTCTCTTTCTCTCTTTCTTTCTCAGGTTTCCATATGTATTTTTGTGATTATTGAGCAAACATGTGTTTCAACCAACATTCCGACAATGGCACAATCAATTTGTGTTTGTTAGGAAATGCAAAAGGCCCATAAAATACAGTTTACAGATAAAAAAGATTAATACAATTCATAAGATTTTTAAATATAACATTTTCCATTTTGAAAGGGTAATGAAAAAAAACAACATAGCATTTTTGTTTTGTTAAGTATATTTTGTTAAGTATATTCCTTAAAATAAGATGTAATATGAAATAGACATGTATTAAAAGTAAAGCCACCACTTTACTACTCATCAGTCAAGTTACTGGCCAAATTGCACTACACCATGGGTCCTACAAAATAAATAAGGTTCACCCTACACCTCGGCGAGGTGTCTACTATCACAATGTATAATTTAGCAAGAGCAGTCTTAGTCCACTCTTCTATTTCTCATTCTTAAAGCAGACTCCTTACAACATCTAAGATCACAGGCACAATAACGATGATTATAATTTTAGCGCAAACAACCTCCCTCCGATGTCCTTGTACACGAAAAGAAAATGTGAGATAAATTCAATGTTACGTGAGCAACTATACTGCCCCGCCAAATTTTCCTGATATGATACAAGTCATTTATAATACGCCTGTACACGAGTTTTCTAGGCGCGACAAGCCAAATGAGAGTACGGAGGGAGGACAAGACAAACAATCTTGCTAGGCCTTGTGTCATTCAGATTGTGCAAGTGCGTTTGAGTTCTATAGAAGTTAAAGACTGCCAGATGATAGCTGGTGATTGACAAAAGGTGACCAGTTAAAATAGGCTTAAGGTCCACACGCACTGATAATATGCTTCCATGTGATAATGTCCCCACAAAAAATGCCGCCATGCAAAACATTCGCCGAAGAATTGCTGTTTTTTGCCGAGATATTGTTACATGGAACATGCGGGGGACACCCCCTGCAACCTCCAAACCCTTTTTTTTTAAGCCGAGCGGGAGACACCCCCACAACCCCTAATCCCCCTGCCCATATATATGGTCACCTATATAATGTCACCACAAACCTTTCCCTGCGACATTATGCACAGTGACCATATATATAGGGACATCATCACCTGATACTGATAATAGCATGTGACCTGTTGCATGACTTAATCTACTCAATTTCTTCCCTTTGCCTTAAATGATCGTGCAACCTGGCACTCATGTTGACTGAAAGGCTGGTTTGCTAAGATTAGGCAAAGATTGCAGATCAGCTATTTCCCCTGAAACACACATTTCAGCTACTTCCTTTTTTACGTGACAAATCTACGGAATGTGGCGTGTACGTTCGTTAATTCAAAACCTCTTAATTGTGTCCAGGTTAAACAAATACTTGGATTAGAAATAGTTTAAAGTAGGAAATATCCACATGTACCACGAGGAATTGCCCCCCAAGAACCTTTATACCGAATTCCATGTGGTTAGAAAAACTTGGGACGGAATGCGGAAGTCATTAAAAGCTTTTGTTAAAGGTGTTTTGTATTCACTGAAGCCATACACCACTGTTAGTGACCCATAGCCTAGTAAACGTTTAACCTATACTTAACTGGTTGAATATTAAACATCGATGCAATATAAAAAATTCCTACCATGGCTTGTCTCGTTCTGCTGACCGGGATCTTGACCTGCTTTGAAATTGGCAGGTTTGTCGAAAAACTCATATTCAGAGAGTCATATTGAATAGCTAAGGGAATGACACCTCTTCTGGTCTTACACCGACCCCTGTTCACCCGTTCTCTGGATGAACAAATAATACAAGCTGATTGTTTGCTGTTTACCTTCAGGCCACGTTGAACCATACATTTGATGTAAACATCCAGAAGCTTCTGAACTGCCAGCTGAGTACTGGCCAACAGGGCACTGTTATTAGCATAAGCTAGATTTGCACCCATAGGAGGGTGTTCAGCCAATCAGCTGGCTGGGAGCAAGGGTGTAATTGGCCAGTGACTGCCTATGTTCTACTAGCCACTTGCACTCATTCCCCGTAAACCACCATTCATTTTGGCTACTACACCTCTCCCCATTACTCCCCCCGCCCCCATATGCTGACACCCGTCCCATTGACTTACCTGTTGGCATGGGGCTTCCACACTCCCTCGCCATTTGCGCCTCCCAACACGCAATTCGGGCCCAGCACATCTCCCGTCAAAACAAATGTTTTCAACTAGCTATCACCCCTGTGGTCGAGGCGTAACTGCACTCCGCTCTCTCTGAGGATCCCGCTTTGGTTAGGCCTACCTAGGCTTGGGTTGGTGGGCCATTGCCGACCCTTGAAACCCCCAAACATAGGGGTGATAGCTAGAATATCCTCTAGCCTGTCTCCACCCCTGGTGTGTCCACATTAATAGGAGACAGTATTCTGTGAATGGGATTGATACAAAGACTGAATAAGAGAAGGGGGGGGGCCTCATTCCGAGATTGGAGGTAGCCATGGCGCTATTTGCGCCATGGCTGCCTCCAATACTGGGTCCGGCACCGGTCTTGTTCAATGGGGACTTACCGGTGCATTCCGTCCATGGAGGGACCGGTAAGTCCCCATTGAACAAACCATTCCCCATTCCCATTTGAGCCCCAATAGGGCTCAATGGGAATGGGGAGGGCGCTACTAACGGGCTCGCGAATGGCAAGCTCGTTATTAGCGCCCTCGTCCCTTAGCGGGACCCGTAAAGGACGTGTGGTCTGACTACACGTCCCTTACGGTTCCCGCTAAGGGATCTCGGAATTGGGCGGTAGGGGATTACCGGCACCGGTCTCCTTACCGGTGCCGGTAATCCCTTACCGCCCAACTCATAATGACCCCCAGGGGCTAATAGACAACCCTGCACACTCTAGCAAGCTAGCAAACATCCGAATGTCTTTTCTGTTGGGACACCAGGGCTAACGTCGAGGGTACACGCGGGTGAACGGAGTCCACCCACCTTTTTCAGAGGGTGAACTCAGCCTCCCAGCTAAAATGAGAAACATTGAAAGTCTTTCTTGAATTTATGAATTAAAGTCAACCTCGTGGATCGACCCTCAGTCGTCAGGTTTGCAGGCTGAACAATTCACCACTGCACTATATAACCTGATGAAAGATAACAAACAACTAGAAGTGAAATGTCCCATTTTTAGGTACTGCATTTTCCAGTGGAAAGAAAATTGTATTGGTTCTTGGAGTTTAAAATATGCACACCTTTTAACGTTTTCAAAAACACCATTAGAAGAAAATGTGCTCTCTTGGTTTTGTGTGTGTGTTGATTTTAAGAAAGGCAAATGCCATTCGTCCTGTGCAATTTAGGTGGTCATGCAAAGCCAATTTAATGAAATGTGCACATTTCACCTTGATATCCTAATTTCTGGCGACGTCACATCCCACTACGTTTGTTGATGAGTCCCCCCACTTTTATTTTTAGGACTTGACCCCTGAAAGGACTCTAAAATGTTTAGAATGCTGGGAGGCGTGGTTTGTTCCTGAAGTGTGCACCAATGTATGTTTCAGTCAACTAAATCAATTGCAGTTGCTAACGCCATAAACGTCGCATGAAGTGATTGACACATGTGGATTTAGCAACTACATGAGAGACGGTGAGGCCAATACCTTCATGCAAGCCCGATTGAATGGGAGCTAATATATTGTTTGATGTAACCCATTCAGTGATTTTAGATATTAGAGTTTAAACGAACATTTACAGTGCACTGGCAAGCAATGAAATAGTAAAGTAGCATCCTGTCAACCTTTTAAAAAAAAATACGAAACACAGTAACAGCCTTCAGGACAATCCTGGAGCAGGTGTCTTAAAATAGAGGGAAAAGGAATAAGCAAGTGAACGGTTCATGTGGGGCGTACATGATGCACAGACCAGCGAGTGGTCAGGGGGAAGAAGGAGGGGAAACAAGAAGATGCTAAGGAACTGTGTATTACAACAGAGATTGCGTGGAAGAAAGTAACGGGAGATAGTTTCAACCAAGTAGATGGTAGGGAGAAACCCATGAATGGATTTATTTATTTATTGAGCATTTTATAAGGTGCACTGTACAACAATACAACAAAGAGTGTTTCCCGGCACCACAAGGCAACAAAGGGGGGGGGGCAGGGGATATAAAACAACAGTAACGGCCCCACTAGGCCTTGTGACAGTTGGATCGTGCAAGTGCAGGGAGAAGTGCTGGGGGGTAGAGGAGTGGTGGAGGGGGGCATAATGCACAGGGCCTGGTACACTGTGTGACACATAAGTGCAACAGGCTGCCAGTCATAGCAGCAGGAGGGGGGATTTAGTCTTGAGAAGTTTCCAGAACTTAAGGAGATCCGGCTTAAGTCTGAGAGGGGTAGGGAGGTCATTCCAGAGGGAAGCACCTGCCAAAGAGAGAGATCTAACCCCCCCCCTCACGAATCCAAGTGATTTTACCGAAATCGCGGCTGAAATATCCAAAAACAAAGTGTTCGAATGACCAAAAGTTCGAACACTTTGTTTTCGGAAATTTCAGCAGCGATAATTTGCGATAACACACATTCTCGTACACACACACACACAACACACCCATAACACCCCCCACCCACACCCTCAGCACACCCCCACCCACACACCCAACATAAACAAACCCCACTTAACTTGTCTTCACGTTGGTTCCTGCAGCACCAGTTGCCTTTCACTTCCGTGATCGGGAACTGGCGCTGCAGGGTACTTTTCTTTTCTTTTCAAACGGATGGCTGCGGGGGTGTCCCCCGCATTGCCCCGCTCACTATACCATAAAGTATAGTGAGCGGGGCAATGCGAAGGACACCCCCGCAACCCCTGTTTTTTTTCAATTCTACCACCAAAAGATCGAACTTTGGGTGTTCGATCCTTTGGTGGTAGCATTTTTATAACTTTTGGTCGTTTCAACCTTTTTTTTCGGTCAATTCGACCTAAACATCCCCCCCTCCACCCACTCTCTGCTTGGAAAAGTGTCTGATATGCAGAGAGCAGAGAGTTTGTGCTAGAGGAATGAAGAACTCTAGCAAGGAGATATTTAAGGAGAGAGAGTTTGATGTAGAAGGCCTTGTCGATGATGCAGAGGGTCTTGAATTTGATCCTTGCAACCAATGGGAGCCAGTGGATAGATTTAAGGGCTGAAGAGATACAGTCCCTGGGCTCGAGGCCAAGGAGAAGTCTCACAGTCCTATTCTGGATAAGTTGAAGGGGGTGAAGTAGATTGAGGAAGAGGCTATTGCAGTAATCCAGTCTAGAGAGAACCAGAGCTCTGGAGACATTGGGCCTCATTACACGGTAGGCGGTAACCATAGCGCTATTAGCGCCATGGTTGCCGCCGGTACCGTACCGAGTCCGCCTTGGTGGATGGCGGAATTACCGCCCTACTCCAAGGTGAGCGGGGGCAGTAATTCCCCATTCACCAAGGCCCTTCCCCATTCCCATTTTTGCCCCCATAGGGCATAATGGGAATAGGGAAGGTGCTAATTACGGTACCGCAAATTGCGGTACCGTAATTAGCACCGAGGTCCCTTTGCGGGTCCCGTCCTTAATGCCTGGAAAAACCAGACGTTAAGGGCGGACCCGCAAAGGGACCTCGTAGTAAGGCGGTAAGGGTTTACCGGTACCGGTACCCTTACCGGTACCGGTAAACCCTTACCGCACAACATGTAATGAGGCCCATTGAGATTGTATGGGAGGGGAGAATACCTGTGAGGTGAAGCTGAACGTGGGCCTACTTTGCAAGGTCTGTAATGTGAGGGGAAAAGGAGAGAGCAGAGTCAAAGGTGACTCCAAGGTTTTTTGCCTCACTAGGTGGTGAGGGGAGGGGCCCAAGGAGGGTGGCCAGAGAGAGGGTAGGAAGCAGTGAGAAGGATCTCAGTCTTACTGGCATTAAGACAAAGATCATTGGCCGAGCACCATGCCTGAATAGCAGTCAGACAGTCAGGAATGAGAGAGGAGGAAGAGGGGGTAGAGGGGGGAGCTTGAAGGAGAGCTGAGGGTCATCAGCATAACACTGGAAATGGGGAAAGAAGGAGGAAATCAAGTGGGCCAAAGGGGCAAGGTTGATGTTTAAGAGCCACAGCGATAGGCTAGAGCCCTGAGGGATGCTGCAGGTAGCGTGAGAGGAGGAGAAGAGGAAGGGGCCCAGTTGCACCTGGGAAGGCCGATTAGAAAGGAAGGAGATCAACCAATCCAGTGCAAGGTCTGTGATACCAAGGGTGTCGTGGAGCCGCATTAAGAGGGTGGCATGATTGACTGTGTCAAAGGCAGAGGAGAGATCAAGGAGGATGAGAACAGAGGGGGTGTTTGAATCAAGGTTTGAGAGCAGGACTTCACGGGTGTTCAGGAGAGCAATTTCCGTGCCTCTGGATGCACTGAAGCCAGACTGGTGGTCATGGAGACACCCACCAGAGTCAGTGTGGCGGGCCAGTTGGGAGATGACCAACTTCTCCAAGAGTTTGCCCAGGAAGAGGGTAGTGGAGATAGGCCGGTAGCTAGTCATTCAGGAGGAGCAGTGGATGGCTTTTTTAGGAGCGGGTGCACAAGGGAGTGCTTGAGGGAAAGTGGGAAAGAGTCAGTGGCAAAGGAAAGGTTACAGAAATTGGACAAGGCAGGAGCGAGAGTGGAGATATTGTCCTTGATAGTTCTGAAGGAGCAGGGGAGCACCTGCTTGGAGGAGACTTTGAATCAATCAAATCACTTTATTTCGCCAAATTGCCATAAAGAATAAAACACATACGGATATATCATAAAACAATAAAACACATGTAAGTATGCAAGTCATAATTATGAATAAATAACATAGATGTCAGGAACAGTACAGAGTTCTGGCAGATGCAAATGGTGGAATACAAGATAGAAACTCTGCTTATGCGTCCCAGATATCACAAGGTTAAAAATTCAATTATTATCACTAGAAATAATGAGTGATGAGGAGCAACTATGTGCGTTTTGGTCAAGCGTTGTGCAAATTGCACATATTAGCACGTGCCTCCTCCATTTGTTATTATTATTCTGGGCTGGGCCATTTTTGTGAGCCCATCAACTAACACAGATGGAGGATAGCATAAATACCCTCCTGGCCGTAGCTTGTTTCAAGAAGGATAACAATGACCAGCTCACAAACTGATTTTCTGCCCCGAGGAGATATAACAAGGCTGGTCGGCATTGTGCAAATTGTCTGTCTGCAAAGACTTGTGCCAATGTTCTTGCTCTAATGTCCTTAAAGACTGGACAAAACAACACATAGTGCAAAGTATGCTCCACGGCATCACAACCAAAAGGGCACACATTGCTCTCCCTGCCCCCTGAGCATCGGGATAATGTAGATCTTATGGAGAGGCAATTGAATCTTGCTCGAGTTATGAGGTTTCTTTTACCAGGATTATTTGCCCATAGTAAGTAGTTTTGTGTTGCATCTGATGAAATCATTGCCAGGTTTCATTAGTGCCATTTTCCAATTCCAAACATTCTTTTCTTGGCCCTCGATATGGAGAATGCCTGGAGCTTAAGCTTTGCGCAATGGCTTTGGCAGGGCTTTAAGTGGGGTAAGAAATCGAGGGGGCGCCCTCATTTGGGGGCGTGGCTTGTGGGAGGGGCATGGCCTAAAAAGTACGCAAATCATAGGGTATACACACAGATATATATAAATGTTATATATTTGTGTGCGTACCTTACTATGGTGTGTGTACTATGCAAGCCATCTTTTCTAAACATAGAAATATGCAACATATTTCTATGTTTAGAAAAGATGGCTTGCATAGTACACACACCATAGTAAGGTACGCACACAAATATATAACATTTATATATATTTGTGTGCATACCCTACGGTTTGCCTAGTTGTCAGGCCATCTTTTTTAAACATTTCGGGTTTATAAAAGATGGCTTTGAAAGTACATAATTCAAGCCGTCTTTTATAAAGCTTTAACTACGGACAAAATTGTCCGTCAGCAAAGCTATATAAAAGATGGCTTGAAATGTGTACTTTCAAAGCCATCTTTTATAAACCTCGAAATATCTCGAGGAATCCCCAGGTTCGCCGAGGGTTAAAGACGCCTTGGCGACCTGGGGGAAAAAAGGGACAGTAACTGCCTCTGGTGACCTCTCGCGCGAGGGGTCACCAGAGGCAGTTACTGTGACTGACGGAAGTGGCAGCCAGGCACAGCGTCACTGTGGTTGGCTGCCACTTCTGTCAGAACGCCTGACTTCTTGGCAGGCGCCTCTCCCGTCGCAGCTGCGGCCGCGACGGGATAATGCATCCTGCCAATGTTGCGGGCGGTGGGACGGGGCCCGGCAGGGCCCCGGCTCAGCCCCACTTTTTGGAGACTACCGGGGCCCGGCCCCGGCAGGCCCCGGCCCACTTTAAGCACTGGGCTTTGGTGATTAACGTGGGGTTCGTCAGATGGTGTTCAATGTTCAGTTTTGCCAACCACTTCCTCACCTCTGACAGCCATGGGACTTTCTTGGGACCACCTCTGCCTATCAGATTTTTAATCAGAGAGTGTGTTACCGCCACTTTCGGGTTAGCCCATAACCTAATCCTGTGCAGGATTGGTTCCAACTCTATTTCATCCTCCACAAACGAAATCCCTCGATCAGTGTGAGCACCATAGTTTGGAGCCTATTGGGGGAGACCAAGGATAAGTTTCAAGAAATGGTTCTCTGAGGCTTGAATATTTCTTGTGTTCTCATGTCCCCGAAGCAATGCTCCATATTTGTGGCGGCAAAGGCTGCAGCTGACACTCGCTTCATCAGTTGAATGACAGAGAAGGAGACTGGCAGTGCAGGTAGAGGTTTGGCCAGGGGGCCCAAGAGCTCAAGATGAGAGGAGAGGAGTGAATGGTCAGACCAAGAGGGAGGTGTGGTGATAGGGTTAGAGATGGGGATTTCTATTGAGATGAGTGCATCCAAGGTGTGTCCGGTTGAGTGGGTTAGACCAGAGGGAAGAATGTTGAGGGAAAGAGAGTTACAGAGGTCGCAGAGGAGTACAGTGGCTGGTTCGGAGGAATGAAGATGAATGTTGAAATCACAGAAGTAGGGGAAGCTTTGAGGTAGAGGTTGTGAGAGAGGAGATGAGGTCAACCCATTCAGTGATGAAGAGGGGGAGTTGGCAGGGGGCCTGCAGATAGTCACAAGAGTAAGTGAGAAGTGAGAAGAGAAGGTAGGAGAGACACCAAGCCTTCAGACAACGCATTCAAAGGAGGAATAGGATTGAATGGGTATGATGTTAGAAGGGACCGATTCAAAGACGATCAAGGCCACTCTGCCTCCAGACCGGTTGAGGATCTTCTAACCCTCAGGTAGAAGTCTCAGTGAGGGCAAGAACATCAAGGTAAAAGTCTTCAAGCAGGCGACAGATGTCGTAGGAGTGTTTACTGGCAGAGCGAGCATTGAGAGTAGCTAAGTGAACCTGAGTTCCCCTTTTTACAGTTTTCCGAGGAGGTGGAGAAGGGGCAAGGGGGGGGGGTGACAGAGGGAGAAATGGCAGGAGAAGGTAGCAAATTAATGAACGACGGTAGACGCCTGTCATGAAGGAAGAGGTTGGGCTGAGAGCCCTGGGCCATGACAGTGCCATTCTGATAGACATTAATGATACACCTAGAGGATGGGAAGTGTGCTAAGTGAACTTCCCATCTGATTCCACCATTAATGTGAGAGGAAGAGAAAGGGAAGGGGTATTGACCATATGAGGAATCCATAGGTCCGGAGAAAGAGGATGGCAATGATAAGTCTGCCGGGAGAGAGCGTTGACATATGTGTCAGTGATGGGCAGGCCTGGATTTGAGACCAGGAGTGCTTTCTTTAATTATTTCCTTCCAGGCTTCGCAAGACAGGTAGGACAGGTGAGAGAATAGTTAGAGTAGATAGGAGAGATGGAGAGAACCATGGTTGCATGGGAGGTGGTGGACAGAGGGAATGCACAATGCAAGAGGAACTCACTAGGCAGCCTAGTAGCAAATCAGGGGAAGACAATCAAATGAGAGATTGGTGAAAAGTCAGGGGAAAGGCATTCAAACTAACAATAGAAAGGCCTAGCAATGTAACACATCATTATTTATAGGAGTACTAGATGTGCCTTTCAATGTAAGGTAGAAAGCATAACATTTGTAATACAGTCAGTAGATTTAAAAACACCCAGATTCGACTTTCAAAAAAGGGTAGAAAGCATACCATTCGAAATAAAGCCAGTATATACAGTTTGACTATCAGAAGTAGAGGTGAAGCCTCATAGATTAAACAAAGCAAGCAATTTTATTAAGCTGCACACAGACTGGATTTTGTATGCCTCCGTAATTAATAAACAGGCTGAGGTTAGGCAAAAGGTGAAAAGTTGTATCACACAGGAAGTGATCCGTATAATTACTGAACAAATCGTGAACCCACCGGTCATCCACTACTGATTTAAACAGATCGATTACTGTCACATAATTTTAGGTAAGCACCAGGCTGTTTTCTTCATATCATTCGCTATTTAAACTGAATTCTGTGTGGCGGCAGGAGGACCCAGCGCTATGATATGGCGCTTTCTCCCCCTGAGCCTCACTATATATTACTGCGGTTTGACACTGATATATCCATATTTTTCAGTGACCACGTAATCTACCAGCATGCAAACATTTGGACCACACTCCAGGTCCATCACAAAGGTTAGTGCCATTATGTACCTTTACGTCACACAGTACTGATACTTTAAACACTTGTAATTACCACACTTATTGAATTTTCTCTATAATTAATTGCAGGAGAGATAGAAAGAACGGTTACCCAATATTTATAACCTGAAGAAGGGCGATTAACGCCCGAAACACGTAGTTGATAAGAGGGCACAACGGTCACATTAACACCGAACAATTTATGTCAACTCTAATATTGGGGCTCATTTTTGAATTTTGTAATTAATTTGTTTTTTCTTTGAGAAAGACATTGCCAAACAAAAATGTATATTTAGTCATGTGAAGGAAGAACTTGTATATTTTATCATTGACACAATCTGAGGAATGAATTGAATTTGTGTATGTTGTAAAATACACATATATGTTTTTTTATATAAACTGAGAAATTGAAAGCTCACACTATATTGTTTGAATTGTTTGAACCATTGAAGTACTAATACATATATATATATGACCTTTAGACATTTCATCAAATCAGTGCAACAGAGTTGCTTCATTGCTGTGCCCCAGTTCATTCACTGTGCAATTGCAGTGAATCTTCCCAGTACCATTGGGGAAACTAGCACAGGAGTAAATGTGAGTACCAGAGCCAGTATGAAGGTTTTGGCAGAAGAGTAGGTGAGAGAGAGAGTGGATTTTCCTGATGATGAACATGTTAATACTGTACACAGTTTTGGTATCAGAGATAAAGTGGTAAAGATTTACATCACTTCCAAAGAGTACCCCACGGTTGTCTGACTTAGGGGAGTGTAGGTCAGCTCAGAGAGTAGTGAGATAGGAGAGGAAAGAAGAGGGGTTCGGAGGGTTGGGCGGTAGATGACTTAGGCCTTCGAGGAGTTAAGCATGAGATGGCAACGTGCCCTTCAGGGATCGATTGCTGAGAGGCATTCAAAGATGCATTCAGAGAGATGTGAGATGTAAGCAGAGAAGATTTGATTATCACCAGAGGCAAAGACGTGATAAGAGGGAATGAGTGGTTTGAATGAGGAGATGTAGTGGATGAAGAGTAGAGGGCCAAGGATGGTGCCTTGGGGGACCACCAACTGGGAGGTCAGTTGGATCTGAGATAGCTGTGTTTCATGAGATGGAGTGATTAGAAAGATAGGAAGCAAAACAGTTGAGAATGCTATCTTGACTCCCTATGTTGGTAGGGGTCAGAAGGAAATAGGAGTCATCCACAGTATCCAAGGCAGCAGACTGGTCTAGAAGGGCTGTGTTAGAGGACAGTTTCTAATATTGGATAAAGGTCTGAAAATTGGACACATGAGTATGGTCTGTTTCAGTAGAGTGTTGACTGCAGAATCTGGACTGTAGTGGGTTTCAGGGGTAATTACCCTGTTGAAGATGTGGGAATACACATTTTTTTAATAATGAGTAGAGATACAGATGGATGACAGGATTATTGATGTCAAGGCTTTTTGGGGAATGGTGTGGCAGTAGCTTAAAGCAAGCAGGAAAGATCCCATGAAATAGGGAACAATTGAAGTGGGGAGAGTGAAAGGAACAAGGCTGTGTGCTGGCAAATAGGTCATCCCATAGGTCATCCCAACCGGAACTGCACTGGCTACCTGGACACCTCCGACCTCGGGTCCAGGTCCTCCCCCACCAGCATCACACACCTACACTGCCCACCAGGCTACCCCCGCACTTGGGGACTCTTTCTGTATCCCCACAGTCCCCCACCAGCCCTTGACACCTGTTGTCCATACTTACCCATGCACTTGCCACATGATGGCCGTTACTTTACTTGTTATCATTTTACTATGTACTGCACTGTCCCTGCCCCCTTCCCACGCACTTGCACGTTCTGAATGACACCTGGCCTAGTAGGATTGTTGTCCGTCCTCCCTTTGTTTCCCCTCGCTTGCCTCGTCGCACCTTGAAACACTTGTGTATAGGCGCGTTACAAATGCCATATCATATCCAGGGTGCAGGCGGGATAGCTTTGCTCAGTATGAGCTCCAGTTCAGTCGAGGTTGGAAAAATTTGAGGATAGGAGTGGGAAAGAAAGAAGCCCTGGGAGGGTTAAGGTGGTGGTGAGAGTATCCTGGATTGTAAAGATCTTGGACAAGAAGTACTGGGCAAAGTAATTAGCAGAGAGCAGTGCCCCAGATAAGATTTTGAAGTTGGAGTATTTTACTCCCTATTTTTGAAAGTTGGGAGTAAAATTATTTTGTAGAGAGTAAAAATGTAAGTCCAATTCCCAATGGGAGTATTTAACAAGTGAGTAAAAATGCCTGGAAAACAGAAATGTTTTTGCAATAATTATTCCTTTGCACCTAGTTATTGATACACATTAAGGGCCTCATTACACGGACGGCGGTAAGGGTTAACGGTCACCGTTAATGGCAACGGTGACCGTTAACCCTTACCGCCATACTACGAGGTCCCTTAGCGGGTTGGTGCTTTAACGCCTGCTTTTTGCAGGCGTTAAAAACCAACCCGCTAAGGGACCTCGGAGCTAATTACGGCACCGCAAAATTGCGGTGCCGTAATTAGCGCCTTCCCCATTCCCATAGAGCCCTATGGGGCAGAAATGGGAATGGGGAAGGGCAATGGCGGAAGGGGGATTTACCGCCCCACCGACCTTGGAATGGGGCGGTAAATCCCCTAACCGCCAAGGCGGTGCCGGTAATTTACCGGCATGGTCCAGGGTGCTAATAGCACCCTGGATCACCGCCTTCCGTGTAATGAGGCCCTAAATATACATGTTTACTTCTCACAATCAGGCAGTAATAATAGTAGTTTCTTCCTGTGCTACTATGTGCACTACTGGCCCAAACATATCCATGGGGCTGTGTGGGTGAAAGCAGGAGCACACAGCCCTATGTGTCTGTTTCATATTCTTCGTTGTGAGTATTTTTACTCCCTATTTTTTTATTTTTGGGAGTATTTGCCTATTTTTAAAGAGTAAACGTGTCCGATACACCCCTTATCTGTAGGGCTGGCAGAGAGTGTAGAGGAGACTGCTCATGGATGTAGTGGAGCCGGCATGGTTTGGAGGGGGGAGGAGAGTGTGTGGGGTGAGAGTGAGGAGTAGTAGTGAGATTAGTGAATTAGGAAGATTAAGCAGAGTCCACAGCCAAAGTGACGGTGAGGATTGCAGGAAGGGAAAGGAAGGGTGGGGGATGTGGGTCTTCTGCCAAATACAAAGGTGGCATTTCATGGCCATCTGAAGGGTGATCCGGTGTTGAGGAGAGGGGTAGAGGGAGTGAGGTCTCCCAAGGTATAGTGGTTCTCAAAGTGGAAGCTGAGAGCCTGGTTAAAGGAAGAGAAGACTTGTTCAATGAAGGGGGCCTAGGGAGGCGTTAGAGATGAGAGTGGAGGCCTAACATAGGCTAGCTAGAGGCCCAGGGAATCAGGTTTAATTTATGTTTGAAGATTGAACAGCTGGGAAGAGGGGGAGATGTAAGAAACAATAATACTGATTTGAAGGATGGAGAGGGGCCGTTAGTGAATTTACACGTGGTAATTGCAGGAGGCATGGCGGGTGAGGTCAAGAACATTGCCTTTGGAATGAGTGAGTAGGCTGTAGTGGGAGGTTAAGGAGTGGTCAGAGGAGAGAGTTGAGTTAGAGTTTGTGGGTGGTGGACATTTTGTGAGGGTTGAAGACACCCATCAGCACTATGGGGGATTCCATTGGAATAGAGTCACAGAGCAGGTCAGGATTGGAGAAGGAGGAGTTGAGGGTAATGAGGGCCAAAATATCAAGAGTACAATACGAGGGGTGGCTGGAAGGAGTTAGGTACAGGTGAACTTGAATGAGAATGGTAGGATTCCAGATGGTGGAAGGGAGCTAAGACATTTCCCTTGCTGATCATTAGGCAAACTCCACCTCCTCTTTTGGATGTATACTATGAGTGCACTGAGGTGGAGGAGAACCGTGAAGTCCAGCAGGAGCAGCAGTGCCAAAGAGTGCAATCTGGATTTTGGTTTAGGCCACGACAAACGACTGGAGGTTGTGAGCATCGAGATGGCTCCTGAGGAAGGAGATTGTTTTGCAGATGGGGTGGGTTTTCCAGAGCCCAAGCATAAGAGTGCTGTGAGAGGGAGGGATGAGGGCGTGCTAAGTCGAGGGTGTGTGAGGGAGAGGGAAAGATGATGTTGGGGTGTGTTTCTAGGTCCGGTGACCTTTTCTGGGTGGGTCCAAAGGCATGGATATAATTGGAGCTGCTGGAGATCGCGTGGAAGTGATGAGAAGGATGGTATAGGGGGAAAGGGTCTAGAGGGAGTGAGAGTAGGGTAAGGAGAGAGGATTAACAGTAAGGTGGGGTGCACAATGTTGTGATGGAGTGGAACAGGAGTATTTGAGGGATGGCTACTGGATTGAATGATAAGTTTGCACGGCTGCTAAATAGGCAATACTAGGCCATTAGCAACCAAAGCGGTTTTAAATATCTAGCGGAACTGGGATGCAAAACCGGGTTGTAGGTGCAGATCCAAAGTTCTAGTGAGTTGACCTAAGTAGGAGGCAACAAAGGTCCAGGTGGGCATTTGGCAATAATGAGTTAATGTAGATTAGCTGGAGTGATCGACACAATCAATTCGAGGCCCTCACAAGTCTAGGACGTTGAGCGCTGTGATGCTGTGTGGGGAGTGGTAGGGGTCGGCAGTAGTGGGGGTATTAGGGTTGAAGAGGCAAGCAGAGGGGCTCTAGGACATAACAGGACTGAACAGGGCCATAATGAACTTACTATTAACTAAAGGGGCTTTTTCTGTGCACGCCTGGTGATGGGACACCAAAGAGCCTCGCTTTGACCGGCGTCACCCCAACTCTAAAATCACCAGACTACCAGCAGGTGCTAGTGGTGTCCCAAGCAGTGAAGAAACAACACCAACACTGATGGCGGCCCCATGCATTGAAGTGTACCGCTCAGAGCATCCATCAGTGAAATCCTTCGGAGTCTATAAGGATAGTGCGGCATTTCATGGTGTGTTGGCCTGCCTGGGCTTCATCACGCTTGCGTGGCACGGCCCTAGACTTGGGTCGACTGCACCATTGGATAGAATGGGAAAACCCAAAGAAGTAAACACAAATGTAGTTAGCCTCTTTTCTTCCTAATCCACCACATTAAAACCGAATACCGGAATTTTCTGTGGATGGTGCCGAGTATGGAGAATGCCTTGGTATTTACATCAACATGACTGACATGGAGGGGTTATTCAAGATGAAATAATGGCACATGCTACATCTGAGCATTTTCCCCTCACTGCTCACATGACCGCATCTTTTTATGTAAGCGTGACCTCATCCTTGGTTAGCAGACGGTGCGCATTTCGTGCAGCGGGGATGCTCTTCTTACACCCAGTAAGTATGGTTCAGAGCAAAGTGCGGTGATATAGGGAGGGTGGGCAGCGGTCGAGGGAACTCCAGCAACGAGTCTGAGGGCCTGCCCCTGCCTTTGATGTGGTCCTGCACTCTCCCGTAATGTATAGGCGTCCATCCAAGTCAGCAAAGTGCCATGCGTTCAGAAAAGAAATAGTGCTCATTTGCGGTTGCGTCACAACGAAAATGCTAACCCAGCATGCTTTCCCCATGAAGTGTTTTTTCCATCAAAATCAGATTTACTTCACGTTCGTGTGTCAGAGTTTATCTCTGAACCTAGCTTGATAGCTGCATGCAGTATAACATGGAAATAAAAGTGTATTTTTGACAGTGGAAGCTGTTTTCACCCAGATCTGTTAGTTATTCAGGCATGGTGTTTTGGTAGTACTAGCACGGCAAAGGCATAGGGAGAGTTACATCGCCGTAAGTAAATACCACGGTTAGTATGAATCAGAGCTCACAGCATTTACTTTCAGCTAGTGCATGGGATGTTTATGGCCTTTTTAACTTGTATTTGCATACTGCACATCTAACTTCCTCTTGGCGTTTGGCAACAGTGAGAGATGTAAGGCGTACGTCAGCCCCAATGCTGTCTTGATTTTTGCCCTCATGGCACTCTATGCTACATTGGTCAGGAGAGGGGAGCCATCCTAATTGTAGTGTCCTGGGACCAGGGCGCACGGTCCAGGGCACCGTCGCTGAGGGCAGCCTGCTGGATCACCTTCTGTAGACATGCCGGGCTGGCTCACTGGCACACGCGCCATCCTGTGGGGTGTTGGGGGCACCCACCACACACAGTTACAGGGGGTCACCCTGATGGGCTGTGATCACACAGATCCAGACCACGGCCTGTGGGCACCCAGGCCGTCGGAGCCGGAGTTGCCCAGCAGGAACTGCGGAGAACAGCTGCAGAGTTGCCCAGGAGCGGTCCTGCTAACCCAGTGCACAGGGACAGCGTTTCCAGCAGGGGCACTGTTATGTTGGAGGGTCCTCTGCCTGCTAAGCAGCGCCAGCATCGCTCTACTGAAAGAACCACACCACAGTCATTAGTCTGTTGGTATCGACTGATGAGCCGGAAATGACTCGTCTCATTTATTTAGTAAATCACATACAAACATGTGACATTAGCACGAGCCCTGGAAAGGACTCATTCTGTAAAAGGGGGTAGCACACCACACGAATGGCCCTTGCTCGAATCATAACCAGCATAGATGACGCAGCAGCTATTTGGGACAGTGATCTGCCTTTGCGCATGGCGATCAGATCAGGTCAAGACACCGGGCCTCGTTCCACAGCTTTTTTTTCAGGAGGCTGTCTGGTCAGTAGAGCTGGGACAGCAAGGGATGACCTCGTGGCTAGGGCTAAGCCAGTGTGTCTGGCCTGTCTCTTGGGGCCACACACCACCAGAGCCAGGGAAATAGCCGTGCCAAATGGAGGGGTTTGTGTCAAGGAATGGGGAATAGAAATAGGACTTTGGGCAGAAGGAATTGCGATGGATACAAGACGAAGTTCTACTCCTGCTAAAATTGTTTTGCCAGAGTTCCGTTCCGTGGCCACGAGTCTCCAGAACGCTGCGCTTTGGGAGTGCCACTGCGTGCAGCGATATGCACGCGTTTGCGAGCAGCATCTGAAAGTCACTCTTTGCTCACTGCAAGAGCCCACACTCCAACAATGTAATTGTCCAAAGCTGTATTGTGCTTCCACACATTTTTCTGTCGTGGTGAGTATTCTGCCAGATGAAATGAGCATCATACCCAGTGTGCATGGCATGCACAGAAGGAATGCCCATTTGAATAACTATCACAGACATGTTTGATAAATTGTTGGTTATTCTTATGTTCCCAAAATGAACTTTGTTTTTATGCAAATCAGCCAGCATCCGCTATTCCGGGCACCCACATTATTCAACAGCTAGCTCTGCCCATGCTCCGTGCCCACACCACAGGCAATCCACCTCCTCCCACCTGCTACACCCACCTGACCCCCCTCCCTGTCTGCCCCTGCACGTAGGGAGTTCCCTCAGTACCTTTTTCCCAATTTCAGTACTGGCTGGGGTACAAAAAAGGAGATGGGAGGCAGGTAAAGGGGCCAGAGTGAGAAAAAGGGCGAAAAGGAGTAGAGCAAGTAAAGAGGCTAGATGCAAGAAAAGGGGCTAGGGGCCAGTAAAGAGGCTAGGGGTGAGAAAAGAGGGTGGTTATACTTAAATAGGACGGGGTGGGTGGGTTGGTCCAGTATTTTGTGAATAGTGGCACGGGCACAGCGAGAAAGGGGACCTGCGGCACTCAGGGTGAGGCTGAGGAATTTTGGATGGTGGCGTGGGTAAGAGGGGAAGAGAAAAGGGATAGAAGGCACAGGGAATAGGGCAAGAAAGGGGGACGGTGGCACTGGTGGGACCAGGTCAGGGGATTTTTAAAATGGTGAAGCACTTAACTTATACATCAACATGCTTCAAAGTCTGTGCCAGTCGCCGCTTTGCTCCCCCACACCACAACAGGAAATGCTTAGAGACTCTGCGCCGCCGTAGCCAATCAATGAGCGGAGGAGGAGTTGGTCAGGAAGTCGGGCATCAGCGCTCCTGTACATTCCGTCCATTCCTTTTACATTTTTGTATTCTTCACGGGTGTGGAGGCAGCATGTGGGACTTGTGGATGGCTTCTGCTTTGACCTGGGATGACCTGAAAGTCAGGTTAGGCCAGAGTCCCAGTTTTGAGCAGTCAGGCCCGGGCCTCACCGGGCTCGCCCAGCTCCACGGGTCAGAACGGGAAGATTTTGAGTGTGGCATCAGGGACGTCATTTCACCAAAATGCCAGGGGTAGCGGAAGTGACATCACACGACCCTTGACCCCCTGATGACATCACAGGAAGTGATGCCATTTGACCCAGCCCTGAAGTGATATCGGGGGAAGCAATGGAACACGACCTTTCACCTGTTGACAAAACAGGAAGTGGCATCACATAGCATTGGACACTATGAAAAATATGGTTACGATATCACTATAACGTGATGTACATTTCATACAAGAATGGATCGCCATATGTGTCATTAAGATCAGTGTATATAGGCCCATATTACTAAATTACTGTGAATGCAAGCAGACATCCATGACCAAATTATAATGATGTGTTATTATATAGCACTTACGCTTAAGCGCTTTATATAGAAAAAATGTACACCCAATATCACCCAACCTGTGTTAGTACTCATTTATCGACCGCAGAAGGATGAAAGACTGAGTTGAGGCATTTAAGAACAGACTAAATCAGTGACTCGTCCCCTGAAGTGTGCCTGAAATAAACCTTTAATGAGTCAAGCAATTATTGTATAGAATTCCAGAAAGACACATTATTTGGTATTCCTATTCTTTCTTATTTAGGGCCAGTGCTGAAAGTGTTAGACTTGTGGCACTCTTGTTCTTATTTTTCTTCTTTTTTTTAAAGGGGCCTGAACAAGAAAGCCCCCCACCCCAGAAGTAAAGAGCCACATGGTGCTGGCCACCAAGGAGGTTGCTTTACGAAAAAAAAAAATGTTTCTTTTTTCGTTTTGTTTTTAAGACAGAGGTCGCAAGGGAGACCACAGAGGTCGCAAGGGAGACCTCAGAGGTCGCAGTTGCGACCTCTGGCGACCCCTTAATGACGTCCCTGTGTGGCATGAATATGCATAAGGGTTTCTATTGATGTAATATGCAGAGGCAGGGGGGGTACAAACATGTGGTCCAGCTTTGGTGACGCCTCATGTCTGCTCTTACATCATGTCAGAGGAGCTGCCATTGGGATGGTTCCGTGGGATAGTGGACCCCACAGCGTTGGTGTTGGTGAATTTAGCATTGAGGGGACAGCACATACATGTTTTTGAATACTAAGCACATGATTTTAAAGGTGACTGTGCTCCCCTCTGCAAACCAGCGTACGTTTTCGAGTTGGGCGGAGACTGTTGATTCAGATCAGGTGACTGGCGTCATCCTTAGCCTTCAGGAGGCATTGCATGTGGTATGCTAGGAGGCTTACATATAAGACATTGCAATAGCTCTATTTGGAGTTCACTAGAGTGCCAAAGAAACCGTGCTGACTTTTTACCTGGGAATGTAGGTGAGGATATTAAGGTGTAGTTCCATTTGGAAGAATAACTTTTGAACAAATAGTGCATTTTGGAGGTTGACATTTGGCCTTTCCAACATTTTCAAACTCATTTCCCCAATTTGACAGATCTAAGTGATTTCACTGCATCGCAAAAATTTTGAATGCGAAAAAGCCGATTTCGAAATCTTCAATGCAGTGAAATCACGCTTGAATTCAAGCGCATTCCACTACCCTACTCCTCACCAGCACCCCTACTTAGCTGTGGGCGGCACACCTCTTTGTGTGCTGCTGGCTGACCCATCTCCCTGTGACGCCGGTTCCCTTCACTTACGTGGTTGGGAACCGGCGCTGCAGGGTCATCTCTTTTTTTTTAACCACTTTATGTACATGAAGCGGGGTACACCCCCGCAACCCTTGCTACCATTGCAGCGGGCAAGGGTGTGGGAGACGCCCCTGCAACCACTCTTGCCCTTGTTTACTGCAATGGTACCGTACAGTGAATTCGATCGACATTTTCGGCTGTACAATATTTTCGTCCAGCTGAAATTCGATCAAATCTACCACACGATTTTTGTCTTCGGGATTTTTGGTTAGTACTAATCTGACAATGTACATACAGTAAATTCATTGTAAAACCTGATCATTGTCCCACAACATCAGAAAGTGACTCGTTCCCAGAGCCAAAGGACTGGGAATTAATAGATGAACTCGGGGATGGATTTTTGTTTCTGTCATTGCAGAATTAGCATGATGTCACCCGTGAATCATGGGCCTCTGGCCATGTCATGTAGGCAAACCTTTCACCCGCCGTGGGAAGATTACCTCCAAGTTCAACATGTTCGACAATACAAGTGGTATGCAATGCTCCCAAAGAAGAGCTGTGAAGTGGGAAGCAAGACCTGAATGAAGAAGCAGTGGGAATTCGTATGCTTACTATTTTGGTAGACAGTCTCTGATTTGGTCGATCCCCATCTGCAAGTCATAAGGACACATTAGTTATGCTGCCTGGTTTTAAGTATAATGGGCCTCATTACGAATGTGGCAGTAAGGCAACAACGGCGCCAGTAGTGCTACTGGCGCCATTATTACCATACCGCCACATTACGAGTTCTGCTTGCGGGTGCCGTTCTGCACGCCTGGTCAGACTAGGCGTGCAGAGCGGCACCCGCGAGCAGAACTCGTGATTGCACCGGCACTGTTATAAACGGTGCCAGTGCAACCATGCTCCCCAATCCCATTCTGGGGAGCACGGCTACTGCTAAACTCGTAATGAGGCCCAATGTCTCTTTACTGTATTACCATAATAGTGGGTGGCCATCTCAGCAGTGGGCCCACTCACATGACCACTTTAACTTCAGTCTGCCCCCTCTTGTTCTTTCAGTCAACCACGCTCCCCCGCTGTCTTTGTCCCTGTTTGCAAAGATTCTGTTGCCGTCTCGCTCAAAGGTTGTCAGCACGGTTCTAGGAACCGTTGCCACATTTTATTTTACCGATAGGCAACGTCGCAGAAGTTGTTTTCACTGATTTTTCCAATTTTATTTTTTATCACAAACAGCGGGGAGATCCCGCACTCCCCTTAAACTCCTCATCCCCCCATTATGTGCCTTACCCCAACTTGGCATATACATGCTTGTAGTAAAATAATTTGGCAAAACAAATGCGGCAAAACCGAATTCGACAAAGTTGCTATTTGGCAAAAGGGAGCAAGACCATCAGCACACCTCTGTTCTTCTGCGTCAAACCCTCTATATTCCCTGGTTTCGATTCCTCTCTCCAAATATCAGCATTCCTCTGTTCCCCAGCATGTGTTGGGTGTCCTGACCCACGTTTGAGCAATCATGCTGCAACATTTGGTGCTGTGGGCTTAGAAAATCCAAGATGGCCAAAAAGCCCACAAGTGCGCCAGAATCCAGGAGAACCACACAGTTTGTGCGCACACCAAAATGGTTACCTAACTTGCCACCCACCAGTGTAAAGAAAGATCTTTGTTAACAAAATCCATTGTTACTGATGTCAAAAAGTTGCTGAAATCGTGACTCATTGGACCACTTTAAAGATTCAACCCTTTTGTGGGGTTCCACATAACCATCTTACTGTAAGGAGCCCCATCAAAACAATGTTAAGCAAGGATTATTTACTACCATGTAAGAACCATTCCTGTTTAGAATGCATTAATCCAAGAAAGATCCCAAAATTGCATGCAGTACCAACAAAATCCTCAAGGCGGCGCTAGCGGTCTAAACTCTGACAGGAGAACTGAGTGCAGTTGCTGACAAAGGGATTTGACTCAGCTGACTTCAAAGGCTGCATTTTAATTAAAAATTAGCCACATGCTGTTCCCAGAGGCCTGAAGCCTGGGAAACCCTCTCACCTCCAGAGATTCACACCAGGAGTTAGAATCTCACATGACCTCTTGATTGATAGAAGGCAGACTGGCTGGGAGCCTCCTGGAGACCACACAATAGGCTCTTGCAATTGAATAGGATATGTTGATTTTGACTGTTTCCTGTCAACAAAGGCCTGCCTGCCAGAAGACACATGTGACTGACCCACCCAAGTCTTGGAGGCGGACTCCAACACTCTGAGAACTGAATTGAAAGCAAAATATATATTTTACAGAAACACTGATAACTCTTTGTAATCAAATGACAGAAATGTATAACTTTGAGAGCCTTAATTTAAAAAATGTACCTTCAATTCAAGCCCAAACTCCAATTTGTGTGATGTTCTGGGGGCAAACTAGCAGTTAAGAGGGTATTACTTAAAATGTCTGCATGTGAAAAGTCTGATACTTCATCAATCAATGCCTGCATGCCTTGCACACATTTGGGTAAATTTGAGTAAGAATCTGATATTGGTAACTTGACCAAAAAGTGAAATATGTTGCCATTTCTCAATGCAAGCTCCCAGGAAGAGCAGATTTGGACAGGGTATACCTCCTGTGATATGTGATGGGTGCATGTAATTTTAAACAAATGTGTACCTGTGCAAATATGCTTTTTGATCAAATATAGATTGTGTGTAAAGTTGACAGGGGTGGGTTCTCTGTATCATAAACAGACCTCATCATGATGACACTTCATTTCATTCCCCCAATCAAGGGGAAGAGGAGGAAGTGGCCAATGACAAGTAGAGAGGGGTAGGGCCTAGGAAGCTAGCCTTTCCACCCATTTTCAAAACACATAAAAGCAGACAGTCAGGACAGATAGGGACATTCAATTCCATTTGCTGCGGAGCATGCTGCCGGACCATACCACATCCAGAGATCCAGACTTCAAATCCATCAATCTCCAGAGAAAGCTGTGCAGAAAGATCCAGAAGCAGTGCTGTACCCAGAGAGAGCAGAGCTGACCCAGACCGCTGTTAGCAGAACCAGAGAGCTGACCCAGATCACTGTGAAGAGACCCAGACCAGACCGGAGTCCAGTCCAAAACCTGACCAGATCCGTGGCGAGGCCTAATTCAAAAATATATTGTGAGTACCTAGCAGAACTGTGCAGAACCAATCTCTTAGTTAAAATAATATAATTCAATCTATTTTAATCTAAGTAGAACTGCCTCCTAACGGTCACCTGTCATTTTCTAGTTGCTAGCTGCCACTTGTCACTTTGAACTTTTAAAATTTCAAATCTGAAAAACGACCTTTACCATATCGCTCATATCTCCGTGACCGTTTGTCTTAGAGACTTGCAGTAACTTTCCTCTGAAAGCTGGGAATCTTGGCTTTTCAACGGACCTAGAACCGCATTCCTATTCCATACACTTTTGCCGCAATCGCGAAAAACGCACTCGTGAATTTACCGCGATTTGCAAATTTCTCCACGTGTGAAAACAGCAGTTTCCTTGCTAAAAATTCGTTTGCCTCTTAAGAACCATCCCTGAATCATTGCTAGAGTGAGCCTGGACTAATATTAACTAGATACCACTCACCCTGAACCTCTAGAGGGAATTAAAAGCATTTTAGCATATTTTTCACTTCATTGCCAGCACATATAAAAGCATTTTAGCATATTTTTCACTTCATTGCCAGCACATATAAAAGCATTTTGGGCCTGTGTTTCAAACTTCTGTAGTCTAAGCTTGCTGGGGTGAACTGAATTACATTTGATTGCATTTCTGAGAACTGTGTGCTTTCCTTCCATTTCCTTGCATTGCATAAAGGGGGGAGGGGATTGCCAGAGAAAAGTGATTACATTGTTTTGTTGAAATCATATTGAGTATTTTCTGTATTGCATTTTCATTCAACATTACATCCATCTGAACTTATATAAAGCATTCTCTACCACCTTATTCTTCTGTTCCTATTCACAAGTGTGCTAGTGCCAGACTATCCATTATTGATTACTGCTCAGATTCAGTGTGATATTCAATTATTAATTTATTATAAAGCGTGATATATATATATATTGTTTAAATTATCAAATAAACCTTTAAACTTGCAAAACAGAACTACTTCTTGGCTCAGTGGGGTCAGGGGGATTCCAAGAGAGGGGTGTTATATAGGGGTAGTCATCCAGAACGCATGAACTGGACATAAAGATATATCAATAAGGGTTTCCATTCAGTATCCCAGACTAGGCATTGACTTAGCTGTAGTGTTGAATTGAATCCTCTTACACATGAGACCCCCTTCTATGGCCGAGGCTCTGCAATCATATCATTCCTAATGCCAGCATCCCTCTAGGGACGTAAACCCGCTATCACCACTAAATTCACCACTGTCAACACAGCACTAAACTTAATTGTTAGCAACAATCCAGTCGGCAATGCCACCCTCTCCCCAGTGATTGCCTACTATGATAAGATCATAGGTTCTCAACAGAGTCATGATTCCTCTTCTCCCAAGTTCAACCCCCACCGATCACCAGGTTCAGCATCCCTCTATTCCCCAATGTTGGCATCCCTCCATTCCAGTGCGTGAGCACCCCTCTATTGTCCAGACTCTGCACACCTCCTCTCTCTAATGACCGCACCCCTCTATTGTTCAGTGTCAGCACTCTTGCTTTCCCTAATGACAACGCCCATCTATTCTTTAGTGCCAGCAATCTGCTATTCCCCAGTATCAGGACCCTCCTGTTCCCACGTCAATCCCCAGTGTCACCTATTCTATTACCCAATATTAGCACCATCTGTAATCCACACTCTGTTCTCCCATGCCAGCAGCCCTCCATTGACCAGAGTCAGCACCCTTGAATGTCAAGTATCACTTTTTGACACTATTCCACTTTATCAGCAGCTATCTATTATCACCATTAACTCTTCTCTGTTTTCCTGCCTCTCAATTCCTCTATTGTTTAGTATCAGCACACCTGAAATATCCAGTGTCAGCACCCCTCTACTTTCCAATGCCACCCCATTCTATTTTCAATGATCAAACCCTTCTAGTTCCCAGCGATAGCCCCATCTACTTCTCAGTGTTAGCATTTCTCTATTGCAAAGGTACATCCTCACTCTATACTCTATAGTCAGCATCCATTTGTTCTTCTGTGTAAGGGTCTCATTATTCACCCAGTGTGAGCACGTGTCTATACTCCAGGGTCAGCACCCCTGCATTCTCAAGCATCCACACTCATGTTTCCCTCAATGCCACCCTCATTCATTTCCCTTGAATGGTTAGTATCAGCAATCCCCTATTCACCAGACTCAACATGCACAGTATGCATTTTGGGTTGCCCCTTCCAGTCACCTAGGTAAACTTCCACCTATACCTCAGCAGCACTGGATTTCTTGCATCAGCTCCCTTCTATGGCCCGATGCCAGAAAAAAAAAAACAATTTCACATTGTTAGCAGACCCCATCCAACATTTTTTATGTTTTAATATCTACTTGTTATGAAATTGCTATGAAATTAACCTCCCTTTTGACTTTTGTTCTGGGATTTTTACCTCCCACATCATATTCCTTCAATCTATGTTTGAAACCTTCACTTCAGGTGATTTTATGATACTGATAGAGACTGTAAAGCTTCGGGGTCCGCTCTAGAAATCTGTCCCCATAAAAATATTTAAGATCATTAACCCGCATCCTTCTATATTCTCCCCATTGGCATATCCTTAACAACTTGTTGAATAAAGGGGAGGTTCCAGTCTGTTTAAAGAAAGCTCTCCTAACCCCTCTCTAAAAGAAACCATCACTTGATCCTGTTGTTCCAGAAACCTTATAATTATTCCTTACCTTTCTTTTTTTTTAGGACCTTGGAGAGGGCAGGGATGGGTCATCCCAAACTGTATGCAAAGGTAAACTGTAAACTCCAACCAGCCCTGCTCCGTTTAGACCTTTCTGCAACATTTATTAATGTGGATCACTGTTTCTTGAGAGAATGTTTATTCCAGATCGGCATTCAGTGCCAGCCCTTGTGCCACTTTTTAAAAAACTTTTGTATTTGTCCTCTTTACTTGATTGAGTCTCTTGACATGGCACTGGGTAATCACACTGGACCATACTCTGCTCCTAGACTGTGAAGTGGGAATGCTGTAACTCCTGGAAAAAAAAGCAGAAGAAACGGGCAACAAAAATAAAAAAATATGTATTTTGCAAGGGATAAATAACAAAAATAGATGGCATGAACTAAACAAAACGAAGTGAATAGAAAAAATATTATGCATGTTTTTTAAAATTAATGTATACTATTCTATTACTTGGAAAACATAATGAACAGATCAAATAAATACCTTTAATAAACATCCAAAATATAAGAAATACAAAAAAATGTAAATACCTCAACACACTCCAAGAGAACAACACACACATGTGTAACAAAATTATATGTACAAACACAATACAACTTAATGGGAAAACAACAAGTTCTTGTGATTGACCTTGCTGATCTGGTTAACTAGTTCTGCCGGAAAGCCCTATTAATTGGGACTATTGGCCTCATTACGACCCAGGCGGTGGAGGGTTAATGGCGCTGGTAGAGCTGCAGGCGCTGTTAACCCTCTACCGCCTCATTACGAGGTCTGCTCGCGGGTCCCGCTAAGGACGTCTGGTAAAACCAGGCGTCCTTAGCGGGACCTGCTAGCAGACCAGGATGCTAACAACGGGCCTGCCATTAACATGGGGGCTCAAATGGGAATGGGGATGTACCGGGTCTGGGTTCCTGGAATGGGGAAATACTGGGCCCTCCGAGGTCGGAATGGCCCGGTATTTCCCCATTCCAGAAACCCGGACACGGTACCCGGTATGGGGGTAGCCATGCCGCTTTTACCTCCATACTCATAATGAGGCCTTATGTCTTCTTCTTGACCTTAAAACGTAACAACTTTGAGATGATTTCTAATAGCAAAAATAGCAATATCAAAACAAAAGTACCACAATATCATAAACATTATTCAGCTCGACATGGTATACAAAACCAAAATATTAAATACAGTGGAGAATTGACTGTCCAAGTGGGACTTCCTCACACAGAGAAGTAATCACTTCTTCTCTAAAAACCATGATTGAAGAAATAAATTACTATTAACCAGGGTGGAGCCATATTAATGAAACCATAGCCAAATGTTAAAACAGCACCATTTCTCACATTTGACACCCATAACACCAAAACCCTTAGGATTTTCTTGCAACACTATGTTAAATTCAAAATATGCTCCTCTCACCTAAAACAAAGTTATAATAAAATGTACTCAAGTAGTTAGTGAATAAGTGTTTCATAATATGGTTCAGTATGCACTACACAATGGCCAAAATTGGAAGAAAAATATAAGACTCCAATTACTCAAATTTTTTGCTGGTTGCATCTGGAGAAGCAGCCTGCGGACGATGCTGCAAAGGACAAAATGGAGCTCAATTCAACTCAGAACAGAGCACACATGATGTACACTAAGTGCTACTTAAATAATTACCTTCTCCTATTCAGCCAAATTCTTCAGCTGACATTCATATATTTGTCCTGCTTAGGCACATGGACACTCTTTTGTCCACCAAACTGAACCTGGTAGGCACTCTCCCTGCAAGCCTTGCTTTCAAGAACAGACTGTTAGAAGGAAAGGTTAGGTTGGTTTATGCCAGAAAAGATGGGAATCAGGCTAGATCCCAACACAATGATGAATAACAACACAACAATTGTCAAAGATGAAATCTTTGTGGATAGAATAGGATGCCTCAAGGGGTTGTGCATAATTTTAGACTGAAGGCAGATGTCACACTGGTGATAAACAAAGTATGCAAGGTACCAATAACAAGCAACACGAAGTCACAGTGAAACTGTTAGCTATGGAGAGACAAAACATATTAGAAAGAATTGACAAATCATAGTTGATATCACCCTTAGTGCTGGCACATAAAACCACTGGGAAATTGAGACTCTGCATCAATCTAAGGCACTGAACAGATGTGTAATACCAGACACTCTCTTACCAATACAAGTGAATTACTGACCACAACTGGAGAAACAAGACACTTCTCCAGCCTGGACTGTATCACTGCATTACATCACGCAAGACATCAAAGCAGTTAACATTCATAACACCTAAAGGACTATTTCAGTGTGTATGAACGCCATTTGGACTGGTTTCGGTGAGTGCAGTATTACAGAGGATCATGTTTCAACTTTTTCATTCTGAGGAAGACAGACTGTTTTTTCTGGATGACTTTCTGGTATATGGGAAAGATAAAAAGGAACATGACAATAGGCTTACCCATCATAAAAAATGATGGCATAACCCTGAGTGGGGAAATCTCAAACTAGAGGGAATACATTGAATACCTGTGGTGTGCCATCTCAGAAAGAGGCATAGAGCCAAATAAATAATTGATAAATAACATCATGAACACACCAGAAACAATAGACAAAAAGCAACTCTTCTAATTTGTATACATTTAATAGCACTATTCAAAATGTTTACCCAATTTCACAGATGCCACAGCCAATATGAGGTGGGAACCGAAAGGGCTAGACCTTTGGAAGGGACGATGCTTGGCAAAAATAATTCACACAGAACATCATATTAAGAAGGGTGTGCTGCACTCATCCTCCTGGAACTATCCACAGGGTTTGATACCATCGACCACACAATACTTAGGAACAGGTTCCCCACCCTAGGCATCAAAGACTCTGCCCTTAATTGGATCACCTCTTTCATTTCCAAAAGCTCGCAAATCATTCTCCTCTCACCTTTCTCCAATGCACTTTGCCCCATCTGAAAAGGGGTGCCACAGGGAGCCTCCCTTTCATCCCTCCTCTTCAACCTCAACCTAAGCCCACTGCAGGCTCTCAACTGTTCCCACAACCTTAACTGTTACAATTATGCAGATGACACCAGAACATCTTCAGAATTCCCAGGACCCCAGCCTGCCCACTTCCTGATCTCGCTGCTTGCCTCTCGGACATCGACCTATGGATGACGACCAACCACCTGATCCTCAACTCAGGCAAATCAAAAGTTCTAGTATGCAGCAAAACTGCTCTGATTTCATACCCTTTACCATGGCCAATAGGCCTGGGAGCCTTACCTGCTGCCTCCACCTCCGTAAAAAATCTTGAATGCACCATGGACGCAGACCTATCTCTCTCCAAACACATCAACTCTGTATCCAGAACCTGCCACTTCCACTTACACATTCTAAAATGGATCTTTCCCTACCTCTCCTATCCTCAAAGAGTATCCGCAATACTGCCCATTATCATCTCCCGCCTAGGCTATGCCAACTCCCTCTATCTCTCCTTACCACTCCACCAGAGTTGGCATCTTGGCTTTTTCTATCCTAGCTCCCACCATCTGGAACACTCTTCCTCTGCACATTCGCTGCACCGAGAACTACCTTTCCTTCAAAAAAGTCCTCAAAACCTGGCTTTTTGTCACTTTATCCTGAAACCCCTCCCTAAGCCTTCCAATTTGCAATCTGAACATAGGAGTACTCAGCACCAGGCGGCGCTGGCTGGATTCGTGGTGGCCCTAATCTCTCAGCACCTGGCGGCGATGGCCACTACCATGGCAGCCTGACCGCACAAACTTTCCCCCACCAATCATTACCGTGGTTTCCCACAAGCACCATTATCGGAAACACAGCCCTTTATATGTGAAATGTCACAGGATTGATTAGGCACTGTACCTTGCATGTACGAGAAAACAGGCAAATCACACTCAAAATCGTTGTGATAGAATCACCCCTTCGCAATCAGACAGATTGGGAGGCCCTGTAGGGAATTGTCAAGGGAGGAATATGAGCTGTGGACATGTCTCGTGCCAGAAGGCGTGGTGGGCGTCTCTCATGCATTACTCCAGTAGGGCAATCAAGAACATAACCCTGGAATCACGCTGGAAGGACTTGATGGATGGGTAGGTATTGTGCATTTTTGAACTATAGGATGGGACGCCCATGGTAAAGGTAAGAACTGGAAAGATTCAGTAAGCACACAATATCTGGGTAGACTCACCACACTGTCTGCCTAGAAGAACCTGAATATACAACCCATGCTCCTCTTGCTGCAAATAGTTGGAGCATAGATTGTCGCTGTCACTAATCATTTCATCGCAGCTGCAAGAGTCGACAGAAGAAGCAATACCTGATTGGGCCCACAAACAACAAATCACCACAGAATCTGCTAGGTACGTATAACGCACCACTCCGGGGACACTGGCCACAGGCATCAGAATTCAGCAAAGATTATGGCAAAATTCAGTCATGCTGTTCACATAATTCTGCGCTTACTTTCACCAGACTATGCTACAACACCTCTGACTTTAGAATGCAGCTAAGACCATTGACAAATTTGGGCCTGCTGAACACATAGGGAGTCTCTAGCAGTCACATCATCTCCTGACTCCTCTCAGCACCCAACCCCATGCCTGAATGCATGAGTTGCGCTCTGCCAGAGCCTGGCCAGCCCTACTAATCCTTATTCGGCCAAATGCACACACACATTCTAATCTCACTATATGCCATCCAAAACTCTGGACTTCGGTCTAACCAGGGGCATTCCAACTACCAGCGCATTGAGACTATAATAATGGTAAAAGGCACTATATAAATGACAAGTACAATACAATACATCAAGTGGGACTTGCACTGTGCTTCCTCTCCACACAACTACACATTTGGGTGGAGAACAATCATAATAACAGATGCAAGAAAGAAAGATTTGGGTGCAGACTCACCCTGAAAGAAGAAGGCCAGGAAGTGATAATAGCCTTTGCTTCCCATGCACTGAAGGGGGCTGAGCTAAACTCCCCGACCATAGAGAAAGAGATACTAACCATCAAGTGGCGAGGATACATTCTGCATGCTCATTTGCTGCCTAATATTTAAAATATGCACTGACCACAAACCCCTCAATAAACTCCTCTCAAACAATGGCATAGATAAAGTGCCAGTGGGGATTTAAAAAAATGGGTCACGATTATACCGTGTGATGTAACATGTGTCGGTAGAAAGAAGAGGGTGGCTGGTGGTCTATCCCACCTGATAACAAACACAGACACAAAAGTGGGCAATAACCAGGAACAGGTCTGGCCATGGAGCAGTGTGTGGTAGCCATGCAAGAATAGGAGGGTGCAAAGGACAAGGGCCATGTCCACTGCAGCATTAGAAGAGGTCTGCAGGAAAACCAGGCTGTTCCCCAAGAGCTTGGGGTGCAAAGCACTTTAGGCCATAAGTAAGTGCACGCTGGAGCAGGCCTAGTGAAGAGAGGGCATGGGATAATTTCCCTTCTAAGTGCCCGGGGAGGGCTCCACTAGGTCGCAAAGACTCTGTGGAAGACCAATGTACCTGGGAGACTGTGTGGAAAAGCCACATCTACCATGGACACCCACTCCCTCCCTTTCCATTTCAAAACCCGCCTGACCCCCCTACCCTCAACAATATCAGCCCTCTAAGTGTAAGGGAGGAAGGGTGTAACATATGATGACCCCATCCCACCAGTGACATCACTGCCATCCTGCCTGGAATTGGAAGGCCTGAGGGCTCCAGACTGGATGCTTATTCGAAGGTTACTGGCACTACTGGAAAGTACTGTTCCTCTTTCAATGCATGCTCATTATTTGGCCTTTAATGCGTGCAGAGTTTGTACCCCCACAGAACCTCTTGCTATGCTGAGGTTTTACTTATTTGAAATGTGGTTCCCATATTCAGTCTTCTAAGCTGAACTTTCTATGTGGTGCCAGTGGTGCCAGTGCCTAGCATGTTAACCCCATGGGACAGGTCAATAAACAATTTTTAGCATATCTTTTTCTTTATTACGTTTTTGTAATTCTCTTATTTTTTAACCTTTGTGTTTAGAAATATTAAAGTTTCACATTTACTGCAAGCTTTGCTTGGCTCTCCTACTGCACTTAGTGACAGTGATATTTGAGCAGTTACGTGCACGGTCCGGGGCGGGACAGCGTGCTTTTGAGCTACAGCGTAACACCTATAACACCCTATCCACACGGATCTTAACGAAACAGGATTGCAGCACATGCCCAACGTCAAACAGGTCATCTGGGCACCAAGTGTAAATTGTAATGGGCTCTTCATAACACGCTCAATCCCCAGAGGTTTCTAAGCGCGGCCCCAGGGATCGAACCTGTGTTGCACTGCGTTGTCATGTTTCCAAGACGAGTGCGTTGCCCCTTAGCTGTCCTCCCGAGACGATAGCTGTTGGTGCTAATACCCCAGGGCACAAAGGGGCCTGCATCCTTTCAACTGGGAGTTGGTCTCTCCCAGGAATCTACTGGAGACTTAGACCAGCTTCTGGTTCATTGAGCGGGATACTGGCCCTTATCTTGCAGTACCCACAATGGTGCAGCATCTTGTCCAGGCGGGTTGACTGATTGAGTCAGACTGCACAGTTTTGCTTGTGTTGATCTGTTTTCATGGCACAATCCATTTATAGTTCATTATTAGCACAATCCATTTATAGTTCATTATTAAGGCTCCCAGTGTCATGGTATTTATGGTGTCTACATTTCACTTTATTTATCTATATGTATGTTCTTGTAATTTTAGCTGTATATTTCCCTGCATTCATATTTTGTTCTTTAAATAAAATGAAAAATGAGTTCCAACTAGGATATCCACATGCATCCTCAAATGAAAGATTACCAAAAACAATTGCACGCCGGTTGTGCACTCGTGGGGTACTGCTGTTTCAAAGGAATTTGGGGCACATGCTGATCTTGACACGTGCAGAACAGTGAACCTTTCAAACTGATGGCATGCACTGCATGTGTCTTGCAAACTGTTGCACACATGGAGCTAAACTACAACAGGTCCAACCGAAGTTAACGTTTTAGCCATTAACACACCCACATGCGCACACAAACACAGAAACACACACTGACCTACTTGCCAACAGAGAACAAAAGAACACACCTATGGCAGACATACTAAACATGAACATCAAGCCAAAGTCCATTTGCGGCTTACAAAAACAACAAATGGGGCCAGATTACAGAAACTTTGCACGGGTGCACAGTATTAGCACTAGGGCAAAGTTTGCCCTATTTCGAAAACAACTGGGACATATTAGGAAACCATTGCACCCTGACAAGTGCAGTTTGGCATGATACAAGCACCAGGGAAAAAATGCCCTTGTGCTAATATGGAATGGTATTAGCACTAGGGCAAACTGTGCCCAGGTGAAAAAATGTAGTGACAATGCATCTTTTTTGCACTACCATTCCGTATTAGCACAAGGGCACACTTTGCTTTGCTGCACAAATTCTGTGACAATGTATCTTTTTTGCAGTAGGGCATTTTTTCCCAGGTGCTTGTAGCATGCCAAATTGCACTTGTCATGGTGCAGTGGTTTTCTAATATAGCCCAGTGTTTTTAGAAATAGTGCAATCCTTGCCCTAGTGCTAATACCGTGAACTTTGCACTGACACTGGTGCAACGTTTCTGTAATCTGGCCCCAGATGCTGCATGAAAACAAACGATGACTCAGTGATCAGTGTTCACCTGAGCCACATCTCTGCAACCATTTAAACCTCCTTCAGGGAAGGCACTGCGTTTGCAGTCAGCATGCAGATATTCTGCACCGTCATTGGTCTGCAGAGCAGGAATGACAGCCTTGGGAGAGAAACTGGAGACCCGCTTTTCCATGTTGTGTAATATTTTACAAATAAATGTCAGCGGGAAACAGAATGATTTTTGTCTGTACTTATATGTACAAATCAGTAGAAATAGGCAAAAGCAAGCCTTAATCATAATGTGTTTACTTAATGTATGTTGAAATCTTTTCAAATCAGAATAATAATCTCTGTTTGTTTGTTTATTTTACTTATACAGCGCACCTAACCCACAGGTATCTGGGCGCATTGCATTTTACAAGGTTGCTTAACATTTTACATAAAGAGCAGGTATATACAATGAGGACAAACCAAATAGTGTAGGGTTAAAGTACAGTTGACAAGAAAATACCAGGTAATATACATATATAGCAGTCAGAGATGTTGGTACACCAAGCTAGACGGCCATATTACTTAGCAGTCCATGAAAAAAGCCATGTCTTAGTTTCTTTTCTGAAAGTGTGGTGTGTGGGAGCGGATCTCAAGGCTATGGGCATGGAATTCCAAAGTTGAGCTGCCATGTCTGGGAAGCTACTTCCGCCTACTTTCTTGAGTTTATAGTAAGGTACGTTAAGGCAATTTGTGTAGCGGGATCTGATGGGACGTTCAGAGGTGTGCATAGTAAATGTGTTTATCAAGTATTTCGGAGCCTGGTTGTAGAGGCATTTGAAAGTCAGGGTGAGGGCTTTGAATTGAATTCTGTCATTGATGGCGAGCCATTTGGTAGAGTGCCTAGCGTTGGAGATGTGCTGCATTCTAGGGAAGCTTAATGCAGTTCTGAGGCGTTATTTTGAAGGGTTTGCAATTTACTGATGTTCTGTTTTTCTAGACCCTAGGTACAGTGCATTACAGTAGTCTAGCTTAGAAAGGATAAGAGCTCTGGCTAATGTAAAGCAGCTGTCCGTGGATAAAAAATGGTTTACATGCATTCATAAATTTGCATGTGTAACTTGTAGCGGATGCTGTAGCATTAACTTGTTTGTTCAAGTTCAGTGCCAAGCCTAGGTATAAGCCTAAAGTTTTTACCTAGAGACGTTGATGTTTAAGCCGTCAATGTTGAATATCGTATATTGGTTGCTGAGTTTATTAAGTTTAGTTGATGGGCCGATGATCAGGAGCTCCGTCTTGTCATCATTGAGACAAAGCCCATGTATAGCCATCCAAGCTTGAATGACACGGTAGATTTTGTTAATCCTAGCCACATCTATATTGTAATCGCCTGTGACTGGAATGAGAATCTGAGTGTCGTCTGCATAATTAGTGTAGGAGACACCCAGATTGCCAAGGTCATCAACCAGAGGCTTAGTGAAGATGTTGTATATAGTGAGAGCGACGCAAGAGCCCTGTGGTACTCAACAAGTCATAGGTACTGGATCTGTGGAGAAGACTCTCATGGATCGGTTGTCTAAGAAGGATTGGATCCAGGCAGTTGCCTCCTTGGAAAAATGTGCGACTGATGTCAGATGGTTGCAGAGGATCTTGTGGTCGACCAGATCAAAGGCGGCAAACAGATCTAAGAGGAGTAAGATGGCAAATTCCCCCATGTCCTTCAGCTCATCCGTTTTTTTTAGCCCAATCAGTGCCATTTCAGTCCCATGTCTTGGCCTGAATCCTGATTGGCGGAGTCCTAGTAAGTTATTAGTTTCCAAATAGGCCTGAATCTGAAGGTAGGCTGCCTTATATAAAGAATTGAGTAAAAAAGGGACTGTTGTGATTGGCCTGTAGTTTTTTTTTTTTTTTTTTAAATGTATTTTATTTTATAACGACCACACAGTGCAACAGAACATAAATAGAACACATCAAGCCACAACAAAGGCCAAACAACAGATATGAAAAAGAAAAGAAAGAAAAAACAGAACAAAATTAACTTAACAATCCCCTTCCCTCCCCCCTATGAGCCTGTAGGGTGTCCACCATCATTGTCCGTTCCGTGTGGTGGGGTTCCGTCGCTCTCGGATCCAGCCGAGGTCGACCCCGTACTAAACAGTTCAGCCAATAGCACCTTCCATGCCGTGAGGGAGCTCACCTCTTCCTCCCCTCCCGCCCTGCTGGCCTCCCACCATGCTGTCGTCTCGGCGGCAGCCCATTTCTGGAGGTCACACCACCATACCTCCACCCGTGGCCTCTGACAATTCTTCCATCCCATGGCTATTCTGCGTTTGGCAAGTGTATAAGCCAGATCTTTAAGCTTCTCCACGTGCCGAAGCTTGCGCGCCCTGGGGTACCCTCCAAGCAAACAGGCCCAGGCCGAATCTATCTTAAGTACAATGCCCCTCCCTGCCAGCTTCTGCGCCACTTCACCCCAGTAGGTTGCAATCACAGGGCAGGCCCAGAACATGTGAATCATATCAGCGTTCTCTGTGTTACACTTAGGACACGCCTGGCGTCCAGCGTCTCGAAATCTGGAAATTCTCAGGGGGGTCATGTATGCCCTATGCGTGATATATAGTTGTATCTGTTTGAACCTGGCATTCCTCGACACTTTTTTGTGGTACCCCAGGGCGCGCTCCCACTGCCCATCCGCCATCGGGGCCCCCATCTCTGTTTCCCATTCCAACCTCAGGTACCCCAAATCCTTCCCAACCTTTGCCATCAGCATCTCGTACAGCCTGGAGACCTCATGCCCGCCCTCGGATGCGTCATACATGATCTCCAGCGTCGCATCCGGCTCGTCAGCCAATACGGTCTCGGGCCAAGTGCTCCGGACCTCTCTGACCACTCTGTGGAACGTCATGTATTGCCCCGCATGCAGCCCCGCCCCCGCCTCCAGATCTGCGAACTCCGCCAAGGCCCCATCCTGCCAAATGTCCCCCAAAGTGACCAGCCCCACTGACTCCCAGTATGTTCGCAGGATGGCCCTTAGCTGTCCGTCTCCCCCTGCCAAGGCCACCAGCGGCAGCTGCGGCATGCACGGCCGGGGGTCCCCCATCATCCGGCAGGCTCTTCGCCACATGTTCCTGCCCAACGCTAGCATCTTAGGACGCCCCCTCATCCATGTGCTGGATACCCAAATAATCTCTCGCAGGTAGAAGGGGGAGCAGTCCTTTCCCAACAGTCTATGTTCCGGGGTTTCGTCGTCCGAAAGCCACTTGGTCACGTACTGCAGCTGCGCTGCCACGTAGTAGGCCTCAAAGTTCGGCAGCCTCACGCCGCCTTTCTCATAAGCCTTCTGCAATTTCCACAATGCGACCCTGTTACGCGTGCCCTGCCATAAGAAATCTCTACATACCCCATGTAGTCTAGCAAAAAACCCCTTGGGTATCATGTATGGAATGTTATTGAAATAATGCAGCAGCCTAGGTAGCACGACCATCTTAAGCATAGCACCCCGGCCCATCATCGCCAAGGGTAGTTTCTCCCAAAACCTCATGCACTTCTCGATCCTCCCCACTGCCAATTCAGTATTGTGCCTGTGTTCCTCCCCGGTCGTGTGATATACGTCTATGCCAAGGTACCGAAAGGTGCTTGTCGCCCATGGGATTCGCAATACTGGCAACCTCTCAGCCGGTATCCCCACATAGCCGCCCAGCGGGAACAGAGTGGATTTCCGAGGGTTGACCGCTATACCAGAAAGCCAAGCAAACCTCTCCATCACCTCCAAGACATATTGCAAGTTCTCTTCAGGGTATTGGAGGTACAACAGCATATCGTCGGCATACAGGGATATCAGATGGCTCTCCCCCCCCACCTCTATGCCCACCGGGTCATACTGTTGCCGGAGGTAAATTGCCAAGGGCTCAAGGGCCAGGATGTACAACATTGGGGACCAAGGACATCCCTGCCTGGTGCCTCTACCTAACTGCCACCTGTCCGACACTACTGCCCCCGTACGAACTCTGGCTAGAGGCGCGCTATATAATAATTCGGCCCACCTCCTGTACCCTGGCCCCATTCCGAAGTGATCCAGTGCCGCCAACAGCCACGGCCAACGAACAGAGTCGAACGCCTTGACCGCATCCAGCGCCACTATCGCCATTTCGCCGTCTTTGCTACATCCCCATTCGACCACTCTGTGTAGGCGTCTATGGTTGTGGGTAATATTCCTGTCCGGGACATAGCCCGTCTGGTCAGGGTGAATCAGCTTGCCTATCACTCTCCTCATTCTAGCCGCCAAGACAGCTGTTAGGATCTTGCTGTCCTGGTTCAGCATTGACAAGGGTCGATAGGAGCCGCAACCGTGTCCCGGTGTATTGTGCTTGGGGAGTGGCACTATGACCGCTTCCCTGAGTGATTCTGGTAGCTGTCCCAGCTCAAACGCCTCATTAAACATGTCCAGCATGGGTGGGAGTACCTCCTCCCCATACGCCTTATAAAACTCACTGGGGAGCCCGTCCGCCCCCGGGGCCTTGCAAGTGGGCAGCTGTCGCACTATTTCTCTGAGCTCTTCCAGAGTGATCGGAGCATCCATCTCCTCTCGCTCTTCATCGCTGATTCTGGGCAGGCCTATATCCCCGAGTACTTCATCTATCTCCTCTCGGCTCCCCCCTTCCCGATCTTCATACAATGTTTGGTAGTATTCTGCGAATGCCCCATTTACCCCTTCTTGCGTATCGATCTCCGCACCCCCTTCAGTGATGACCGATCGGATCGGAGCCCTAGGGGTTTCGCTCTTATATAGCCAAGCGAGGAGCCTGCCTGTCTTGTCCCCACCCGCATGCAACCTCTCAATGTACTTCGTATAATTCAGGTTACAAAGTCTGTCCCAATGCCCAGAGCACCGCTGCTGCAGCTCAGTAACTACTTCCACATCGGCCCCACCCTTCTCCAATTCTTTTTCCAGCTCGATCTCGGCCTCTCGCAGGTCGGTCAGGATTCCGCCCATTAATCCCTTGGACTTCGCGATAGCAACTCCCCTCATCACCACCTTAAAAGCCTCCCACAAAGTACCAGCCGATTTGACACTCCCTGTGTTCGACTCAAAGTACGCGACTATCTCCTCCCTCATGTCCTCCTTGAATACCGGATCCCGTAGCGCTTCCGCCCGAAGGCGCCATGTTGGAATCCGTGCACGTGGGGGGCGCAGCCGCCAATGCATGATTAGGGGCGAGTGGTCCGAGAGGACCCTCGCCCTGTAGTCAATCTGTTCACACTCCGTAAGAATGTCTGGAGTGGCAAAAAAGTAGTCGAGCCTCGTGTGCAATTGGTGCGGAGCCGAATAGTGCGAATACTGCCTCCCACCCGGGTGTCTCGCTCTCCACACGTCCACCAGGCCTAGATCCGCTAGCAGCGACTGCAACACCTTGGCCGCTGGGCTGGGCCTAACCATTTTGTCATCCGACCTGTCCTCCCTGGGGTTAAGCACACAATTAAAGTCTCCACCCCAGATTACTGTGCTCCCCATCCCTTCACCGAGTCTCGCGCACAGTGTCTTGAAGTAAGTCGCTGTGTCCTGGTTGGGCGCATAAGTGTTTATGATACAGACAACTCTACCTTCCACAATCCCCCGAACCATGGCCAGCCGCCCGTCCGACTCCACAACCTCCCCCAAGAGCTTGAACGGGACATGTGGTGCAACCCAGACCCGCACACCCCTGGCATACGCAGAGAATGTGGATCCAACCACTGTCCCCCTCCATTTTCTCCGCACCATTTCAAGTTTATCCCGTGTCAAATGCGTCTCCTGTAACAAGGCCACGTCTATCCTCTGCCTCTTCAAATACAACATGACCTTATTACGCTTCAGGTAGCTATTCAACCCTCTAACATTCCATGTCAATACCTTAAGGTCTCCCATGATTTATCCGTAGCTCCCACTTCCTCCTCTGGTCTGATCGCCTCCCCCCAGTCCCGACTACATCCCTTCTCAGTTTCTTCCCCAGGCTCACATAACAACTAACACCCCCCACCCCCCTAACCCAACCAACTGCCCAGCTCCATCCCTGGATCTCAGGCATCCCCGTGTTCGGTTCTCTACGGAAGCCCCCGCAGAGAACCCGACAGGGTGTCACACCCCACACAGTGACTAACCTAACCACACACTGGGGTACGAATAAAACGGCCCTCGGATGCCCCCTACACATTTATATCCGCGCTCGCGGACCATGTTTGAAACAGTTAAAAAGTACATCCCCATCACAAAGTGGCAAAGACTATATTCCAGTCCAAATGTTCAAAGTCCGCCGGGCCCACTGTTTCACTTAACTCTCCCTGCTCCGTCCGCCATCTGCTCATCAGGCTCCTGAGGGCAGTTCTGCGCATCGAGCCATTCCATGGCCTCCTCAGGGGTGTCGAAAAACAGCGTCTTAGCCTTGAAGAAGACCTTACGTTTGGCTGGGTAGAGTAACATATACTTGAAACCGGCCGTCCGCAGGCGCCTTTTGACCGCCCCAAAGTTCATCCGACTGCGCTGCACTTGTAGAGTGTAGTCGGGGTAAGCAGAGATGGTTGCCTCCCCTCGCCGTATGGTGCCCCCTTTACGAAAATGTTCCAGAATCTTCTCCCGGTCTTTGTAGTTGAGGATCTTGGTGATCACGGGCCTGGGCGGATTACCCGGCGGTGGCCTTCTGATCAGGGCCCTGTGTGCCCTCTCCACTGCAAATCCCTGCGTTAGGGCACCTCCGGTGATCTCCTGCAGCAGCAAAGTCTCAATAAAATCTGTGGGATTCTGGCCCTCAGCTCCCTCCGGTAGGCCCACAATCCGGATGTTGTTTCTGCGGGCCCGACCTTCTGCCTCTTCAGCCCTGCTTTCCAGGTTGCCTACCCTCTGCACCAGGGCATGGATCTCTCGTTTGTGCGCGGTGCATTCCGCCACAGTCGGGCCCATCTCCTTCTCCAGGGTCTCTGTGCGCTCGGCCAGGGTTCGCACATCTTGCCTCAGGAGGTTCACGTCCTCCTGTACCGCCCCGACCTGAAGTTCCATCGCAGTTTTCAATTCGGCCACCGCAAGTTGGAGTTTGGTCTCCCATGTCGCCTTCAGATCTGCGATCGCTGCCAGGACCTCCTGGTTCGTTCCTCCTGCGGCCATCTCCTTGGGCTGGGCCTTTTCTTTGCTCCTGGTCCCCTCGGTGCCAGGCGATGTCTTGGCAAATTCGTCGAGCGTGGGCTGTTTATTCTTCGCCCTCAGGAGCTTGCTCGTCATATCTTCGATCAGGGGCGTCCCTTCGACCTCGCTTAGGCCCCAGGCCTGGGGGCACTATGTCCCCCCGTCGCCACACAGTTTCGGCTACCTCCAGTCAAGCTTGCTTTCGCTGGATCGCGCTGAACGTGAACTGAGGGAATCGCCTCCAGAATCCGGTCCCCGATCCTTTGTCCCAACATCAAGCGGCGGCAGCCATTTTGTCTGCCGGCGAAGCTCCGGCCCAAAAACTTCACGCGGCTCCTGGGGACACAAGCGCTGCACAATCCCGTATGAAAATGCATCCACATGTGCAGCCGAGCTTCGCATTTACAGTCATCACCGTCTATGCCACATCGTAGCGGCCGTTGCGCGGATTCAGCCGGATAATGTTCGGATCAGCGGGAGCTCCCGTTCAGGCACGTCCTTTCACATGGCGTCCAAGCCACGCCCCCCCGTGATTGGCCTGTAGTTAGTGGGGATGGTGGGGTCTAGATTCGTTTTTTTAAGAGAGGGAGAACCCACACCTCTTTCAGATTAGTGGGGACTGTGCTAGTGTTAAAAGCTAGTGTTACAAGAGGTATTGATTAGCCTAGTAATGAAAGACGCTAGGTCCCTAGCTGCCTCTTTGATAGTCGTCACCAGGCAAGAGTCCCCAAGGCATCTAGAGGTTTTAAGTGTACATATGATCTTTTCTTCTTGAGGTATAGTGACAGGGGAGAAGTGGAATTGATTGGTTAGCTGCGTGTGAAGGTCTGATGCCTCATGCATATTAGGGTCATTAGGAGAATGGGTAGCTTTTTTAGTTGCAATTTTGTCTTCTAACATGGAGATTTTATTGCATGGAGCGTCATCTCCAGTTTTGAATATTGCATGCTGTACTTTTCATTAGCAGGGAAGTATCTGTCTTGCAAAACAAAATAACATGCAAATCAACATTACCTTCACAATACTATTATTTTGACACAAATTAAGATTCCATTCATAGGCTATACCAGACCACTTTCTTAGATCTCCATGTCAATGTTAGTCAACAATGCGAGAAGCCTGTGACTGAGAGAACCAAGAAAAAAAAGAACTTGTTCTATGAGCTGTGACCCACTCAGGAGACCTCAATCATGTTTCAGCTCCCTGTGCAATATTAAAGCAAAGCATACATTATGCCATCCATAAGGGCAGCCCAGCCAATATTGCTGACTGTCCTCTGGATAGGAATACCACCAGCAATGTCAGGCATGCTATGTCTATGTCTGTCAGTCAGCCAAAACATGTTTATTCGGCTATTTATCCAACAAACAGATACAAGTTAAAACACTACAACCTAAATAAAAGTACAGTGCATTAATCAGATTAAATAAATATAAAAACATGTATGCTCATAAATGCAAACATTTGTGCTTAGAAACTCGGATGAAGGTGCCGAAAAATGTGCCACAAAAGAAATTTGTAGTCCGGACTGTTGTTAAAAAAAAGTTATTGGAGGAAACCTAATAAATATGACTTGGCCTATGCTAACCGTTTGTTCTCAATGTTACACAGTGTCTCCTTCCTAATAAACATGGTCTTCCACAAAAGTTGAAGCAGGGACCATGAAACAGGAGGGGAATTTGCCCATAAAGGGAAATAAATACTGTTCTGCACTCCCTAATGATATCAATCTTAGTAAAAGGATCAGATGTCTTCTTCTATTAACCCTATATTTCTCATATACAAAGAGGTCATGATGAGCTGTCTCAAGTATGTTTGCACAAAACAAGCAGGTGGAGATCGTACTTGCAACACCATCCGGGTTGAACAATCTGGCAAAGCAAGTGCTCACTTGTATACTCTGTGCTTTCTGTTGTATTCCGCTATTTTTGCAAAGTAAATATACAATACTTTCTTACAACATTTAAGGTTGTCCATGGATATGTCCATTCCATCCTACCTCCGGGCATAGACACTTAAGAGGTTCAGTCATCACTGGTTCCCTTTTTAAATTTGTGTCACTCAACGTTAGTGACCATTGGGACTGCTGTGTGATGAATTGCAGGTATTCGTCCCTTATCCCCAAGGTGGAGACTCCCGTTCCTGTGAGGAACTCCATAAGTCAAGTACTATAGCCGCATATATGGGACTATCTTCTATGAAGGGTAGTGTGGCAACTTTATGTTTGGCTGAAGACAATGTGAAAAGAAACATATGTGGAAAAAGAAAGGAAGTTATCTCTTTAACCAGAGATGTGTATTTAACTGGGAGGTGTCAGAGCAGAAGGAGGAAGGAGAGTGATATGCGCAGGGGAAGCCCCCTGACATCATCACGTCATGTGAAGGTGGAGTCAATGAAGGTCGTGGAGCCGTGACTTTCGTAAGAGCCAGAGACACACAGTGGGAGATGCCGGAACCCCAGTGTATGCAACCACAAAGGTGGCAGTACGAGAAAGAACAGATGGAAGAAATACCCGGTAGTGGCGTGACCATGCTTGCACACTGGTGGGCAGGACATCCAAAGGAACAGTGCTGAGAGCACTGAAACAGGAACCCTGAACAACTTCTGAACTCCAGCCTCTGGAGAAAGCAGGCACTTGGCGAGGAAGCGAAACCGGGAATCCGAGCCACGCGAGCAGTACCCGAGCTAGATGTGAGCCCTGCAACCTTCCCCTGCACAACGGGAGGTACCAAAGTAATTGGGAAAAGCAGGATGCCCCCAGGGAATCATTGTATGCATGAAGAAACTAGTCCCATGCATAAGGACAAGGATGAAAATATCAAATTGAAGGATTGGAACTATAAAAACCCAAGACAGCAAATAACAAACAACCCGATTGGGAAAGACCATCATCACTTGAAGCAAGAAACTCGTTCCAGTCCTGAGAATTGAAGAAAGCAGTTTACAAGGGAAGTAAGCAATATATAAACGAGATTTAACCAGCCCAGGCGCAGAGGTAATAGAGACTGGGAACTAAAACCCTGGGAGGAAGGGCAACCACCCCATATCTGCAGAGTGGAAGGCTGGAGAAAGTACAAACCAGAAACACATAATGAGAAAGGGAAGATACAGCTTGCCATTGAACAAGATAATAGAGCAGGCAGCCTCAGAGAAAGAATCCTTGGCAAAGAAAGCCTAAAAGGGAATCAAGGCAAATAGAATTCAGGAAAGCCTGAGTGAACAGACTGGGAAGAACATATTTGTGAGGACACGAATGTAGAAGGAAAAGTACTCCAAGGATAGTGCCACAGAAAGCACGAGACCCAAGAGTGATTCTGAAGAACTACAGGAGTTGATAAGAGAGACTATCAAAGGAGATTACTCTAATTATATGAACCAAAAAGAAACCAAAAAGAAACCTGTAGATAAAAAGAATATTCAAGAAGAAGACAAGACCAGGGGAAGAAGAGATATTCTCTTGGCCTATTTGCTTTAGTTATGATTAGTGGTAATTAGTGGTAGGGTCAGATAGAGTTAGTTTAGATGGAGGACATTTTTACTTTGTACTTCCTGACTTTTTATTAAAGAGAGTACAGAATGTCCTCAAAGTGACTGACTTCTTCTGACCCACAACATGTGCCATATTGGTTTCCCAATGCATTGGGGATAGCTTTAGTCTGCTACCCTAAAGGTACAATGGCTACCGTGGATGCCATAAAGCTCTTCAGAAAAGGCTGTTGTGGCTTTTCATTCATTAAGGGTTTTGTTGGACGATTGCTGAAAGAGCTCTTACTTGGCCAACCAACAATTACATTGATTTCCCCATAATGGACACTACCTTTAGAGTTGTCTGCTTCCCTGCAAACCTGTTCCAAAGATAGCAAAGGTATTTTACTTGTGGCAATGACTTCAACCAGACTTGTGGTGGAGTTGGGATCATGAATTATCCACAATTCAGGCTCTGGGTTTATTCCAAGGCTGGTGCCCTTGTTCCACCATCTATTGTCTTGGTGCCACAGAGACACCGGTCAACTTCTTTTTTCAGGTCACCCTTTCTGACACACTAAGATGACTTTTGTAATTATTTTGGGGCTGGAAGGAATGCCTTGGCATCTTTTATGGAAGGATCAAGATTGAAATTTCCAAAGTTTATTCCCTGGCCAAAGTAGCATTGCTTTGGCTGGTGCAGTGGAGATCTACCATTTGAACCCCAATGCAGGTAGGATGTAGGTGGCTTTAATTTCATAGATTCTCCAAAGGTTTATCTTCTATACTGAAGGTGCAATTACAGCTCTGTTCATGTATTCTCATCTCAGTCCTTACCCAAATGAGGTCAGTCTCTTTCAACATTGGCCACTCTATGCCTACAAATAACCTTCCTGCTGCTCCTTCCTGTTTCATAACCCGGCTCGCCGTCCAGTCCTTTCTGTATTGGAATGACAGTGTACTCTATCAGAAGCAATCCCATACAGACAGTTCAGTGATACATTGTCTGTTGGTTTGTGCGTGCATATGCGATGTCCAAGCTGAGCCAGGGTTATCCTGGACACAGACATCAGGCTCGGGGAACTGAGGCGAGTGCTGCAGTGCGGTGCGTGCTATAGTTTCAATGTCAGTATCCCAGGATTCCTGGTGAAGGGCCAAGGTAGTAAGCCAATTGGCAGAGTGGTCAGTTGCCCCTTGATAATGTTGTTCTCATGCTTCTCTTGCAGGCAGAGGAGGAGTTTCCTGCATAAATCGTGTGGACTTTAAATTTGCAGCATTGCAGTATGTTCATGTGTGGTCAGCTTTTGTAGTGTACCAAATTACCACAGTGGTGGTGTCAGTGCGCCTACGCTTGTCTGAGGATTAGGGTATTGTATTCCCACCAGGGTTTTGCAAATGGAGCAGGGGAAACACACACCTGAAAAGCAGCAGCATGTCTCCTGCAGAACAGAATCCTGACCAAGAGCGGATGACGAGAGGCTCAAGTAAAAATACAAGCAGCAACCTCACCATCACCAAAGGTCTATAGATAGAGATTAGACTCTGATTAAATTAAGTAAACTATCCTATGCTAGATTTGTGAATGTGTCGGGCCGCATTGCAAGATTTTGAGGAATTTGGTGGTTATTCTGCAGATTTGCTGCCACACTCGTTTACTCTTACCACCTCCCGGGCCCACAGGTTTACAGCAGGGGTTACGAGTGGTGGGAAGGCAGAGTTAATCCCCATTTTTGGAGTCCATATGACTCCATGGTGAATCCTTAAAATTTAGTGTGAGCAGTAAACCTGCTGCAGTAAATCACGAGATTACGGTAAAGTGAAGGGTTTGCATCCAGCCAAATGCTGTAGGTGATGCCTCCATTTCACCTCAGAACCAGGAGTTCAGCAGTGAGGTTAAGTTTGCGGTAATTCCATTACTGCCAAAAAAAAGTGTCAATAAAGGAATTACTGACACTTATTACCGCACCACCGAACTTGTAATGAGGCCAATAGTAAGCTTGTTGAAGATATGCTAGTTAAGTATGCCATCCACACATTGTCGAATTCAAAGCTACTGCCAAGACTACGATATTTCATCTTTAGCACATATTCCCTCACACGCCACCTCCCGCCCCCCAGCATACCGTAATCATTATAACAAATAAGGGCAAGAGTATACAATATAAAATATGCATAGACAATGGGCCTCATTACAAGTGTGCCGGTCCAGTAACAACGCTGCCGGTAAGTCTGCTTGCCAGAGTTGCTGTCCGCGCGGCAGGTCGGACCCTGCCGGACACAGCATCCACAGTAAGCAGACCATCATGGAAGCTCCGGCACCGTTATTAATCGTGCCGATGCTTCCGTGTTCCCCATTCCCATTGAGTCCTAAGGGACTCAATGGGAATGGGGAATTACTATTTACCGGCGCCTGGCTTTCCGGACCGCCGGGGCTGTAATGCCCTGGTGTTTCCGGCAAGCCAGGCGCTGGTAACATTTTCATGTCAGGCAGCAGCTTGAGGGTTTTACCGGCACGGCTACCGCCGGACTTGTAATGAGGCTCAATATTTTGTCTTGAATTAATGAGGGCATGATTCACTACCAACCTCTTTGTCCCACTCATTTCTCTTTCTGTATGTGGAGTACTCTTGCATAAAAAATGATCTGGTGTGAAATGTCGGTACTTATCAATGCATAACTAATGTGTTTAGCCATGGTACCACTCAATACTTGGTGTTCAAAAATTAAGTTCTGCTTCTACATAATAAATCACTTACACGCTTTTTTCATCCAAAAATCACAACACCTAGATGTATTGCAGACATTTGGAATGCATGTTTCTAACTCCCGATTTGACATCTTTAATTGTAATGATGTTATGCAGAAAAATTCCTGGATGCCAAACTGTTAGAATAACAACCCCAGATTTGAAATAGTTTGTCAATGCCAATTGATCCTGTTTTAAAGCGCTGGATTGACACAGAATGCTAAATGTTTAAATCTTGACTTCAGCGAGAAGTGAGTTTCTTCCTTACCAAGTCATCTCATCCCAGTGATCATATTAGAATAAACAATATGAAATATCCATATGAGCATTTTCTTAAGTACCAGAAACATTGACATAAGAAACCACGCGCTGTGTATTAAACAAGTCCTGTTTTTGGAATATCTTTAGGCATGACTCTAATGTATTGTTTCACAAACAGACAACTTTCTTTTTTATTTTGCCACCATTAAACCCCAAAAAATAATATATGAACCGCCTCGTTTTCATGTCTCCCTGCTTCTAAAAAGCGCATGTCTTAAGTTATCCAAGAAAAGACGTGTGTTGATTATGTAGCATCTGGGTCTAAGAAGACGTTTTGCAGCACAAAGAGTGGTGTTTTGCAGCCCTTGGAACAGGGGTAACAGCCCGGCATCCCAAGTTATCAGCCCGAGCAAAGTGAGGGCGGAAAACAAGGGCCCCGGGCCGTCACCCACTGTTCCAGCACTTGGAACAGGGGATTAAGGCTATTAGCACCCCGGGTTGCCAAAGCGGTACACCGGGGTGCTATAAAAAGGGATTTTCCTTCGTACAACGGGCCGCGTGCCACGCCCCATTGTACGAAGGAAAATCCTTTTCCAAGATGGCCACCATGGAAAGGGAAGCAGGGCTCCATGCAGAGCCTCTCTTCGCTTTCCATGGCAACCTGCAGGAGCGGAGAGGAAGGGGCAGCGACGACGGGGAGTGCCGCTGAAGCGATATGGTAAATTGGGGAGTAGGAGGGGGAGAAAAAAATAATGGGATGGAGGGTGGGGGAAAGATGGCAGCGGGGGAGCTGGCCATCAGGTGGGATGGAACGTAGGCTTTCACCGCTGTTCAAGCCCACCTTCCTAGCCGCCTGATTGGCTGGCTCCCCCCACCAGGGTGCTAATATGAAATAAAAGATTCTTTGGCCACAAACCCATTTCAGGAAAGGTGACCGAATTAATGTGCAATATGCCTTGTTCTATTACTCTCGTCTGGATTTAGATGAACAATCAAGTTCTGGGCTTCATCTTTGTCCTGCTATTCAATACAGTATAGTCGACAGGGTTCATACAAGTAACCTAGCTAAATATCAAGCATTAGCAAAGCCAAGAGGTTAAGCGTGTCATTTATCAAGTGCAGGTTCAAATGCCCCATTACCACGATCATATGCCACGAATAGTCATAGCACCATATGCGAAGGAAGGGGTCTGTAACCTGGGGATCTCCAGATGGTTTGGGCTATGACTCCCAGGATCCCTCACCATAGAGTATGTTGGCTAGAGCTGTCGTCTAAAACATTGGACCACTTTGGTCAATTTGCCACTCCTCTGTTCGTCTCATACACTTGCTTAATTACTGTAGCTCTGTTTCTGTTGCTTTTAACTCTCTTTACTGGCTACCCTTTGAATATCGTCTCCAGTCTCCAATACTACCGGTCAAGTGGCACAGCGAGTAGAGCGCTCGCTTTGACATCCGTGCAGAGCTTGCTAACATGTTTGAATCCCAGCAGGGCCAAACTCAGCCTTTCATCCTTCCAAGGTCGATAAATGAGCACCACACACCTAATAAGGTAATAATAAGCAGCACTCAGATACCTGAGGGTTCGTAGCACTATATAAATGCAAAATTATTATTATTACTATTTGCTTTCTTTTGTCTTTAAGTGCCTCCATGGCATGACACCTCCATTTCTATCCTCCCTCGTTTCCTGGTACCAACCATCCCGCCCTCACTGCTTCCCAATCTCTTTTTCTTATTCTGTTACTCGCCATCCCTGAGCCCAATAACGCTTTCGCTCCTTTTCCTTATTAGCCCCTAAACTCTGGAACTCCCTCACTCCATCTATTCATCCTCTTGATTCATTTCACTTATTTCGCTCTCAATTGAAATCCCACTGTCTTTCTTCTACATAAAGATATCATTTATTTTCCCATGATTTATACGGTTAACTGACTTTGTCTGTTTTCTTTTTATCATTGTTAAGCACTTTGGCATAAAGCGCTATAGAGGCACAAATAAATCAAATCAAATCAATCGGGTGAGCAATTATGCAAGGGCAGGGCCCGCTTAGTAGTGCTCTTTGTTGTGGAACTTCGGGCCCTACGGCACTGAGTCCCATTATACTAGGTGAAATGGGTTTTTTTCGAAAAATCTGCTAATTTTCCCCCAAGAGGGTACCCACCGTCCTGCTCCATTTAGAGGTGGGTTTGCAACCCATCCAGTTGGCCTCGCTAAAACCGCTTTTATTTTGGCTCTGCGTTAATACACAGAGTAACAGTAAAAAAAATAAAAATAGTAAAAATAAAAAAAAAACAGTTTCATTAAAGGCTAATAGAGCAAGTCGGTAGGCAAACAGTAGCTGTGCAATGGAAGTGGATTACATTTATGAAGTCGTTTTTATTTGCACTTTGACTTGGAGTGAGGATTTCTATGTGTCCATTGAAGATTGTACTAAGGTCAAGGAAGCCTTTGAGGGATTGTTTATGTCACATTTGCCTTTTGGGTCTAATTTGGGCCGAATCCTTGCACTATTTATGCATTCAGACGTCATGGGGATGTGAGGCGTATCTTTACCCAAGGTTTCGATTGGATATTTTGCCTCTAGCAAGCGCTGTAGCTAAGGGGCAGCAGGCAAGTTTTATTAATTACACTCTCGCCACTTTAGCAACCGAACCGACAGGCTCATCGTTTATTTTTCGACCTAAGTTTGCTTACACCACACATTAAGTATAGGATATGGAGTTCAACTGCTGCATTAGTATTTGTTAGAACTTCAGCTGATCAGGATGTGGTTAATTCAGTGACTCATTTTCTTGATTGGGCCTCCTGTGTCAGAGGTGCATGAATGTGGCTACTTCATATGATGATGCATCTATTGCATTTTCATATGTCATTTTTCTCTTTACTTTTAAGTGTTCAAAATGTATTTATTATCCAAATAAGGTGTTATAAAATAAAAAAGACCACTGTTTAAAAGTAATAGTCATCTCTGTTATAATTGCCACGCTGTTGTGCTTCATTGCGTAATGAAATGCCTGTCCAGGCTGCCGCAGTGCTTCAAGGCCATAGCAATGGCAAATAAGCGAGTTACAGAGCTGCCTGGGACCGAAAGGTACAGCGTGACCAGTTTTATTTCATGAAATAATGACAAAAAGGGGCCACATTAAAGTAGAAACGTGTTCCAATGAAAGCAAAAATCTCAGGATGGTTCTTCTCCTTGGGCTTAACTGGATCTAAATGCCTCTGGGACACTCCACCCCCATACAATAGCCCCCCTGTCAACCCGGGCTCTCAGCCCTTACTGGCCTCTCAAATATCCTTCCCGGTTCATACAGTTAAAAAAAAAAAGGTTCTCTCATCCCATCTCATTTACCTGGGAGTTGTAGCTCTAGGGTTTCCCCATTTCTTATTCAGGTGATGGACTATTTGTGGACTTTACTGGCTCCCATACCCCAAGACTATCTCTAAAACATAGTCTTGCCAGACCACAGGTCAGTAATGTAGCTGGACAGGACAGTTGGAAAGTTATCATTTTGTATTTATGGTCTGTTGCTCGTGATCTAATGGTAGTGCACACAGAAGACTGTAAATGGAAGCCTGAGGAGCTACAAGGCCAGGCACTGCCCATTTATGGTCTGTCCAAACATGGGTCCTGCGTGTTTAGCCCCAGCTCAGAGCTGGGGGTAAACGTGCCTGTAAAATGCTCATTTCCAGGCACAATTAGTGCAGCACTAATAGCACGCTCTAATTACGCCAAAAATTCCACATTGGGTCCAATGGACCCAATGGGGAATGGGTAATTATGTTTAGTGCCCAACCCGTGATCCGGCGGTAATACCGCTGGACAGGTGGGCGGTAACGTAAATACAGTTGGGCGGTATCCCTGTTGGGATACCGCCCAACTCGTGATGAGGCTGTATATGTCTAAATGCCACAATAACAAGGAAGAAAAGACACATCATAAGACAAAATGAAATCACAATTACCATTCCAGAAGAACTCATCGACTTTCTTGATGGTAGTTTGTCTCTTATATTTTGGAACTTTTCCATTTTGTTTAAATTCTATATGTCATTTTCTTATTCTTTATAAACCACACTTTTCTATCAAAAACTGCCCAATAATTCTGAAAATAATATGATTGCTTTTAGGATTACGAGAATGTCACAATATCCACATGTTGTCTTATCAGAGCTGGGTAAAACCGTAATATGTAGGTGAAGACAGCATACAAGAATGTTTGCATGTTTTTATGATGGGTAGCATAGACGATGCATTGTGCTTTTTTTCCTTTTGGCTCTGGTACATCAACACATTGTTCCTTGTAGATATCTATATAAGTTCCAAAATGGCTGCACGACTATTCATTCCTTATTAGACTTAAGAAATGTCGATCTTTATTTCAAAGGTGTTTTGTTATTCCATAAACTCTTTTTCTTTGCTCTTAGTTGTTGATCTTGTCTGCATGCGTACGGTCCTTCTAAACAGGATTTATTCCAAATGTGGACAAATGTACGCACCATCACCTGGTCCCCTTGATATAAGATTGGTTGTTTTAATAAGCAGTCTGGATCAGTTGGCTGGCTTTCTTCTTTAATCCTCTTTGACCACTCCCTCAAGGTTTTATTCAGTTGAGAAATAAAAGAGACAGTAGCGGTCGTAGCTGCCAAATAATCATGCATATTGCCACTTAATGTCTTGGCTACACGGTGGGCATCAGTTTCTAACCTAGTTGGAGGAGCAGGAGGTGTTCTCATTTGGCATCGAGTCAGCAACTCATGAGGAGTTAAGTGGTGATCTGAGCCAGGTTGATTTCACATGGCATATACCACAGGGGTAGGCAGTGTAACCACCCCTTATTTTAATCTTGGCTATCCTCTCTTTAAGTAATCCATTTAAATGTTCACAAAGCCCATTTGCCTGTGGATGATAGGCAGAAGGGAACTTGTGGTTTATCCCTAATGAAAGAGTGACCTGTTCAAATAGTACATTTACAAAATGAGGTCCGTTGTCAGACCACAAGATCTCGCACACACACCATCTTGGAAACACCTCACGTACAAGGAACTTGGCAGCGCATGTGGAATTAGGGTGCATACAGGGACCTGCCTCAATCCATCTACAAAAAGGACATACCACGACCAACATATACCTATAGCCATTGCATGTCTGCAGCATATCTACATAATCTATATGTAGGTGCTGAAATGGGCCATTAGGTCTGAGAATTGCCCCGCTTACTGTGTGCAAAGTGTGCCCTGCAGTACATTTCTGGCACACAATACAATTCACAATAAATTGTGCCAAATATTCTAATAAATTTGGTGAACACCAATCTTCTGCCATTGTAGGAGCATGACCCTCTCCAGTCGCATGCACGGGGTAGGGAAGCTGCTCCAGTGCCACCCTCAATAATGCTGTAGGTATAACTGGCTACCATGCTACCATGTCTCCATATTGCCTTAGTGGGGGCTAAAGAACACTCCCATTTCCTCCATAAGTCTTGCTCTTCTTGTGGGGCCCGTCCTTGTAACTCAATTAACTGAACAATAGACAGCATGTTAGAGCGCTCCTTTACTAACATGCACCGTCTTGTCATCTGTTTCACACACTTATTTCAAAATCAAATATATTTGAGAAATATGCTGCCTTTTTTACTTTTAAATCTGTGGCTTTGTTCCCATGAGAAATCATGTATGTTCTTTTAGTGTGGGCTGTGCTTTTCATGACTGCAATAGTCAATGGGAGTCTTAATGCCTCTATAAACTTATCCAATAGGGCCTCATGTTACACTGGTGTGCCGTTTGTGTGGAGGAAGCCCCTTCTTTTCCAGCATGACAAACCTGAGTTTACAGTTGATGTCACATAGGCGGAGTCAGAGTACACTGTCACATCCTCATCCTCATAACTTTGGAGCATGGCAATAAGCACAACTAATTCTGTAGCTTGTGCTGAGCAATGCGAAGGCAATCTTGAACTTGTTACTACTTCAAATGTAGATTCAGCTTTACTACTGCTGATCTAGTATGGCTTTTGGTCAGTTTTTGAAGCGCCATCAATAAAGAGAACCCTTCCCCCTCTGAGAGCATTTTCTCTAACACAGGGAATATCATCATAAAATTCAGTATATGTTGTGCAGCCATGTACATAATAATCCCTCCCTACTGGTTCTGCTATGAATGTTGCTGGGTTCACTATTCTGCATCTAACAATTTTAACCGCAGGGATTGAGGTAATTACCTTATACCATGATGCTCTTTGTGTGGTCAATGTTCTTTGGGTTTTTTCCAAAATAACAAATTATGCATGCTCAACAAATAATGTTACTGAGCACCCCATTTCAATACTTGAAGCCTTTTCAATGACAAATGTAGCAGCAGCTAAAGCTTGTTCACAAGGATAATGCCCTTTCATGACTGGATCTAAAATCCCTCTGTAATAAGCCAATGGTTTATGTCCATGTTCTAATGTCATTTTCTGTGTGAGGACTGCCAGCATGACTTCTCCATTTGAATGGGAAAATAAATAGAACTCCCCATGATAATCTGGAATTCCTAACATAGGAGCTGTACTGATTGGCTCTTTTAATCCCTCAAATCCTTCAGTCATTTCAACTGTCCATGTTGTTTTACTTTTTGTCTACCTGCACTTCTTTAAGTCCTTTTAAAAGTGGTTGAATGTATGTACTGTAATTGAAAGCTCGGGCCCTGCAATAGTTACATAGGCCAAAAAAACAGTCTTTAGAGATTAACTGTCCTATGCACAGGACTTCATCCTGACAATATTGTAGCTTCTCCTTGTCCACCTTCTATCCTTTATCTGATAGTATGGTCATGAGTCAAACTGAGTCTTCCCTGCATCTTTCTTCTGTCTGACTGCAAACTAAAATTTAATCTACGTACTGAATCATTGCACTTTCAAACTGGACATTACCCAAATCCATCTGGAGGGCCCTTTAAAGATTGAGGGGCAGTCACAGTACCCTTGAGGCAAAGGAGTATGATTCAGGCAGATATTTCTTTGCAAAAAGGAAGTCAAAAAGGGAGTCCTCGTGAAGGGGAATGGTGAAAATGCATTTTTTTAAATTTACAACTGTAGAATATTTGGCCTTGGATGGGATATTGCATAATATTGTAGCAGGATTTGGAACTAAAGGAAACTCAGCTTCAACAATATTGTTTAGAGGGCAGAGATCCTGAATAAATCTCCATGACCCTCCCAGTTGATTTCTTCACTGGGTACAGAGCTGTGTTACATGGGGACTCAGATGGCACGAATATTCCTTGCTTCATTAAAGTGGAAATAGCCTCAAATATACCTTCATCCGCTTCTCTGGCCATGGGATTTTGTTTTGCTCATGGCTGAATTTCTCCTATCTCAAGCTTAATTTTAACTGCTCCTACTCCCCTCAATAGACCCACGTCTTATGGACTAATAGTCCATAAAATATTTGGCACCTTCTCTAAATTTTCCTGGAAACATGATGGTTTCTTTTTTACCATCACCATTCTCTGCTGTATTTCTCTGTTCTTCACTTTAATCCAATAAGTGAGATTTATGAAAAATACTAATTCCTCATCAGAATAATCATCCCTGAAAGGCTCCTCGTCTGTCAAGTCTGTCAACCTATATGCTTCACTGAGGGTTATCACTGCACTCCATCTTCTCCCCTCATCTGTTCCATGAAAAAACCCTCTTTCGCCTCTGAAAACTGCTGTTTCTAATTCTAAAGGGATAACCTGTCCTTCTTCATCATCCATAGGTATTTCTGGTCTGAACAAAAACGTTTCCAGTATTCTCAATATTTTACCTGCTAACTTGGGTAATCATGATAATAAAACTGTCACTCCATGCAGAAATACTAATGGACCCTATGGGACTCCTCGCAATGCCTTCTGGCCTGCAAAGGATAATATAAACTCTCTCACATTCATGTAGTATATCCCCGGAGTGGGACACACTATTCTTTCATCAGTAAAAGATAGCGCCATGTTAAGTTTTGTCATTAAGTCATGTTAATCGGTGTCTGTCGAGAACATAATAATGCATTGACATGTCATGTTCTCCTATAGAGATTGGTAATGTGTCTGTAAAAGGAACTAAACTCATTGCCCCAGAGAATCCCTGTGCATTCATGGCAATGCCTGACATTTGGTATTTTCCCTCAGGAACAAGTTGCTCCAGTGTCTACAAGGAATGAAAATGTCCTGTAGACCCTTGGTTCCTCTTGGGGGTCCAGTGTCACTGATAGTACTGAACACATCAAGCCGCTCTGTGGGCTGTCCTATTGGGGATATACATTCCTCCCTGTACCTGTGAAAGGATTTCCTCCTACCACAGTCACACTCCCTAATTAAGGTGCAGGTGTTTGCGGTATTCTTACATTTGTATTCCATTGTAGTACCATGGCCTGTTGTGTCTGCGCTTGCTGGGTTTGTAACTTTTGTGTTTGCATAGGCACTTGCTATGGTTACCCTTGTGCCGATTGCATTTGTAATGGAGCTTGCTGTGGTTGCAACGCACGTGTCTGATTCTGTGAGTGATCTTGGGCATAGTACTCCTGTGGTTCTGCATTATATTTGGAACATAGCCCACCCCCCCTCTTGAAGCTTGCCAGTTTTGCTGCATGCTCCCTCTACTTTTTCCACATGTTCTGGCTATACGTCCCATCCTCCCACAGTTCCAACATTGTTGTGGCTGTTTGCCATTACATCCTCCTCCCCCCTGAGGGTTCTGAAATCCACCTCGTCCTCTCCTATGTCCATTCCCTCTTCCTCCTGGCAAACAATTGTACCCACTCTGATCCATAGGGTATACTACATTACTTTGCTGTGCTGGCCAGATCTCTTGTGTCGCCACACCTTCACTACTCATCAATACCGCTCCCTCTATGTCTAGTTTTGACAATTTTCTTGGAACTAACTTCGCTTCCTCCTGATTTCTACTCTCAGCTTTCTTCTTATTCTTCTCTTGTAACAATCGGCAATGGTGCATAATAGCCAACTGTATTTCTGACCATGGCTTCGCTTCCATCCCTACCTGTTTCTTCATTTGCCTTTGCACTGGGTTGGGCAGTCACTGGAATAAAATGTGGTAAAATCATGCCACCATTTTGTCCCACAGTTCTATCATCTCAAGACACCATCTCTCTTGAATATCTTGAATAAAGGCTCTTCCTCCTCATCCATTTTCCTAGTCATAATCACACATATGTCTGATGTATCAGAAATCGCTAATGTATCTCTAATAATGGGAATTGTGAAAACCCTGATCCATAATCATACCCACCTACACTCATTGTTTTCCAGGTGGAGCTAGACTCGCCCATTTGTCTCCATCCTGGCAGGGACCTTAATCTGCTTACATAAGGTGGGGATACATCCCCTGCACTGAGTGATTGTGCAGCTTGTGGTCGCTCAGTGTATGGTGTCCTCCAGGTCTGATCATTTTACCCCTTTTTCTACACTTGAATCTTTTGAAATACTGCCTGCGCCCTCTCTTTGCTGTTTCTTGCTTTCTTCCCTTTCTTTGTCTGACATCATTATATCCCAGCTTGTATGGCTTTTATTTCTTTCCATGTCATCAAGATGTAGCCTACTTAAAGACAGTGTTCTGTGCTCATCTGTTATGATGTCATCTGACCTACCTACTGTTTCCCTCTATAAATATCCTTTGATATTCTCTTTGGTCTTACACCAATCTTTATCCCTTACTCGCCTATATAAATCCCCAATCCTCTTCTCTGTATTTTCTGCTTTATGTTCATCAGTCCATCTTTGTATTCTAGGTATCTCTTGCATCTCCCTGTGGGGCTGTTGTGACCCTCACTCTGCCTCAGATCTTTCTTGTGCTTCAATCGACACTATACTTCTCTTAAATAGATGATCTATCTCGTCATCTTTTAGTCCCACTTCTGTTCATCTTCTTCCCTTCTCCTCATCTCTTTCAACTCTTCCTCTGCTTGCCTTTTTTGCAGCCTACATACTTTCAATCTTTGTATTTCTATCTCATGCTTCTTCTCTTATAGTCTCTCCTGTTCGTTCCTTGCCTCGTACCTTCTTCATTCTTCTTTCCACTTCCTCTCTTTTTCCTCCACTTCTTTGTATGCTCTCTTGTGTTCTCTTTCTTTCTTTTCCCATTCGTGTCTTTCTTCTCTTTCTTGAATCCCATCAATGCCCATATCATCTAGCTTCAGTAATATCTGTCCCTGCCATCCATTCATTCTGTACTAGCGTTACTCCCTTAGCCTTGTCTTTCACTTCCCTTTGTCTCCTTGCTTCCTCCTATATCTCCATCTGTCTGTCCTGCCTATCCTTTCTCTCATCATGCAGTTTACTTTCAACACGTGTTGTCATATATTTGTGTTCTCTGCTTTAGCTCTCTTCCATATTGTCCTTGCTTTTATAAGCGGGGGGGCTCACATGTCGGACTAATATACCCCGCCACTGCTTTCAATTCCTTTAAAGGAAAAAAAGTCCCTGCTCCTCAGTATCTGCACTCTTGTTTTCAGAAGGGGAAAGAAGAGTTTATTCAGAAGTGGAAAGAGGAGCTGAAGGCATTATATCCTCCTCTTTATGCTGATAAAGCATCCACTCCTCAGGTAGTTCTTCTTTCTCTCTCTGCCACATCTTCCTCAACTATAAAACTGCAAACCTTTTCTGTAACGTCTTCACCTTATATGTAGCATGCAAATATGTTGTCATATGTCGCAATACGGTTTTTGACAATGAACCTTCTTAAGGCCACGCCATGAGTGTTTTATTAGTCGTGCCTCTGATCCATTCCGTGCGGTACTGCCTTATCTTGTGTGTATATCGTGCCGGTGTCCTGCATAGCTGTAAAAGAGGTGTCTCCCCCGTGATGACAAGTCGATCTAGACTGTCAATACTTACCAGATTTTGTATTCTTTTATTTATTTTATTTTATCAAGTATACCACACTGCTTAATTTGAGCAGGCACCATTAATTAACTTTTATTACTAAAAAAACTGTTTTGTAACCACTTTAAAAATCTATGCAATGATATTCTTTTTGTTCCTTCGTTTACACTTTCTATTAATGTTAGCCATCTCGTTGTTTTATTATTGATGTTTTAAGAATCTCTTTATTTATTTTTTTATTAACCTTCTTTGATTTTCACACTTCTGATAGACGTCAATCTCTTGATTTAAAAAAATCTGGTGATAAACTTAATTTTTTACTACAGTTTTATATCGCCTAATCCAGACACAACAAAGCTTTTATAATGACATATTTGTGACCCCATACACCTATGCACTTTTTCAATTTTCTGCGTACACCTTCCTTTACTGTCTCTAGTAAATGTATCTCATCTCTCTTTTTAGCCCATTTTGGAGTTTGGTACGCACTCTTTTTTTAGTGCTTGCCATTGCACCCCTCTTGGAACCAGGAAAACGAGGTATCTATTTCTCTTCTTTCTAATCCCCAAAAATCCTGTTGCTTCTATACATATATTTACAATACCGTCCCTCCCCCTATTTTTGCCACCTTTGATGTTCTACTTACATCTCTGACGCAGCTCGAGTCCCTGGGCATCGACTCTTCCCCAATTAACCAGTTTGCCTTCAGTCCACCGGGCACCTGCAGGGACAGAACAGGAATGTCATCAAATGGGCACCTGCCTACCGATTCTTCTCTCACGTGTGTTTTTGCACAGCGATCTCCACAGGAAGCTCCATGGTCTTCTGGCTAGTGGTGAAAGCAATCAAGAGTCTGAGAATCTCTGGGTGCCATTTAATTAATTATATGGCGAGTGAGTGTCTGAGGATTGTCTGAGTTCAGTATGTTTTATTGAATTGGTAGTGCGAATTGTGGTGTTGATCTCGGATGTTTTTTTTTTTTAGTCTGATTGTTTGTTTGTCCAGTCTGTTTGATTGCCTTCGTATTTGTATAGTGATGGTGTTTTGTATACATAGGGAGGAGGAATTTCTGTTCACTGGAGGTGATGTAGATGAACCTGATGCACTGAATTTTTCTTGAGATGTTTACCTATGTAACATTGTGCAGTCAGAAGCACACTTTGTTGGATTGTTGATAATTATATTGTTGATGTTTTTAGTATTTGAAATTGTTAAAAAAAAAGAGTCAGAGAATGTAGCTCTGGGCTTAGGTCAATTAGACCAGAACCATTCGCGCCACTACCAAAATGTGCTTTTGCACCTTGAAGCATCTCATGTGCTAGATGGAATTACCAATAACGACCTCAGACCCAAATAACGGACAGACTCAAAGAATATGGCAAAGTACTACTTTATTATCACCGTAAAATAAAGTAGGGAAATCTGGCGAACAACAAGCTGTAGTCCACACACCCACATCCAAACTTGATTATACAAAGATTTTATACCTAAATGTACATCACCTATGACATCATCCTAAGTGGCAAACTTAAAAACCTATTGAAGGGAGGGATTGTTTAAGGGAACATATATATCTATAGTGTGTATAAGTGTTAATAACATCATTGGCTGCCCCTTATCTGTTAGGCACGCCTCGAACCACCTCTAAATATGTATAATACTAATCATAGAAAAGTAATGGCAATGGATTGGCCTATGCAACATTGTATAGCATGTTGCTACATAGACCTTCTAATTGGTTGGCATGTTTTACCAACCTTGGACTTTCAGCTCGTTAGCAACATGTAAGAAAAATTAAACCCAGGTGCCGAGAGTAACATCAGACTACTCCCCAATTTCCTAATTAGTCCATCTCCCATCGGTCTGGCCCTAAGTCAAGGCTTCTCCTTTGTAGTTGACCTTGCAGCATGTTATCTTATTCTGGGACTTCTAAGGGAGTGCAGGGACACCATTATCTTTGTCTGAAGCTTTATGAATAGCCCTTGTTTTCAACTTCTGAATCACATTTGAGGAAACCACAAAGTTGTCCATTTTGAACTTTTATTCACTGCTATTTGATTCAATTATGCTGGGTGTCATTACCCCTCTCGGCCTCTAGAGACTTGCTTACTCCACCCTGCATAGGCTTTTTGCAGCTTTAATTGTCCAATACTTGGCTCTTGCAGATATTTTCCTCTTTACTTAATCTAAGAGAAATATTTCTTACGCACATGGCTCATCCTTTTGACTCCCCTTGTGCCTTGCAATTGTTCCTTGAAGTAGCTTTCTTGATCCCAGGCCAATAGACTCCTCTTTATTCCTCACACAAAGCTGTTCTTCCAGCATCTCCTGACTCAGAAGCCCCAGTCCATCTCTGAGGTAGCTTGATTGATTTCAGCATGAGTCCAACATCCATCTTTCCATCATGGCTGCACTATCCACATTATGTTTTCTTCTGCAGCAAGCTTCTATATGTCTTGTCTACATTGCGTTTCTGCCTATATACACTTATTAGTCAGCAGGCTTACTTTATCTTCTTGCATATATGATTTCTTCATATTCCATTACATGTTTTCTCTTGTTACTTCAGTTACATCTTTATTTTTTAAGTAGTTGCGTCTCGTTTCAGTGCTTCTTCATGTCTTTCCTTCATGACGTCACTCTGCCCATGTCATATTTCACTTATAGCTCTATGATGTCCAATGGTGTATGCCGACATCCTTGCACCCTTCCAGTGTGAGGGTACATTTGATACGGTTGTCTGAGTGCATATCATCTCTCATAGACTTGTTGTCATATTGGGATGATACCTGGTGTCCCACATAGGGCTCTTCTCCTACTGCTCCAATATGATGGTCATGAGGGTGCGGTAGCTAGGGATGATGTGTCCACCTGTACTTACTAGAAATCCACTAAATAATCAAACTTACTTTACAATAGACATTGCCGTGCTATCAACAGAGACAATTAATGTTTTCTTTTTGCCACCTTTATAGAAACAAGAAACATTTAAATTATTTACATCGACCATCATTTTGTTCATATCTCCCTATTAATTTCTGAAGGATCATAGGAGTCCTTGCTAATAAACCCATGTCATCTGCATAGGCTAGACCGGTGTCAGGGGTCATCCTTAAGGTTTTGCCTAAGGAAAGGCAGACTTTTTGCATGACCCTGCTACGCCAGCCTAAAAACAATGTGGGTGGGATAGTATAGAGCAAAAAAATAGATGAAGGTCTAAAATGCTCTCTCTAGAGCTGTATGGGAAAGGACAAGAATAGGCTAGGATATTACCTTCAATACTGCCCAGACTCCTCCCACAGCACTTCCAACTTGGTACCTCTAATTATACCAGTTTTTTATTAAGTAGGAGATGGGAAAGGTTCATAGGCAAGATAACCCGTTCCCTAATAAAAGAAGAAAAGAGAAAAATAAGTCTCTGAGACATGAACTGAATGCCACAAGGGACAGGAGCAAAAGCAAACAGGAAATCCAAGAATAGCCACCCTGTATACTGGTGTTCACAACCACCTGGCACCAAGGTTCACAGTCAGAATGAGAGCCAGAAGCCACCAAAATCAGCCATTTATCAAAAGGTAATCCACAGTACGAAGTTCCAAGGTAAAAAAACAGAGGTAGGAAGCAATTTCAATGTACACCAAAGCAGTTGAGGAGCAGACAAGAGGACAGACCGTGTAGCAAAAATCCAAAGTCGGCAGTACCAGGTTCCAAAACAAAGCAAACACCAAGGATGCCACTCACGCCAAGGCCGTTGAGAATCACTGCAGCTTGTAGCGGAAGTCTATTTGTTGTATCTACTATGTGCTGCATACGCCATCCATTGTGTGCCAGGCACCATGATTGAGCATGCCTCCCCGGCATGCAGGGTAAAGTTTTTTTTGGTGCATTCTCAGTTCCCCAGGAGCCACAGAAGATGCCAGGAGCTGGTTCTCCAGCACCTGCATGCAAACCCAGCAGTCCACCGCCTGACAACCGGGAATCAGTCTACCTCCAGCCATTTGGGCATCAAGAGTACATGGCAAGGGTTGTTCATCCAAGTCATTTAGATAAAGATAAAAACATGTATAGTAGCATCACACAACCATGGCAAATAGCAAGAGAGATTCCATCAGTATAGTCTCCCGTTTTTCCATATCGAACAAATGCTGTTGTGATGGTACAAAGTTTCCAAATTGCACTCAAAAGGTTCTCATCCTTCAATTTATTAGTTAAAACTTTCCATAGCGGAGCTCTATTTCTGTGGCCTTAAGCAGTGGACAAATCCATGATGGCCACGTAGATATAAGATTCCTTGGGTCAAAATATGTGTCCACTAGCAATGATAGGTTTAGGGACTCCTCGGTTGTTCCCAGTCCATCAGCAAAACAAAGTTGAGTATCTGAAGTAATGTTATTTATGTCCACCCAAATCAAAGGTTTTTCACAGGTGAATTTCCCCAAAATCTTTAGGGAAATATCGCTTAACGCATTAGGCCTATAACAGAGAGGTTCTGTTCTGGGCAATACATAGGTTATGTTCTGGGGCAATGCATGAATGCAGCCATGTCTATGGAAATGTTCTTGTTTGTAAGACAACCAAAATGTTGGTGAGAAATGGAGCCCAATGAAAGGGATCTAATTCATATATGTCACCTGGTACCCACCCGGTTCAGGAGCCTTAATTAATTTCACTTCTTGAAGATACAAATAAATGAGATGGTGAGAAATATCTCAAAACATATTTTCAACAACATAGAACAGAAAGTTTTTATCAGCTGTGAGAAACCTGAAGGTGTCTTCCTAGCAAGTCCCCAGGGATCTGTCATCTAGGTGGCCAGGACACGGCCATCGCTATTGGATCCAGTTCCTGGGGGCGGACCAATGAGGGAGTATCACTGATGGGTGAGACGTGGTATTCCCCTTCTTCCAACACCTTTTCCCCATCCTACCACGTAGGACATTCAGAAACACTAACCCGCCCTTTCCCACATGAACACTTTCGTACACCACGAAAGACAATGGACTAACTCTAGAGCTTTTTACCTGACATGTCCGGACACAAGGGTCAGGCAGAGTCAGGCAATTAACCAGAATCATGCAAACACCTAACGGCCCTTTCTCTTCCACACAGGGATAAAAGGTGGAGCACAAGAGCACAGTACTAGCAAGGCAGACCGCACACCGCAAGAGCTATCCAAGCACGGCAGTTCAAGAGGATGAGAAAGGTGGCGAGTATCGAAGGGGTGATACGGAGAGAAGCGACCTTGCCTTTTCTGACCCAGACCCGCAAAGCCTCTGCAAAAGGAAACATAAGACTGCGAACAATAGCACAAGTGTGTTACAGCAGATGTCAATGGTACACAGAGCGTGCCTATGCTGATAAGCAGGACAGAGGGAGATGCCTGTTACTGTGGTACCGGCCTTGACTCCATACAGAGTGAAAAGCCAAGCGGTTCATCACAGCTGGCGAGTCTAAGGGGAACTGATAAAGAAACCGAACTGTGTTGAATGAAAGTCGCAAAGTGGCACATTGAGGAAGGTTCAAAGAACTGTAAATTGTTCAGGGAAGACCAGCTGCAGAGGGGTCCGGCACCACGTGGTTGCTCACTCGAGAGACGCTGGTTGATCCCGCGTTGAATGAAACTACTGATACCAGAAGGCCCCTCGGGGAGCCACGAAGGTCAAAGTGGTCATACAGGGGTCTAGCAAAATCACTGTAACGTCGAAAGTCTTTGACCGACAAACCATTGAAAACAAAAGGGAAGTAAAATCCAGCATCAGAAGAAAGTAAAAGGAATTGTAAAATGGAAAGAGTGAACCTGGCAGAGGGATGCCAATAAAGAGGAGCAAGAAACAGTGTGTTGACAAAAGTGAATCCAGCAGAGAGATGTCCATGGTGAACTATTTAAAAAGACGTTAAGATTTGAGAGTGCTAAAAGAGAAATTGATTTGTGAAAAGCCATAGTTGAACCCGAAGGGAGGGAGGCTGATATTCGAGAGGGGACTTCGCCCAGAAGAGGGGGACCCAGGGGTAAAGAATCATCACCTCAAGTGCAATCCGAAAGAACTTTTTGTTTGTTATTTGAACCTATCAGATACTCAGAGCAGGAGAGACAACCTCCGAAGATCCTGATATTGATAAGAACTGTTTGAGGGGTCTGGGCCTGGAAGAGGGGGATCCAGGGGTGAAACCATCACCCAACGTACATTTGGAACAGAACTTCTTTTGTTGGTTATTTTTGAAACCCATCAGGTCCTTGGGGGACAAGAGATTTTTTGTAGAAAAGAGACTTAACCACTGAAGGTCCTGAACAATGTTCCCTCTAATTATTTTTCCCTAAGTGCGGAAATGCTTAGCTTTTGTGCGCAACTTATTTTCCATGTGCGCAACTAAATTACGAGGTAAGCTACTTTGTGAGCATTGAGCATGCGTAGTTGGTGAGCTACCATCTCCACAGAGTTTGGAACAGAATTTCTCCTTCCCAACCACTGCAATTCTTTACGAGTCAGTGTAAAAGGTGCATCTTGAAACACTTTTTCCAAACATATAGGCTTAACAAAACCGATGTGGTTATAAGGAGAGCTCATCAACCAGTCCAAGATTTCAAGATATGCCATAGGATATGCCATAGTTCCTTACCAAAATTACTCATGTGCAGAGAAAAAATTGTGTATGCACTAAAAAGCTTTGAATGGTCGGGATAAACAATAGGTTTAGTTGTGGCTATTCATTTGTCGACACTGCTTACAGACAATGCAGAAAGTGTGTAAAACCATTTGAAAAAAATACTTTACAAAAAAGCAAATATCACTTATCACTGATGTGGCTGTCAAAGAATTCAGACAGGATAACATTTTTGCAAATTAAATAATGGCAACTAAAAGGAATGTGTCAGAAAACATGCAAATAGGAATTCATGTGCCACTTTAATGAAGTAATTCAAGGGACAGGAGAACATCCCTCAAAATGTGTGTAAGGATAATAATTGAATAACTGCACCACAGAATATGATGATCAGAATTCTTTGGCCTCTGCTTGCTATACACATTACGTGGTCCTGTGAGTTGTGACATTTGCTCAAAACCAGCCTCACAGCTGAGAGGCATATACACGATCCATTGTTACTCCCTAAAACAGGAAAATGTACCCAACAAAAACGAAAAACCATGAACATATAGGAACCTATACCCTGCTACTACCCACAAAGTTCCACTGATATTTTTTTGAATCAGTGACTCGCAGAGCAGTGGCTTTGGTAGAAACTCAAATCCTACTGCCCAATCTTATGAGGAATTTTAAAGGGAAAACATATTTTAATAAACATGAAATATCCCGACTGGCAAAGCTAATTACTTTCTTATTCCCTGAAAAATCATTTCATTCGGAAGTAATATCATATCAGAGCCCTCCTTGTAACCCTGACATAGGAAGTGACATGACAGGATACATAATATAGCTTACAGTTTTGCCCACCCTTTCTCACCACAGCATAGACACAATTCCACTAGAGTCTTACTGAGGTTTTTTCTGGAGTACCGTTGAAGCAAATCACATATGTTTGCCTTTTAAGTCAATAGCAGCAATGTTCCTAGGTACAACAGATCGAGTGCTTTCTTCTTTAACTAGGGACCCCACTTATGAAATTCACTGTTATCAGTTGGACAAGATACATGGGGATGCTAGAGGCAATAAACGCAAACACATTAACATATTGAAAAACCCTCAGCAGCTGAGCAGAGAAAGAAACCGAAGGCACAGTTTCCTAGAGTGTTCCTAGAGTATCCTAGCCTTCAGAAAACAAACGCAGTTCCTTCACTGTACTGGCCTGCCAAAACGTCTGATTTGGTTTTTGAAAGTTGCTGATTTGTTTTTCACCCCAAAGGAGTGTTCTCCCGTGCCCTTCCATCTGTACCCCACCCCGGCTCCTGTGCTAGCCTCCAATACCAGTTGACAGGGCTCTGTAAAAAGTGAGGGGTTGTAGTAATAAAATGTGCAGTTTAAGAAAATGCCATGAATCTGTAAGTGCCCAATTCCTATGAAGTGTAGACAAGATTGTCTGCAACATACCCCACCTTTAAATTGTTGGGCAGGATTATAAAAATGCTCAGTGAAACTGTTTTTGTATTGCAGCGAGTTAGCATATAATTTGTTAAGGTCTATGACCCATGGAACTTTGGAAACTTGTAAAGGCGGCGGATAGTGTGAAAAGTATTCTAGTATTCTGAATATCCATTGCCCTAATACTATATACGAATAATGGCAGGCATAGCCCATGCCCATTATCCCTTGCAGGCCAGGTAAATAATATTGCAAGCTCGGCGCCTATAAAGTAAACATGACATTTTCCTACTCAAAATACTTAGAGGGCAAATTAATTGAGTTTTAGAATGTATTAAATTGCAAGGGTGGCCGCTTCAAAGTGCTTGTGTAACATGCGTACACAGAATAGGAATCATTGTATGAGGTTTGCACTCAGTATCTGATATTTGAGCTGACAGTTGGGCTACATAGTCTGGGTGACGCTTTTGATAAGGCGCCATGAGTAACACGTCATTCAGATTAGGAACATAAAACAGGTGGATGTAGGTTTAAGTCTGGTAACCTTTTGCAGAGCCAACGTAGGCAGAGTCAAGGTTGTCTGGTAATATCTGAATGAGGCCTGGGGCAGAAGTTCGAGTCATAAGGTATACGTGTGGTAGAGTCAAGTATAGGAATCATGGGTAGGGAGGGGAGATAATTTGGTTAATGTGTCCGGACATACCTTAATTATATCTTCTGTTCATGCAGTAACATTTTCATATTAGTTTTTAACCTATTGTGAATGTATTCTACTTTTAGGGTTTGGGGGGTTTTAAGGTCAAGCTTGCATAGTAGGGCAATGTAAATGAGCTAGACCAGAATATCAATACTAGTTCATATAATTTAGCTTCATTTTGAGAGAAAGCAAATATTAGGTACCTGCTGTGCCTTGTGCATTATTAAATCATTTTAAATAGGTGGGAATTGTCTGTGTTCACTGCTGAAATTCTTCTGAGCGGCACCCAGAAGGAAGTTGGGCAAGCGCACATGCGCACAGCTTAGAGGGAACAATGGTCCTGATACTTGAACTGGAACTGTTGTCTCGTGCTGGGAAACCTCGAGACTGTGCTGTGCTTAGAACTCCCGCCTTGTCCCATGCTCAAAATGTGGGGTAGGGAGACCCTTTGCTAACACATCGTGACTGATCATTTGTCACCACTACTTTCTTTCTTGTGAACCCCATCCCACACACTTTTGTATTTAGCATAAGGATTGGCAATAGGTTTTTCTTAGTATAGGCACTCTTATTTGACACAATGCCACTAGGACTGACTTATTATTATTTGATGGTCGTAGCTTACTCCCATCTTATATTTAGGTTAAGATTAGGCATTTTTCCAACCTACCTATACAGTTTAATAAACACCCTTGAACTGTGATCACTCGTGTTTGTCTATTCCGGATGCCTTCCTTACACAGCGGATTGTGTTTTCTTCTAGAAATTACCTATAAACCATTAGAATTTCAGGTACAATGTTGTAACAGGTCATAGTATTACCTCCACCTATGAAGCTCCCCCGAGATCGCCTCAATCAGTAGTGTTTGAAAATGAATTGTTGCAATACATAGAAAAAATTGAACAACTAACCTACAAACAGCTACCGAATTGTAGTGAAGCAGAAAATTGAAGCATCATAACAACGACAAAGTGATCAAAAAGGAAGATAAAAGAGGAGTGATTATGGTCATGGATAGATCCAAATATGTAACAGAATTCCATAGATTATTAAATGATACTATGTTATGTACAATGAGAAAACAGAGGGAATTCTCACTCCAATTCCCTATGGATCCTCTGCGCAGGTGGTCACGGAAAGGCTATCTCTTTTGGATCACAACCCTGGGGGTGGACAAGCAAGGGAGGATCACCTGGGTGGAGGGTCCTTGGGGACTGTGAGTGGGGGGCCCTTGGGTGAGACAAGTTGTCCCCCTTTTCCTAATCACAACCCTCCCAAACCTTCTCCCACCTTCATGGGTTATTGTAAACCAGATTCCCTTATTTTGCCTCAGCCATGTCATTCTAGTACTGGGACAAGGAAGAGATCACAAGAAGGCATACACATCAACATACAACCACACTACTCTGGGACTGATATGACGAAGAGAGCCTCAGTGGAATACAACTACAAAGATCAGGCATGTCACACTGTTAAGCCTAATTATAGTCAGGACTTACACCTGCAACTCATTCACTCATCACAGGTGTATAAAAGGTGGCAAGGTAAAAAAGCACAGAGAGGACAGAGAGAAAGGCGAGACCCTGCTGTGAGCCATTGGATGCAGATCTGCCGTGTGATGAGGGTCGGAATACCAGGAACTGCAGAGGCTGGTGATCCGAACTGGGATGGCGTGAGAACAGGAGTTCTCTGGCATAACTTCAAGGCAAGAGAAGGCGCCATGCTGAGGGGCCGGCCTTCTGATGTGATGGTGTGCTCGTTTTCCCGTGGTGCTGTGAGGGCACGTGAGTGTCTCGTGGGCAGATGAGGGACCTCTGCAGGCAACCGAGTTGAAGCAAGTCCAGTGTGGTATGCAAGAAGTCTGCAAAGGAAGCCTGTGAGTTTCAGAGACCAGGAAACACAGTGTGAAACTGACCGCAAGCGATGTGAAGGAACCAGTGATTGTGCAATTATACAATGTAACAGAGTAGTCTCATGGGTCTGAAAGAAGTGGAACACGTTCTCGAAAGTCTCCATCTGAACTGTTTCATGAATTAACAACCACATGAAGTGTTAAAGGGACCGCCGACCTTGAGAAAAGGAAGGGGGCAGCCCTGAAAGGTTCCCACTTGCGGAATAGACATTTCAATGGTGTAAACGAAACAAAATCTTTATCCCTCAACCTTGTAAAACCTGCAGTCCTATTCTGAACTTGGGGAAGGGAACCCCAGTACCTCTACTGTGAACTATTTTGAACTTTGGTAAGGGAACCCCAGTGCTTCTGTTGTGAACTGCCTTTAACTTAGGGAAAGGAACCCTGGGTCCTGATTCAAACAATTTCCCTTTTGCCTACGAAGGATAATTTTTAGACTGTGTTGCGAAACTACTTTACAGTTGGGGAAGGGGCAGAACTTTGGGTTAAACACTGTTTTCTTTTGGTTGCTGATATCCCTACAAATTGTATAAAGTTAGTTGTGAGGACAAGTATAGGTTTTGGACACAGGCAGATTCTTCAGTTGAACTCTTTGATTTGGACATTCCTCAGTTTTCTTTAGGTAGCGAAATCCCAATTTAGATTAGGGCAAGATAGGCCTTTTTCCATCCTAACCTTTGAGTTAATAAAAGTGTTTCTTTTGAGATTTGAATCTGTTGTCTGTGTCCTTCTTCATTATGCCTTCACAGTACCCATACAAATTGATCATACCTCATGTATGATATGCATTATTAAAGAGAATGTAGATTATGCAATAGCAGAGGGATGGATTACCAAAAAAGAAGGTGATTGCCTAACACCCGATAATCTGCATATCCCTATCTGTTATAACATACCAAAGCCACATAAAAATATAGAAATATAGAAAATCCTCCTGGATGACCGGAAATATCTAGAATTAGTATCATTTTGAAAACCCTCTCTAAGGATGCATATTTTCTCTTAAGAAATACATACCTAAAATGACCTCACACATTGCGGACAGAGCTGACATGATGAGGACAGTACAAGACGTAAACACCCTTTTGTTTATGGTGGGTATTTTTTAAATTGTTGTATACTAACATACCACAAAATGAGTCACCACGGATAATGATAGAAGTATTATATCAGAACCCACCCGAAGAGGCACTCAAAGGCTTCATCTTTTGATGCGCACACATGTTGCTCAAACAAAATTATTTTCATTCAACGATTAGTTATTTCACCAAATATATGGTCCAGCTATGGATATGTGGATGCGTTTGAAAAGAAGTAGGTGTATGACACTGTGAAGCCATATATTCTATAATTGCTGTTTAGCAGTGATATAATAAATTATGTGTTTGTTATGTAGACGAGCGATGACAGATGGTCAAAAGAATTAATGGATTGGATTAACCAGTTGAATATACCTTTGAACTTTACATCGACAATGAGTAGAACGCTGGTCAATTGTTTGACCTAATGATATATGAAAATTGCCCGACATAAACGTGAGTTAGGATGTGCTGAGCGTAACCCCTTTAAAAGTAACTTTCTAAGTCAATCTTGTAAATGTGAAATTATGATGAAAAGTGAAATGTAGTTTAGGTATTGGCTAATGACATGTCGTCTGTCTATTAAAAAATCAATTTGACAAATAATAATAAGAGCTTTAGCAAGTTATGACACTAAGAAATTTAGTATATAGTAAATAAACATCTTACTGTGTCTGATGTGGCCCAGACCAACCCTATCTTAGAAGACACGTTGCTCAAATTCCTAAGGGAATACTTTTATAATAGAAAAGTACAGAAAGCAAACACCACGGAGCAGTGTGATGAGCAATTTGATTTGATAGCTTTTTTTGTTCATTAATAAAGATGTCGGAAACCTCCAGGGCTACTGGAATTGATGGGTTGTCAAACACAGCTATTAAGGTCAATACAGACTTATGGCCACCAATTTGACATAATCTGTTCAAGTGAATGGTTAATGACAATAACATCCCGAAATAATGGAGAAAATCTGTTCCAGTTCCAATGCATGAGAAAGGGAGATAAATAGAGCCCGGGAAATAATAGAGTGCTCGCGGCACTAGACATTTTGTGTAAGATATTCCCTTCAATTATCCAAATGGAATAGCATTACTGGGCGATGGATCGTAATTCCCTGAACCTTTCAGACAGGATTCCACAAGGGTAGTTCCACACTTCATAATATTTGTGTGCTAAACCTACTCACTGTAAAGGCTAAGTTAGAAATGGGACCACGTCTTTACATGGCTTATATCAATTATAGTTCTGGTTTTTACTCTATAAATCATGACAGGCTAATGTCTAAACTCCGTAAATTGGGTATTTTTATTTTATTGAGCATTTGCTAGGTGCTTATACAACAGGATTGTGTTTCAAAGCGCCACAAGGCTAAATGGAAAGGGAACAGGGGAAAGAATAACAACGGCAAAACAGTAAATATACAGTCATGTTCCTACTAGGCCTTGTGGCATTCGGACGTGAAAGTGTAGTGCTGAGAAGTGCAGGAGATAGTGAATGGAGGAGGGAGAGGCAGAGGAATGGACAAGTGCTAGTGGAGGGAAGTGCCAAGGGGAGTCAAGCAGGAGACCACAGGCTAAGTGCTAGTGCAGGTGATTCCCAACGGTAGGATGCCAAGCAGGGGCCCAATGGGGCAGTGCAGTGGGGGGGGGGAGGGTGCTGGTATCGACAGGAAGTAATAGCGTGGAATCCTGTGAGATTCATGAGCATCAGGCCACCGGTCTCAGCGACATTGGGGTGCTTAACAGGGAATGGAAAGAGGGAAAGAGGCAGAGAAAAGCAGAGTTTTGATCAGTTTCCAGAATTTAAGGAGGTCCAGCTCAAGTTTGAGAGGGGCAGGGAGGCTGTTCCAAAGAAGGAGGGCACTAGCCAAGGAGAGAGACCTGCCCCCCACTCTCTGCTTGGAGAAGCAATTGACAGTCAAAGAGTTGTAGTTGTAGGAGCATAGGGCTCTAGCAGGGGAGTATTTAGGGAGGGAAAGTTGGAGATAGTGTGGTCCCTGGCCTCAGAAGGCCTTGTTGATGATGCAGAGGTTCTTGAATATTTTAGGGCTGGTGAGATACGGTCCCTGGACTTGAGGCCAAAGATAAGTCTGGCAGCCCTATTCTGGATTAGCTGGAGGGGGTGTAGGGAGGAAGAGGGAAATTGAGAAGGAGGCGGTTGAAGTAGTCCAGCCTGAAGAGGACTAGAGCTCTGGAGACATTTAGCTTCTGGGGACGGTGAGGAAAGGGAGAATGCCTCTGAGGTGGTGAAGTTGGAAGTGGGACTACTTGGTAAGGTCCATGATGTGAGGGGTGAACAGAGAGTAGAATTGAAGATGATCCCGAGGTTTTTGGCCTCACACGATGGTGGGAGTGGAGGACACAGAGAGGGTGGCCAGAGGGTAGGAGGAAAAGAAAGAACAGGCGTCCCAATGAAAAGGATCTCTGTCTTACTGACATTAAGATAGAGATCGTTATCTGCACATCATGCCTGAATGGCGGACAGTCAGGGATGAGAGAGGAGGAAGAGGAGGTAGTAGAGGAAAGTTTGAAGGAAAGCTGTGTGTCATCAGTATAACACTGGAAATGAGAGAAGGAGGAGATCAGGTGAGCAAGAGGGTCGAGATAGATATTGAAGAGCCAAGGAGATAGGATAGAGCACTGGGGGACGCCACAGTTAGAGAGTGTGGTGGTGGATGAGAAAAGGCTCAGTTGCAGCTGGGAGGGGCGGTTAGGGAGGAAAGAGGACTGCCAATCCAGTGCCTGGACAGTGATGCCGAGAAATATCACAGTAATTTTATGAGGATAAAATGGTTGACCATGCCAAAGGCAGAGGAGAGATCAAGAAGAATGAGAACAGCAGGTGAGATGGATTCAAGATTTGTGAGCATGGTTTCATGGGTGTTCAGGAGAACAGTTTCCATGCCTCTGGATGCCCGGAATCCAGATTGATGGTAATGAAGACAACCAACAGGATCAATGTAGTGGGTCAGTTGGGGGAGGACCAGCTTCTCCCAGAGTTTACCCAGGAAGGTGGTAGTGGAGATAGGGCGACAGTTAACTGGGCAGGAGGGGTCAGCAGACAGCTTTTTTAAGAGAGGGTGCACAAGGGAGTGCTTGACGGATAGAGAGGAAGAGCCAGTGGCAAAGGAGTGCTCACAGAAGTCTGCAATAGCCCAAGCATGAGAGGAGATGTTGTCCTTAATGGTTCTGGAAGCGCAGGGGAGCATCTGTTTGGAGGAGACCTTCATAGAGCGGACCACTTTAGAAACCTCATCAGGTGCTATGGGCAGGAGGCAGGAGAGTAAGAGGATAGTGATAGGGGGCCAAGGGAGGCAGGGGAACAGGCGCAGGAGTGGAGATGGGGTGGGGGAGAGCATGTACTTTTAAAAATGATACGACAACTTTATACCCAGACTTCTGTGCAAATCAGATTAGATAGTTCAGGAAATTTGTCAAATGAAATCCCCACTAACATTGGTTTAAAGCAAGGGTGCGTTTTAGCATCTATTCTGCTTTACAATTGTTTGGAGAGAATGGTTTTGAAATGGTGGAAACGTATCCATATTTGGGAGTCTTATTTACTTCAAGTATGAGTGAACTGAAGGACAATGATTATCGACTGGCCAAGATACAGTCTAAAATGGCAAAATATTAGAGTCTTTGGGACTCTGCCGATCTAGAAAAAAAGTGCTGGGATTTCCATATACCAGCCCTTTTCCGGACTGGCAGAATACAAATTTGTCGGTGGGGGTTACCTGATTTACCTCTAGCAAAGAGCTTGAGGTAAATCAGGCCCCCACTGACAGAAAACAGCTGATATTACTGCCATGGGTATTACCGGTGCCGGTAATAGCAGCAATCTTCCATGGCATGTTGATTTTCCACCCTTACTGGCAGGATACCATCACACTCCCAATGACCCCCTTTGTGACGGACCATGGGGTTATAATTAGAAAGGTCTGCTAATTAAGCAATATGCCCTGAGCAGTGGGGGCATTACCATTTCAGGTATGCCCCGGGGTCCATAGTTACAGGCACGAGCAAAGCAAGGGCCATAATAAAGGCGCTGGGGCATTCCATGAAGCTGTAATGCGGCCCCTGCGAGGGGCTTATTGCTATTAGTACCCCGGCCCGTAAGTAAAAGGTTTTAAAAGGGCAGCCAGGGAAGGGAAGGCAAAGGCCATTTTCTCTTTCCATAGCGGCCATTGAAAACAAACAAAAAAGTAAACAAACAAAATGGCCACCATGGAAATGGATGGCTTTCCATGGCAGCCATTCAATTGTAGCCATTCAGAAAAAATGAAAAAAGTACACAAAAGAATGGCTGCCATGGAAAGGAGAGAAGGGACTACGTGTAGTCCCTTCTTCTTTTCTGTGGCAGCCCATCGCAGATCGGGAGCAAACACGCTGGAGACAGAAGAGTTTCCAGCACGTAAGCTCCAAAATGTAGTTAAGTATGGGGGGGGACGGAGGGAAGAGAAATAGTGGGGAGGGGAGCAGGAAATGGGTTAGAACACTTACCTCATTCACCGGCTCAGGGAGATGGCGGCCGCCAGTCCTGAGGAGGCTCAGGGCAGCGGGATTGCCTTCTGGTTATGCTTGCATTCTGAGCCTCCCCATTGGCTTGTAGGTCACCACTCCCCTCTCGCTGGGTACTAATCAAATATAATCAAAGTATCATTCCCACTATCCTTATGGTTTAGAGGCTACTAAGCTAGCTGAAATAAATTGGCGTGATAAATTGCAAGGAAAGTTCTGAGATATGGTTTTGGGTTTACCAAATGCAGTTTCAGTTCAAAGCTTACGCCTGGTGCTTGGAGTTGTGTCATTACGTACTCTAGCAAAACTCAGATGTATGCTATTTGTCATAAAAATATTAAATAATACAACCATTTTGGTGCAGGCGATAAACTCAATTCATTGTAAAGCATTAAATAATCTACTAAAGCATTTTCAAACCACTTTACATCAACTAGATATGACTACTGATTGGAATTCTCAGGAATCTATTAAAAAACTACTGCAGGTGAAAATAAGGAAACGGGACTACTGTAATAACTTAACTGGGTTAGTAATTGAGTAAAACACACAGGATAGGATATCTGTTACATTTATTTTAAACCTCATTTGTACCTAATTAAGTTTCCCTCTTTTGATTTGCGGCAGACGTTGATGCTGTTACATCTGAATTAATTACCACGTTTAGTAGTTTTGGGGCCAGGATTTGGCCTAAAAATAGAAAATAGTATCTGTGGAATATTGAAACACATGGAGCGCAGGGAGACTATAAGGCACATTTAGATCAAATGTGATCATTTAGGATTATTGCAGCAGTAGTTTTTAGGATATTATTTACATGCCTTTGAAATTGTAAGAAATCAGACTTTTGGTTAGACAAACTCTCGGAAATGTTTGCAATGCTTGAATCGTGGACGAATGTTAAGGACAACCTGAGAAATTAGTAATGTGAATGTGTGTCTGGTCATTTTCACGGTGTAGAAAGAGTATAAAGGTTATTTGGAAACTATAGCACACTATATAATTTAGAAAAATGAATGCATACTAAAGGTTAAACCATAAAACAAACCTGTAGACAGGAATTCCTTACTTAGTTATGAGTCATTGCATGCTAGATCTCTCAAAGACAATCTTCCATATGGACAATATGTGAGGCTGCATAGAAAGAGTACAGATGGGAATGATTATGAAAGAAAGGCTGATAAATTGACCATTCAATTGAAAGAGTAGAGATGTTCTGGGAAACAATTTCGAAAAGCAAGATAAAGAGCGGGGAAATAACCAGGGAAAAGCTATCCTTGAAAAAAGGACACATGAGAAGAACAATGGTTTGGTTTTTGAGAGCATATAATATAATTGCCTTTATCAAGGAAGATCCAAACGAGTATTAATAAGCACTGCAATAGCCTTAATAGCAGGGATAGTCATTTCGAACCACCTTCACTAGTATGCATTGACCCTATTACATGCTTGAAAAGCATAATTAAAGACAAAGAGATTATGTAATAACAGAAGGATGGATTACCTTCTCTTACTCTTCATCTTTCTCTTTGTTTTACCTATGTACAGTAGATTACAAGAGCACCAAATTGCGTGAATTACCACATTACTATTACAATTTGTACATTTTTGTTGTGCCCAACATCTATTTGGACCAATGTTCACTTAGTGTGTTTTCCTGGTAATCTTGAAAACAACACATGTTCCACATGAGTGGGTCCACTTAGATTTGGCAATCCCCACATCTCTGTGATCATATTGGGTTAACCTTTCTGTTCTTGTATCTTAATATCACTTCTGATTACTTGATCCCTAATCAAAGCACCTCATTTGCATACTACTGAAGTCTCCTACTGCCAGGTCTCAATGGAAATAAATGGCAGTCATTGTGGAGCACCCAGGAGTAACATACCCCTTGTAATGTTACATGAGAGAAAAACAAGAGAGAGGTAAAACATCCTGGATTGCGCTCCATCCACAGAAAACAAAAGCTCTGGAGAAAATCCCACCCACTAGAAGACCTCGTCACTCTTAGACCCCTCTGATTAGCACACAGGACACTCATGCCCATAGACAAAGCAAACTACTACGCAACAACCATCACAGAAGCATTCGACAATTGCAGTGTTCTCTTCCAAGTCGTGAAGCACTGCATCAACCTGCTGCCAGACCCTGCAATACCACAATCCACTGAAAAGTGCAACACCATTAACAGCTTATTCACACAAACGATAAACAAGATAATGTAGCACAGTGACAGCTCCAAACACACCACAGACATCCCACCCCTTCTAGCCCTGACAAACCGAAATCTATAAAATACAGGACAATTACTCCAGGACATTTGACCAACACTCTTGAAGGCCACAAACCCACCAACTACAAAGATAACATTCTCCCCGTCTCCCTTATGAATGTCATCAAAAGTGAAACACTCAAACCACTTCTCAAAATCAATGTATCCTTCACATAAGGCAGCTTCCCAGATCCACGGAAAATGGGACAGATCCTCCTGCTACTGAAGAAGCCCACACTCGACCCAGATGACCTGGCCAACTATGACCCTATCATGCATCTGCCCATCCTCAGCAAAGTGATTGAGAAGACCATTCACACCCAGTTGCACAAAAGGATCACTTAGCACAATCTCCTACTGGACTGCCAATCAGGTTCCGACCACAGTGTAGAGCAGAGACCACCACCATCCTATTTACTGATGATTCTATACATCTTGGTAAATGAGGACCACTGCTTACTCATTCTCCTCAACTTCTCTGCTGCCTTCAATACCATTTACCATGAATTCCTCTTCAGCATCTTCCCCACATGCATGGCCTTTGGTTGTGGCTTCGACAGAACGGTCCTGCAGTGGTTCACCTTATACCTCTCCATGGACCACCCAATAACTTGCAGTGTTCCACAAGTCTCCGAGCTGTATGCTGCCTTCTTCAACATCTACATGGAACTTTTGGGGAACTCCTTACAAACACTGACATCAAGATACATCAATTTTCAGTTGACACACAGATTTACCTAAAGATCAATTACATCAATGACATCCCTCGACTCAAGCACTTTCTGATCTTCATCCAAGCCTTGATGTCCTACCTGAAGCTCAAACCTACAAGACCGAATTCATTATCCTAGGAAACCCCACCAAGCATGCCCAAGTGCGGAATTGCCTGATTGATATCAAGCTCAACTGATTCACACCTCAACTCTCCCCCAGTTCAAATTCGCATGGCTTTACTATCGACCATGACCTTTCATTTAAAACACACATCAACAAGAAGAAGAAAGCAGCATGGTACTAGATTGCACTCCTCTGCAAAGTCAAGACTTTCATCCCTGCATTGAGTGTCAGAACAGTTGTCCAAGCCTTGGTGATCTCCTACCTAGACAGTGGAAATTCCTTACTTGCAGGAGTCCCAGCAGCCTCCTTGACCCCTCAGACAGCCATGCAGCATGCTGCAGCATGCCTCCTCAAAGGACTACTAAAATTCGAACACTTCACCCCTATCATCCATGAGCCGCACTGGTTACCCCTTCAAGCATGCAGCATATTCAAAGCTGCCTGTATCAGCTACAAAGCAGTCATAACTAAAACACCATACTATTTGCCTGAGAAACTCAGCATTTCTGGAGGCCAGTGAACCACCGGAAGCCACAACATTACTGGGCGGGAAATAAAGAACTGCAAGAGGGAATAAACAGTCAACAGGCCTTTTCCTGCTATGCACCCTGTCTCTGGAACAGGTTATGAGTGCAGATAGGACTGGCCTCTCAACTGCAGAAAGGACCTGGAATATAGGCTTTTCAAAGAACATTTGCCAATCACTGATCTCTTGACTCAACTTTTTGTTCCCCACTGGAGTTCCCTCCCTCCCCTAATCATCTCATCACCTCTGCTACCCAGGCACTCTACTTGTTACACCTCGCTGTTTACACTTTAAACAGAGCTCTGTTGTTTTCCAACTAGGTTCGACACTTTAGGAATCCAATACATACATGCATAGAAGAGGTGATTGTGTTTTGGGCTCTCTGGTCATGGGAGGTAATCCAAGAAACCGCCCACTGAATCTTGACCATCTGACTGACAATGCAGGCTGTGAGAGAAGCTAAACGGAGAAGGATAAATGGCCTGAAACCTGATAGATGAAGATCCCTCCCTTTTTGTAGTTACCTTTATCAGCTCATGGAACCACCTGCAGTTTGCAACGGGTTGACACTGTTTCAAATCCTCTCATTAGTTTCATTAATTTCTCCAAAACCTGAGAGCTGGAGTCTGGTTAGTGTGAGGGATCAGAAATGAGAGACGACCACAAAGTTGTAATGTTTTCACTATCAGACATCTTTATTAAAATAAAAAGGTTGGATAAAGGCCTCTCTGTCCCTATCCTAAATCGAGTTTGCCTACATAGGAAACTAAAACTAAAGACTCTCTAGGTCCAGTCGTCAAACTTATAAACTTTCCTTGGGGCCCAAAACACACTAATCTGACCTTCACACCAAAAACAAACAACTAAGGATGCAAGGAAATGTTTCTGAGGAGTTAAGTTTGGCAATAATTGTTCACAACTAAAACAAAATGAATTTAACCAAAACAGTCTTTTCCTACGGGAGGGAAATACTTGGATCCAAAGGGTGGTTTCTTTCCTCTGGATATTTAGATGAAATGGCAAAAGTGTCTCTTTAAAACACAGTTCCTTACGGATGGCAAAAGTGTCTTTTCCAAACCACAATTCCTTAAGGATGGTAAAAAAGTTTCCTTCAGACAACAGTTTCTTAAGGATGGCAAAAAAACATTGTTTAAACCACAATTCCTTATGGACGGTAAAAGAGTTTCTTTCAGACAACAGTTTCTTAAGGAAGGCCAAAAAGAATTTCCTTCAAACAACAGTTTCTTAAGGATCTTTATACTCAGTTCAAGAAGGTTTTTAGGCAAACAATATGTTACAGATTGGGATTGAGTTCACAAACAGAAACTATCTTGGTCAAATGAAGAACAACTTTCATGGATCGCCTGGCATACTCCCTTGCCAGGAATTCCCTTATGGCTCTTCGGATCCCTGGTGTATTCTCCTGCCAAGTATCTTTCCCATATTGGCTTATGGCTTTCATATGCTTTTGGTGGAGGACCTGGTATACTCCCCTGCCAGAAATTCACCCCCTTGGGGTCTTGTCAATCCCCTTAAGTGTTTTCCGCCTTTAGTATGGCACAGTTGCATCACTTCACTATGCTTTTACTTTATTTACTAGAAGTATTACTTGTTGCAACGTTCCCCACATTGGCATTTCATACATGATGAATTGTACTCCTCTCATTCCAGAGCCCGCCAGGCAGTGCTTGGTGGGAAGTGAAGTTTTAAAAATAACATTTATTCAGAGCCTAACTCAGCATGAAGACAGCCATGTGTGCAGGTCGTTTTCTCCCACTCCTTGAGCCTGCTCGGCGGTGCTAGGTGGTATACCTATTGCTAAAGAATATGCAACAGAGCCGGCCATCCAGAGTGATGCACTTCCCCATTCTCTATTCCTATCAGTGCTATGGAGAGGAGTGCACATTGAAATCAAGGGCAGAGCAAAGCGCCAAACAAAATAAAGCCTGCCCAGGAGTGCTCAGTCCTTATGACCAGCAGAGAATTGTAAATGCACAGTGGTGTATACCTAGAACTAAAACCTCTCTTGGGAGGTTCAGAATTATCTGTGAATTTTAGTACACAATTAAACTGAGCAAACGCGTACGCAAGAACAAAATGAACAGAGCTGGCAAGGGTTTCAGCAATACATTCAAATGGAGACAGACAACAAAACAGGATCTGAATATAGAAGGTTGGCAGGTTATGGGACCAGGCGGGTGGGTCCAGGTTACAATGACAGAAATAGAAGACAGACTTGGAAAGGCATTGTCTTTCTTCAATGAATTGCTGGAAAGGATAGTAGGTACACTCTGTCTAGACAGCTGCCCTCACGTAAGGACTGTGATGAGGACGACACACGTGGAAGTAATAACTGAGACATGCGTCAAAACTGTAGAGATCCAGTGTGCACAATCATTGTGTCATACGAGAGCTTTGTTTTCACCCCATGGCACTAGATTAACGGTATATATTTAAAGTGTTTTGTTTACTCTAATGTTAGTATTTATGTATTAGACCCACAACCCAATTCCTTGTCCCAGTACTCACCCAATAGGCACCTACCTCTGACCGGCAACCTTTTTCACTCTTTTTTATGACCCCACACCTCCTTCTCAAGTAAGTAATACCTGATTTAACCATAACCCAACCGTTCAAAAATGTTCTGTCCTCTGCACAGGGCAATGGGGGAGGATACTGCTGGACTAAGGTCATTCTCTCCTTACTATCGGGCATAATAAACAATGTTGCAAACTCACCCTGTTTACTTTTTCTGGCAAGGGAGTAAGAGGTATGGAGTTAAACACCCAACCCTCCTAAAGGCCTGTGGAATGATGCTTTTACAGGATGAGAACATCATATGTCTGTCAATCATGGACCAAGGTATGGTATGGATCCACCAGACGGCAGTAAGACAGAGATCTCCAGTAGATAAGGAGTATAATATCTATGTGATATAACCATTAGAAATAACATTGAGGGTGACTCGATATATTTTTTCAAAAGCACTAAACACCATTTGCAACATATTGTAGGACTGGTGCAATTATACAAACCAACTCCAACCCTAGAACAGTTGGGGAAAGTGTTAGATAGTGCCTTTAAAAAAACTATTGAGTCATCCTCAAATTTATTTCCAACGATTATATCACTGGCTACCATCGGGGAGGGGCCAGCATGATGGGAATCCCTTTTTGTAGACATTCACAAGTACATTGGAACATCCGTGGCAGAGGCTGGCACACAAGATGTGCTTTCCTGTGTTCCCGCTTGGATGGTAGAGCAACGGATGACAGCTCAATTATGTTCAGCATGCACTGTGGTCAGGCAAGTGTTGACGAGGCTGGCCATCTTGGATTTGTTAGGAACACTAGATGCTATGCACATGCACAGAGTACATTGCAGTTCCTGTAATGAAAGGTTTGCAGGGAATGCTATGCATCATTGTTTCCTAGGAAATCAAGGGGAAAGCTACACTGGGCGCCTCTGGAAAGTCAAAGAAAAAGAAAGTGCAGAGTATGCAAACGTTTGACATGGAATTTTCTTTTCCTAAGAGAAAAAGGAGAAGGGCAAAGCAGTAGAAAAAATGCACAAAATCCCAAAATATTCTGGAATTAGTGAAAAAGATTATGATGGAGGAAAAGGCTCAAGAAAAGTGAAATGAGAAGAAAACATATCCTACTTCCTCTTCACCATCCACATCTTCGACATCCATGGATGACTCAACTTCAGAGAGTGATTCAGCTTAGGAGTAAGAACCAGAGAGTACATTCATGGGCAGGGAATAAGTGGCAGAGATGATGGAAAAAGTTTTGAGAAACATGGGGTTTCAGTACGCACATGTGTTCAAACCCTCAAATGGCTCCAAGATAATACTGTTTTAAAGCACACGCAGAAAAGGGCTGCCAGTCAACTCAGGCATGAAAAGACGAATTCTCAGAGAATGGCAGAACGTGAGAAAATAAATGGTGATGGTGAGTCGGGCTCTCCTAATTTCCAAATCAGTTATATTAATTCTATTGATGTAATGTTATAAGCTTGGGGTGCAAACCCACTGAAAAAGGTGTAATGTGGCGCCAAAAAAAACCATATAAAAAACAGACCTTGGCCGTGTGGCCAGCGGTGCGGGCTGCACACCCTTAATCCACTATACAGTGGTATAATTCATAAATAATAGTAAAGAATATTCTCGAATTGCGTCTTTCTTTCCGAATTCTTTTTAATTCATCAACCTTCATACGTTTTCTTCAAATCAAATTTTCATGACAGAATTCATCACATGGACGGCCTATGCATTTCGGGTATGAACCCTTCCTCAGGGCCTGTGATTACACATTTTCCTAAGGTATTACATTTCAACTATCATAGCATAATCAACATTGCATCACAAAATCAAACAAAAATATCATTAGGCCCCAAAACATCAATGAAACATTCACATATCAATGTATTCATACATCCACTAACCTTCAAAAAATGCAAGTGTTCAAAAATGACTTGCACGTCACCCGCGGATTCGTCCGTGGGGGGAAATCTATTCTGCAGTGGTCTCTGTAACGAGATCGACCGCATATTCGTGAGTAAGTCCACACTCCCAACTTAATTCGGAAAAACAAGCATCTGATTGCATAAATATAAACTTACATCAATCGTAGCAACGCTACATTTCACTAGACCAGAGACGGTCTGACTGTGTGCCTTCCACTTCCACCAGCGGTCATATCCGCGGGATACCAACGCTTACAACAGCGGTCTCTGCAAAGAGATCGAACGCGTGTCACTTGATACAATTCACTCTCTCTTTCGAAACCTTAATTACTAATATCATGCACTTACTTACTAGAAATCAAAATCGCCGTTATCTGCCGGAGCTGTACGCTCGCACAGGCTCACTCTGCAGTATCTTGTGAGAAAATGTTGTCTCTGCAACCTGTTGCCTAGGCAACCGTTGCTTTCTATGTAGCGGCCATATTGGAATGGGCTTACTCACTAGCTCAATTCACACCTGTTTAGCAACCATATTGGAATGGTGCAATGATAAATAGAACCTTATACTTTCACGAACAGAAATCCTCTGTGATGCTTACATTCATCATTACCACTTACTTCAAATTATGCCTAATCATAACCAGGAAAAGTAATGATCAGTATAAAAAATAGAAATGATAATAATAATATAAAAATAATTTAAAAAGTGTAATAATATAAAAAATAATAAAAAACTAAAACGAACCTAACATTGTGAAAATTAGAGAAGCAAAATAAAACAAAAAAATTAAAAGTAAATGAAATGTAATAAATAAATAAATAAACTCAAAAACCTGACAAAATTGGTTTAAAATAAAAAAAATAGATGCAAATCAAAATCAATATGCATCTAATACGCATCAAATCAAAATATAAGTGTTTCAGCATTGCTTAGGAATCTATCATTGGTAATTTATACCCCTACTGAATTCAATACTTATATACCCAAAAATTATTCACATTGTCATGTCGCTCCACATTAAGACACAAATTCACAGAAAACAACTCAGATCCAACTCCTCGTTCATTCCATCTGGAGCAATAGACCCCATTTTTTCTATCCATTGTGCCTCTTTTTGGGCTCTCAGTTTCTTCATGTTCATGTTTTGGCCTTTGATTGGTATAACTTCCAAAACTGCAAATTTCAGTTGAGCGACAGTGTGTCCATTATCATGAAAATGTCTCGCTACTGATGATGTTCTGTTATTGAGTCTAATACATGATTTGTGTTCATTAATACAAACTCGTACTTTGCATGCAGTCTCCCCCACATAATACTGGGCACAAGGACACTTAATAGTATATATGACATTCTCCGACAAGCATGTTGCATGATTTCTCAACTTGATCTGCTCTCCTGTTCGAGGGTGGGATAAAAATGGTCCTTTCATTACGTTGGCGCAGTTCCCACAACTCATGCAAGGGTAGGTGCCCGGATGTTTATCCGGCGTTCTCTGTTTGTCTCTTTGCTTCCCATGTGTGTCTACTAGCAAATTCCTTAGGTTATTGCTTTTCTGGTAGGCGAAAACGGGAGGATTCACAAACAACTCTTTGGTTCTATTGTCATTCTTTAACACACTCCATCTTTTAAGGATGCTATCCTTAATTTGTCTACTCTGTGTAGAATACTTAGTGACAAATACCAAGCCTGGACCCTCCACTTTTTGTTTGGTAATTAACAATTGTGCTCGGTCACGTATGTCTGTCTTTTCTTTCGCTCTTTGGAGATCCTCATCTGGATACCCTCTTTCCTTAAGTTTCTCATGTAATTTATTCAGTTCAATTTCACATTCCACTGGATCACTTATGATTCTTTTAATGCGCAACATTTGCCCTAAGGATAAAATTCCGCAGGATGCTCGGTGGGTGGAAACTCATCCTGTGAAGCAAATTATTTCTGTCTGTGGGTTTGGTATATACTGTCGTAGAAATCTTCAAGTCTGTGATGATGATCTATACGTCCAAATAATGGACATTAGGATTGCCTACTTCCATTGTGAACTTCAATCGACGGTCAATGTTGTTGAAAAACATTACAAAAAGATCAAGCTCTTCCCTGCTCCCTGAACAAACTCCAAAAACGTCATCTATGTAACGTATCCACTTCTTCAGTTTGTTACTCCATTGTGGGTTACTGATGATGTGAGTAGTTTCGAAATCAAACATAAAGCTATTAGCATATACTGGTGCCATGGTAGCTCCCATGGCGGTGCCAGAGAATTGATTGTAATATGTCCCATTGTACTCAAAACATGAATGCGTAGAAATAAAGTCTAACAGTAACATTAGGAATTCTTTATTTGCTCCTATTGTTTCAGTTTGCAACAAAAGTTTCTCTGCCGACCTTTGCCCCAAGTCATGTGGAATACTAGTATAGAGACTTGTCACATCTACAGTAAACAAAATGTCTTCAGATGTTAGCGTGATTTGATCCAAAATCTGTAAAAAATGTGAAGTGTCCTTTACATAGGTAGATGTTTGTTGAATCAGTGGCTGGAGAAAATAGTCTATATATATCCCTAAAGGTTGTAGTATGCCACCAGTGGCCCCTACAATAGGTCTTCCAGGGGGATTGTCAAGTCGCTTATGTATTTTGGGCAAAGTATACAAATGTGGCATTTTAGGATAAGGTGTCCATAAATAATCTCTAGTCTTTAGACTTATCCATTCATTTTCAATTGCTGTATCTAATAGTTTGCTGTATCTAATAGTTTTTTAAGATCTTCCTTAATGCTCTTTGTGGGGTCTTGCATTAGCTTTCGATATGTAGTCTCATCAGACAATTGTCTAAGGCACTCTTGTTGCTATTGTTCAGTATTCTGTATAACTAGTGCTCCCCCTTTATCAGCAGGTCTAATGGTTATCTTTTCATCTAAATACAGGGTTTTGATAAGGGACAGTTCTCCTCTACTTAGATTGTACCTCCTTGGTTGATGAAACAGTATTTTTTTAAAATCTTAAAGCACCATATTGTGAAAGATGTCAATTGATGGAACATTAATTGGTGGACAAAATGTACTTCTTGATTTGAATTCCTCACACTCTGTTACTGATGGTGTCTCCATTTCCTCTCTACCTGTTTCCGCAAAGAAAGTTTTAATGTTGTGAGAAAATGTCAAAGTCCCTCCCTCGTTATGGCTAAATTGTACCCTTAAAGGGCCGAGGAAGAATCATCATATTATATTGAGGTAGATGAGATTAACCAAGTTCAACTGGAACATCTTCAATGGCCGCAGAGGAGACAACTATGAGAGATAATGTAAATAAATAAGTGGATGCGGTTCTCAGAATGGTGTACCCAGAGGCACACCTATGCCTGTTGTTGTATGTGTGCCTATTACACAGCTAAAGCGGTGCTGAATTGCTTCAAGTCCTATAACAAGGCTATAGATGAGGGATTGGTGTGTGACACTTTCCTGGTAGACCATCAACAGCAGGTGAAGTTCTGATCAGATTTGGCATATGACAGTATCAGTTCATCAGCATTGACAATGGTGAAATCAGCATGAGGAAGGAACCACTTACATGTTTGAAACTGGCCCACTGATGCATCGCAGAAGGCAATGATGATGAAATGCCTTTTGAAGGATCCAAGTTGTTTGAGGCGATGCTTTGTAAAAGAAGGTGCACTAGATCTTTCAGAATGACAAACACGGCAAGAAACTGAGACTAAGGTGGAAACCAGGGTGTGAATCAAAGCCTACTGACCACAAGACACAGCTTGGGCCTGGTGGACCCTCCAGGTGTAAAACATTGCATGGGTACAGGTAAAAGATGTAAAACAACAGCATTCTCATTTTCCATATCATCAGCATCAGAAAGATTCTGACCATCAGTGCCCAATTGCCTAGGCTCTGGTAACTTGTGACACTTGGGTTTTAAGACTGCACAAAATGGGAAACAGAATAGAATTCAAAGATAATCCTGTCCCATTGGGATCCATTTACACTCTCCTTCTGAGGAATAGAGGCAAGATGAAATGGTGCTTACTGGGGATAGAGGAGTTGAAAGAAAAAAGAGTAGTAATTATTATACAAAAATGTTTGGAAGGGAAAGGATTCTACAAATGTGTCTTCTTAGTACCCAAACTGTCCAGAAAGTTCCACTTAGTGTTGGATCTAAAAGGCCTGAACCTCTATGTCAAGAAAATCAGTTACAAAATGAGCATGCTGAAAAAAGATACTTCCTGTGGTCGGGGAAATCAGGGCTGCACTAGATATATGGTGGCAGCATAATGTAGAGGAGCGGGTGGATGCATTTTCTCCCATCCGGTCACTGTCGTCATACTGGAACAGCAGGAGAAGGGCCCTGTGTGAGACTCCATGTGTTATGCCTATGCCTCATTGAGTGCATGAGAGAGGGTATGCACTCAGACAACCATTTTGAATATACCCTTGCACTGAAAGTTTGGAAGGATGCCGTATGGAAGGATGTCAGCACGCACCATTGGACATCGTAGAGCGCTGAGTGAAATCCGATGAGGGCAGAATGATGTCAAGGAGAGGATATAAAGAGCCATGCTGAAACGATATGAAAATACTTAAGAGTGATGATGTAACTGAAGCGGTTAGAGAAACATGTTCAAAACGACAAAGTAATCATGAATGCAAAAGAAGACAAAGAAACTTGTTGAACATTAATTGTAAATACACAGTAACACAAGGTCGAAAAGATATATAGAAGCTCGCTATAGAGGAATATATAACGTGGCAAGGACGGCCATAGTTGGAAAATGGATGCCGGCTCATGTAAATATTCAATTTAACTATCTCAGAAGCCGATCAGGGTTGCACAAGCCGCAGACGCTGGAAGAACAGCTTTGTGTGCAAAACAAAGAGGAGCCAATGTTGGCTTGGGATCAAGGATGTTATTTTTAAGGAATAGCTGCAAAGTAGGAGGCGAGGCAGACGGTTGAGCCATAGATAGGACATATTTCGATGCAGGACTGCCATTGGTTAGGACAAAGGCTGATATGTTTTTGATATTTCTGCTCTGTTAAAGATAGTGAGTTTAAGACTCTGGGTAAGGCTCTCGTAACCAGGAAAATGTCTGGCAGAGGGACTCCTAGGACCCCCCTTCTTATTTGCATATTTTAAGTAATTTTGGGTCTCACCCTAAGTTACTAGGGAAATCCAGACGTAGACCCCTTGCTCACTATTCTTAGAGAGGCACAGCTCCACCCTACTGATGAGGTCCAACCAGACCTAAACATGTGTCTGGGGATGCTGTTCGTACTCTTGTTCAGAGGAGAATTGCCTAGCATTTTGGTGCTGGGCTGCCCCATGGCAGGACAAAGAATTATATGTTTTGGATATTTCTCCTCTGTAAAAGATAGTGAGCTAAAGACTCTGCGTAAGGCTGTCGTAATCAGGACTAATGTCTGGTAGAGGGAATCTCAGGACCCCCTTTGTTATTTGAAAAGTACGAAGAGAGGCAGACGGATGAGCCATGGATAGGACATATTTCTCTTATATTAAAGAAGAAGAAAACATCTGCAAGAGCCAAATATTGGACAATTAAAAGTGTACTAAGTTCATACAAGGTAGAGTGAGTAAGAGAGTAAGAGGAGCAATGACACTCAGTATAATTAAATCATAATAGCAGTAAATAAGAGGTTGCAATGGACACATTAGTGATATCATCACATGTGACTCATAAGTCGAAAACAAGGGCTATTCATTAAGCCTCGTAAGAAGATAGTGATGTACTTTCACTCCCTTGAATTTCCTAGAATAGAAAACAGGCTACTAGACCAAATACAGATGGGAAACTTTGGCTCCTGGCCAGTCTGATGAGAGATGATGGACTAATTGGGAAAGTAGGGAGTAATCTGATGTGCTTCAAGACCTGGGGTTTGTTATCCTTATGTGCTGCTAGCCAAGCCGAAGTTCCAAAAATGGGTAAGAATGCCAACCAATCATTGGGTCTATGGGGCAACCTGCTATACAATGTTGCATAGACAATCCGCTGTCATTCTGTTTGATATAACCAGTACTATACATATTTAGAGGTAGTTTGAGGGCTGTCTTACAGATACGAGACAGCCAATTAAGTATTAACCCATATATATTCTGTAAGTAGATATGTTCCCCTAACCAATGCTTCCTGCTAATACATTTTATGGTTTGGCACGTAGGATGACATCATAGATGACTTATATTGGGGTATAAGACCCCTGTGTAATCAAGATTGTGTGTGAGTGTGCAAGCATCTATCTGATGTTTGCCACTTCTTTATTAAACTGAGAATAAATTAGTTCTTTGCCATGTTCCTTGAGTTTGTCTGGTTAATTGGTCTGAGATCTTTATTGGTAATTTCATCTATCGCAAGAGACACTTCAAGGCTCTATTGCACAATAATATCTCAAGGGGATTCAGGGATTCGCCTATTGGAATGTCTATATAATCAAAGCAGTGTCACCAGGCCAGGTGCAGGAGCCTGTGCAGTCATTATGTGAACTGCTGAACTTATTAGGACTGCTGCTAAACACAAGCAAGTCACAGATAGAGCCCACCCAGGCATTGAAATCTACACATTCTGTACAGATTGGGGTAAGGAGCTGTGACCGTTGAGGACCCCCAGAGGGTGGGCAATATGATTTGTTTTGAGATATTCGTTATAATGGTGCAAAATGGCGATGAACATGTAAGAAGGTAAATGAGAATATGGGAGGCATCTGAGAAATATTTGAATACCTGAAATGTCATTTGTCATCTGAATCCGGAATCACTGCCAGGTTACAAGTGCCATTAAGGGCGGTAAATCCCATTCCATGGAGTCTCACAGGGGTCCATAGGGGGATTTGCCAGTATTACCGGCACCTGTAACACTGGTGCCGGTAATGCCAGCATTTTATGCCAGGAAAGGCCCAACTTACATCCAGCTCTTAGATGGAGCTATATCAGGCCCCTTACCGGCAAGCTCGCAGTTAGGCAGTGCATTAACATGCCAGTATGGAGGGAATACCTGCACGTTAATACCACACCAGCCAACTTAAAATGAGGCCCAAAGACTCAGCACATGTCTGTTTCGAGAGCAAGTAAATGTGAGATGTTCCTGCTGAATTCGTCTAATATCACTCTTATGAGAAGTTTGGTTCTGGATTCAGCATCATTGTTACCTACTGCCCTGGATGGAGAGCCATATGTTGTTAAGCCACATGACTGTTTGACGGTAACACATTGTCTGGTGGTGCCCCGTACAGATCTCTCTGATATACCATTGACCGATCCTGATCTTTAATGCTTCATGGACGGAACGAGTTTCAGAAATCAGGAGGGGCAGGTGGTTATACATGTACTCTCAAGAAGGTGGTAAATTACCCCAAGTCATGTCAGCTCAGGTAGCTGAGTTAGAGGCCCTCACACAAGTTTGCTCGCTGGCAGCTCAACAGTTAGTTAACATTTACATAGATTTGAGATAGGCCTTTCGAGTAACCCATGACTTGGGTCAAATCTGGAAGAAGACGGGTTTCATGACATCAACTAGCACATCTATCAAAAAAGTCAATATGTGTTAGCCATTTTAGATGCCATAATGTTGCATGAACGGATTGCTATTACAAAATGTGCTGCTCACCGGGCATTGGATGACCGAACCAGTATTGGAAATGATTTTGCTGATCGCACAGCCAAGTTGGCAGCTGCCTCAGGTGATAGTGAAATGTATGTACTGTCGGTTTTACCGGCACGGCTACCGACAGACTCGCAGTGAGGCCCAATGTTAGTGGGGCAGTCATGGTATGCGCCAGAATTCAGCATGATGACCCAAGAGTATTTTCAGTGCTTTGTAATTTGTTTGCAGAACAACGTGGGGAAATGTGTGCCAGTCAGGCAAGGGGCACATCCTCCCCCTTATGGCCCTTTTGTGGGATTACAGATAGATTTTTTTTACAGTTACCTAAGTGCAATCATTAGCAGTATTTGTTAGTGATAGTGGGTGTGTTTTCTGGGTGGGTTTAGTCCTACAACTGTAGAAAGGTTGACACTGTGACAGATTGATTTCAGAATGCGTGCCTCAGTTTGGAATACCAGTGTGTATAAATAGTGAACAGGGAATACATTTTGTAAATAATATCATTACAACTTTGCTATTCACATTGAAACTTCAGCACAATCTATACTGTCCCCACCATCCCCAGTCATCAGGAACAGTGAGAGGTGGAATGGGGTTTTAAAGAATAAGTTGTCTAAACTGTGTCAAGAGACCGGAATGAAGTGGCCAGAAGCCCTAGCAGTGGTTTTGTTTAATATGAGAAGCACTCCTGCTAGGAAAACTGGGAAATATTTGAATACCTGAAATGTCAATCGTCATTTAAACAATCCAGAGCATTTATTATTTTTCTTTCAATCCTAGCGGACATTGGGTAGGGAAAACCTACCTATTGGTTTTGGTCGTACTTGTTCCGCTACGGAGCTCCTCTGCCCAAGCATGTGCAGTAGGACTGCTGAGACAGCTTTCTGGGGAGATCTCGGGGCAGTGTGTAAAGATCGCTTGGGATCCAACTAGTTTGGACTAGACAAGACATTGTATTTTTACTAATCTCCTGAAGCACGTCGGGTTGTGGTGCCTCAAGGCCCCTCGTTCGAGGAGGTGGATGCAGGATATCATCAGACCAAAGCGATCGACCTGGAAGAAGAAGATCAAGTAATGTGAAGAATCCTGATGGAAACAGAGGACAGACTAAAGAGATAAACAACAAGAGTAATTATGATGTCTTGTGGTGGGAAAGGTGAAACGGAAGTGTTGTAGAATGAAAGGGGCCAGACCATGAGGGGATGTAAGGGGAAGGCAAGTTGGACACGGGTTGGGTTAGATGGGTGGTGGGTTAGTGATCTGATGTCCATGTATTCAGTTTGCAAACTCTTTTGAATACATGTCTTGCATTGTCCATTCTCTACCAGACAAGTGAGTCTCTTATTTGATCTTGCGTTGATACAGCTGTTCCCCAAAGATCAGAAAGAGGCTGCTGTATCTTATACACAGCATTGTCAAGTTGGATTCAGGCTCAGTGAGACAACTGTAACCGATTCTGGGACACCTTGTTGCCTGTGTCTTTGTGGTCCCATGAACAAGGCTGTACATAACAACTGTAATAGAATACTGACATCACCATTGGGTCCCTCCTTCCCAACAGCGTGTGAGGATGATTCCCATAGCCACAAAATTGGAAGAAGCAGTGCACTGGTGGTTGGTTAAGGAGAACTAGGGGAAGTGTTTCTGACTTGTATTACCATCAGAGATCCTTCTTACTGCTGGCACTGGTGGCCTGGGATGGAAGGAAGTAGAATAATCAAGATAAATGGGAGTGATCAGTATTGGACAGGTCATTCAAATCGAAAGTGATCGCAGCAGTCTTCATATCTCTTCAATGATTTCAGGAAAATACCAAACAGGTACCCGTCCTGACCAGGATAGACAACTTAATAACCTTGTCCAATATCAACAGGTGGGATAGACCAGATAATGGTAGCTGGCCAGGTTGGGGTTTCAGCTTGAGTGCAGGGCAGAAAATCACCTGCTGTCTCTCACAGCAGGTCATCTGATTTAGGGGTTCCCAGTGTCTAGAAACATGACGCTTTAAGGAGATCTGTGTATGGTTCTGGGTCCCTTCTTTGGATATGTTTGAATCATAGGAAATGCAGCTCTCATTGAGGCTCCAATGCCGGGAAGTATGGGGGTGGACGTCATGTCCCTATTTTGGCCAATCTCACTCCTGTATGCCTTCCCTCAATCAAATTAATCTCCAGAGTCCTGCTCAAGATCAGGGAATCGAGAAGATGTCACCCTGGAAACACCTTTTTGTCCCAGGAGGCCATGATTTCTGATTTTAAGGGAAATGGTGAAAAACAGTATGTGGTTCCTGCATACAGCCAGAATTAAAGGAAAATGAAGACTGCCTGGATTCAAAGTTAGAGGCGCTGATAAGTTGCACTGCATCTTCAAGTATGAAAGATATGACTCAACTGTTGGGAGAAACATTGTGCCAACAAAGCAAGAGAATAGTGCTGAGTTTTGTAATGGCCAACACCTGATACAAGACATGGAGACTGTGTCAATGTAAAATTAGAGGTGCCACAATAATGCATTGTTCTATTCATTAACGTTTTCACCAGTAACTTGATTGTTTGAGAGACAGCATTCAACATACAGTCCCATAAATTAATCCACCATTGAAACACTATGGAGCCTTGAGTACATTTTGCCTGAAAGACATACAGGCCGATTCATGGAATAATTAGCGCGGCGCAAGTGTGCAAAAACGTGCGAATCGCAGTGGAATAGCGAAAATCGCAGTGCAAGTGCGAAAATCGCACGAAAAGCAGCGCACGTCGATTCATGGAAGGCCGTGCGCGAGAAAACCAGCGGATGTGCGATAAAAAAGTGCGCGGCGCACGTTGGCGCACGTTGGCGCACAGGCCATCTAACAGCGTGCGCCAGGTCACAGCGAAAATCGCACAGGCCACAGCGAAATTCGCACATAGCGCGGCGCACGCAATAAAAGTAGGCGGAACACGGGCGTAACACTCGGAATGGGGAACAACTTGCCAAAACGTGGGCGTCACGGGGGAAGTACAGGGCACAAGTGCGCGGAACGCCCACACGCTCGCCTACAACACGTATTCATGGAATAGAATAGGGGAAAAAAGCGCACGCTCAAACCAGCGCACAGGCACAAACACGACCGCCACAAGAAAGGAGGCGGTAGCGTCTCTGCGGCTGTAAGAAATGTGCGCCAAAAGGTGCGCCAACAAATAGAACCTATATACTGCCATGATGAATGTCCCATACTGTGGCCCTCCAGGAAAAATGACGTGCAAAGGGGTACCCACAAACACGGACACCCGCTGACAAAAAATACGTGTGCATGTATACCGGGGTGCGCGGGAAGTGTCACACGCGATTTGCAGGGTACGTGCATCACAGGGGTTCGCGTGAAGTTATTCACGCGATCGGGCCTGGGGGAGCGGGCTACGTGTATTACAGGGGTTCGCGTGAAGTTCCTCACGCGATCGGGCCTGGCGGAGCGGGCTACGTGTATTTCAGGGGTTCGCGTGAAGTTTCACACGCGAATAGCCTGGGCGCGTGAATTTGAGGGGTGCGCGGGAAGTTCCTCACGCGATCGGGCCTGGGGGAGCGGCTACGTGTATTACAGGGGTTCGCGGGAAGTTCCACACGCGAATAGCCTGGGCGCGTGAATTTGAGGGGTGCGCGGGAAGTTCCACACGCAAATAGCCTGGGCGCGTGTATTTCAGGGGTGCGCGGGAAGTTCCACACGCGAATAGCCTGGGCGCGTGTATTTCAGGGGTTCGCGTGAAGTTTCACACGCGAATAGCCTGGGCGCGTGAATTTGAGGGGTGCGCGGGAAGTTCCTCACGCGATCGGGCCTGGGGGAGCGGGCTACGTGTATTTCAGGGGTTCGCGGGAAGTTCCACACGCGAATAGCCTGGGCGCGTGAATTTGAGGGGTGCGCGGGAAGTTCCTCACGCGATCGGGCCTGGGGGAGCGGGCTACGTGTATTACAGGGGTTCGCGGGAAGTTCCACACGCGAATAGCCTGCGCGCGTGAATTTGAGGGGTGCGCGGGAAGTTCCACACGCGAATAGCCTGGGCGCGTGTATTTCAGGGGTGCGCGGGAAGTTCCACACGCGAATAGCCTGGGCGCGTGTATTTCAGGGGTTCGCGTGAAGTTTCACACGCGAATAGCCTGGGCGCGTGAATTTGAGGGGTGCGCGGGAAGTTCCTCACGCGATCGGGCCTGGGGGAGCGGGCTACGTGTATTACAGGGGTTCGCGGGAAGTTCCACACGCGAATAGCCTGGGCGCGTGAATTTGAGGGGTGCGCGGGAAGTTCCACACGCGAATAGCCTGGGCGCGTGTATTTCAGGGGTGCGCGGGAAGTTCCACACGCGAATAGCCTGGGCGCGTGTATTTCAGGGGTGCGCGGGAAGTTCCACACGCGAATAGCCTGGGCGCGTGTATTTCAGGGGTGCGCGGGAAGTTCCACACGCGAATAGCCTGGGCGCGTGTATTTCAGGGGTTCGCGGGAAGTTCCACACGCGAATAGCCTGGGCGCGTGAATTTGAGGGGTGCGCGGGAAGTTCCACACGCGAATAGCCTGGGCGCGTGTATTTCAGGGGTTCGCGGGAAGTTCCACACGCGAATAGCCTGGGCGCGTGTATTTCAGGGGTGCGTGGGAAGTTCCACACGCGAATAGCCTGGGCGCGTGTATTTCAGGGGTGCGCGGGAAGTTTTACACGCGATTTCTGCACGGTACGTGTATTTCAGGGGTGCCGGGGAGTCCCACATGTGATTTGACAGTGTGGGTCCTCCCAGGTGTACCCTGTACACCCTCCACGGCCCCTGCAGGCAGCCCACACCACAGGGGACTACCCTGCATCCCTGGTCATGTCCCGCAGGCAGCCCACCCAACATGGGCATGCCCCCCAGCAAAGGCACATGTCTCCTTGAACTAATGAACACCAACACATGTCCCCTTGCACCCCCACCCCCCAGCACTGTGGGCCACATGCCAGCAGTCCCCCACCCATGTCCAACTCATGTCCCCCACCACCCCCACCCCCCAGCACTGTGGGGCACCTGCCAGTAGGCCCCCACCCATGTCCAACTCATGTCTCCCACCACCCCCACCCCCCAGCCACCAGGGTCACCCTCCACCAGGGCCCCACTCATGTCTCCCACCACCCCCACCCCCCCAGCACTGTGGGGCACCTGCCAGCAGGCCCCCACCCATGTCCAACTCATGTCTCCCACCACCCCCACCCCCCAGCACTGTGGGGCACCTGCCAGTAGGCCCCCACCCATGTCCAACTCATGTCTCCCACCACCCCCACCCCCCAGCCACCAGGGTCACCCTCCACCAGGGCCCCACTCATGTCTCCCACCACCCCCACCCCCCAGCACTGTGGGGCACCTGCCAGCAGGCCCCCACCCATGTCCAACTCATGTCTCCCACCACCCCCACCCCCCAGCACTGTGGGGCACCTGCCAGCAGTCCCCCACCCATGTCCAACTCATGTCCCCCACCACCCCCACCCCCCAGCACTGTGGGGCACCTGCCAGTAGGCCCCCACCCATGTCCAACTCATGTCTCCCACCACCCCCAAACCCCAGCCACCAGGGGCACCCTCCACCAGGCCCCCACTCATGTCACCCACCACCCCCACACCCCAGCAGTGCAGGGTCACCCTCCACCAGGGCCCCACTCATGTCTCCCACCACCCCCACACCCCAGCACTGTGGGGCACCTGTCAGCAGGCCCCCACCCATGTCCAACTCATGTCTCCCACCACCCCCACCCCCCAGCACTGTGGGGCACCTGCCAGCAGGCCCCCACCCATGTCCAACTCATGTCTCCCACCACCCCCAAACCCCAGCCACCAGGGGCACCCTCCACCAGGCCCCCACTCATGTCACCCACCACCCCCACACCCCAGCAGTGCAGGGTCACCCTCCACCAGGGCCCCACTCATGTCTCCCACCACCCCCACACCCCAGCAGTGCAGGGTCACCCTCCACCAGGCCCCCACTCATGTCTACCACCACCCCCACCCCCCAGCCACCAGGGTCACCCTCCACCAGGCCCCCACTCATGTCACCCACCACCCCCACACCCCAGCAGTGCAGGGTCACCCTCCACCAGGGCCCCACTCATGTCTCCCACCACCCCCACCCCCCAGCACTGTGGGGCACCTGCCAGCAGGCCCCCACCCATGTCCAACTCATGTCTCCCACCACCCCCACCCCCCAGCACTGTGGGGCACCTGCCAGCAGGCCCCCACCCATGTCCAATCCATGCCCCCCTGCACCTGGGTCCCAACATTCCCCAATCATGTCCGTAATGCCCATCCTCCCCTGCCAAAAGGCCCAACCAACTATCACACCCACCCACATATCAAAGGCAATTACATGTTACACCCCCAATGTAAATAATGCAATTTAACACATGTCTGTCACACACAATGGCTGCAAGTGAATGACAAAACACCCAACATGACATGCCTGAAAGCAATGAGATGATACGACACATTGAAGATTAAAAAAATAATATGTATTGAACAGCAAATAAGAAAAAACACAAAGCAAATCAAACAAAACAAGATGAATGTCCAAGAAAAAATTCTGAAAAATTAAAATAAGCCAATTAAGAAGATCATCCTGGGTCCATGAGCCCTACCAAATTAAACCTAACTGACTACTAACTAAAAAGGGAACTATATACAAAAAAGTGGTGCATTGTCCAATCGCAACCAAAAAAAAATCAAAAAAACAAAGGAAACCTAACCCTAACTATACAACTATATACAAAGGCAGCGGGCTATTCGGACGGCTCACTGGTTGTTGTCATGGGCCAGGGCATCATCGAACTCCTGGTCAATGGCTTGGAGGCGGGCATGTTCCCTGGCCCCGAGGTCCCGCAGGGATAACGCAGTGTCAAGCTCAAACTCCCTGCGAAGACCCTCGAGGCACTCAGCCCGCCTCAGCGCCCTCCGCATGGAGTCCTCCGCCCTGACCATCGTGAGCCGTTCCTCCTCTGCCCGCTGCCGCTCCGCACCTATCCGCTGGCACAACCTCTCCCACACGGAAGCCACTCCCATTCCAGGGTTCTCCTGCCCTCCGGCCGATGCCTGCACCCCTGATGTTGATGGCCCCGAGCCATGATGCCTCCCACGTTGAGCCTGCTGCTGCCTCCGACGCAACTGCCTGTGCCAGCACGATGGCATCCAGGCTGATGGAAACCACCGACGCCGTCGTGCACGTGCCCTGCCCGATGATGCCGTCACATCCTCCATCTGCTGGGGTCCAGTTGCTCTGGTGTCCACCCCTGCTGGATCTCTGACTCCCGACTGTGGCAGGGATGGGATCCCCACCGAGCTGGCTGCATTGGTCGGGGCAGGTCCACAGGGGGCCCTGGTGGCATCTGGGCTGGAAGACGGCAAGGAGAACGACTGGTGGATAGCCTGCACAGAGGAGGAGAGGGCCGCCACATTGGCCAACACATGCAGGAAACCCCCGAACATGGCCGATCCCAATTGGGCCACGTCGGCACGGTGCACTTCGTGATGACGTGCGTGCTCCTCCCGGGAAGCACGCACGGCATCACGAATCACAGCCGTGCGCAACGCGACCCCAATCAGGACCTTCTCCGCACGGCCAGGGGTTCCCACGTCCGCAGGTGGAGGGGAGTCAGGTGACATGGACATCCCCTCTACCTGCGGACAGGCCTGGGACGGGGCATCCCTGCTGGTGCATGGTGGTGCACTCACAGGGTCAGGGACAGCGACATGCACAGGCCCCTCCACGGTGACCTGTGCTGCCTCCTGCCCCTGGCCCTGGACTGCACCACTGGCACCAGCAGGGATGCCCCCACCAGGCCCCATGTGTGCCCCAGTGGCGGCCTCCTCCTCCTCTGTGCAAACCACCAACCTGGATGGCTCCTCACCGTCTCCCACCGTAGCAGGCCCCTGTGGGGGCTCACCCACCCCTTCCGCTGCAGCCGTGGGGGCATCCCCGCCGCCTTGCTCCACAGCGCCGTCTCCGCCCTCTTCTTCACTAGCCGCTGCGTAGAGGGAGACAAAGAACACAAGCATCAGGGCACTGTACAATGGTCCCCTAGACAGGAAGCAATAGCAGATGAGCACCACTGTCAAAGTACACTTCCATCATGTCCCTCCACAACACATGGGTCAGTCCAGGCAAAACACACACAGTAACAGGCATGGTGCATGCCATGGACATTTCCATGCATGTCCAATGGACTCTTGAAACATTCAATGATATGGAACTCACATGCATCATGGCTCATGCATTTCACATGCACACACTTCACCTCAGTCACATCCATCTGGCCCCAAACACACCAAACACAGCGGATACAAGGGTAATTTTGCTGCTTTACTGAATCTCTGCATTGTCACACACATGTGTCATGCATCCATGGCATGCACAAGTCACAGACACGCAGGTCAGGCACACAGACATGGCTACCATATATGTACCTGGCATCAGCACCCATCCCTCACCCCCACCCATGTCCAGGTACAGAGACTGGCATGCTCTCATGTTCAAAATCTGATTAGGGCTCCCCATGCGGCATTTCAACACATGCAACAACCATGTGCATCACACATCACTGGTCGCACATGCATTACCATGATGTCCCTGCACACATACATGCATACATGGCCTATGGCACACATACAGGCAAGTATCATAGAACCAGCACACCGCAACATGCCCTGTCTCACACAGTAATGCATGGACACTTACCGCTCAACTCCAGACGGGCCTCCCTCTCAAGGATCTGGGCGTGGAGCGCTGGGCGTACGCGTTCCAGGACCCTCATCTGGATGGTACTCATGCGGCCCCGGCCCCCCTCCACGAGGCGCCGGGCCTTCACAAGGGTCCTGGACCTCAAGTCCTCCCAGCGCTTCTTGATCTTCAGGACGTCACGGGTTGCCACCCCCTCCGCGTTGATGGCAACCACACAGTCGGCCCAGATCCTCTGCCGTCCTTCCTTGCTGGCGCGGGACGATCCAAAGAGGGCATCATACTGTCCCAGGACATGCTCCACCAGGACACCAACTTCGGTGACAGTGAAGCTGGTGCCCCTCTGCCCCTCTGGCCTGGGGTTGCCACTGGTGCCAGATGTGGAAGTGCCCGACATGGCAACCCCAGAGGCAGGTGTGGGTGGGCAACTGGGTCCTGGGGCTGGGCTGTGGAGCGATGTAATACCAGTCGGGAGTCTTCAGTTCCAGCAGGGGTGGACACAGCAACTGGACCCCTGCAGATGGCTGATGTGCAGGCACCAAATGGCAGGGCACGGTGGCAGCAGGCAGGCAGGCAGGCAGGCAGCAGCAGATGGCACGTGGGAGGCTGCTCGGGGCACTGGGGGGCAGTAACTCGGCCTTCTGGGCAGGAGTGTGGGCTTCCGTGTGTTTTCGCGTGGCCAGCTTGATACGGAGTGATTTGGCACGTGAAAATCCTGCACGTCAGCGTGAAATCCGAGGAAAGGCCCTTAGCGCGTAAGCGCGTCAGCACGCATACGCGATTCTATTGGACCAGAGTCCCTCAGCGCGTAAGCGCGTCTGTGACGTGACCCGCACGGGTGTTCCCCACTCAGCACGTGATGACGGGGCACACGTGGAGATACTGCACGTCAGAGTGTCATCGCGTGTAATTGGACAAAAGTGCGCGTACACGCGATTGGCCTATGTACGTGTATTTAATGGGTGCGCGGCCACTTACACACGCAAGTACGTCAGCGAACCTGTATCACGTGGTGCGTGTGAATTTCCGCACGCTATTGGACTGGGAACTGGATTCCAGGGGTGCGCGGGTCACACGCTGTATCCCGTGGTGCGTGTGAATTTCCACACGCTATTGGACTGGGAACTGGATTCCAGGGGTGCGCGGGTCACACGCTGTATCCCGTGGTGCGTGTGAATTTCCACACGCTATTGGACTGGGAACTGGATTCCAGGGGTGCGCGGGTCACACGCTGTATCCCGTGGTGCGTGTGAATTTCCACACGCTATTGGACTGGGAACTGGATTCCAGGGGTGCGCGGGTCACACGCTCGCCTAGAACACGCGCTAAGCATAAATTGCGGACTTTAACAATAACAAGCTCAGACGCCAGGATGAACATACCGTTCCTAGCAGCAGTGGCAGTGGGCTACCAAAGGAGGAGGAGGAGGATAGTCAGGGCCAGAATATTCACACCCAGAACCAGCCTTTTCGGGATGCCTGATGACCAGGTGTATGGGAGGTACAGGTTTCCACCACACATCATACGGGACCTGGTGAGTGAGTGGGAGGAAGACCTCACATCACCCACCCTGTGCTCCCAAGCACTCAGCCCCCTGGAGAAGGTCCTCAATGTACTGCACTTCTTAGCCACTGGATCATTTCAGCGGACAAGTGCCATAGTGGGTGGGGTGTCACAGGCCACCCAGTCACGCTGCCTACACCAGGTCTTGAACATCATGACTGCACGCCCATCAGTCCGCAGGCACATATACCTGCCCAGAACACCTGCAGAAAGGCATGCTGCCGCCCTGGATTTTTACGCAGTGGCACGATTCCCCAAAGTGCTAGGTGCCATCGACTGCACCCATGTGGCTCTACGTCCCCCCAGGGCATCTGAGCACATCTATAGGAACCGCAAGCACTGGCATTCCATCAACGTGCAGGTAGCATGTAATGCCAAGGGAATCATCACCTCAGTATATGCCAACTATCCCGGCTCCACCCACGACAGCTTCATTTACCGAATGTCCACCCTAAGCCGGGACCTAGAAGCTGGGCGGCATGGCGATACATGGCTGCTTGGTGAGTATGTATGCCACTGCACATGCATGCATGTTGGATACTGAGCAAGGCCACAACCTCACCAATGATACCAATCCCCACCTCCACAGGGGACAGTGCCTACCCTCTCAGCCCCCACATGATGACGCCAATTCGGAACCCCACCACGCCACCCCAGGTAAGATTTAACACAGCCCACATTACAACCAGGGACATAGTGGAGCGCACATTCGGAGTGCTGAAGTCACGCTTTCGCTCCCTTGACCGTTCTGGCGGGCAGCTGTTATACGCTCCCCCAGTAGTGTGCAGGATCATAGTGGCAGCATGTGTCCTGCACAACGTTGCAACACGCCGGGGCCTGGCCGTGGACATGGTGGTGGCCCCACATCCCCAACCACATGCACAGCCGCTGCGCATGGGAGGGGAAAGGGCACGGGGGGAGGCAGCCCGTACACAGCTAGTGGCTAATTACTTCACATAGAAATCACACCCCTGTGGAGTGCACACTGCCCTGGCACATTCCATCTGACAATCAATGATGACTCAACCTGACACTGATCCTGAATGTGTGGAGAATGAACCGGGAATTCCATGTCAGCCTGAGATTGTTCACCTGGAAGTGTCACAATGTGTGCATCCCTACCCACACAGACACCACCAATGCAGTTTTGTGAAGTTACACATTGAAGCAGCTAAAATGAATACCCACTTGCAAAATGCAACAAGAGGACAGTGCCATGTCAGCCAACCCAACCCCAGCACTGCCACACGACACACCGTGCCATGTCATGCTAATTGCAGGTAAACAAAGTAATCCCCACAACATGACATCACTCTCACTATGTACAGTGGCACTATTAGAAACCTGCAACACCTGAAATGCTCACAGCAATGCCGGACCAACAACATACTTGAGCACGTAGTACCATTAACATGACATCAAAAAGGTTACATATTAGTAGTCTCACCACCTGGAAATGCCTGCACTCCCACCACTACCAACTGTGCAGTGTTGGCGCCATGTAGAGTTGTAGGTGCACTGCTGCCAACATGGTCCCCTTCGCCAGACTAGAGGTCCTTGTGTGGACTTGAGGAAGGGACCTGCAAATTGGGAGGTAGACACAGAAGAAGAGTTACACATCAATGCAACATGCAGTGTACAACACAACAGCAATATGCACTATGAATGTATACACAGTATTGACTACAGACTGGCCACACAGCTCATGGGAGTCCAACGTCACTGTGTAATTCACTGTCACTTGGGCACACCCTTTGCAAGCCCATGGAAACGGGAAGCAGGAGGGGTGTGTGTGACTCAAACCCAAGCATCTGAACCAAATACATTACAAGCCTGCATGTGCCCAGCCACAATGCAGCGTATGCCCACAGGAACCACGGAAGCCAACACATCGAAGCCAACAGATCGGAGCCAACACATCGGAGCCAACAGATCGGAGCCAACAGATCGGAGCCAACAGATCGGAGCCAACAGATCCTCCCAAAAAAATTGGGAATAAAAGAAATCAAAATAAAAATAAAAATAAGAAACAATCAAAAATGGCCATTGATGGGCCCGGGGGGGTTGGGGAGGCCACCCAGGAGGTCCGAGGACAGGATGCACACCAGAACCCACCTGCGTGGATCCTGGGAAGATAAAACACCTCCATGGGCTCATGGCCCACACGGCTACCCTATTGTGGGAGTGTCACTGCTGTCGCTATTATCACCCTGTGCAGCTGCATCCGGAGGTGGTTGCACTATGGGAGGCAGCCCACGCAAGGCCCTAGTCTGCTCCTCCATGGCTGCAAGCATGCGGGTGTGGTAGGTCTGGTTCTGGAGGATGAGTGTGCGGAGGTCCCCATGCAACAACTCACGGGATGCCCGGACCTCCGCCCTCGTTGCCTGCATCTCAGCTGAGAGCGTACGGGTGAGACGCTCCAGCTGCTGTTCTGTCCTTTGGTGTGTTGAAGCCTCAAGCTCAACAAGAGTCGTCCTGAGGTGTAGGAGCTCCTGCCTCAGGGCTTCCCTGTGGCCCTGGGACTCAATGGAGATGGCCTCCTGCAGAGTCGCCAGTGCCGCCCGCCTGTCCCTGTTGGACCCCAACATGTCCTCCCTGTGTGACTGGCAGATGGAGTCGGTTGCCTGCTCTAGTCGCTCCATCAGCCTTTCTGGGGGGACAATGGAAGTGGCCACCCTATCCATGGCCTGAGCCATCATCTCGGATGATGCAGCCTGTTGGGTAGCCATACCGTAAATGGATTGCTCCCATGCGGTATTGCCGGGTGGCGTACGGCCACCACGTCGGCGGGCACCACACCTGTCTGGGGCAAGGCGAACTGCGCCTTGCTGTGCCGGCACTGCCTGAGGCTGCAGGACTGCATTCCCCCTCTGATCTGCTGGCCCAGGAACAGGATCAGATATTGCGGAGTGTGACCCTGCATCCGTAACCACCGAAGGCGTAGCTGCCAACACTGACATCCCCATGGAGGGTACTGAGCCTGGTGCAGGTGGGTGAGACAGAACAGAATCCCTCCCTGGAACACTCACCAGCGACGGCACGTAGGTCTCATCCGAATCAACACCTGAGTACAGCTCGGGGGAGGTGCAGCCAGAGACACCCCTTGAGAGCACGACCTGCAGCACTTGTGGGTTCTTCCCCACCACCACACCACGTCCCTCACTGGTGGTTGGTCGGCCCTGGGACACCTCCTGGGTCTGCACCATCTCCACAACCCCAGCAGTATCAGGTGCGTCTTCCCCTGCAAAGACATGAAAACAAAGTAATGGAAACAGGCATTAGCACCATGGCACACATTGAGGGCTGAGAAGCAAGAGAACCAGTACTTGATTGACACATGTCCCACATGACTAAAACCCTCCCATGCATGCACCCTCACTGCGTATGAAGTGCAGGCAAACGGCACACACTGATGACACCAAGATGGAAGATGAACAAATTTTCTGCATGCTGCCTGGCAGTGGCATCACACATTGGCCTGTGATTGGCAGGTGAAACACACATGCCATCACACAGATGGCATGTACCATTGCTATTGAGTGAAGATGGAGAGGAGGGCAGCACCTATTCATTCAGTCCAGTTCCCGCATGTAATAGCTTTTCTGATTCTAACAGGTCAGATTTTTCACCTGGAGCTGCCAGTCTGTAATGGTCAAATTGCACAGGGACATGTGTGTACAAATGATATCCAGGTAACAAAGTCACTCCCCTTTACCATACCCATGTCAGACATGTGACTAGTGGACAGCGACATGCCTAGTGAAAGTGGTGGAATGCAAACAAACTGACTGAATGAACAGTGAAAAATAAGCAAATATGTTGTGTCAAGGTGACACTTCAAGGGCAACTGGCGTGCAGTTGTGCTAGATGTCTACTGTTGGCAGAAGGGATACTGCTATGGCCAAATGCAGCTGCGCAGGAAGTATTGCATGAAGCACATGGCTGACCCATACGACTGAGGCGCACACACTCTCACCTGGCACCCAAACAGAAGCCCTCACACACACACCATGCACATGGATGACACACACATGCATGTGCACTCACCGGACAATGCCTCATAATCAGCCAGATCTCCCACGCCTTGGATCTGTTCCTCCGTGACGTAGGTCCCAGAGACTGACTCATGTGGAGTGAGTTCCATGTCTACTACTGGAGACCCACCTCCAGTCACTAGAGTTGCGGCATGACTTGAGGCCAGCTTACTCTTTGCCCTGCGCTTTAGGTCATTCCAGCGCTTATAGCAATCATTGGCTGTGCGCCTCACGATTCCAAGGGCACTTACGATGTCCGCAACGGTCTGCCAGTGTGCCTGGCGTTGTGCAGGTGTGGTCTTGGATCCTGCAACAATGACCATCTCGTTGTCATGTCCGGACACATACTCGACAAGTGCATTCAGTTCGTCATCCGTGAAGCTGGGCTTCCTGGACGGGCCGGACTGTGTAGCCGTGTCTGGGGCATCAGCCTGTGCCGGACGAGCACTCTTCCTCTTCCGCTTGGAAGGTGGTGGTGATCCTGAGTGTCCTGCGCCGCTCTGGACACTAGGGGCAGGAGCCCTGGTGGACTCTGTATCAGGAGTGTGGGATTGCACACTCAGCATGGGAGTTGGTGCAGGCATTGGCTCTAGTGTGATGGTGTCAGGGGGAATGTCAGCAGCATGGACTAGGACCGACACTGTCCTGGCTGGGTGTGTGAGGGCTGGGGTGGATGGAGCCGCAGCTGCCCCTGCAGCCACTCCGCCCTGCCTCCTTGGTGCAGCAGATGACCTTGCTGCCCCAGATCCACGTGGCATGATGGCATCAACGTGCACCAGCGCACGTGTCGTAGCCCTGCTGACCTGGAAGTCAGCCATGGAGTCAGCCAGGTCTGGTGCCACAATGGGCTGGTCCAACAAGGGCTGAGCATGGATGGTGTCAGCCACTTCAGCCTCAACGGGAGGAGGATGGTAATTGTACCCTAGTGCTCTAGCACGGCTGATTGTAACCCCTGGGGAAAGATGACGGGTCACGCAACGCACAGGAGGCCCAAAAAAGGGAGATGACGTGCACGCAACCCCTCCTAGACCACGTGTGCAGAAAGAAAAACCTGCACTACGCTGTGGCACCCAGTAACACAAGAATGAACGTATGCGTGTCACACGCAGCCTAGAATGACCTCTGAAGGGGTAGGCTACACACGGGGCAAGCACAGAAGTTGGATACGTGCGTGACTCACCGTCTGCCAGGTAAAAGAGCGTGAAGAATGAGCGCGTTTGGCTGGCTAAACCCCCGCCAAAAGAAGATGTGTACGCTGTCTGAGAAGACAGGACAACAGTAGAAGGGGACACTGTTTGAGGGAACAGGCCCAGGTAAACCAGTAAAAGAGAAAAAAGAGAAAAAGCTGTCAGAGGTAACAGGGAATACGAACTGGAAACGCCGTGAAGTAAATCGCGTGTGAAACGACAAGAAGTACAGAATTCACCCACTCGCTCTCCACGAAAAGCACGTACAAGGAAATGGTGTTCTACATGTACCTTATATACAGGCCCACACGTACAGCGTCACTTACGCGGCGTGTACGTTCAACAATCACACGCTTTGTCACTCCTGCGTGTAGATCCATTTTCACCAATCACACGCTTTGTCACTTCTGCGTGTAGATCCATTTTCACCAATCACACGCTTTGACACTGGGACGTGTCACGCAACAATTTCCTGCACGTGCAGGTGACTATAGGCGCGCATATGCTGTTGACGGGTTTACGCGCTAAGGGCCTTTGCTGACGTGTGGGATTTCACTACCTATCAGGCTGTCCACGCGTTCACACACGAGAGACCACGCTCCTGGCCAGGAGGCCAAATTACTGCCCCCCAGAGCCCTGAGCACGCTCCCACCTGCCATCTGCTGCTGCCTGACTGCCTGCTGGCCACGTGCCCCACAGTGCTGGTGGGTGGGGGTGTTGGGAGACATGGGTGGGGGCCTGGTGGAGGGTGCCCCTGCACTGGTGGGGGTGGTGGGAGACATGGGTGGGGGCCTGGTGGAGGCTGCCCCTGGTGGCGGGAGGGTGGGGGTGGTGGGAGACATGAGTGGGGGCCTGGTGGAGGCTGCCCCTGCACTGCTGGGGGGTGGGGGTGGAGGGGGACATGAGCAGGTGTGCAGGGTAGTCCCCTGTTTTGTAGGCTGCTTGCAGGGGCCGTGGAGGGTGTACAGGGAACACCTGTGAGGACCCACCCAGCCTAATCACGTGTGATGATTCCCACGCACCCCTGTAATACACGTACCCTGGCCAATCGCGTGTTAAACTTCCCGCGTACCCCTGTAATACACGTACCCTGGCTAATCGCGTGTTAAACTTCCCGCGTACCCCTGTAATACACTTACCCTGGCTAATCGCGTGTTAAACTTCCCGCGTACCCCTGTAATACACGTACCCTGCCTAATCGCGTGTTAAACTTCCCGCGTACCCCTGTAATACACGTACCCTGGGCAATCGCGTGTTAAACTTCCCGCGTACCCCTGTAATACACGTACCCTGGCTAATCCTGTGTATAACTTCCCGCGTACCCCTGTAATACACGTACCCTGGCCAATCGCGTGTTAGACTTCCTGCGTACCCCTGTAATACACGTACCCTGGCCAATCGCGTGTTAAAGTTCCCGCGTACCCCTGTAATACACGTACCCTGGCTAATCGCGTGTTAAACTTCCCGCGTACCCCTGTAATACACTTACCCTGGCTAATCGCGTGTTAAACTTCCCGCGTACCCCTGTAATAGACGTACCCTGGCCAATCGCGTGTTAAACTTCCCGCGTACCCCTGTAATACACGTACCCTGGCTAATCGCGTGTTAAACTTCCCGCGTACCCCTGTAATACACTTACCCTGGCTAATCGCGTGTTAAACTTCCCGCGTACCCCTGTAATACACGTACCCTGCCTAATCCCGTGTTAAACTTCCCGCGTACCCCTGTAATACACGTACCCTGGCCAATCGCGTGTTGAACTTCCCGCGTACCCCTGTAATACACGTACCCTGGCTAATCGCGTGTATGACTTCACGTGTACCCCTGATATGCACGTTTCCCGCTTTGCGTTCCTTGTTTGGCAGCCCTGTAAACTGGTCCAGGGTTAGCACAGCCCTTTGCAATGATTTAGCGATTTTGATGGCTTTTCCTTGCGCAAGGGCGTTCTTGGGGGCGTTACTGGCGCTGCTGCAGGGTCGCTGCGATACTCTGCGCCACGGCTGGTTTGGGAGCATGAAATCCATGAATACGCTGTGCGCGGAAATCGGTTTTAGCGCACGTGCCTGGCGCAGTCAATCGCACGCGGACACTCTGCGCCAGCCGCTTGCGACACTTTTCAGCGAAATTCTATGAATTACCCTGTAAGTTTGAATAACTTTAAGAGGACAGCCTCAATTGTATAAAAAACGAAATCCAATCTAAACACACTATCTGTACTCATGGAGAACTGCTCCAATTGTAACTGCACATCCAAAAATACCAAGGCCGAAATGTGTCAGAAATGTAACTCAGCTAACAGGAGAACACATCATATGTTACAGAAATAACCTTTAAAGTAAGCAAAATCTAGTAAACCATCCTGTGATTTATAAGAGGTTGCCATGCTTTTAAAAGGAGCACCTTTTTACTGTACATGGAAGACTTTATGCCATAGAAAATCGGTTTAAAAGATGATGTTTTATTTAAATTGTCATTTGTGAATGTTTTCAGAGCTACAAATACCTGTTATGCACATGATACAAAAAGTGTGGTATTTTGCATGGGTTTACGTTTTCTCATTACAAATAGAAGTGAGTGGGCCTTTCATTAACACAGAAACATAAGATGCTATGAGTTGAAGTGGGGCATGGTGGACCAATACTGCAATAATATCACTGGTGAACTAACTCCACTTCAGCTTTGCGTACACATTCCCAAGTGGGGGAGGTCAGGGCTCGCATGGGATTAGCCTGGCCCTTTCATGGTACAATGATTTTTTGTCTGCTTTCATCATGAAGAACCCATTGCATTACCCGGACAAAAGGCCTTGTGAATAGACCTTCTAAGTAATGAGCACCCCCACTTTTAAAAGTGCATATAAGGAGAAGATCCTCTTATAAATGCACACTTAAATAGCAACAGAAATGAAATGCATAGTGTTCACAAAGATTAAGATCTGAAGTGAGCAGAGAGTTAGGGTTCTGATCAGACTTCAATATAATACATTATTGCACTTCGTATTTACCTTTCGACCCTGCCTTCCATCAGATAGACCCCATTGCTGTTCTAATGGCATCAGAGCAAAGGGACCTGTCATTAGGACTGTTACCAATCATTTCCTGAGAGGCCTACGAGTACACGAGTTTCATTACCCTAGAAATTAAACTAGGATGGAAATCTATAGAAAAACCATACACCAAATGACATTTGCAAACACGTTTTACATAAGGAAACAATTTTGACTCATAACTTTGGAACCATTCCAGGTACAAGCATGAAACTGTGCGTGTTTCAAAGCTAAGAATCTCCCTTTCTCTTTGACATATGCAGACATGCATCTCAGAGAGGGGAGTAAAGCAATCTGTGTATCATTAATGTAGCGGGTTGCTACCAGAAATTATAGACTAAAAACCATTCTGCAGTCAAGAATATTAGGAGTAGATCAGACCCCCACCTTTTATTATTATTATTATTATGTTTTTATTTATTTACTTATATAGTGCCACGAACCCTCGGGCATCAGTGCGCACATTGACACTAAGGACATTTATTAGATGGGACAGAACATGCTAGGTGGTGGTAGTTAACCCCTTTAAACAGTAACATTTTCAAAAGGGTGCCGAAAATGCTGATATTTTTTTCCAGCCGGAGTTTTCTTGGAAACCTATTCCAGGTCTATATGCTGCCATAGTCAGGAAAGCTCAGCCAAATTCTCCGGCCTTTCTGAATGTGAGCGATTGAATTTTTCCCAAATTGTCCGATCTTAGCACCTGGTTGGGGACTTAAGGGAATGTGCGCGTCTTTAGATACTTTGGGACCTGACCATAAAGACAATTATGGACGATACTGGCTGCTTTGAAGTGGATCCAGGACACAATAGGCAGCAAGTGTAGTGATTCTCTCCCTGTGGAGATATGTTCTCTTCTCAGGATTCCCTTAATGATTCTGACTGCATCGTTTTGGAGAGTTAGCCCATATCAGCAAGGAATTGCAGTAGTCAATACGTGATAAAATGATGGCTCTGCCAATCGATGCACAGTTTTTTTCTGAGATCAGTGGTTTAATATTCCTCATCAATTTTAAATAGTAGTTGTTAGTTGTAGTTTTTCACATTTTAAGAGGCCTGTGCCTCTTTATTGATGTCTGCTTTAAAGAATACCCAAGGGTCTTAACTTTGTCCGCCACTGTAATGACAGTCTTTAATGCTAAACTGTTGGTATTCATGACCCAGCTAAGCTCTCGCCCCAGTACTCCCGAACAGTAGCAATTCGGTCTTAGTTTCATTAAGGCAGAGCCAATGCTCTGTCGTCCAATTCTCTTTTACTTTGAGAATGGTAGTCAAGTTCTTGCTATCCTTTTCATAGTCTCCAACAATTTCCAAAATCAATTGTGTGTCATCAGCGTAGTTGGTAAACGTAACCCTGAGTGACTCAAGCAGGTCACACAGTGGTCTGATGTACAGATTAAATAGGGATGGTGAGACACATGCCCCCTCCAGGAATCCACACCAAATGGGGGCCGACTGAGAGGAGATACCATCCCAAGAGATGGAGGATTGCCTATTGGATAAGAAGGATATGAACCAATGAATGGCAAGGGACTCGCACTTCCCTACCTTCCGAAGCATATCTATGAGGACATCATGATCTAACAGATCAAACACAGCAGATAGGTTGAGAAGGACCAGTTGTCCATTCTTTACCTCATCTGCTAGTTCTAACATGTGTGGCCCTAGGTCTAACAGGGCCCTCTACATGCTGTAATGTGCCCTGACGCCTGATTGTTTATTATGGAGTATAAGCTCTGACTCCAGAAAACCCAGGAATTGTTTTGTGGCCATTTTGTCAAGTATTTTCAGTAAGAAGTTGGTATTAGTGATGGGATTTATGTTCTTCGCCTCCTTTGGGTCCAAGTCTGCTTTCTTCATTAAGGGCGAGATGGTAATGACCTTAATTTTGTCTGGAATGTGGGCATGGTCAAACGAAGAGTTAACAAGGCTGGTAAAAAAAGGGGGAAAATTCCTTGCTATGCTCTAGGATAACCTTCACGGGGATAATGATTTCACTGCATGAGGTGAGATGCATTGAGGACAGGCTGGATTCCATTTCAGATATGGTCACATGTTTAAATGCAAAGAATAATTGATCCTGTGGCCTAGCTTGGTTGTCACCAGCCATGGGCTGTTTGTATGGTTTGTTAACCAAATGTTTTTCTATTTTATCCCGGGCAGCCTTGATTCCATTCACAAAGCCAATTGCACGTCATTACAATCCTTCTCTGTGGGATGAAAGGGTTGGGATAATGCCTTTGGTTTATCCTGCGATTTTAAGATCTGAAAGAGATTTTTAGTGTTGTTTTTCGCTACCCGATTTCCTTCTCAACGGAGTCTTTTTTGGTTTCAATAATCTTCACTTTATACTCCGCTTCTAGCATCTTTATTAGGTACTGACAGATGTTTTACCCATGCTTGTTCGGCGCTTCTTTTCAGTTTTTTCAAACTGACGTGTTCATCCGTAAACCATTTATTGTGATTTGCATTCTCTCTCACCACTTTCCTTGCCATGGGTGCTACTTGGTCTAGCATCTTGATGAGAGATTTATTGCATATGTCTACAATCGTATCTGGGTTATCAGTGCTGTTGGTGGAAGACATAATTCCCTCTAAGCAACTTTTGATATGGTGTGACTTAACCTTCTTGAAATTCCTGTTATAAACTGCAGAAACTGGGTTCAGGGAATTTTTAGAAATGTCTTTTAAGTAGAGGGAAAATTCTACAATACAATGGTCTGGCCAAATGCATGGGGTCATACTTGTCCTTTTAACCTCAAGGTTTCTGGAGATCACCCAGTCTAAGATGTTTCCCGAAATGGCGGTGGGTTCGTCATTTTCTATTTTACATCCTAGTTCCAGGAGCGATTCTTCCAATGATATTGCCTCTTTATCTTAAAGATTATGCAGCCAGCAATTTAGATCGCCAACTCTTATCACAAGTATAGAAATTATAATTATCCAATGAACATGAGTGGTGTGTATTTAATAGGACTGCCTGGCTGTGAGGCAGGCCAATGGAAATATTAGGCAAATCACATATTGCGAAATAATTTTGACATACCCATGGACATTTTTGACACTTTAACTAGTGTGAGCACAGAAGATATAGGATTCTGACTCAGGAAAAGCTATAGGAAAGAATACCAGCTGTGCCTATTGGATGACTGCTGAACATGAAAATTATCTGCAGATGATGGCCTTGTCCATGAGGGATCCCAAACCAATTTAATCTGAAGCAGACCTGCGTTTGCCTGAAAAAGGAAGGACAGGACAAGGAGGGGCCTGCTGGTTAGGACTTCCCTGGAAACACTTGAGGGTTTATGCTTGCTCCATGCCTTTAAAGTTGAATCCAAAATGAGTATGATAACTCCCAAAATGAAGTGATATTTGCTCTCTAGCATCAGTTGTATTTTTCTATTAAGTGCCAATAAAGGGTTTGGTTTGGGAAGCAGTTATCAAAATACATCGATTTACATGGGGAAAAACAGCGCCATTTCATTGCATGTAAATTAAGTGAGATGTCACTGCAATCCAACTTGAAATACATATTTGAGTTGTGTGCACAATGATATAGATAGCACTTCTGTGCATTCGACTCACTGCTCTTGAAAAATCACAAGCTCATTAAATTGTACCCCAAGTGTTTTCACAAAAATAGTTAACATTGGACTGTGGTATGAAGACGCCCATAGTAGAGGCTAAGAGGATATATTAAATGATCATATGTGTTATGTGAATGCCATAGCTATTTAATAAGGAATGGGAAACCAGCGCACATTTAATTTGTCAAATTCTATGCCCATACAAAGGAATACAAATGTAAACCCCATATGTCCTACATTCTTAAAACGGCACAGTGGGACTCTATTGGTAAAGTGAGAGGCAGAGAGAACTCATACCTTTTTTATAAAATCCTAAAACCATTCTCCCATGTTGGGTGGGTGAACTGAAATTCTGTGTATTCTGAATGGATAGCAAAGCTTGCCTTACCCAAAACCTGCAGAATTCAAATGCACATTTTTATAAGCATAGTGTGCACTGCACACACATGTCAGCAACACATATGCCAGCAGTCCACAACACCATATTTGCATGGGAAGTATGAAACATGCAACAGTTGCCTGATAGCAGCATTTGTTGGTAATATTTTGGGAAAGCAACTGTCCTGTGTAATATGTGTAACTGTAAATTTACGTGCAGTTTAAAGATGTCTGCATATTAGAGAAACTAAAATATTTTTTAAAATCCAGTCGCTTTTATGTCACAAGATGGTAACCTATCTGCCATCTTGGTTGCTATGAGGCGCATTCAAGCCCAATGGCCGGTAAGTGTCAGTTACAATTAGAATGCTTTTCTTATTCAGACCTCAATGTGTATACAGAATTGATTATGGAAATGAATGCTTGTGTGTGACATATAGTAAGACAAATGCAGGTAGGACATTTTCATAGCCTTCTGTGAATGTGCAACATTGTGGTGGCTACCCTTGCATAAAGCTGGGGACCACCTTTGTATTGATTTACTTTAAAAAAACAAATGGCCTCATTATAAATTTGGCATGCAGGAAAAGTGGTGGTCATTTCATGGTCATGGTCATTTCAACTACAGGTTTGCCGGTGTGGATTGACTGATTTACCTCCAGCTAGAAGCTGGAGGTAAATCGGACTCCCACCTGTAAAGAACAGCTGATATTACTGGCACTGTAATACCGACAATTCCCCCCATGAAATCCTTTTGGACTCCATGGAATGGGAAATGACTGCTGTTGCTGGCACCTGCAATATCCCAGTAATACCAGGATTTCAGGCGCTGGTAATGGTAGGTCTGTTTGCCGGTATCCCACCAGAAGTACCAGTGGATACCAGCAAATGTATAATGAGGCTCAAAATTCTGATTCTGAAATTATCCAGTTTCTTGTCCACAGAATTGTGAGGTGAGGCTGCATGTCAGATGGTATCATCTTCAGGGTATCAACTTGATGTCAAAGCCATACATTAAAACCTTTGGGGAGAAATATTCAGGGCAGGCCCCAGAGGTGAGCAGTTTGAAATTGAGTTGAAGGAAGGGAACTGCAGGCTTTAGGTCTTTTGCCCGGGTAACTTTTTCAGTCCAGTAATATAGAAGGTCTTCTACCCTGAAATGGTATAATCTTTATTGGAAGAACTTCATACCACGGGGAGTCAGAATGAATGTACATCCTCTCTTCTGTCGGGTCCTGGCCATTATACAATTTCTTAAGGGTAGGTTTGTGGGATGTATTGACCCCCTCCGCTATCTTATACGGGCCCACTCAGATAGTTATGGCGCAAGAAACAGCAACAATGGCGGCAAAACTCTTGTGTGCGCCAAAAACCTACAAAAACCGCATGTTTTCAACACACAAAAAAATGGATGCACAACCTGCCACCCATAGTGCATGTGTGGTGGAATAGAGCACACACTACAGAAAATGTGCCAGTGGGCTCCATGACCAGCAAACAGTGCAGAGAGAGAAACAGCGCTTTGCAAATGAAACTCCAAAATGCGCCTATAAATGACATTTGCTTTGTTGCTAAAAACTCCAAAATGCCTATAATACAACACTTCTCAACATTCAAGATCTTGCTTGGCACTCACATTCATGTAATCTTATGAAGCATTGCAAACCTACAAAGTCCTAAGTGTAAAGAGTAAAACATTGTCTCAGACAAATTGGATTGTCTGTAAACTGGCAGCCCCTGTCAAAATCTGTGTGCAGTACCCTGAGCTACCTGTGGATGACAGCCGTCAGATGAGCTCCTGATGAACTTCAAAGTATTTAAACTAAAAGACTGCTGAATTAGCAAACATAAAAGGATTGTTGCTAAAAGGAATACAGATCTTAGTTGTGTTTTTGATCCCACAGATATGTAGCTAAGAATGTAATGTATTTATGTGATTTGATGCAACAAGTTTGGTTTCTGCTGGGTTTTCAATTATGAATAAATTAGCCTGGCTGAGCAACAACCCCTGGAAGTGGAAAAACAGGTTTCTTCCAAGGGGAGGGGAGATCCTCTCAGCAGAAACTGATTAGTAGATTATAATTGTGGGTTACACCCGACTCTTGTCTACAGAAAGAGAATGAACAATAGCAGAGCCTTCAGCCCAGGAAACGGAGGTGTGAATGGGGTTGTAAACTGCTCCTGCAAGGAAGTTCCTAAGGGAGGGGGCTGCTCCTGGACTGCAGGGAGAGACAAATGGGCAAGACCACTTGCTGTTAAGCCTGAACAATGAACCATTTTTAAAGACTCATAACTTGTGATTCAAAGTGGTGAAAAATATACAAACGACAGATTTGTTAATCTAATTTTTGGCTGCACGTTTTAAGAGGCAGTAGAACTGTGTAACCTATTGTGGACAGGAATGGCTATATATGTGGTTTTATGTGAACTGTGTTAATGCTAAAATTATGAAACTTTACACACACATCCCCATGGTAAACACACACATTTGTGGAAAGTTGCAGAAAGTTTGGAAATTGTATTCATGACAAAAAGGACAACATTCTGTAGAAAGATGAAATAAGATCCCACAGCTGCGGGATTTTGAGGAGCAGCTACTACATAAAATATGGAATATTTGTGTGTGATTTGTGTAGAGGTGACCAATGTAGAAATATGTATTTAGGATAAAATCTGATTTTGGTACTAGTGGCTAAGGGGAGGTTTCTAAGGACTGTAAAGCTAAACCATAAATGTGACATCATCCGGCGTTGATCCAATCCCTCAATTGCAAGGCAGAGATGAGGTCTTGATCCAATCCCAGCTCAAAGGGACAGGCTTAGTTAAGCCGGCCCATACACCCATTTTGTGATGTCATTTGAAAGGATAAATAGAGACAGCTGACAACACATAGGGACTCACTGATTCACTCACTTTCTTGATTCCGGCGTAAACTGCTTCCCACTTGGACTTTGAGATTTCACATGTTTTCTTTTGACTAAATCATTGTTTGCGATTGTGTGCATCTGCTCAAAGCGGCTCCCATAGCAATTTATAATAATTTAAGTATTTATGACCACATTGGCTGTATTTGCCCAGTCAATTCCAAAGACAATTTCAAAGCCATACTGACAGATGAAAAGTCAATTCCGTTTTTCTCTTGTGTTTGAAGGGGGAAGGTGGGAGTGATATTCTGTTTGATTTGTGCTATTCCTGAATAACTGCTCCCTCCTTACATCTATTTAATTGCCTATTGGGGGATTGAGGGGTGTTGCTGGGAGAACCCCTAACCATAGTGCTATCTGTTTCAAACCAACCCAAAGGTATTCTTTTCTGTGCTGCATTTGTTTTTGTGTTCATTACTTGATTCCTAGTGTATTAAAGATATTACTCAGTGTTCTGTCACCCCATCAGTGATTGTTGTTTACCTATTAAAATATATTGTGATTTAAAATTTTAAGTACATAAATAAATATTTACCTTTGCAAACTAGCCTGATTCCTGGTTCAGGGTGACCGGGGGGGGGGGGTGGGTCTCAGGAGAAGAGTGTGATATGAGTGGTATATCATTCAGAATATTGAATTTATAGACAAAAATAAATAAGGGTTTCATTTGCGCACTACATGCTGGGCGTGACTTGGGTGTGTGCCAGATTGAAATCACTTACAGCTTGGGGGATCGGTGCCCGGTTCCTGAATTTGACATACCACTTGTGACAGTCTAACACATTGTGCTAGCCGGCGGGGTACACACTCCTTGTTGGATTACCATACTGGGCTACACTGTACAAGCACCCCTCAAAAGAAATACTCAAAGGCGCTGGGCCTGTTTGCAAAAGTAAAGTAACCCTGAGATAAGTCAGAATGAAATTAATATTGCTAGGGAACACACCTGCACAAATTGTTTGTCAGAGGTGAATGGCCAGAACAGGACGAACAGGTATGGCTGCAGGAAATGAATCAGCAAATCACTGAAATCAACCTTGATACCTGGCAGGACAAAGGTCCATTACATCAAGAACTTAGCGAATTGTATATGGCCTCTAAAATAAAAGAGGAGCAGTGGAAAATTGCCAAAATAGCGACCTACCTGTACCTCCACATAGGAGTCATACAGGAAAAGCACACAGACTATATAGATCTGACAAAGAGGCTAGGGGAAGCACTATTGAAAATCCAGAGCAATCTGGACTCTGCAGAGCAAAGGCTCCAGGATAGCCAAGGCACTGAAGCGGAGGCTAGGCAGTATGCCACCAAACTCCAAGAAGATCTGGCTCTCTTACTGCAAAAGAATGCAGAGCAAAATGCCCAGGTACAGACACTGCAAAAAGAGTGTCAGGAAAGATTGGACTCTCTATAACAGAGTCAACAAAAGCTGGAGCAACAATGAACTTTTAATAGAGTCTGTTTAGAACAGATGGTCGTTTTACAAGACCAGATAGACAAATTAAAAGAGGAAAATAATAAATTAATTATTAAAGACCTAGAATCCCAAGCAGAGTTTGATGAGGCGCGCCAAAAAGCTGGTGCATTTAAAAAGCAGAGGGACGACCTGGCTGCACAGAGGGGCACTCTAACTCAAGAGAGGGACGCCTTAGGCCAGGAAGTCAGCCATTTAACAACAAAGTTGGAGGAAAGTAAGCTGGCCCTTCAGGAGTTTGGGGAAATCAAAACTGATTATGAAAAGCTGTTAGAGCACACCAGGTGGGTGGAGGATGCTTTGGCAAAGAACAATCAGACCAGTAAGGACCAAACTCAGGAGGTGAGTCTCCTGCAGCCCAATACTCCCAATTTAGGCAGGAAGCACAGAGAGACAATGCAGCTCTCTGTGAAAAGAATGACAGGCTCCACAACAGATAGCCATGCAAGAACAAATCATAGAGACCATTAAGGCCTTAATAGAGGAGCAAAAGGGTCAGATTCTGGCATGTCATCAGGGAACAGGGGCTGAAAGAGATGAGGTAAGATGGGAAAGAGAAACCCCTGAGCATAACCTCAGGATCCCTGGCATCAGGGACTTTAATCCCTTCAGTTACATGGACTCTGCCACCCTCATGTCCACTGGCTCATCTGAAGGGCCACAGGGATGGTAGACTTCAGTACAATGGGAGATTTGGGACTGACAGATCAGCACCTCCCAGAAATGGATGGGCGGGCATCTATGTACAGGTTCACAAATATTAGGGCCAAGCTCCATTAATCAGGGAGACTCCAGTGAGGGGAGAATCAGAGAACTGGGTCCTCAAAAATATCACCAGAGTTGCGAGCAGTCTACGGCAGTCCGCACTGCCTTTCCAGTCTTTCTACGCTTGCCGTCTTTTTTCCAGGGAGGAGCAGTTAAAACCCCTGACCCTACGCGAAGCGGCACGCGGAGTTGGCTCGCCAGAGTTGCAAGCAGTCTACGGCAGTCCGCACTGCCTTTCCAGTCTTTCTACGCTTGCCGTCTTTTTTCCAGGGAGGAGCAGTTAAAACCCCTGACCCTACGCGAAGCGGCACGCGGAGTTGGCTCGCCAGAGTTGCGAGCAGTCTACGGCAGTCCGTGGCCGTCTCGGCCGAAATGGCCTCTTCAGCCAACTCAGACTTACTTAACCCACTACCAGTGCCGACAACCCCGTTGGGTCGTGTCCTACTCAGTCAGTACACACGTCTGGAACAAATTGACCGACTCAACAAAAAAGACAGAGGAAACCTACGATCCTGTCCAAATGTAAGGAAGGGAAAGGGGGTGGCTAAATCTATCTCAACCGCCTCCTCCTCTTCCTCTCCACCGTCTAGGTCAAGTTCGCCAGACATACTGCTGCTGCGTGACGCAAGCTCCCGGGCCGACAAAGAGGAAGGAACTGCCGTGCAAACCAAGGCGGACCTACTGAGGGACGAAGTCTTCGAACAGCACCTCGCTGATACTGGAACTCTTTCGCAGTCTAACCCTGACATGATCTCACCCGAAGGCTCCAAAGAAAATGGCGAAACGACGACGATAATTTTGTCTGACTATACACCGTCTTCTGCATTGTGAAATCAGTTTTCAGTTTCAGGAGACCGGCCTGCCTCCGCTGCGGCGAGTGGGACCACACCTGACGACGCCGAAGGGCGCCGTCGGTTTGACCCCAGCGGCATGGTCTTACCGAGCCGACAAAAACCCCCAGACCGTTCCTCTTCCACCGCGGCTTTTGCCATGGCGAGTGAGATCGCACCGGGCGACGCCAGAGGGCGGCGGCGGTCTGACCCTAGCGTTCCGGTCTGGGATAAATCACAGAGTCTTGAACTTCCAACTGATTCAACCTCGCAACAAATCTTCAAAAAGCGCAACATCCATATGCACGCTTTACAAGCTGGAAACCAGGAAGACAACCTAGTGGCATGTGCTAATTTTGGAAGTATCATTCAAGTCGAATGGCATGCAAACTCTGGCTATACGAAAACATTTGAAGATGGAGACGATATCGAAACGCCTACCATTTTACCATCACACCCACCGTTAACTTCACCGACAATAGAGAGGTCGTCGGTAGGTTCCACGACTCCTCTTTTAACGGTGGCCCCCTCCACCTTCTCCGTGGTAACGGACCCAAGTTCAGCCTCTGTGAACGCGCCAGCCTCAGAGCGTTATGCCTTACAAAGGCAAACTGCTATAGCTTTAGTAAAAAGAATCCGGGACTCCACTAAGCTCCAATCACTACCAAAGGAAACAGCGTCCAACAGCAAAGAAAATCGAGATTGGGAAAACGCTACTTTACAAACCCTTAACATGCCATGTACTAAAAGACTTCTTTGCCAGACAGACTAAGAGAAAACTGGTGAGGGAAGCCGAGCTCTCGGATGCTGAACTATTGGACGCAATTGCTGAAATTCCCCGGCTCCTAAAAAATTGAAAACGGGGGAGGTCGATTCACCAAATTCACTGTTAATCGACTTATGCCTCTCTCCAGTAAGGGCTTCAGACTTCCCGCATAACCTGGACCACCCACAGCTAATCCCACCTACTGGACCCACACAACCAGCTCTCAACTTGCTCATTGAGTCATCTGAAGACCGAGTTTTGGGACCTAGCGTCTTGGCCCCAGATAAAGATAATCTACCAGCAAATGCCAGAAACGAAGCCTCGCCTCAAAGAACTATTGCAAAACAACTTGCTCCATGCACAAGCCCTTTAGACCATCAGAGAAACTCCTCTACTCTGGGAAAAGACAAATCCCATGAGTCTCCTCCACCAAAATTAAACCACGAGTCAAAAAATCAGTCTACAGACATGTTCGCAGTGATGTCAGCTATCACGGTGGCCTTGTCCCCGTTTGTAAAACTGTATGAATCGCTTAACGATTCAATGAAAGACCTGGTGGCAATAGCGGCCACTACAAACTCAAAAGTGATCTACTTGGAAGGCTTCATTATGGTTCTCGACCAAAAAAACATGGAGCGAGAACATCAGTGGGAGCAAAGAATGACACACCTAGAAGCCCAATTAAGACTAAGATCCCCACATACACTCTGTTCATCAACAAATATAGACAGACACACAACCATTCAGGAAAAATCGGATAAAGCAAACAAGGGTCAACCCATTAGGGAAACCCAAACTACTCTTGTAACTAAAGTATCAAAAGAAGGCTGTCAACAAATAGCCAAGGATCTGAAAGGAGGTGTGGACGAATTTAGTAAAAAAACGACAATGCCCATTGTTAAAGCAAAAACCAGCTCTAAGAAACCGGAACCTAAAGACGTAGAAATTCTTAGCTGGAGTAACCAAGGGGAGGATCTGCAACCAAAAAGAACGTTACTCCAAGACAAGGTACAGAATTCATCGAAAGAAGCAGCACTTCTGGAAATTCAACCGACAATCGAGGTGGACGACTCATATCCTTCTATCCCAGACTCCTCCTTGATGAACCTCACACAACACTTGGAACCGGAAGTTACTTCAAATTTACACTTCACTTTGCCAAAGCCTTCATCAACAGGAATAACAAATGCTTCTATTGCCTTACCTATACTGGGTTTCACAAAAGTGTCCCCGACTTCATCGACCTCAGCTGCTTTGTTCGCACCCAATGCGACAAAAGAACTACCGTCCGAGGCACGGTCGGGAAATACACACCCTACAGCTGTCGTCAAAACGACACCGTATGACAACAAGCTGCAGGACAACAACAAAAAGTGCATTGATACAGCACCCCAGTCAAGGCCGGACTCAACCAAAACAATAAAAGACCCCCCAAAACACATCCAAACCACAAGTCAAACCCGCCTCTTTAAAATGGAACAACTAATGTCAGGAAAGAATTTTCTAGTTCTGAACAGAAAAACAGTTCTTACAATATTGGCTAAAGTGCCTAGTCTGACTCATTTGTCTACTACTAACTTCGTCTTAATTGAACCTTACCACAGGCAGAAAAAGGCCAAAGCAAATCTACACGTAAAAACCATTCCTCAACATGAGCCAACTAAAGACACGCTCGATGCACTGAATCAACTAGGCTTTGGTCTGTCAGAAATGCAACTATCTCAACCTGCTTTTCAAGTAGGATCAATACATCACAAGACAAATTCTCCAACCACAAACCGCAAAAAAATCTGCTCAAGCAAAACAGAATACCGAGTATCGAAGTCACTATGCAGAAACACGAGAACATCAACGTGAAAGACCTAAACACACGCCACGGACCTGGACAAGCAGAGCCCACCACCTTAGACCTGAAGGGGGTCAAAGTTGGAAAAAAACCCCTCTCAGGTCAGACAGAACCTCCGTGAAAGATTTCCCCTCGGACCATAAAGAACCACTGAACCAACTGCAATCACGGGCTCCATCTGGTCCCTGGTCTTGGTTAAGAAAAGTGCTAAAGCCAAATCCTCAAAATTAGCAATTACCTAACAAAGAACCGCAAACTTCGGACAAATCTTTGTATCAAACCACTGAAGATCTTCCCCAAATCATCTCCATGTGCTCCTGGAACACGAGAGGCCATGACCAACTGCTAAATCCAGAAACGCAAGACCTAGCAAATTTTGACATAATCTGCCTCCAAGAGACTTGGCTGAGGGAAAAACCAATTTTAGATGGATATGATACCGAAATATCACCGGCAATAAAAGGCATCCCTGGAAGACCATCATCAGGCCTTCTGACTTCAATCAGAATTGGATCCGGAATCGACGTCAAGGCAAAGATAGCTGAAACCTATGGAATCCTCGCTCTTCAGACAGAATGGTGCCATCCGAATACAAACGCTAAGGGAAACCTTAAGTCAAAGCTGGCTATCACCAATACTTATTGGAATCCGCAAAGATCTACAAACAAGGAATTTTATGAAGAAATGACCACCCTGCTAGACAAGATCACTGCCGAACCTTGTATTGACTACATCATAATTTGCGGTGACCTGAACGCAAAGTGTGACCATTTCAGTCGTGCAGCACCATCGACAGCCGCAAAAGTAAGAGGAGACTTGTGGTTAGACCTGATGGACGCCAGAAACTTCCATAACGTGGTGATGGTGAGGGGCCAACTTCCTGATTTTCCGACATGGGAACGTGATTCTTCAACAGCTACACTCGACTATATCTTCACATCTCTTGCTCTACTACCTTGCGCGTCTACCTTCGAGATCTACAAAACGAAAGAAAGCGATCACAACCTTTTAACCATGACGTTGGAATCTATAATTCCACTGAGATCGACCTATACACCTAAGCTGGAATTGGCAGCGAATCAAAGGCGGCTTCAGCTCACACCATCAAACATCAAAGAAATAACGAAAAACTACGATGAAGCCCAAAAAAATGCCACGGGTGCTCTGACAAGGCCAAACTACCTGCCCCTTCTTCTACCTCATACGCAAAGGCAAAAAAGCTGCAAGCCCACAGTAACAACTGGTCACCACGAATATGACGAAGTACTAGTGCAAAAACGAAGAGAACTGAGAAAATTCCAACGCGATTACAAAAGAAACACCAATGAAAATGTTAAGCAATTGCTGGCTGCGGCGACCAAATCTTACAGAACATGGGTAAGACACCGGAGGGTGGAACTTTATCAGAAGGACGCAGAACAGATGTTAAAAACATTAACGTCGAAAAGTGTTGGAGATTTCTGGGCTCTAAAAAAGAACAAGGGCATCCGAAGTGATGACAAACTCTTCAACTTGATACCGGAATCATCGTGGACAGCTTTCTATTCTGCCCAATTCGCCCCTACCTCTATACCCGCTACAGAGGTGGGAAATCAAAAGGAAACACCGTGGATAAATTTAGCAGTCCAAGATGAAATAAAATCAGTAATCTCAAAACTGAAAGCGTCCAGAGCACCTGGGCCTGATGGATTGACCAACATAGACCTAAAGAAAAACCAAACGGAATGGTCCCTTTTGATAACAAAAATTTTCGATCATTGCAGAATATCTAGACAAGTCCCGAAAACATGGACAGAGGCAGTTATTGTACCCATTTTTAAAAAAGGAAGTAGAGACAATCCAGCAAACTATCGACCTATAGCCCTACTGGACATCATGGGCAAAATATCCGCGACCTTACTCCTATCAAAATTTCAAAACTGGGCAAGAACCTCTCCTTCAACCAATCATTTCCAAACAGGATTTCTCAAGACGGCCTCGACAAGCATAAACATCTTGATCTTGAACATCATCAAGGACAACGTAAAAAACGGGGCTCCGAAAGTTTTCCTTGCATTTATTGACTTATCTAAAGCGTTTGATAAAGTAAGCCGTCAAAGATTATGGTCTAAATTGGCCAACTGGAATTGTCCAGATGAAATATTGGACCCAATAATCGCATTACACACAGAGACAACTATGCGAGTCTGATTACACAGACAAGGCATGTTATCGGAAGCTGTAAAGGTTGAAAGAGGGGTCAAACAAGGATGTCCCTTAGCCCCTGCATTATTCATCGCATTTCTGGGTGACTTTCAATATACGCAAACTTTATTGAGAGCATTCCCTCCAAAAGTTGGAAACAGCGCAGTGTCCAGGTTGCTCTACACCAACGACTTGATTCTGATGGATCAAACCCAAGTCGGTCTTCAGCGCCAGTTGACAAACCTGGCCAATTTCATCACCAATAACGACCTAGAAATAAACGAAGAGAAATCGAAAATCTTGATCTTGGGGAACAAGCGCTCAAAATCTAAACCGGGTGGCACCTGGTTCTTAGACAACGTAAAGATCGAGATAGTTACAAACATCAGATACTTGGGTATCATGATTGACGAATTAAGAACTGAGAAATCAACCATCGTGGCTTTGTGGGCTAAAGTCAAAACACTTACCACTCAAATAAGACTGATCGACAACAAATATGGAACATTTTCTCTAATACCGGCGATCCAGTTTTACAGACAAAAGGTGGTACCAGCTTTAATCTATGGATTGGACGTAGCGCTCAACATACACGACTCCATCTGGTCAAAACTGGAGGGATATCTCTGGAAAGCTGTTTTGGGCTTGCCAAAATCGACATCTATCGCAGCCATACGACGCAAACTTGGCTTATTATCTCTGTCAGCATCCATAGAACAAAGCCAAATGAGAGCATTGAGGAAAATCATTGACCCGGACTCACTGCCAATATACAAAACGATTCGAGAAGAACTCAAGATGGGGCGCTGCAAAGCATTGACCCTTTGGGAAAAAAAACTAACGTCAAAACTAAAAGATCTTGCCTGCACCCACGAGGATTTAATCCAAAACCCAGAAAAAATCAAAAGCAAAGTAGCACAAGAAGACTGGATCACTACATGCAATCTGGCAACGGCAAATAAACTACTTGGTCACCTTCCACCCACCACCAATAAACTGAATCTTCCGTTGAACTATTGCATCAAATTTCCAAACAAGAATCTTCGGAAAATGTTCATGTGAATAAGATTACACCTGATGCCAACGCATTCTTGCTGCCGCTACTCCAGGACTCCACTCTTAGAGAAGAACACACTTGGTGGTGTAGATTGATTGCCGGGGATTAATCAAAATGGGTTATAGCGGCAGTCAAGATCCTTGATGCTGCCTTAAAAAAGGCTATTGAACTCTGACTTTAATAACGAACTTAGTCAAGAACGCAATCTGTGAAACTACACCAACGGACCTCAAAAATCGGTGCGCAAGCAAAGAAACAGCCACGCTGAATTTTTATACCTTGTAAAAATCAATTCTTTGTGGTTAAAATCAAGTAATAAAAATAAAAAAAATAAAAAATAACACCTACCAAGAGATCAGTCAGTTAAATTTGGTCAGGAATTCCATGAAACTAGGCCCACAAAGAGCATCTTAAAAACCTCTTCCCAGCTAGGGCAGTGGGGGTAATCAGCCAATCCTGGGAGCAAAGGAGAGTCAGAAGACTCTTCTGAGCGCCACAGGTCTCAAAAGACTAGGTCCCCACATTCTGCCAGCCATTCCCAAGCCCGCAGAATCAGGGAAAGCCTAGAGGATCAGGCAGCCATCTCATGTAGCAGTGCCTCTGAGTCAGAGGATGAGTGGACAAGGGTGACCAAAACTAAAAAGGCCAACAAGATTAGTAGGGCCCTACTGAAAGATCCCCTGAAGCAAATCATGGCTATTAGGAGTGTCATAATGCCCTACCATAAAAATGCCAGATATTCAGTTTAGGAGCACCTCAAATTGTATGAGCAAATGATGGAGACTTTCAACCTGAAGGACAGCCAAAGTTGTATTCAGTATGTTAAGTGGCCATTTTCCCCGGAATACTCCAGCTTCTTTGCGGGCCTGGAGGATCAGAACCATTCAAGATGGTCCACCTATAGGGCGGCCATCTTAATGCATTTCTCAATACACAGAAACCCTCAAGAGGCCCACAAGGCGGCCAACAATCTGCAATATGGGGAAGACCAGGCCCCACAAGAATTTGTCCAAGAGCTGAAACGTACCTTTGTGCAGACCACCAGGAGGGTGCGCACAGACAGTTGGGAGTTCATCAATACTTTCTTTCATGCACTCCCTAAATACATTATGACCCAGCTGGTGAGGGACTTTCATGAGAAAAAATCACTAAACTGGGTCATTGAACAAGCAACGCACATTTACAAAGTGCAGAAGCCAGTAGAAAATAAAAGTCCAAATAAAAGCCCAAAACCAACCAACACCCCTGCTGCTGCTAAAGTAGCAGAGGTGAAGATTGCCCCCACCTTAGTTCTGGAGATGGGGGGCCTAAAAACATTCCTGCGCAAAATTCTACTAACCAAAGACCCAAAAGGCCCTTGGGCCAACCCCAAACAGGGAGTCAGGGAGGTAACCCCACAAATGGGACCCCTAAATCCCCTGACTACATCAGCCCCCGTTACAAGGGCAACAGACCCATCCTGGGGTATGTGCGGACTCCGTCAGCCAATAGGGGGTCCAACCAGGCACTTGTCAACCCAGGAAACTTCCCCCCTCACTTTCCCCAGGAGGGCAGTAATCCCCCATACGCCGGGCTGAGTTTCTTTCCCCGGTACCCACCAAATATCATCCCCCAAACAACCCTTCTTTCTTTCCCCACTTTCCTGAGCCCAGACAGCCCAATCCAGGAGAGGGGGGGCCAAGGGTGGAGGGGTACCAAAATTATCCCAACCAAGAGAAGGGAGAGTTACCCTTCCCGTGATCATCCAAGGGTAGAACAGAGAACCCTGTACCAGCCAGATTGGGTGTCCCAACTGGAGCGCCAGGTCCAGAACCTGGCACAGGATCTGGGTCGCATGTTGAGGGTGCAGCAAAACCTTCAAATGAACATGGCGACTCAGAACTCCTCAAATCAAGGGTCTGGTGCTCCAGAGCAATGACGGGGAGAGAACCCCGACAACCCACTGGTTCCCAGGGAGGAGGTACAGAGGGAAGGGGGGTGTAAAGCCTTAGAGGAAGCTTCCTTTCCCACTTGTGAAAAGCCCCTGGAAACCCAGGAAACGGAACCAGAATCTCCTGCCCCTGAAAGTCTGCAACCTAAGGAACAGAGGGCGGATAGGAGAAATAAAGAGCCTAAAAAGACCCATTTTGTGGAAGAGGTTAGAATCTTCCAATTTGAAGGAGAGGGGTCCTCAGAGGATTCTGGGGAAAGGATACTCTCCTTCTGGGATGGGGGAACTCCTCCCAAAGAAAAATGGGTCCCAGGAAATCCTGATCAAGACTGGGTAGATGTGGGGACCGAGTTTAAACCGCCCAACATTGAACCCCAGAATGGCCAGCTTGAAAATGACCTTGTTCAAACCAATTCTGGTGACTGCCTCCAAAAAGTGGGGGGGGCAGCCCAGAATCAGAACCAGGGGAGCCCAAAACTCCCCCCATACCACTGTCACCTTTTTCTTACAGGTTCCCAAGATCCCAAACATAATTCTGCCCAAATCACCCCTCTGCAGAATCCAGAGCAAAGAAATGAACCCACTAATTGGCCAAAAATGCGCATTATATTTGCCCCCTTGAGAAGGAGGGAAGATTTTATGCCCCGGTCCACATACAGGAGCAATGTACATTTTTGGCACTGGTGGACACTGGATCTCAAGCCACCCTTCTGTCAAAAAGGCCCGTTGATAAGCTGAATTCGGGAAGTGGGAAGAAATCCCTCTCTCCCCTCTTCCTGGACAACTTCAGAACTTTGATGGGAATGAAATTCCTGTCGAGGGGACTGTAGATTTAGACATTAAAATTGGGTGACACAAAGTGAAGCACCCGGTCATAGTTGTGACTCCCGAGGGCACACCATGTTTACTAGGTAATGACATCCTGCGTAGATTGTCTCCCCTCATAGATTGAGTAAACAAGGTCCTCTGGACCCAGACCAAATGACCAATCAAACTAAAACATAGTTTCAACCATGTTAGTTGAAATGGCACATGCCACATGGTTGAACAAAAATCTGACCAAATTGAGTTCCATTTCCAAAATAATCAAATCCCTGATGTGACAGTAATTGCAGTAGGACAACAAACTGGTGATAGGAAGTCCTCTCTATTTCTGAAAATCAACCTTCCTTCCAGTCTTAAGTGGCATTCCACAATGGAAGGGAATACTCTGAAATTCTATACAAATTCAGAAAATCCCACTTCTATAGTCCAAAATGATGAGAAACCAGCTCAAAGCTTGGCTGACATTCAGAAAATTGGAGAGCAGTTGTTCTTCCCTATTCAGTTAAATGAGGGGAAAGACTCTGTTCTCACCCGAGTGTGTGTGAACAACGCTGAGAGCTTCATCAGAGAGGCCATGTTCCGAAAACTCCCAAAAGATCCAGCCATTCCCACATTTATATTATTAGACAATTGGGAAATTGACTTGGAAACACCCAATTCCAAAAATCTCCTGCCTAGCAGATGCATGCTCAAAATGTCCATAGGCAACAAGAGCATAGTCCATAATTGTTGGGTCATGCAAGATGTCCCTGCTGCATTTTATTTAGACAGTGACATTCTGAATCGCTTTGCCATTAGTTTGGACCTAATAAACTTCAATGCTTGGTCCCGATTAGTGGGTAATCCCATGGACTTTGATGACCCAGAGAAAGTATTTCGGTCAGCTCAACTGCTGCCATATGCAGTTGAAATTCAGATTGGAGAGTAAGTCACCATCCCAGAATGGACCCGACAATTCTCACTTGAAGTAAAAATTAAAAGAGGACAGAAACTGAAAAATCCTGACGCCTATGTTCATCTCAATGCTCATTTCCAACAGCAAGGGTTGGGTTTAAACCCAACACCACTAGTCAATACAGAACACGACACCATTCCAATAGAGATGGATAACAGCGACCTTAGGAGTATCACTCTGGGCGCAGGCACCATTATTGGAATGGGGTTGATGACCAGCAATTTTCCATAGATATAGGTAATGAACTGGTAGGACCAATCCCCAATGACTGTTTTGACAGTGATAGCGACAATGACACAACAGACAGGATCTTCACCTGGGGGGAATTCCCTGGTGTACTCTTCTTGCCCTTATGGTAAGGAAGAAGTGACCTGTGACTTCAGGAGGGATGAGGTGATTTTCCAGGTTCATGAGGACTGCCTTTCCCACCTGAAGCCACCAGTCCAAATCAGCACTCTGACCAGGGACTTCTCCACCCAGTTGGAGGAGGCCGCTGAGAAAGCAAAACCAGAAGTATTTCCAGGCTTCAGGCAGATGGTTGAAGAGAGAGTCAACCTAGCTGATGCCCGTGAGACTCTGGAGCAGAAGCAAAAGTTGAAACAAGTTTTCTTGGATTTTCAAGATCTCTTTGCGGTGGACTCATATGACTGTGGTCGCACCAACATCCACACAACAACAATTCCCACAGACCCTGGCATGACTCCAGTGTTTGTGACGCAATATCGCTTGCCTCTCGCATCAATGGAGTCCCTTACTGAAATAATTAAGAACCCTGAGTCCCATGGGATAATTCTTCCAGCCCACAGCACCTTCAATAATCCGGTGCTGGGGATTTTGAAACCAAACGGCCAGTGGAGACTCTGTGCTGACCTAAGGGAGCTCAACAAACGGGTCCATACTTCCCGATTCCCTCTTCCCTACATTGACCAAGGACTGGCCCAGATCCAGGGGTCAAAGGTATACACTGCCATTGACCTGACCAATGGGTACTGGACTGTAGCTGTCAGTAGGGAGGACCAATACAAGCTGGACTTTACCTTTGGGGGGCAGCAGTAAACTTGGACCCGGACTCCCTTCGGATACATCAACTCCGGAAATTAATTTAACATCTTTCTGCATAAGGCCATGCCCGACTTGGGTGAAAGGGGTAACCTGGCCTATGTAGATGATGTTCTAATTAAAAGCTCAACTGAGGACGAACACATAGTGGAGATCCGTTATGTTCTGACACAGTTGAGGGCCGCCGGAGCAAAACTCTCTTTCCAAAAGGCACAGTGGTGCAGGACCTGTGTCAACCTCTTGGGGCATGAAATAACTCCTCAGGGTCTCTGTGCCCAGGAAAAGAAAGTAGAAGCACTCCAGAAACTGAAAGACCCCACAACTCTGTGGGAACTAAGGAGCCTCCTTAGACTGAGTTATTACAGTAGAAAGTTCATTGAGGAGTATGCAGAGATTACGAGACGCCTGATCCATCTTTTGAAGGGGGGTCAAGTGGGAGTGGGGTCCAGAACAAGCCGAGGCAGTTAGACAACACAAAAGCAGCCTCTGACAAGCACCCTGCCTAGCTTACCCTGTCAAAAACAATGAGTTCTTCTTGGAGACAGCGTTCTCAAATACATGCTTCACTGAAGTTTTATATCAAAAGCATGACATGGTCAATAAAGTAATCTCCTATGCGAGTAAAACTTTATCCTCTGTGGAGGAAAAATTCAACAATTGTGAGAAGGCACTGCTGGCAACAGTGTGGGCATTGAAGAATTACCGCCAGTTTATCCAGGGGGAACACATCATAGTGGAGACTCCACACCAGCCTCTGCAATATCTTCAAAGTGACAGAATCCAGGCCAGAAATGTGAGTAATTCCCGAATTACTTCCTGGATTCTGTCAATTGAGGCTTTCCTGTGGAGATCAGATATGGCCAAAACAAGAAGAGTCAACTCGCGCAAGGTCTGGCTGTCTTGCATGATTGTGCCAGAGAAAACTGTCTCGAGGACGAAAGTCTTAAAATCAAGGACAACATGGAGGCATACCTTAATTCCCACACACAGGGCCTCATTACACGGATGGCGGTATTAGCACATGGACCAAGGTGCTATTAGCACTTTGGTCCATGCCAGTAAAATACTGGCACCACCTTGGTGGAAAGGGGAATTACCGCTCCATTCCAAGGTTGGCGGGGCGGTAATTCCACCTTCCACCACTGCCCTTCCCCATTCCCATTTTTGCCCCATAGGGCATAATGGGAATGGGGAAGGTGCTAATTATGGCACCGCAATTTTGCGGTGCCGTAATTAGCACCAAGGTCCCTTAGTGGGTTGGTTTTTAACGCCTGCAAAAAGCAGGCGTTAAAGCACCAACCCGCTAAGGGACCTCGTAGTAAGGCGGTAATGATTAACGGTCACCGTTACCATTAAGGGTGACTGTTAACCATTACCGCCATCCGTGTAATGAGGCCCAAAGTCTATGAATAAGACAAGTGTGTGGGAATGCCCACTGTTTATGTGGATGGGTGTTCCTACCATGTTGACAACAACTGGGAAAAGGAACGTGTGGCCGGCGTAGGGAATGCATGGGGGAATGATGCCCCAGAACTCTCTGCTGGGTACACAATCGGTCCCCGAAGTAGTCAAGTGGCAGAGCTGATGGCTGTGCATCCTCACTGCTGTCCAACACCAACTCCATGAACTGGTCATAATCACGGATTCAGATTATGTACGGAACGGGTTCGTGGAGCACCTGCTTAACTGGAAAACCAGAGGCATGCTATGTGCTGAGAATAAACCACTAAAACACAGAAAATGAATACAAAATATTGATGATCTGGTCACCTCGAATGGGATGACCATCTACTGGAAAAAGATTAAGGGTCATTCTAAGGTAGAGGGACCAGACAAAACTGGAAATGTCCTAGCTGATCAGCTGGCCAAAACTGGAGCCATTCAAGGGGAGCTACTTGAGATCGAGTCCCTGTTGGGGGAAATCCAGGTCACTGCTATCACTAAGTCCCAGACAAATGCTCACAATGAACTCTCAACTGCACAATGGAGTAAGGAGACTCCAGATGCAGATTTGATCGCAGCTCAAAAAGGGGATCCAATCATTGGTACATTTTATCAACACTTTGAGGACCCTGAGAACTTTCCCCTGACAGATACCGATTACATTGGGAAAGAGGACCTCAGAGTGTTCATGACATGACATATCCAGTAATGTTCTGAATCCAAGCTGATTTGTTGGTGAGAAGATCCATATCTGGCCATGACCAGTGGGTGGTCCCTACCTCATTCCAAAGCCTGATGCTAAGTCATGCCCATGATGCGGCCACGGCCTGTCATCGGGGGTTTCATACGACACTAGAAATCTTGCGAGAGGTTGCATACTAGCCACAGATTGGGCAGGACCTCGGCCAATACTTGAAGAGGTGTCTTGTGTGTGCACAATTTCAGCCAACATCACTCACACACCGTGCTCCCCGCCAAAAGAGGGGGATGACACTGCCTTGGTCAGATTTGCAGTCCATTTTATCGGGCCCGTGATTCGCTCCTCTAGGGGGAACAAGTACATGTTGACCGTAACATGCTTGTTCACTAAATGGGTGAAATGTCTCCCGGCTCCAAATTGCAAGCCAGAAACAGCAGCTGCCCTGATGATCAATCACATCTTCTCGCATTTTGAACTACCCCAAAGGATTAAGTCAGACCAAGGTAGCCACTTCACCAGCGAAGTGATGAGAAAGATGTGAGAGATACTTGGGGTCAAAAGGAAACTACACATTGCCTACCGCCAGTCCTCTAGTGGTGGAGTTGCGAGGTACAATAAAACTATTGTGAGCATATTAAAAAAGTTTGTGGCAGATTCTGGGCCAAGTTGGGACATTCGATTACCCCTTGTCCTGATGGCCATCAGATCTACCCCTTCTTCTGCAACAAAAATGTCTCTATTTGAGCTGGTGACTGGACGACAGATGGTACTACCCCAGCATCTGCTCTACAGAACCCAAGAGCAGACCTTGATAAATGCCTCCACAACTCATGAGTATGTTGAGAATCTGAGAAAACACCTTCAACATGCTTTTGCCTATGCTCAGCAGAATCTAGAAAGATCTACAGACGGTATGAATACCCACTATGACCTTAAGACAACTAAGAAGTAATATCAAGTAGGAGACTGTGTCTACTTGTACAATTTACAAAGGAACCAAGCCAAAGAGCACAAATTCCTCCCCACTTGGCGGAGTCCTTTTGAAATTGTGGACAGAATCTCACCAGTCGTCTACAGAATCTGCATTCCCAAGGGCAGTTTGACAGAAGGGGAAGACAAGTGGGTCCACATAAACCAGCTGAAGAGTTGCCACCCCAGGCACATTTTGCGGCAAATAGAGGAGCTGACTGGAAACCCAGAGGGGGAAAATCCGGAGACATAAAAGAATTACTAAATGTTCACTGTGTATGTGCGAGAAGAGTGTTAAGACCGTTAGTGAACATAGATGGGGAATATTGCAAATGGTAACCAATGCAAGTGTCTTTCCCACTGCTGACATCCCCAGAAGTCGAATGGACACAGTAGTGGGAACAATTCCATAACCATGCTATGTTCTAAATATGTATAATATTAGAATATCACACTTATTAATATTTCTACAATAATCAGCAATGGGTAATATTACAATATCAACAATCTCTTTAATCAATTAGGAGTAGGGATAGGAAGAATTAATGTAGCAGAGAATACTTTGTATGGGTTCAAGAGATTGCAATGATAGGAAGAAATGCAACACAGAAATAAAACTTGATATGACTTCAATCAAAAGACAATATGATCACTCTTTCCCCTGTTATTACTCACTCCCCCCAACATGCAATATGAAGATATGGAATGAGGGCACACAGGTATCAGTAATAACAATCAACAATGCAGTTCAATCCCATTTCCCCCAGCAAGCTTAGAGAGAACAGGTATGATTTTAAACAGGTCAATTGCTTTTAAATGTAGTTTGAATTAAATGGGAAACATGCTAAAAATGACTTCAATTCGCTAAATGGGATTCAGAACTAGTGAGAGTTGCTTTGGATAGGTTCAGGTCAACACTAGCAATGATTGTAGAATGATTAGCAGATGGAAAACGAAATTCAGAAGTTGAAAGCAAGAAACAGCAATTTTTACATGGAGTGAAATTGAGCCAACTTGAAAATTAGCAGCAATTTTTCTGCGTGCGGGAAACATGATTGCGGAAAAACCATAAGGAATTGGAATGTCGTTTGAAAGCTGAGTATGTTAGCTTCAAAATGACATTTAAATTTAGTTTCTAGGACGTACGGTTCAAAAGTTACAGAGGTTTTGTGAAGGTAGATCTTTCAGAAACAGAGTCAAGATTCAAAATGAAAGATGTGCTTTAAAGATTAGGAACCAAGATGGACTTATACTAAGGAGCTATGAAAGTACAAGATACCCAACGGGACAACCACCAGAACAGGGCTCCTTCCGCTCTGATTGCTGTGCCCCAGGACACTTGACTTTCTTCAGAAAATATCAGCGCACAGATGATTATCGCTACGATTATCACAGACTATATAATCAGAAGAATTCAGGATGGACACAAGATTCTATGATGCAGTTCTGGATAGGTTGAAATGGATTGAATAGGATTACTTTAAACTAATAGATGACTATGGACAGTTCTATAATAAATACTTACTCCTATGGCTTTGGAATGGAATGGGCCTGTCAAAGATCTGGTCAAGGGTTTGGCTGGGATTCTCTCACCACCGGACAGGTCTCAGGCACGGGGTTCTGCTCTCAGCAAGGCCCTCTGATCTGCACTGCCTCTTGGACTGGGTCTGACGGGTTCTGGGTTACAGTTCTGCTGGACGGATCTGGATCTTGGTTCTAGCACAGGGTTCTTAGCTAGAAGTAGCAACAGCTCACCCAGGCTATTGGATTTTGTGGTGGACCTTGGAAGTTTAGGGGTGAAAATCAGGTTGCTAGATTTTAAAGGCCTGCTGAAAAGGGTTCAGCTTTTTGGATTGGGCCTTTCTGCTTCAGAGTTCTAGAGTCTGGATTCTGGGTCTGGTTCTAGAGTCTGGATCTTCCTGCAGGGTGCTTCGCCAGTGGATCAGTTGATGAGTGGAAGTGTGTGTCCTTCTGGGTCCTCAACAGTCCCTATTTATCCATTTTCCAAAGTGGGTGGGGAGGCTGATTGTCTATGCCCAACCCTTTAAGGATCTGATAGGTTAGAGAATTCCCTGTCCCCTGATTTGAGAAAGCAACAGTGTGTCATCATGTGTCAGAGTGATGCTGCCATTTACAATCTAGGGAAGAACCTCCCCTTTGCTTTTACCCAGAAAATCTATTTTTCCCAAAAAACATATTTCCAAGATGCACAATTTGTTAATATTACATATACACATCACAGATTAATTAAGGCAAGTCTCTGTTGAAGTCCCATGTTCCTATGAGTTTCGTTTCACAAATGACCGTTTTTTCACGCTTTTGATTGGTTACACATTTTTGGATCTGTACAATTTTTTACATATACATGCACATACCATCTGGTCATACGTCTGTAATTTTTCATGTTCCTAGCACAACCACAATAGCTACCATATCAAAAACGTTTGTGGTTCAGCCTCAGAAAATCGCACAGATTCCAGATTAGTTTTAAAATATTTTTGTCAGTTCGGTACGATATTTTAGAAGTATTTTCCTTAAACAAATATTTAATCCAATTTCAAATCCACATTTTCAGTCTGGCCTGACTCCAAGATCTTGGCTGAGTCAGATAGTCACATGGCCTTCTTCCTGCCAGGGCAGTTTCAATTGACACCCCAAACTTTATTCAGCCCTTTGTCTGCACTCAGAGCAACAGGCCAGGGTGCCCCTCCCAGTTCCTTTTCACACCAGCCTGCCAGTTTCTTAGTGGAGAGCAGGGGGGATATTCCTTTGTTGCGTAAAAGGGTATGGCATGTCTTTGAAGCTCTGTGTGGGAAACTTCAACTTTTAAGCACAATGTCTGAAATTGTCTTGTCTTAAAATATAACTTACATTTTTAACAAATATATCAATCAATTTCTTCATGACTTTTTAGAATATAGTTTTGAATTGTATCCACTTCTTAGGCTTCTGATAGCAAGTCTTTGTTTGGCATAGTTTGAGTTCAATGTACAACTTTACACATGACAGGTTTTAAAATCACCAGCTTCTGACAGAGGTGAGTAACGGTATTACACCCATTTTTGACAGATTTCTTCCAGCAACCATCTTCAAAAGTGGACTTTGATAACATGTACTTCTGCTGACATTGTATTTATGTGGATTCTTGAAGTAGGATGATGTTCACCACCCAACAAGGAGGTTGGATCTTTTTGGGTGGTTTATGAGCCATGATTTTTGCAAATTTGACAGCCAGGGAAATGGATTTTTAAAACAGCTCTGTGTTTCTTTTGCAATGATTTTGCTCTGTGGGCAGCCACATGATGGGTTTTGGCAGTGGTCTCCTGTGTTCCCATTGACATAGGGAAAAGTGGATGGCGGCCTATTCTTCAGATTTTTACTGCGCACTTTCTGGTGATTTTTAGTGAGCAGCATGCTTTCCGGTGGTCATTCTGATGTTTCTGCTGCAAGCAATGCACAGTAATGTTGCAGGCCTGGACTAGTGGTTTGAAACATCCCACAAGCCCCCCCCTCTTGCGATTGGCATTGATCGACCATCAATGGGAATTCGCAAGACTGGGATGTCAGTTTCATCTCTTCTGATTCCACAAATGGCAACGTTCATCATCTTTTCCTCCGTCAGGGGTGGATCGATCGGTTCTCCTCGCCAGTCCCGGTGGGAGTATTGAGCGATACTCTGGGCCCCTCAGATCTTTGCTTCTGGTCCCCGGGTAGTCTTCCTTGGTTAGTCTCCATGGTTTCCAATCAACTATAGGTTATCTCCTAGGATGACAAAGCAAAAACATATTTTATAGACTATGTATGGAATATTTTAGAGTTGTAATTTTATGGAGCTGGAGTGGCCCCCTCTGGGGTTCCAGAAAACTCCTCCAGTTGCTTCAGAGTGTGCCTAGGATGGCAACACTTTAGCTGATTAATATGGACCCACTTATTTTCCCCCTCTGCCAAACTGCCTTTGGGGATGCAGATTTTGTAGGCGACTGGTTAGATTTTGTCTACAAGTTCAAAAGGACCCCTCCAGGTAGGCAGACATTTTTGCTGTTTGACCTGGTTCCTTTGGAAATTCTATAAGTAGACCCGGTCCCCTACATTGTATTCTTTTCTGGTAGTCTTTAAGTCATAGTGGGTCTTCATGCTGTCTGTAGATCTCTCTAGATTTCGCTGAGAATCGACAAAAGCATGTTGAAGGTGTTTTCTTAGATTTTCAACATACTCATGAGTTGTGGAGGCATTGATCAATGTGTCCTCTTGAGTTCTATAGAGCAGATGCTGGGGAAGCACCATCCTGCGTCCAGTCATCAACTCAAACAGTGACATTTTAGTTGCAGATGAAGGGGTAGATCTGATGGCCATTAGGACAAGAGGTAATCAAATATCCCAACTTGGCCCAGAATCTGCCACAACCTTTTTTAATATGCTCACAATGGTTTTGTTGTATCTCTCCACTACACCAATAGAGGTTGCCGGTAAGCAATGTGTAGCTTCCTTTTAACCCCAAGTATCTCCCACATCTTTGTCATTACTTCGCTGGTGAAATGGCTACCTCTGTCTGACTCGCTCCTTTGGGGTAGTCCCAAACGTGAAAAGATGTGGTTGATCATGTTTCTGCCTTGCAGTTTGGAGTCGGGAGACTTCCACCCATTTAGTAAACAAGCATGTCACGGTCAACATGTACTTGTTCCCCCTAGAGGAGCGAATCACGGGCCCAATGAAATCGACTTGCAACTCTGACCATGGCAGTGTCATCCCCCTCTTTTGGAGAGGCACATGGTGTGTGAAGGATGTTGGCTGAAATTGTGCACACACAAGATACCCCTTCAAGTATTAGTCGAGGTCCTGCCCCATGTGTGGCCAGTATGCAACCTCTCTTAAGATTTCAAGTGTTATATGAAACCCCCTATTACCGACGGTGGCCGCATCATGGGCGTGACTTAACATCAAGCTTCGGAATGAGGTAGGGACCACCCACTGATCATGGCCAGCTAGGGATATCCTTACCAACAAACCATCTTGGATTCTGAAAATTTTTGGACATTTCATCAACACTATGAGGTCCTCTTTCCCAATGTAATCGGTATCCGTCAGGGGCAAGTTCTCAGGGTCTGCAATGTGTTGATAAAACTTACCAATTATTGGATCTCTTTCTGAGCTCCATTGTGCAGTTGAGAGATCATTGTGAGCATTTGTCTGGGACCTAGTGATAGCGGTGAGCTGGATCTCCCCGAACAGGGACTCGATCTCTAGTAGATCCCCTTGGATGGCTCTTGTTTTGGCCAGCTGATCAGCTAAGTCATTTCCAGTTTTGTCTGGTCCCTCTACTTTGGAATGACCCTTGATCTTTTTCCAGTAGATGGTCATCCCATTCGAGGTGACCAGATCATCAATATTTTGAATTAACTTCCCATGTTTCAAGGGTTTGTTATTAGCACATTACATGCCTCAGCTTTTCCAATTAACCAGGTGCTCCACAAACCCGTTCGGTACATAATCTGAATCAGTGATTATGACCACTTTGTGGAGTTGATGTTGGAAAGCAGTGAGGATGGCTTGATGCACAGCCATCATCTCTGCCACTTGACTTCGGGGACCAATTCTGTACCCAGCGGAGGGTTCTGTGGTCTCATTCACCCATACATTCCCTACGCCAGCTACAAGTTATTTTTCCCCATTGTTGTCAACATGGTAAGAGCATCCATCCACATAGACAGTGGACATTCCCTCACACTTGTCTTCGTCAAAGACTTTGTGTTGGGAATTGAGGTAGGCCTCCATGTTGTCCTTGATTTTTAAACTCTCGTCCTCGAGACAGTTTTCTCTGGCACAATCATGCAAGTCAGCAAGAACTTGCGCGAGGGGACTCTTCTTGTTTCGGCCATATCTGACCTCCACAGGAAAGCCTTGCATTGACAGAATCCTGGACATAATTTGGGAATTACTCACATTTCCGGCCCAGATTCTGTCACTTTGGAGATATTGCAGAGGCTGGTGTGGAGTCTCCACTATGATGTGTTCCCACTGGATAAACGGGCGGTAATTCTTCAATGCCCACACCGTTGCCAGGAGTGCCTTCTCACAATTGGTGAATTTTTCCTCCACAGAGGATAGAGTTTTGCTCGCATAGGGGATTACTTTATTGACCTTGTCATGCTTTTGGTATAATACTGCAGTCAGCCATATATTAGAGAACCCTGTCTCCAAGAAGAACTCCTTGTTTCCGATGGGGTAAGCTAGGCAAGGCACTTGTGAGAGTCTTCTTTTGAGTTGTCTTACTGCCTCAGCTTGTTCTGGACCCCATTCCCACTTGATCCCCCCTTCAAAAGATGAATGAGGGGTCTGGTGATCTCTGCGTAGCTCTCAATGAACTTTCTGCTGTAATTAGTCAGTTCGAGGAGGCTCCTTAGTTCCTGCAGAGTTGTGGGATCTTTCCATTTCTGGAGTGCTTCCTCTTTCTTTTCCTGGGGACAGAGACCCTGAGGAGTAATCGCATGCCCCAAGAAATTGACAGGGGTTCTACACCACTGTGCCTTTTGAAAGGAAAGTTTTGCTCCGGCGGCCCTCAACTGTGTCATAACATAACGGATCTCCGCTATGTGTTCCTCCACAGTTGAGTTTTTGATGAGGACATTGTCTACATAAGCCAGGTTACCCCTCTCACCCAGGTTGGGCATGGCCTTATGTAGAAAAATGTTGAATTAATTGCTGGAGTTGATGTATCCGAAGGGAGTCCGGGTCCATGTGTACTGCTTTCCCCCAAAGGTAAAGGCCAGCTTGTATTGGTCCTCCCTACTGACAGGTAGAGCCCAGTATCCATTGGTCAGGTCTATTGCAGTGAATACCTGTGACCCCTGGATCTGGGCCAGCCCTTGGTCAATGTAGGGAAGAGGCCAACGGGAAGTATGGACCCGTTTGTTGAGCTCCCTAAGGTCAGCGCAGAGTCTCCACTGGCCGTTTGGCTTCAATATCCCCAGCACCTGATTATTGAAGGTGCTGTGGACTGGACGCATTATCCCACGGGACTCAAGGTTCTTAATTATTTCATTTAGGCGACTCCATTGATGCGAGAGTCAAGCGATATTGCTTCACAAACACTGGAGTCATGCCAGGGTCCGTGGGAATTGTTGTTGTGTGGATGTTGGTGCGACCACAATCATATGAGTGAACCGGAAAGAGATCTTGAAAATCCAAGAAAACTTGTTTCAACTTTTGCTTCTGCTCCAGAGTCTCACAGGCATCAGCTAGGTTGACTCTCTCTTCAACCATCTGAATGAAGCCTGGAAATACTTCTGGTTTTGCTATCTCAGCGGCCTCCTCCAGCTGGGTGGAGAAGTCCCTGGTCAGAGTGCTGATTTGGACTGGTGGCTTCAGGTGGGAAAGGCAGCCCTCATGAACCTGGAAAATCACCTCATCCCTTCTGAAGTCACACGTCACATCTTCCTTACCATAATTGCAGGAAGTGTACACCAGGAAGATCCCCCCATGCCGGGTAAAGATCCTGTCTGGTGCTGTGTTGTCATCACTGTCACTGTTAAAACAGTCCTTGGGATTAGTCCTAACAGTTGATGTATCCTGCCTCCTGCAGGATCTGCCATGGCCCAGTGACAACAAGGAGCAGGAACCAGGCTTGCCCAGGTATGTGTAAAAGGAACACGCTTTATTGTCTTGGTTACAGGTTCAGTATTGAATATAGGAGAGAAAGATCATCAGTATCTTCTACCCTGGTTCCCTGCCCAGTTCCAAGTCCCTAACCGTCAACCATGGAATTCCCAGGTGCCCCAACACTCCAAGCTCCACTAGCATTCCAACACAGCTCTTGCACTCACTCAGACATCATTCATAACATATAGGATACTACAACAGTTCATTGCCTAAATCAATGGAAAAATTTCGGTCATCAATCGCCATCCAATAATGGTGCCTGCGGCTAGAGTGATACTCTTTAAGTCACTGTTATCCACCTCTATTGGAATGGTGTCATGTTCTATATTGATTAGTGGTGTTGGGTTTACCCCCAACCCTTGCTGTTGGAGAGAAGCATTTAGATGAATATAAGCATCAGGGTTTTTCAATGTCTGTCCTCTTTTAACTTTCACTTCCAGGGAGAATTGTCGGGTCCTTTCAGGGATGGTGACTTCCTCTCCAATCTGAATTTCAACTGCATATGGCAGCAGTTGAGCTGACTTAAATGCTTTCTCTGGTTCATCAAAGCCCATGGGATTATCCACTAATCGGGACCAAGCTTTGAAGTTTATTAGGTCCAAACTAATGGCAAAGCGATTGAGAATGTCACTGCCTAAGTAAAAGGCGGCAGTGACGTCTCGCACGACCCAACAATTATGGACTCTTGTTACCTATGGAGATTTTGAGCATACACCTGCTTGGCAGGAGATGTTTGGAATTGGGTGCTTCCAGATCCATTTCCCATTTGCCTATCAGTTTGAATGTGGGAATGGCTGGATCTTTTGGGAGTTGGCGGAACATGGCTTTGCTGATGAAGCTCTTACCGTTGTTCACACACACTCAGGCAAGAACAGAGTATTTCCCTTCATTTAACTGAACAGGGATGAACAACTGCTCTCCAATTTGCTGAATATCAGCCAGGCTCTGAGCTGATTTCACATCTTTCTGAACTATAGGAGTGGGAATGTCTGATTGTGGATTGGTAACAAATTTCAGAGTGTTTCCTTCCAGTGTGGAATGCCACCTTAAACTGGAAGGAAGGTTGATTTTCAAGAAATAATAATAATAATAATAATAATTAGGCTTTTATATAGCGCTACAAACCCTCAGGTATCTGAGCGCTGCTTATTATCACCAGTTTGTTGTCCTACTGCAATTACTGTCAGCGCATGGAATTTGGTTGTTCTGGAAGTGAAATTCTACTTGGTCAGATTTTTGTTCAACCATGAGGCATGTTCCATTTGAACTAACATGGTTGACACTCTGTTTTAACTTTATCGATCGGCTAGTCTGGGTCCAGAGGACCTTGATTACACAGTCTATTAGGGGTGACAACCTTCGCAGGAGGTCATTCCCTAGTAAACAAGGAGTGCCCTCTGGAGTCACAACTATGACCGGGTGCTTCACCTTGTGTCGCCCAATTTTAATGTCCAAATCCGCAGTCCCCTCAACGGGAATTTCCTTCCCGTCAAAGTTCTGAAGTTGTCCAGGAAGAGAGGTGAGAGGAATTTGATCATTCTCCCCCCTTCCTGAATTCAGTTCATCAAAGGCCTTTTTGGACAGAAGGGTAGCTTGGGATCCCGTGTCCACCAGTGACAAAATTGTTCCCTGCCCCTGTACTTGTACTGGGTCATAATATCTTCCCTCCTTCTCTACAAGGGGGCACAGATAATGCGCATTTTGGGACAACTGGTAGGTTAATTTTCTAGTTTTGGACATGGAGAGAGAAGAGATTTGGGCAGAATTTTGTGGGGAGCCTAGGGAATCTGAAAGAAAAAGGTGGCAACTAGAGATGGGAGAAGTTTTGAGTTCCACTGGTTCTGGTTCTGGGCCACCCCCCCCCCTTTTTGGAGGCAGTCACCAGGATGGGTTTGAACAAGGGGATTTTCATGTTGTTGGTTCTGGGATGGGATGATGGGCGGCGCTAGCTCAGTCCCCACATCTACCCAGTCTGGATTTGAATCATTTGAGACCCATTTTTCTTTGGGAGGAGTTCCCCCATCTCTGAGGGAGAAGATCCTTTTCCCAGGATCCTCTGAGGATCCCTCTCCTTCAAATTGGAAGATCTGTACCTCCTCCTCAAAATGGGTCTTTTTGGGTTCTTTGTTTCTCCTACCCCATACATGCCAACATTCTGTGACCAAAAATCTGTAGGAATCTTAAAGGTTCAAAAATAGTAATTAGCATAATGATGACATCACAGGAAATTATGTCACATCAATTTGACCCAATGAAATGATAGGTCATGACATCACAGGAAATGTGACGTGAACTTTGACCCTGTGACCTCACAGAAAATGACCTCAAGTGACATGGCTTTGAAGAGCTCACAGGAAACGACTGCCTGGTGTGGCCTATCCAGATCCTCTGACCAATCATTAGAAAAAATGTACCAAATAAGTGAGCTGTGCACACTGTGACCAGCTTCTTCCTCATTAACACAGGTTTTCCCCTTCAAACATACCCATAACAATGATGCATACATTCTCCAATCATTTGGGATTTTTAGAAGTTAATGAAACCTGGTTAACATTTTATTAGATTAGGACGTGTACTACTTCTTTAGGAATAAAACATTTTAATAGTTTTTTCTTAAAAAGAACAACATCTCTGTTAAGTAAAAACAAGCAAAATAAATAAAGTGATAATATTCTCACTCAGTAGCTAAATTCAATAACTTTATAAACAACAAACTGTACCATGGGTTCAATGAGATTAACTTTTGCAGAGGCCTAACAAAGCCGACATTTTTAACAAAAGATGAGTAGAAGTGGTGTTAGAAAACCTAACTTTATAGTTAAATAAATAAGCATCAGAGAATTAGGCACAAAATAAGATAAAACAACATATAATGCTTATTGTGTATTAGAGCAGAGCACATACTGACCGTACAAAGTGGGAATTGTAAACATGTTGAAACCTGTTTGTTCTAGCATATTTAGTACTTTCTTATAATGTGTGACATATTGCTTCTCCTTTTGGGACCCTTTTCTTGAATGTCTCTCTAACAATTAGATGGATGGTCCTGAACTTGTGCTTGCTGTAGGGCCACTGCTCTCCCTCCTAGCCAATAATGTTTGGTATGTAGACGATTTTGCTTTCTTGATTAACTTGTCAGATGGTTTCCACTTGTGAGGGTCAGTATTGCTAAACACATTGACCTTTGCTGATAAGATGCCACAGAGTGTATTCCTAATACCTGTATGGGCTGCATACACACTGTCAGAAGCATGGCCTTCTTGACTCCGTCCCAGCTGACTCCTCACATCAGTTGTCACTTTCCGTACCATATTGAACAGAGTTTCACAGAATGCATTGCTGTGAGGTTTTAACAGAATGTACTTTGACAGAACACACAGCACCTTGAAGCGAAGAGAGTTATCTGCAGGATTCCTCAATTTGGAAAGATCTTCCCAGAACTGATCAATTCTTGTTATTCCATCTTGCCAGGTTGGCAGAAGTGTAGTAGACTGATAGTCTAAGAATTCTCGAGAAAGTTGCTGCATATCTTCTTCAGGAACAACATCAGGGAAAACATTACACAACTCCTCAATACTTGTAAATGACGTGGTCATCCGCATGTTTGGAGACAAAAATGTTGCATTCCTTACCACTGGATCACAGAGGGGAAACTTAGTTTAGATGTATGTTAGCACCTTTATATAAAATTCTCTCACTTGTTTCCTAAATGCTCCAACTCTAGGTGTCCCCTCGATATCAGAATGCCTTATCGCCTGTCGTGCCCCATAGCCAATGAACAAATCAGAATCACTTTGATGATTGCGCGGGTCATTAAAAGCAACCTCTAAAATGTCATCCTTATGCTGCTCAATGATCTCTGGCTTTACCAGGCATGACAGAATTGACTCATATAGTTTGATCTGTGACTGGTGCAGCACATGTATCATAGGAGCCTCTGTCTGGAGTAGGACATTAAACTTATCAAAATTGGGCATGATAGCATGGAGAAACAGAACATAGCACTTCAGTATAGGGTCTTTGAAAACTTTCACTAGTCGTTGTTCTCTGTCTCCACCTTTTAGATTGTTTTGCCGTTTTCTTGCTGGCTCCTCACTTGGCTCATCATCCTCGTAGTTTGTAAGAAAGTAAGATTTCAAACCATCCCACAATTTTAGAGCTCTTTCAAGACATTTACTGAGGCTCAGCCATCTTGTACTTACATGTTTGAGCACCTTACGAATTTCCTGATCACAAAAAAAGTAGGGATTCCCTCAATTTAGATTTTCTTTTTGCACTTTTTTCAAAGTGGTAAAATAAGTCAATAGCAAATTCTTCTGGATTGAAGCGAATGAGAGCCTTCACTCCATTTTTTGCAGCTAGATGAGAAAGGTGGCAAGGGCACCCCATCATATACATAGCTGCCCTATCTCTTTTCAGATGCCCAAGAACTCCCTTGCCTTTCCCAGTCATAACAGAAGCATTGTCAAAAGACAATGAGGCACACTGTGCAAGACTAAGATTTTTCTCTTCCAATGATCTTTTTACAGCAATGTAAATATTTTCACCTGTTGCTTCATTAACAGCTGGCATGTCCAGAAAGGAATGTACAACTAGGCCAGATGTTTGGTCTTCATGACTTATAACCACTGGAAAAAACTTATCCTCCTCATCTGAACTTCCATCTGTTGCAAGAGAATACCACTTTTTATTGACAGCAAGGAACACCTTTAAATCCTGCACGCATCAGCAGCAATTGCATTGATGATACGGCTTCCTTTGGTTCAGCCACATGAGTATGACTGAGCAATTTTGCTGTCCGGAAACATGATAGCAGCCATCTTGGAAAATTTATCATTTACACTAATTGACAAATTACGCTTGACAATTAGCCCTTGAAAAAAACTTCTGCTTTTATGACTTTGTGAGAGAGTCGTGATGATGTTTGCATAGAAGCTATTATACTACTTGTTCCACTAACTGCAGAGGCACGTGACTTGTGTTTTGAAGTGGCAATATGTTTCTTCAAATCTGCCATGCCACCGTGTCTTATGGAGAAATCACACCTACATATTGTGCAGAGAGCCTCCTTTGTGCCCAGTCTTGAAGGCTTTAGAAATGGATATGTCTCTTCCCATGATGTCTTGTATGCATTGTCCCACCGAGCTGGCTTTGACATGGTCAATAATAATTTCTGAACTATCTTGCCTGGTCTCTTCCTCTGTCACAATCTGCTTTCATGCATGGCTCCTGAGTCCAGTTCTGAGGCATATAAAAGCTACAATAATACTTTATAATAATGGGTACCAAGACAAAGGATCTCAAGAGGTGCAACATCATGAAAGCTTCTATTAGGGTGCAAAATAAAGTGCAAGACAGAAGATTTTACATTTACTTCTCACAAGTTAGCGAGACAGCAAAACCATGAAAGAACCTACTGTGCCTTAAACTGGAAAAAACCCACCGGATAAGGAGATGTGGTGAGCAACAGCGGGAAAGTAGAGACATCGCACACTGACAATTTATCACTGGGCCCGCCCTGTGAAAGGTCCATTAGAGTCTAACATAACATATCACTCACTTTCTTAGACAGTCAGTCAGATATCACACGATAAAGATACACTACCGGGGGCCTGTGAAAGGTCTTGACTGTTGTCGCACAAAGGCCTTTGACAGGCCTGGGTAAGCTGGGTTAAAAGTATACATCTTGAAACCATTTAGCAAAGTACAAATGCCAAGATATGCAAGAGTTTGCCCAGAATTCCTTTGTAATGTCTAGCACCCGGGTCTTTTTTTGCAAATCCTGCTCTAATGCTCTGATTACGAATGGTTAATCTTCATTACTCATAGCCCAACTCTTCCTTGTCAGAGTACTTATTGAAAGTGACCTGCCTTTCAATAGGACCCTTACCCACATTTTCATAGTCATAGCCCCTCACAGCGCAGGAGGTAGGGGGAGAGGGAATTGTGAAAATAAATTGTGACAGGGTTCTGTTAGAAGTCAGGCAGACCACCTTCAAGAAGTACTGTGATGAAGAAGGACATGGACGTAATGATATTTTTACATTATATATACACTGAGTACTCTCACAAGAGCAGACATGAATTGAGTGCAGGCCTTTGTAGGGACACGGGTCTCTGTGTGCCCCTTGAAGGTCGTTCAAGGCTTATTCAGATTTCTCTGGTCTCATGGTCTAAAATATGTTGATTTTATCCCTCAACCTTAGATATTCTAACAAACTCTGTATCACTTTTCACTCAGGTTAACTAAGTGCCGCTGAAGCACTCAAATGCAACCAATGGCACGTGTGATGTCCAGATATTAACTGTTTAAATTATATTCTTGTATGGAGTTAACACCAGGCTATTAACTGGCCAGAATTTTTATTTCTCACAAAAAACAAACACACAGGCAACTTTCAGTTTGCCACAAAGACTCACTGCCCTTGCCCAGGCCCAGCTGAGGATGTGTGGGCAACCACATCAACATAATGGTCGGGTACCCCCCTTCAGTGGAAAACAGTCAGAGGCATCTGTCAGGTGCATACATTACAAGGGAGACAAAGAAATAAAGCAGAGGGTTAATTGACAAAGATTATGTTGAGATGCCCACACAGCAGGGAGCTGAAACACGAAATATCCACTTAACAGCTATACATCCTTCTATGTCAGCAAGGGCCTGCTGTGGAGGAACCGTTGTGAAAAGGCAATGAGGTGAGTACATAGCACTGACCAAGCCCTTGATGACTGAACCACGAGCAATGAGATGTGTGAGTCCCATGCCTCATGCTTTGCATACATTTTACTGTCATGGTGAGTGTTCTGACATGAAATGAGCAGGCTCAGAAGGAATGCACAATTTGATGAATTGGTCATTCTTTAGTTGTCAAAATACACTGTTTTAAGCAAAGCAGCCAGCATACTATATTCAGGCTATGAACATTATGTGACACCTAGCTCAGCCCCCTCAATCGAACCCACACCACTGTCAATTCACCTTCCCCCACCCGGGAAGGGAGGGTGGTGTTGTCCCCCAGTACATTTTGTCAATTTCCAGAAAGATGCAATATTAGCCTTTCTCGAGAGGCAAGCAAGGCTTAGAGTAATGATAATGATAATGGTGTGTTATTTATATAGCACCTTAATCCAAAGCGCTTTACAGAGCACATATACAATATCACCCAACCGAAATTGGTACTCATTTATCGACCTCGGAAGGATGAAAGGCTGAGTTGGCCTTGAAAGGGATTTGAACCTGCGACCTGCAGATCACGCTCAGATTGCATCAGCGAGCGCTCAACCCGCTGAGCTATCTTACCAAAAAGGATCAAAAGGGGTGAGGTTGGGGGCGAGGGTGTCGTTTCGCTCAGACCCAATCAAAGATTTATTCAGCTCAGAGTGCAAAATTCTTCCATAATGGGCACAAGTTTACTCTCGCCTGATTAAAGACGTGTCCAGATTTGAATTAGTCATATCTCTTGGCTCAAATATATATTCGGAGAAGAACACAGGATAGGTCTGCATAGGCAGGTGTTCACTGTTCATCCATACCCAAAAATGCTATGCTATTACCTGAAATCGGGCCAGTTTCCTCTCGGACCAGTGCAAAACTGAACAGATGACTGAATGGTTTTCAATGAGGCATAATCTCTGGTGTTGCTTTGGGCAACCCTCCAGACCATCCTTTTTCAGACTGCCATGCCATTACAGAAAGTGAAAGGTAATGTTAAAATCAGGCGTGATCCCTCCACAAAAGGGGCAGTACAGCCCTAACTGCACGGTCACACACATTGAATAGATTGGGCCAAACCAGAACTGTTCGACACAATCCCTAGTAGGGCCCCTGCCTTTAGAGGTGTAGTTTGCCTTGCGCCCTTAAAAGAAATAGGGACACAAGCTGAGCCTTTTATATTTAAAGATCTGAAATACAAGGTGTGACCAGCTTTTTATGCAATCAGTTTTTTTGTACTTTTGAGAATGTTGCTTTGCCGTACTTTTGAGAATGTTGCTTTGTCGGACTGGCATAAAGATGTATGCTGCCACAAGAAAAATGCCATTTTGCTACCCACCTTACTTTAAGGCCAGAAGTCAAGTTTTTAGGGCCAACTTGGTGCCTTCCGCTGCTTGCAATTGCCTGAGTGTAATATTGGGCCTGTCGCTTTGCGCATACATCATAAAACTCTGACAGACCTCTACACACTTACAACTAATTTATATCATTTTGGGTCTGGCGTGTACCAGGGTGAAGACCGATGCACAAGAGCGTCATGCCTGCGCCGACCCTGGTGGGGGGGGGGGCGGCGGGGGACTCTGGAGCGTGAGCATGGGGGAAGCCGGTAGGTATTCCTGCACATGAGACGCGCTAGAGAGCATCGCACAGTGGGAACAGGGAAAGAACCCTAACATATCACTGGCTCGGCAACCAACCCCACAGTACGAGCTCAGCTCTTTCAGTGCTGGTATGATGCGTTGTTTGGGCGAGTGTGTATGTCAGCCTGTCAGCCTGTCTCTTCTACGCTGCTATTTTCCAGACTCCCTTACCACGACCACACCGATTGTGTCTGCGAAGCTCCGGAGCAATGTGTATACATGTGGCACGTTCTAATGAAGTACACACATACATGATGTCTCCCTCTCATCTGAAACAAGCGGTGGCTACGAAAACATTTATTATTGTCAACCAGGCTCCACTTATTTATTTATTTGTTTAGGTTTTGGCATTTGCTGCCACCCGTTCTGTCCACTTAATGTAGATTATTTATTGAAAAACGATTTACATCCCCTGTTGCATTTGGTTTCTGAAGATGAAAGCCGCATACTTGGCAGAAAACGTAGGTAGATGAAACACAACACATGATTAAACCAGCTCGAACATTCTGCTTATCAAGTGCCGTTTGCTCGTATTTTGTTGTTTCCCTCAATTTTGTTCTTAGTTAATCTCCAAGCTGGTTTAAGACTTGCAGCACATCAACAATCATGCGTAAATCATTTCAAAGGCCGGGACATTCATGTTGCCTTCCGATGCCGCACTCTAAACCTTTTCGCATTCTTCTTCAACCTCCTCCTCCCACTTATGGCTCTGTTAAAAAAATGGCCAGCAACCGTGTGGAGGATTCTGCCCGGATGTATTAAGACACCTGGTGTCCAGGGGTGGACTGGCTTATAGGGAACTCTGGAGATTTCCCGGTGGGCCTCTGCACCCTGGGCCTCTTTTGTGTGGTAGTTCCAAATTGTCTCATAGGAAAAGCATTGGGCTTGCTGAAAATGTGTCATATGAGGCACCTTTGACCATTATTTCCAGGGCCTCTTTTGGTCCCCAGTAATTATTTCCAGGGTCTCTTTTAGTTCCCAGTCCGCCCCTGCTGGTGTCTTAATATATTCCGGGCAGAATCCTCCACAAGGCCACGGTTGCTGGCCATTTTTACACTGACATTTGGGGCACTGAGGCAAACCCACCAAGCCGGGGGAAGCGTGGAAACCAAAAATAAAACTCTAGAAGCTCATCTCAGGCAACACAAACACGTGGGCTTGCGGTAGGAACCATACCATGTAGTAATTTCCTTGGGACCCATGGCCTACCCCCTCCTCCCACTCCTCTGCCTTAACCTCCTTGCAGCCCCTCTCCCTCCCATCCCACCTTGGCATGCTAGGCCCCTGCTAATGAGCGCAGACCCATTAAAAACACATTACAGCTTGTATTGGCCGCCCCCCTTTCTTTTGTGTAGTGCTTTGGTGGCACAGCGAGGCACAATTGAAACTAAGGGCCTCATTACACGGATGGCGGTAAGGGTTTACCGGTACCGGTAAAATACCGGTACCGGTAAATCCTTACCGCCTTACTACGAGGTCCCTTTGCGGGTTGGGGGATTTAACGCCTGCTTTTTGCAGGCGTTAAAAACCAACCCGCAGAGGGACCCAGGGAGCTAATAACGGTACCGCAATTTGCGGTACCGTAATTAGCTCCTTCCCCATTCCCATTAAGCCCTATGGGGCAAAAATGTGAATGGGGAAGGGCAATGGGGGAAGGGGGAATTACCTCCCCGCCAACCTTGGAATGGGGCAGTAATTCCCCTTTCCGCCAAGGCGGTGCCGGTATTTTACCGGCATGAACCATGGCGCTCATAGCGCCATGGTTCTCCGCCATCCGTGTAACGAGGCCCTAAATCCCTTAATTGCCGGCTCAGAGAGACAATGCTTTCACAATAATGAATGGGCATGAAATGCATGGGGACACTTCAGTGTTTGGGGGACACGATTTCTGCAGCACAGTCAGCGCTGTGACAAGAACTAACACTTATCCATTGACTGCCATGTGGTCACCCAGGTGTAAGGCTGGATCAGCCTTCCTTGCTTTCCATCAGCTGCCAGGCCACTGACAACTCGAGCTTTCTGCAGAAGTCCTATGGAGTGGCAACACCTCCTCGTTGTTCCTCAGCATGAAGTAGAGACAGTGCGTGCAGGCTACAGGCTGTGCACTAGGATCGTGCTGTGATCTAGTTGGCAGGTCAGAGATCACAGCTAACGTGAGAGAGATACTTTGCACTGCCGCCCTTGAGGTGCGCAGGAAATACCTTGATATGAGATGTTGAAAGCCTCGTGCTGGTTAATGGAAGAGTTCATTTGTAACCTGCTTACCTGCTGTTATTTTCGCACTTTCTAGGTGTATGTTTATTTTCAATGCCTAACGATCCATTCAAGGTGGCTGATTAATTGTGCAAGATGCATAGAAAATAAAAGTGGAAACGCAGCACTGTTTCACCTTTGTACTTGTCTTTGGCCACCTGCCCGGGGGCGCCACACTGTCAGGGCCTAGCACGGCTCTTACTGTACCCAAATGGCATCGCCTACCGGAATGTCTACTTTTATTTGTGAGCAGATTCTTTGGAAAACATCTAACCCCGTCACATGCTTTACACTAGTCTACATAGTTGAGTCTCCCCATTACACAATGAAATAGTAAACTCAACTGCCAGGAGCATTGCTAGTGTTCCAGTATGGGTTTCTAAGCTCCTTATGTCTTTAATGCCATGACTTTTTTCTTTTAAAAAATAAATATCTTTCACACGCCTCCTTCTCCAGGCCGTATTAGTTTCAGCCAGCTGACTCCGCAAGCAGCGCCGTTTCGTTTAGATAGAGGGTTGACATACGACGAACAAGAGGCTGCGTTGGTTCTCAGCAAAGTGAGAATAGGCACTGTGACCAGCACTGCCCGAAGGATGGCACTGACGGCGCTGCAGGCACTGCCACTAATGCAGACATATTATCACACAACCAAGCCTTGCTTGGTGCGCAGCAGTGCAGAGCCGGAGTCACGTGATGGCTGCCCATCTCAGATTTTGATTGATGACAGAGGCGCGCGCCTCTGTCATCAATCAAAATCTGAAATGGGGCCGTCACGCCCCCAGTGCTCTGGGGCCTCAGACAGAGGCCTGAAAAGGCCGTAGTGCAGCCACAGAAGTCGGTAGGCGGTAGGACTGCTTAAAAAGCGGTATCCTACCGCCTAAATCGGTAGGGTTGGCAAGTATGCTACCCCCCCCTCTGCTCCTTGGATGGCAGACTTTCAGGGGCATGAGATTTTGTTTCCGGTTCCTGGGTTTCCAGGGGCTCTTTACAAGTGGGGAAGGAAGCTTCCTACAAGGCTTGACACCCCTCTTACCCTTGTGCCTCCTCCCGGGGAACCGGTGGGTTGTCGGGGTGTTGCCCCGTCATTGTTCTGGAGCACCAGGTCCAGAGTTGGAGGAATTCTGTGCCAACATGCCCCTCTGAGTGTTCTGTTGAGCCCTCAGCATGCAACCCAGATCCTGTGCCATGTTTTGGACCTGGCGGTCTAGCTGTGAAAACGGCTCAGGCTGATACAGGGTTCTCATTTCTCCCCTGGGCTGATCCCGGGAAGGGTAGCTATCCCTTCTCTGGTAATACCCCGGATTGGGAAGATTTGGGTAACCCTCCACCCTTGGCCTCCCCTCGCCTGGATTAGGTGGTCTGGACTCAGGGAATTGGGGAAAGAATGATGAGTGATTTTGGGGTTGAAGGTTTTGTGGATACCTGGGGAAGAAGTTCTGGCCAGGATTTGGGGAGTTTCTGCCCTCCTGGGGGAATTTAGGATGGACATTCCCTGGGTTAGGTGCCTGGTTGGATCCCCCCCTTGGGCTGGAGGAGTCCACAAATAACCCAGGATGGGTCTTTTCCCCTTGTAGCAGGGACTTACATAGTCAGGGGAGTGAGGGATCCCATTTGTGTGACTACCTCCTTGGCTCCCTGTCTGTGACTGCCCCGAGGGCCTTCTGGGCTTGGGATTATTCTGTTGTGCAGGCAAGTTTTTAGGCCCCCCATCTCCAAATCTAAAATGGGGGTAACCTTTACCTCTGCCACCTTAGCAGCTGCAGGGGGGGTTGGTTGTTTTGGGGCTTTTTTGAGTATTCTTGTTGTCCATGGGCTTTTGCACCTCATAGATCCGGGTGGCCTGTTCAATGACCTAGTCTAGTGATCTTTTCTCATGAAAATCTCTCACTAGCTGGGTCATGATGTACTTTGGTAGAGCGTGGAAAAAAGTATTAACAAATTCTCTTCTGTCCGTGCACACCCTTCTGGTAGTCTGCGCAAAGGCACGCTTTAACTCCTGCACAAATTCTTGTGGGGCCTGATCCTCTCCACATTGCAAGTTGTAGGCTGCCTTGCGAGCCTCTTGGGGATTTCTGTTAACAGAAAAATGCTTCAAGATGGCAGCCCTATAGGTGGACCATCTAGAATGATTTTGGTCCTCCAGCCCCGCAAAGAAACTGGAGTATTCTGGTGAGAATGTCCATTTCACATACTGAATGCAGCTACTACTGTCTTTCAAACGGAAAGTTTCCATCATCTGCTCAACGAGCTCTAAGTACTCCCAAACAGAATACTTAGCGTTCTTATGATAAGGCGTGATGACGCTCCTTATTGCCTTGATTTGTTTTAAGGGGTCCTTAAGCAAGGCCCTTTTTGCCTTATTGGCCTTCTTAGTTCGGGTAACCCTGGTCCATTCATCCTCTGACTCAGAGGCACTGCTCCCAGAGGTGCCCGTCTGATCTTCTAGGTTCTCCTGGATTCTGCGAGCCTGGGAATGGCTGGCAGAATGTGGGGACCTAGTCTCCTGTGTCCTGGGGTGCTCAGAGGAGTCTTCTGATTCCTCCGTGCTCCCAGGATTTGATGGGTACCCCCCCACTGTCCTAGCTGGGCAGAGGTTTTTAGGAAGCCCACTAAACTTCACAGTACTTGGGTACCCATACCCAGGTGCCTGCCCATCCATTCCTGGGAGGTACTGGCCTATGAGCCCCATACTTCTGACTGGATAGTAATCTGCCTCCCCGTGGCCCTGGGCTCATGTGCGCCAGTGGACATGGGGGTGGCAGAGTCCAGGGACTGGGAGAGATGAAGGCCTCTGGTACTAGGGTTCCTGAGGTTATGCTCAGGTGTTTCCCTTTCCCAGCGAACCTCATCTCTATCAGCCCTGCTCCCTGTTGCCATGCAAGAACCTGAGCTTTCTGTTCCTCAATTAAGGCCTTACTAGTCTCTGTCAGTCTCTCTTGCATGGCTACCTGCCTGTGGAGCTTCTCATTATTCTCACAGAGATCCTCATTTTCTCTCTGTGCTTCCTGGGTTGCTTTTGAGTACTGGGCCAGTCTTTGCTGAGTCCCGTCCCTACTGGCCTGCTCCTTTCTTGCTCCTTTCTTGCCAGAGCATCTTCCAACTTCCTGGTGTGCTCTAACAATCTATCATGCTCTTTTTGGAGGACACCCAGTCCCTTTTTTCCAGTTTCCCTTTTAAGTGACAGACTTCCTGGCCTAAGGTGTCCCTTTCCCGTGCAAGATCCTGCCTTTGTGCCGCCAGGTCGTCCCTCTGTCTTTGAAGGGCACCAGCTTTCTGGCGCTCTTCCTCAAACACTGCCTGGGTGTCCAGGTCTTTCAGAATTAATTTTTTGCTCTCTGCCTTCTCTCTATCTAGGTGTCTTTGCAGGGTGACTATTTCCTCTGCGCATGCCTGTTGAAATCCAGTTGTTGCCCCAGCTTTTTCTGGCTCTGCAGTAGGGAGTCCAAACTTTCTTGGTACTCCTTCTACAAGGCCAGAATTCTGGTATCCTGGTCTGCCTTTTCCTGGTGCAGGATCCCCATGTCCTCTTTGACTTTAACTATAAACTGCCTGCTTTCATTTTCTGACTCCTGGCTCCTCTGCTGCTCAGAAGAGTCCAGATCAGATTGGGCCTTTTCTAATGCCATCAGTTGCCTACTTGCCAGATCTTGGCCTTCAGCATATTTGTCCTGTATGGCTCCCATAGATAAATATTGATATGCCGCTATCTTGGCAATCTTATATTGCTCATGACTGACCTTAGGGGCCATATAAAGTTCACTCAGGGCCACGTGTAAGGGACCCTGATCTCTCCAGATATCTAACCCTGTTGCAGTGATCTGTTGTGTGATTGCCTGCAACCACACATTCTGGTCCTGCTCAGTCCACTAACCTCTCACAAATAAGTTATGTAAAAGGTGTTCTCTAGCTATCTTGATGTCTACCAATGTTGCCATTTTGGAAATATTAATTTCCTTCCTGACTTACAGAAGTTTTTTATTTTATGTTTGCAAAACATACCGTTTCCTTAGAGTGTTCCCTTTTGAGGGGTGCTTTTACAGCGTAACACAGCGTAGTAGCCCAACAGGATTTATGTATCCTGTCAGTTAGCACACTGTATTAAGCTGCAAAAGTGGTAGATCTAATCCAGAAATCCCGGCCACGAGCCCCCAATCTGTAAGTGATTTCAAACCAGCACTCGAACTAAGTCAATGCCTAGTATGGGATGAACAATGGAAACCTTTATTTATATATTTTTTATGTCAAAAGTTTGTTTAATTCTGGATGATGTACCCTTATATAACGCCCCTCTCTTTGAATCCCCCCGGTCGCACTGAACCAAGTAATAGATTTGTTTTGCAAGTTAAATGATTTATTTGAAGAATTGAACAATATATATATATCACACTTTTATAAATATGGATAATATTGGAATATCACACTTATTAATATTTCTACAATGATCAGCAATGGGTAATATTACAATGTCAACAATCTCTTTAATCAATTAGGAGTAGGGATAGGAAGAATTAATGTAGCAGAGAATACTTTGTATGGGTTCAAGAGATTGCAATGATAGGAAGAAATGCAACACAGAAATAATACTTGATATGACTTCAATCAAGAGACAATATGATCACTCTTTCCCCTGTTACTAATCACTCCAGCAACATGCAATATGAAGATATGGAATGAGGGCACACAGGTATCAGGAATAACAATCAACAATGCAGTTCAATCCCAATTCCCCCAGCAAGCTTAGACAGAACAGGTATGATTTTAAACAGGTCAATTGCTTATAAATGTGGTTTGAATTGAATGGGAAAAATGCTAAAAATGACTTCAATTCGCTAAATGGGATTCAGAACTAGTGAGAGTTGCTTTGGATAGGTTCAGGGCAACACTAGCAATGATTGTAGGAGCTATGAAAGTACAAGATACCCAACGGGACAACCACCAGAACAGGACACCTTCCGCTCTGATTTCTGTGCGCCAAGACACTTGACTTTCTTCAGAAAATATCAGCGCACAGATGATTATCCCTACAATTATCACAGACTATATAATGAGAAGAATTCAGGATGGACACAAGATTCTATAATGCAGTTCTGGATATGTTGAAATGGATTGATTAGGATTACTTTAAACTAAGAGATGACTATGGACAGTTCTATACTAAATACTCATTCCTATGGCTTTGGAATGGAATGGGCCCGTCAAAGATCTGGTCAAGGGTTTGGCTGGGATTATCTTGCCACCGGATAGGTCTCAGGCACTGGGTTATGCTCTCAGAAAGTCCCTCTGGTCTGCACGGCCTCTTGGACTGGGTCTGATGGGTTCTGGGTTGCAGCTCTGCTGGACAGATCTGGATCTTGGTTCTAGCACGGGTTTCTTAGCTAGAAGCAGCAACAGCTCAGCCGGGCTGTTGGATTTTGTGGTGCCCCTTGGAAGTTTAGGGGTTAAGATCAGGTTGCTAGATTTTAAAGGCCTGCTGAAAAGGGTTCAGCTTTTTGGATTGGGCCTTTCTGCTTCAAAGTTCTAGAGTCTGGATTCTGGATCTGGTTCTGGAGTCTGGAGTCTGGATCTTCCTGCAGGGTGCTTCACCAGTGGATCAGTTGATGAGTGGAAGTGTGTGTCCTTCTGGGTCCTCAACAGTCCCTATTTATCCATTTTCCAAAGTGGGTGGGGAGGCTGATTGTCTATGCCCAACCCTCTAAGGATCTGATAGGTTAGAGAATTCCCTGTCCCCTGATTTGAGAAAGGAACAGTGTGTCATCATGTGTCAGCGTGATGCTGCCATTTGCAATCTAGGGAATAACCTCTCCTTTGCTTTTACCCAGAACATTTATTTTTCCCAAAAAACATATTTCCAAGGTGCACAACTTGTTAATATTACATATACACATCACAGATTAATTAAGGCACGTCTCTGTTCAAGTCCCATGTTCCTACGAGTTTCAGTTCACAAATGACAGTCTTTTCGCGCTTTTGGTTGGTTACACATTTTCGTATCTGTAAAATTTTTTACATATACATGCACATACCATCTGGTCATACTTCTGTAATTTTTCATGTTCCTAGCACAACCACAATAGGTACCATATTAAAAACGTTCGTCGTTCAGTCTCAGAACATCGCACAGATTCCAATTAGTTTTAAAATGTGAGCAAATATTTCATTTGAATAATCTCTAAGTTTCATATTTTTGTCAATTCGGTACGATATTTTAGAAGTATTTTCCTTAAACATATATTTAATCCAATTTCAAATCCACATTTTCAGTCTGGCCCGCCTCCAAGGTCTTGGCTGAGTCAGAGTCACATGGCCTTCTTCCTGCCTGGGCAGTGTCTATTGACACCCCAAATTAGCATTTCCATTTAGCTCAAGGCTAAAGTATACTAAGATGTCGTCTATGTACACTAAGGCACACACATCAATTAACTCCCTTAAAACGTCATTCATGAAATATTGCAATGCCGCAGGAGCATTTCATAACCCGAAGGGCATGACTTGATATTCAAACAAGCAGTACTTAGTACGGAAGGCGGTTTTCCATTCATCTCCTTTTCTGACTCGGACCAGGTGGTACACTCTTCGAAGGTCCAATTTGGTATAAATCTGGGCATCTTTAACTTGGTCTAGCATCTCAGGGATAAGTGGCAAGGGATAGAGGTTCTTCATGGTGATCTGGTTCAATGCGCGGTAGTCAATACAGGTTCTCAAGTCTCCTTCCTTTTTTGGTACGAAGAACAAAGGACTGGCTGCGGGGGACTTTGAAGGACGGATAAATCAGTTTGCAAGGTACTTGTCTAAATAGGATTTCAAATGAAGGTTTTCTGGTTCTGTGAGAGCGTAGATCCTGCCGCAAGGGATTTGTGCACCAGGAACAAGGTTGATCTGACAGTCATAGGGCCTGTGCGGCGGCAATGTATTGGCTTGGTCCTTTCGGAAAACATCCTGGAAATCATGGTATTCACTTGGCAAGGTATTAGTTGCTCCCAGGGTTGATACTGTCGCTCCGGGAGTCATGGGGATACAGACGTCGGGTTTCTCCTCTTGGTAATAGCAGGCAGGGGAGCAGTCACCGGGGAAGGTTAATTTTCGTGCCCACCAGTCTATCAAAGGGTTGTGAGCAACCAACCATGGCATCCCTAGTATTAGCCTGAACTGACGTGCCTTGATGAGATCGAATGAAATAGACAAATAGACTCCCGATGTCAGTCCTGACACAGCAAGGTTACCCTGGCTGTGCACTAGGTTTCTGGTCCGGAAGCGATTTCTGTCCCATCCACGGCGGTTACCTTGTCCATAGTTGGCTTAGAACTTAAAGGAAGCCCCATCTCTGCTGCCAGTTCTTGATCAATATAATTTCCAACTGCTCCGCTATAGATGTATGTTTCAACAGCATGCATTCTTGACGACTGTTGGTGGTTCATTAAGATCACTGGTATTGCAAAGTGCGAGGTCAGCAACTCTTTCTTCTCACTCAACAAACTGACCTCTATGTTTGTCGAGCTTGGTAGTTTCCTGATTCCTTAGATTCATCCTTCTCTGTGGCCCTGACTGTTCTTCTTGGGGGTTTTACTGGACAGTCCTTCAGGAAATGTCCTGGTTTCCCACAATACAAACAAAGCTGTTGTTGTCTTCTTTTGTCCCGCTCTTGTTTTGTTAATGGAGGCCGTGTCCCTCCAATCTGCATGGGTTCTACAGCATTTTCAGGTACACGGGGTGTGTTTTCCCTTGGTCGAACATACACGGTTCGAGGGTCCGTCTTAGACCGGTTTGCCTTTCGGTCCTGCAACCGGTGGTCTAGCTGCACGACCAGATTTATGAATTCTGCACAGTCTCTGGGTGGATCAACCACCTCGGCTAAGACGTCCTTTAAGTCGCCTCGTAAGTCTCAATGGAATAACATGGTTCTTTTGTTTTCTGGCCACCTAGCTTCAGCAACCAGTCTGTTGAAGGTAGCAATGTACGTTAAAAAGTCCTGATTCCCCTGTCGGAGGGACAAGAGTTCATTGTCTACTGCTTGTTTCTGGGTATGGCGAGCAAAAAGTTTTTCCATTTCTCTCTGGAACCCCCCAAAGTCATGTAATAGAGGATCGTCATGGGTTACCAATGGCACCGACCAATCTGCTACACTACCACTCAGGTATGATAAGACAAAAGCTACCCGAGCTTGGTCATGTGGAAATGCTCCAGGGCTACAAAGAAAATGAAGGCGGCACTGATTGATGAATGCCGCATACTTACGTGGGTCGCCTGAGAACCTTTCTGGTGGTGCCAGGGGCACTGTTCCAGGTAACGTGATCTGTACCGGAGTGGGTAGTATGGCGAGGTTTTGCATAGTTGGATTGCTTCCAGGTAGAGGCGCCTGTCCTGCCTGTGATTGCAAGTATTGCCTGCTAATCTCTTCAGTGTGTTCTTTGGTCACTATTAGGTCTCTCCAGAGGGCATTAGTCTCTTGTCGGCAGAATGAACCTCAGCACGAAGCTCTCCTAGAAATTGGGCCAATTGCTCCATTTCTGATGTCTCCATGGCACCCAGGTCAATTTGTTATGGTAGGCTTTGTGTTCTGTTACGCTCACCTGGTATCCACAAGGACGCCACCCAGCTGGGTTACTCGCTGGTATGCTTCTCAGCTTTGCCCTGATGTGGTCTGCAGAGAAGGTTCTGCCTGAAAATACAGGAGGACTGTGTTAAAGACTGACAGACTGGTGTAAGTATCATCCCTCCACCCCTGTATGCTTTCAGTCCCTCTGGCACCCTCTCCTCACCTGTGGTAGAGTTAGGCATGATCTCCGTCCTGCCTTCTTTGCAGGGGCGCGTTGTCTTTCATGGGCGAGCGTGGTCCAGTTACTTCACTGACGCCGGCCCGTTTGATATTGTTCAGGTAGGTCTTATTGCTGTTCTTTAGTTTTGTTGCTACCCTGCATGCCTTTCTTTGTTTAAAATGTGTCTTTTTTTCTCTCTTAGGTATGCGTAGCTACAGCGCGGCGAACTGGCTTGGTTGAGCCCTGCTGGTAAATAATGGCGCATTAAGAGCGCTATGATGTGCTAAGTAAGCGCTATGCACAGCGCTGCAAAGTCTTGCCTTTGCTACCTGTGTTTTCCTTCCTTGTAGGTCGCGGTGTTCTTCAGCGCGAGTGGAATGTCCGGAGTGGTGCCAGCTGAGAGGCGACCAGCCAGGTAAGCCTTTTGAGCAGTTCGTAATTTGTAAATGTCTCTACAGCTTTCTTTAATGTTGCCTCTATCTTCCTCTTTCAGGTCATTCTGTCCGGGAGGCGTGCAGATTCGAGGACGCTGTTCTCAGTAGCTGCGAGTGTTTAAAGATGAAGACTGCAGGTAAGATGCTGCTGCTAATGATGTTCCTTTTGTCTCCTTGCAGGTTCTGCTTTTCCAAGGTTTTAGGGAATAGCTGGACACGGTGAGCGTCACGTTGCAAGCTGCAAAGTAACACAAAGCATGTTCTGCAGTCAGGGTGTGGTTTATATAGCCCAGGTAAAGTAGTACCAGGGAACGTAGTTCCAGGCCTGCCACACCCAAAACACTAGACCGCATACCTTGGTTCTTAGGAACCAAGCTATGTGGATGCCTCCATGTTGGCTGACAATACAATAAAGTAGTTCCCAAGCACATTGCTGTTCATGGTGTATGAGCCTGGCGCCATATGAGCCAGGACTGGCCCCATGAGGTCTTTTGAAGAGGATGCCAGGCTCTAGAGGCCCGAGTCCTGACTCCAGCTGGCCAATGGGTTTGCGAGAGGGGGTTTTGGCCGAGGGTCGTGACACAGGCCTTTCTGCTCAAAGTTCTGCCATATTTCCATTAGTTACAATGGATAGTCTTGCTAGCCTTCTGTCAGATGAGGAATAAATGTGTCAGTTCTCACCTACCTAGAAAGAGCGGCAGGGCTCAGGCAGAAGGATAGCCTATTTGTGACTTTTTTGGCCGGCAGTACATGGGAGAAAGTCTTTGGTAATCTGAATCAGAAGGTAGATCTGAGCCACTATTGCTCTAGCATAAAAGGTGTCTAATGTTCCCTTGTCAGATAAGATCCAGGGGATATTTACAACAGGTCAGGCAGCTTTTTGGGCGAATGCACAAGGAGTGCCACTGGTGGATATCTGTGGGCAGTAACATAGGGGGTCACTATAGGTTTCCATGTCTCCCGCCAGTAAGACCAGCGGGATACCGGGAAACTGACCAACCCTTTCCACCATATGATATCCCAGTATTACCGGATATTACAGGCTGCAGAAAGGGTGGTAAATCCCCATTCCAGGGAGTCCCATCGGACTCCCTGGAGGGGATTGCAGGAATTACCAGCATCGGTATAACCAGTGCTGGGAATTCTTGTATTTGCCAGTGGGGGCTTGTTACCAACTCTGATACTGCATTTTCTTTTTGTTTATTTGAGGCCCATCTGATGTGATGAGACTGGCCTACAGCTGAACAACCATGTCAAGTCAGGTCGCAGAGCTGTGGAATGCGTGATGTCTCAAGCTGACCGGGCTGGCTCATGAGCCCCTCCTGAGAAGTACACAGCTGATGACACTGCTGGATCGAATCCCCAAGGCCAGAGATTCCCTCACAGATATGACAGTGAAAGCGTTTCACAACGGCAGGCTATACTCCTTCCCCCTTTTCTCCAGAATTGGGGGAATTTTCTCCAGAATTGACCTTATTATTTATTACACATGCTGTTTCGTGGGTGGAGAATGGGTTTAGCTGCTCCATTTGTATATAAGGATGAGATTGGTCTACGGGTGGTGGACAGAGCAGTAAGCAGCCCTCCATGCTCTGGTCTATTTGCATTACAAGCCATTTCTCTATACTTTTGGTCTCCTGTATATTATTTGTGTCTGAGGGCCTGAGGTTTTTGGACACACTGGTACCATTGGGCGCAGGACGGACGGGTAACACAATGGTGTGTTTTTCGCTGTACCTGTTGTGTGCTTGACAGAACACTCTAGAGTCTTCAGGGACTCTAGGATTCATACAGAGACAGTGCCTCAGAGGGCTACAGTGCTATAGTACAGGGTTGGAAGGGCAATTATAGGACTGCAATCGGGTCAGAGCATTCTTAGGCACTGTGATACAGAGTGCAGGTCGTGGAGAGACGGTGTAGGGTCGATGCTGTAAAGCGCACAGGGCAGGAGTGTGGTGTTGGAAGCCTGGGTTAATCAGAAGTAGGGTCGATACCAGTTACAATATGGTGGATGCCGTTCTACTGAGCAGGTGGGAGGAGGGGACAGACCTGTTGTATAAATCGGGGCCGAGGGCAGTGTTGGAAAGGCTGAGGAGCATTGTGGACAATTATGATGTGGCCTCAGGTTGGTATGAAAGAATAGGGAGGTGGGGGTTGCTCATGAACAGCAGGTACAAAGGGTACCGCAGGGGAGGGGTGGGGGAGATCGTGGTGAACCACATGCGAAGCACCAAGAAATCACGAAGGTGGTGAAGATAACGCTTGGCTTGAGATAAATCAGTCACCCCCCTAGGCAAACTTGTATTTTCCTGGTGCAGTAAAAGTCACGGTAATGGATTTACTGGCACTTTTACCAGCATTTTTACTGCACTGGGAAAATTGTAATAAACCGCATAGTTTGACTCAGATACTTTCATTAAGCAGCACCTGCTCAATGTAGATTTTCCAGCAGTTTGCTTTTTGGCACACGCAGTCTGAGGCCTCAATGAAGTAGAGTGTTCTTAAGTCTGCATGAAAAATAAAGGTGATTGAGGGTGTGGCAACAGTTGGAGGTTCTGGGTGGATTATTTATATGCTCCTCCCATCAAAAGCTTTGGTACAGCTCATAGGTAAGTACTGAGATTAGGAAGAGCGATCTGAAGGTAATGCCCCAATTACTTACCATTAATCTTCATTGCTCCAAGTGCTGCTCTTACTCGTCGCAGTATGGACTTCCTGCCTCTCGCTCCCAGAAAGGGATTGAGTAACCTATAATCCGGGGGGAAAAGGTAACTGTTAGATTATGGTTAAATCAATTGTTTTAAACCGGCGGCAAAGGAGGGGCAGGAGCATAAAAAAGAGTGGGAAATGGTCTCGGGTTAGGGGTATGTACCTCATGTGTATGCACTTTGATGACAAACAGTAAAACTACAAGAAGATTATCTGTAAGTAATTGGGGAACTCTTTATATTGTTTTTGAATGGTTGGCATAAAAGAAACATTGACCACATACATTTTTCAGATTAGTACGCTTTCAAACATTAAGAATATTGTTGTACGTTTGCGTCGTTTGTGTGACTGAGAAAAATGTGGTGTCTTTTGGTTAAATGAGTCGTGCTGGTTGGTTCCTTTCATTCTTAATAAAACAATTACTACATACTTGCTCTGCTTCTTGGAAGGATAACTGGATCCCTGGTATTTCAAACTTTGCAGACTTAGAAGATCCGAGGATCAGATTTCTAGGTTCCTAATATTTGTGTTAATGCGGTAAAACATTCCGAAACTGTGCATAGTTTGATTACGTCCTATTAAGCATTACAGTTCCTCAAATAGACACTAGGGGGCACTGGTGGACAGTGAATAAAACACTGCCTACATCAAACTCTGCAAAAGAAAAAAAATGTCCGTTTTAGGTTATTAAAAGATAATGGTGGCGCGAGAGGAAGGGAGTTTTTTTTAATAGACATAAAGGGGAATGTACTATCGGAATGGAATCGGTGTGAGAAAGAATGACCCTGGAAACACGGAAGGCAGCATCTCTGCCATAACTTGTAAAGTAATATCGAGGCTTACATCCAATATACGCGTTTTCGGATATGTGTCTACATAGGTGAAACTAATCGAAGATCCTAGAAAAATAGACAGCTAGGAACAAATTAAGAATCTGCGATGGGTATACATTTGGAAGTCAGTCACCTCAGCGTCGTGAACAAAAGCTGCCGTGTCCAGCTGGAAATAGAAGGGCAGGTCAAACCTTGGCAGGAGAGGTTATTTCGGCGGTGAATTGACATGTGTGCGGTAGCGGTGTGTCCAACATTTGTCCGTGGGGTTGCTCAATGAGTGGGGGCCATTCAACTGCGGAGAGGGTGAGCGGACATGTAGCTTTGCTCGGGCCTATAACTATGGGCCCCGGGGCATTACCTGAGTCGGTAATGCCCCCGCCCGGCTCGGGGCATATTTCTTAAATAAATCCTGTTCTAAAAGATTTTTTAAGTACACTTTTCTAAATAATGTCACAATAATGTCAATCATTGGTTTGAATGGGTTCCTATCTTTCATTTATTTTTCTTCATTTTAATCAACATCTCGTCTGGCACACAAGCCAGAACAACAGATTAACAAAGCGCAGGGCCCACCTCTATGGAGAGATGGTGTATACTCAAAGTGGCAGACTCCACAAAGGCAAAGTGCTAAGTTGCAGTGAACAAAATGGATACTGCAATTTGGAAATGCGAATGCAAAAAATCACACCGGAGTTGCAAACTGGTTTATGTGCAAAGGGAATTATAAACCTTCCTTTCAGCCAGCTTGGAAATATCTAAAATGGTTACTGTCTGCCTGTGCAGGGAAAAGTTCAGGCTACACGTGGGGTGATTGCTCTCCGTCTCCCTTCTAATTTTAGAGGGTACTCTATCCTCTGTACACAAAACAAGGGAGAGGACTCTCGCAGAGAGGCCAATAGGGTTCAAACAAAGGTCATCACATGTTGGAAAGTCTGACATGTGGACGAATCAAGCTCTAAGAACACACTTGCCTGTTGGGTAGTCACTCAATTCCACCAAATCTCAAACCACGTCCACTTACCGCACTTCCTTCCTACCACACAAGGGGATGCAAGGCTCTACAGTTTTATTCTATCAAACTTCAACCCTCCATCTCACAACACCTGTAGATACATGCAGTGCTCTTTATGTCTGTGTCCACACAGACAAGTTCTGTCAGACCTTTCCAGTTTGACCTATAATGATATCCCAGAAATGTATCAATAGCAAGTTCTCCAAAAAGGCCAATATGGTCTGGGAAACGTAGGTTGCCTTGTGTGCTGCCTGACATGTAAATGACTTGTACCCAGCCCTATAGGACTGGGAAGGGGTAGTCTGCTGGTTGGGACGTCTTCTGATTTCCAAACAACCTTCCCTCCTGCCAATTACACCAACAGAGTATTCGGAGTCCTCACACCTGTAATCCTTCTGGTTTACTGGCTCCTCAGAGGCCCCTTAGCACGGGGCACGTCACTCTGCCTCACACACAACTAACTACCTCAGCCCAACACATCTCACCATCTGTTATAAATTAAAGCTTCTCCATAGGCATTTCCCATAGGAACAAACCATGTTCACCTCTGACTCATCCTCACCAATCCTTTTCTCCAGTACACAAATGTATGCATCTAAGTATTGTATTTAATCAGAAATGCTTTCTTTCAAATTTTAATTACATTTCCTTTTGCAATCTGCACTCCATATTTGCCTTCGAGTGGTTACATTGCATTCAAAGTAGAAGGCAAAGGCCCTCATTACGAGTCTGGGCCATATTAAGCGATAATTCTGTAGCATCGCAATTAGCGTTACCACCGTGTTGTCCTGCAGAATTACTGTTGTATTCCAACATGGTGGGAACATCCACGCAACATCCACGCACACAGCAATAGCAGTAATGGTAATTCAACTCAGTGGAATTACTGCCGAAAACCGAGGACATGGTAGACATGGTGGAATTTCCACCAATAATCAGCAGTATTCTGTTACCGCCATGTTGGTCAGCGGAATTTCTGCAGGTGGAATTACAGTCGGTGGAAATTCGTCATTGCATCAAAAGGAAGCACAGCAGCGGCCACATTGGAAACTACAATCCATCAGAAATCAGGAGACAGGAGCGCCATCCAAACCCCCAGACAAGTGCAAACAATTTAGGAGTAAAGGGGAAAGCCAGGGTGTCCGATATGAGGCTGAGGTAGCCCAAATTCTCTGAGTAGAATTTAACTGTACTTGTCGAGTGGCCAACTCAGAGGAATTATATGGGACCCAACACTGCAACACAAGCCAACAGCAGAAGCATGCTATATGGGCAGAGATCAGAGACAAGGTGATGTCCGTAGGCCATGTCCAATGCAACGTGGATGATATGGAGAAAAGATGCAATGGCCTGCAGGCCAGGGTATGGAGTCTGATAACCATCCATCGCAGGGAGACGGATGCTACTGGTGGTGACAGTTTAGAACCACTAGAACTCACCCGCTGGGAGGACAAGGGTAGTGAAATACTCCACATGGTTGGCATTGAGGGCGTGGGCACGGCAAAGGTCGGAGCCAGTGGGCAGGGGGAATCCGGTCAGTACCTGAGTGATACATGGTCCCATAGATGGACCCCCATGAAGGCATACACAAATGCGCAGACTGCCATGCATGCATGCAACATCAACCCCAACAATACATGCACAATCCATGTGAGGCAGCAGGCCACAACGGCATCAGTCAGTGAAGCCATGACACTCATTACCTGACAATCAGGCAGGATGGGGAGGGGATGACACAGCCAAGTATCACCACTGCACTGCAAGTAGAAGGAACAATGCACATCCACGGTGCACATCACAACCACCCCATGCCCGCACACAGGTCACCCATGCACAGGCAACACTGCCATCATAGAATCAATCACAAAGCCCATGTCCATCAATGAACGTCAGTGGACATGTGTGCTAGACCTACAAGTCCATCAATTGCACCGTTCCACAATGCCACACATTGACAAATTGATGTCCGACATCATGTCCACATGACTCTCTCACAACTAAATGCAAACCAAACAGCTGACTGCACTTCATGCAAACCTCCACAGGACCCAATTGTGGAAGCAGCTCCACCAGCTACAGGGCCAAACAACACCACAGCTGAGGTGACTGTGGACACACACATGACCTACAGTGGGGATGACAGCCTACAATGTGAGCAGGCCACAGCAACGACCGCAGACGTGCTGTCTGAGTCAGCTTCCACCCACATCAAGCCAGCCACAATCACACATAAGCCATTTCTACCCTGAATCATCCCTCCTGCACAGCCTCTTGCCACTGCACTCACCCCCTTCTCATTGGTCATCCCACCATGCACTACATTATGAACAAGAGTCCTGCTCCGACGAGCAAACCCAGCCAGGCCGAGCCAGCTCGACGTTCCTCACATCATGATGACCATGGACGTACACAATTACTGCAGCCAGTTCTGGGTCCCGTGCTGCTAGACATCCGGGATCAGCTAGACAGAATGGAGCAGAGTCAGGCCCAGATGCAAACAATTGCACAGGAACAGTTGGGACATTCCCAGGCAATGCAGGATTGCATACAGGGGCATCAAGACGGTTGTGTAGATCATTCTATGCAGGAGCACCCACCACAGCAATGCCAGCCAGTGCTTCATGAGCCAGAGGGTGAGGGAGCTGGCAGAACAGTTATCGCCGTCCCATGAAGCCATGATCAGGGCCATTCACCTCACCATGGAACATCACCGGTGGAGTGTCCAGAGGAGTTTGTTGTCTGCTACCACAACTGAAGGGTCTTTGGCAAGCACCCCACCCAGGTGCTCACAGCACCGTATGGCACATCTCCCAAGCCTGTAGACAATGGGGGAAAAGAGGAAGCGCCAGTGCGTGATGCTCTTGGGTAAGGGGTGTGGGTTGAGTGGGTGATGCTGTTGGGGCTGGGGTGTGGGGTGGGCGATGCTGTTGAGGCTGGAGTGTGGGATGCTTGTTGGCGTTGGGACTGGGGGTTACTTGTTCTGATCATTAAACACTGTTGAATCATGATTATTTGTACAGTTTTTATTCAATGGTGTTGATACATGTGCATTCAGTGCACGTATGGGTACATGTGTGCCAAGTCAGAAGAAATTGTCTATGAGATCCTGGCGGACCATTCCTCCTTCCATCACAGCCCTACTTATGTCCGTGGTACCCTGTATTCACCTGCAGCGTTTTCCTCATGTGAGCCGGGGGGTGATCCTCATCTGGAGGCATTTCTATGTTCCTTTCTATGCACAAGTTGTGTTTAATTGCACATATAACTACTATTTTGCCAACGTTCTCAAGACTGTACATGAGGGAACCACCTGTGTGTTGAAGGTACCTGAATCTGGCTTTCAGCAATCCAAATGTGCCCGCGATGCATGACCTGGTCCTCCTTTGGGCCTCATTGTAGGCTGTTTCCTGTGGTGTACCAGAGTTCCTCATAGGTGTCCTCAGCCATGGAAACTATGGATAGTCAGCGTCACCTGCAAAACGTGAATGGACTGCGTGAGACGTGGCGGTGTGTGGATCGGGCAACATGTATATGGTCTCATTTGATTTACCCCAGTGTGCGCAACTCAGTACATGTGTATCTTATGTGCATTGCGGTTGATGGGAATTGGCCGACATGGTACACTTGCAGTCATTCACATTGAGGGAGCCGGCAGTCAACAAGTATTTGTCAATAATAATAATAATAATAATAATAATAATATCAATAATAAGAATAATCGTTATTGTGTTTAGCTCAAATTGAACTTTACACAAATAGGTCACATAATTAAATAAAATATTAAGACATTCAAAAACATTAAGAAATGTATTTCATAGTTCCATATATGTATAATACAAAGAAATACATAAATATATAAAAACACTTAAGATGAACGTACGTACGAATGAACGAACAAACGAACGAACGAACGAACGAACGAACGAACGAACGAACGAACGAACGAACGAACGAACGAACGAATGAACGGGCAAGCGAAAATAAAAAGCACCTATCTCATAGTAAAAATTCCTTATTTCTTGACAATACTTAAATCATAGAGACAACATATGATATGATATGGCATTTATAACGCACCTATACACAGGTGTTTCAACACATAGGCATGATCAAGGCTTAAACTTGAACATCAACATGGCTTGAGAGCCCCGAAGCCAACTCAAAAGTTTGAATATTGATTACCTTCGGGGAGAGTTGGTTTCCTTGTGATAGCACTTTAATACTAGCCCAAATGGTTTTTGATGTGAAGCCATACACGATATAAGGCTATCTGGGAAGAAATAGAGTCAGTGTTGAGACAGTAATCCCAAAAAACTTTTGTTTTAATTTCCTCATAGCTGTGGACCAGGCCACCCAGGTTACACATAGGACCTAGTTAAGCACACTCCGTAAAAACATGTTTTGCTGTTTCAATTTTCGGAGAGATTTTACAGAAACGGCAGTAAAGTGCCTCAGCTGCGAGGTGTCAGATCTAGCTCTAATTGAATGAATTCTAGAGGACAGGACGGGCTCATACCCAACAAATTACACCAAATGAAGCCCTCAATATTATTCAAACAGTTTAGATCTTGCACAGCTCGTGTCTCAAGCGCATAAAGTATAGGGGGGCAAATCACTGCTTGTAAAGAGAAATAATACAGGCAAAAGAGGAGCCGGCATGTTCCCTGGTGAATTTTCGTATCTGGTGAGTGCGTTGTTTGGCCCTTCTGATCTTAGTCTCCATTATTCAATTATAACTGGAATATCCACATAATTCAAGGCCCAAATAGGGGTAACATAATGCGTAATAAATAGTACACAGTCGCATATCCATCTTCACATTATTTACCGTTTTGCCTGATATCAACAATATGTTCGTTTTGTCTAAATTGATGATTAAATCGTGCTCATCAGAAAATCCTGACAGCTGATTTAACATGTTCCTCATTCCAGTGGTTTTCCGATCGAACATAACCAGGTGGTTAGCGTATAGCATGGCGACCAAGGGAACACTGCCAAGCCTCGGTGGGCAGTTCGATCTCTCCAACAAATGCATAGATAAGTCAGCTTTATACAGATTAAACAGGGGAGCCAAGACACATCTTTACTTGACTCCCCTGTTGATCTGTACCGGGGTTTTCACCGTTCCCTCACTATCCAGTCAGACACTGACCCAGTTGTTACTGTGCAGTTCAATAAGGATTTGCAGTAGTCAGCCTAGACAGCCACGTTTTCTTAGTTTTGTCCACAAAGTGGCTCTGTTTACGTGATCAAAAACAGATTTAAAATCTACAAATTTGGCATATAACGCTAATCCACCTTTGCTACGAGCACCATGTATCAAGGAGTCTAATGCTCTCATATTATGGACGGTGGCAGAGCCTGCTCGAAAGCCTGTCTGAAATGGGTGCAGAATATTATTAGTATCCACCCATTTTTGCAGCTCCTTTAATATAAGGGTAGCAAACAACTTACTAGTGACGTCCAAAATGGACAGCAGTCTGTAATTGTTTACGTTCATCCAATCACCTTTTTTGTATATAGGTATGAGTACAGACTGCTGCCATGAGGAGGGCACCTTTCGCTCCCTACAAACCCGTGAAAATAGCACAAGCATTACGTGAGCCCAGTTACCTGGGGCACTCTTAAGGACCACATTGGCCAGACCATTGGGCCCGGGTGATCTGGGGTTCTTCAGTTTATTATTGCAGCCTCAATGATCTTCCAGTTAATATCGACTGCCCCAGTGGATCTTACACTGGTATCTTCATATAGAGCTGTCAATTCAAAAACATGTAGATCTTATATGAGCACTCCAGAATGCACCAGAAATAGGGTTTACCCGTTTTTCTTCTCGGTCACCCTTAGCTGTGGCAAGCGTTTTCCAGCTAGCACCCGTATCAAGCTTTTTAAGGACATGAACAAACCGTTTCCAATTGGCGGTAGTGATATTGGCCTTATAATGTTTTAACCAGGACCGATATTATTTATTCATTCATCTTAATTCCCACGCTACAGTTGCTGTCAAGCCTTGGGCATTATTCCTCAGCTTAACTGCTCTGATAGCGTTTGATATGCTTGGAATTTTGCATGTCAATGTCACATGCATTGGTGTTCTGCTTTTCGCTGGCCACATTTAATTTCCTCCTCCGAGCCCCCGTTCTGTCTGCAATCTGTCTGAGCCATCCTTTTATCTCATAAGCACTTTTACCCTTTAACTGGTGCCAGTCGAACATACCCTGGTAAACAATTGTCGCACAAATGTTCTCAATTTTAACCTTGGTCCAGGTTAGCCGGTTCCCCGCACTATTTTGCACCAAGTCACCACACTTGAAGTTATCTACCTTTCTTCCATTCAAATAAATGTCCAATATAAGAATAGCCTGGTTGCTGTACTCATTTGGTATGACCTTACAACCGTTTACATGTTCTAACAGACTGTTGTTGCCGGCAACGTAGTCCACCTTGACCTTCTTTGTCCCACAAGACTACGTTGGGTTACTCTACAGGTCCCCACACGCCCGACCATTGAGCAAAGTCAAGTCCCATTCCTTCAAGTAAAGGAGCCACTGTGACTGCCAGACTTTCAATCTTTTATGGGATATTGCGCTGTATTCATCTATGTTTTATATGGGGAAGACTCTTTCTTGTCATCACATCTGCAATTCTCGTCTCCACATATTACCACCGGGTTATTAACAGCCAACTCTCCCCACTGTGTCAGAATTACATCTAGATATTCAAACACTTCCTCAGAGACACGAGTACCTGGGGGTTATGAATGTTTATGACCAGCATTCCTATTGGCACCCCACCTTCTTCAATATGTACCTCAATGGCCAAAACATTGCCCCCTGTATCCCTTGGCAATACTGGAGAGAGGGATTGAGGGCGTTGCTCACTCCAATCATGAGACCGCACTTAGGGCGGCTTTTACTACCCTTCACTGCTTTTGATTGGAAGACCATGTATCCATCAATCCCAATATCAAACATTACCCGAGTCTCTTGGAGGGCAAATATGTCATTGCACAACAGTGTAGCCATTGATTCACCCTTCTTTAGCAAGTGGGAAAACCCCCTGGTGTTCCAACTCACAATCGTACCACTTCATTGAGTGCATCTTGTATTGGGTAAAAATCTCTGAAGCCATTCCCACCCCTTAGCATAATCGAACTTTACAGCTGTTTCGGAACTAGATTTTATTTTGCAACATTGTTAATAGGCTGAGATCTATTGCATTGAGGGCAGCAAGTTGATGTCTTTGGTGGGTCAAACTTGTTATCCAAAACAAAGCCCAGATGTTTGAAAGATGCCTGATGTTGTTTTATCAGAGTTACTGTTTCTGGCAGGCAACAGTGTATCCGAGATACCTTCCCGGGTAGAGTGATCAAAGGTTCTACAAAATCAAAATCGCCTGAATTCAGCAACCTCAATGATGGTACTTTATGAAATAAGTCCATCAGGGCTGCGAGATTTATGTTCCGCTTAACTTCATTCACTATGGCCAGTCCAATGGTAAAAACTTTGGCATAAAGTTCCACGTCTGCCAGTACCTCGTCAGTGTATATTTGTTTATATTCTCGGGGTATTGAAATGTGATGCTCGATACTTACGTCGGCACGCTGTGGCACTACAGTCCCAGGTGACTGTCTGGTGTTTTACGAGTGCACGGACCCTCCGGTACTGCTGCCTGCACTAGACCATCGTCCTTCACTGACCAACTGGTTAGTGTGCCAACATTTTGTGCTGAACTCCTCTCTCGTCCTGCTTCTCTTTTCCTTAGCTTTTTCGGTTTAACCATTGGTACAGTTCTTATAGTCGAATTTAGGAGATGTGAAACCGTAGTATCGGCCAGAGCTTGTTGTGCTCTCTTGTTTTTAGGAGACGTACCCTGCAAGTGCTTCTCCAGCCATTGTTGTTTATTAGTAAGGTAAGTTACTGGAGAGGTAGAACCTTCCTCATTTGTGATGTTAACTTCTTGACTATCAATCCAGATACCACTGGTTTGATGGGGGTAGCAATTATAAGTACTTTGTTTACTTGTTTACAGCCAGCTCATGCAGTTGCATTATTACTTTCCCTTGTTGCTTTAAATCTTCATGGATGGTACCGCAGAGTTTGAGCAATATTTTAACGGCAAAGTGCAACACTCCAAAACTTGGGTTCATCATAGAGTCTTCACCAAAATTATTGTGGGAAGTTTGAATGTTACTAGATGCTGGTAGAATAGTCTCTCTACTGGTGTCGTTCACCATTTTGGGCTCCCCAGAACGTCTTTGTTGGGTACCTTCTTGTGTCTTCACTTCAGCCACGCCTCCTTCTATGATAGCTTCTGAAATGTAATTATTAGCCATACTGTTAGCACTAGTCTGAGTGCTGTTATGCAAGGCATAGCAAAGCTTCGGCAGGGAGTTGTTCTCAATGTCCTCCAGCGAGTTATTCATGCTCGCCTGAAGAGTACCCAAAGCCTCAGTGGCAGTCGTCGAATGGGGCTGCCTTTCCAGGTTGTTTCCCTTTTTGGCACAGAAGGCAGCAATTTTCCCTTGCATGCTTTCAGTGGCTGATGCCGCTGCACTAATGTTTCCTTCAATTTCAACTGTGTCAATTTCCGACTGCCTGTCCACGTCGGCCATAGGATTGGTAATTGTTTTCTGGCCTAAGGCCGTTCGTGAGAGGTGAGCTTTACGTCTGCTCAGGGCTTTTCCTGGCATCGCAATAGTTCAAATGAATGTTTTTATCTTTAGGCACACAGGCTTGCACTGTATTGGAAATGTTAGGAAATACACTCAATCTAGTAATTAAATGTTGTCCCTTTAACATGCTCACCTTATGGACAGGCGTCCTCGTCTCCGTCTCCGTGTACAGCAATCCAGTCTAGTACTGCTCTCCTTGTCCCTTCGGCCCCGTACGGACCATGGCAGTTTTACGTTGGCACACAGCAAGGTGTAGAGGCTGCTCCTCAATGGCCGTAGTGGTGAAAAGACTCTGCAGCAGACCACAGACAGACCACTTTAGCAAAATCCATGTTGCTAAAATCGCCAATGCGACATCATAACCAATGCACTTGTCACTAATGATGTGGCAGTGGGCCATGTACGGAGCATGACCATGCCTCCATGTGTTTGATTGGGTGCCGTGATTGCGTTCTGCTGCCTTGCATGCCAGGATGTCATGTGTCGTCACATGAGTTCAGTCTGTGTACTGGGGTGGGTCAGCCAAGATTCTTGGCCTTTTCTGTGCATTACTGTGGCTTCATTGGAATTGTAGTTGTGTCACATTTCTGCTCATTATGTACCCCATGTGTGTAATAGTGATTTATGGAATTTGGGTTGACTACTGCTTACCCACAAGCCAGGTGAGCTGTCCTCTGTGTGTGCCCAGCTACGCTGGTAGGGTGCTGTTCCTCAGTAGCATGGCATCATGTGGGGCACCAGGGTACCGGGTGCAGCGGTGGCTGATTGTGAGGTCTGCCTCACATGTCATTTGGACATTCATGGAATGGTACTGTTTCCTGTTCCGGTATGCCTGTTCCATTGCCTGGGAAGGCACCAATGCCACATGGGTGCAACTCAATGTCGCTATGGTGTTGGGGAAATGGGCACTGGTGTAGAAATGTGCCTTTGCTGCATGCACCTGTGCCTGGGTGAAGGGCATGGAGATTTTCTGATGGGCATGCCTCATGAATGCATCCAGGACTTGGCACAGCACCTTTGAGAAAGTGGGCTGGGACATCGCATGCAGTGCCCCTACAGTGTGCTGGAATCTGCCTGTGGTACAGAAGTGTAGGACGGACATAAGCTTTGGCAGGGGCAGGGGGAGCCGGCAGTTCTGATTCCGATGCTACTCTGGAGATCGTCCTGGATCAGGGTGAGTAGGTCTGGGATGGTGGGACGGTCCAAATGATATAGGGCCATTAATTGGCTGTCAGTCAGTGTCAGTGGGGATGGGTGGATACGTGGTATGGGTGCCCTACGCAGCACACATCTCGTGCGCCTTTGTAGTGCCTGTCTCATTCCCTGCTGTGGTCTTGCAGGCTGCTGTAGCTGGATGTATAGTAAGAGGTTGTGGATCCCATGATCGACGTCTGCTTGTGGCTGCATGTTGCTTGGATGTGTGTTGGGGGAGGTGTGGCCCTTTTATGCTCCTCCTGAGTGCTTCTGGTGCACCTGTGCCTTGATGTATGACACCTGTATGCATTTACTGCCACCTTTTTGATGGAGGTAAGTGTGCAGTGTTTTTTGCTGAATTACCGCTGATTGTTGGAGTTAATTCCACTGTTTTTGGACTTGTGATTTAGTGGAAATGGGTTTTTGGAGGTAAGTAGGCCTGCCGATAATTCCGCCAATTCTTGAAGGAATTGCCGCTGGGGTAAATTCCACCAGAGAAATTTCCGCGGGGGGAAATACTGCCGATTTTTTCGGGAAGTCATGAATTGGCATAGTGGTAAAGTTGGCATTAATGGATTTACTGCCAATTATACCACTTATTGCCATACTTGTAATGAGGCCCAAATTATTCGGCTTGGAGCCGAATAGTGAGACATTATTCAGCCGGAGCTGAATAGCTATTTTTCAGCTGGAATTCAGATGAATACTTAGTTGAAGCTGGAGTTCAGTAAACCATAGTTCATTGTGCTGTGGGTGGAGAAGTTCATTGAGAGGGTGGAATAGTCATTGAGTTGCATGGGGGTTCATTGAGAATTTGGGGTGTTTATTGAACTGTGGGGGGAGGAGACCATTGAGAATTCAGGGTGTTCATTGAGAAGTTGGGGTTGTTAATTTAGATTAGGGGGAGTTCATTGAAAAGTTGGGGTATTCATTGGCTGATGGGGAGAAATTCATCCAGATGTTAGGGGTTTCATTAATCTGTGGATAGAGGGGTTCATGGAAAAGTTGGGGTGTTCACTGAGCTGTGAGGGGAGTCACTCATTGAGATGTTGTAGTGTCCATTGAGCTGTGAGGATTTTCCATAAAAGGTTGGGGTGTTCATTGAACTATTAAGGAGGAGTTCATTGTGAAGGAGTGGTAGTCATTGGGCTATGGGGGAGGAGTTCATTCAGAAATTGGGGATTTCATTAAACTGTGGGGGAGGAGTTCATTGAGATGTTGGGATGCCCTAGGACCAGGAGGAAATGGGTTAGTGGGAGTGTGTTCTGTCAATTGAGCTTTGAGAGGTTTCATTGAGTTGGTTTGTTCATTGGCCTGCTTGGGGGGGGGGGGTTGTTGCAAAGCTGTTGTAGTCACTGGATTGTGGGGGAGTTAATTGGGAATTTGGGGGTGTTCATTGAACTGCATAGGTAGGAGTCTATTGGGAATTTAGAGATGTTTATTGGGATGTGGGGATTCATTAAGAAGTTGGTGTGCCCATCTAGCTGTGAGGGAGAAAGTTAATTGAGAAAGCGGGGTATTTATTGAGATGTGGGGGGGGGGTAATTGACAAGATGGAGTATTCATTGAGCTAAAGGGGGAGTTCATTGACAAGTTGGGGTATTCATTGAGCTGATGGGGAAAAGGTGCATTCAGAAGGTGGGGGATTCATTATTCTGTGGGGGAGGAGTCAATTATAGAACTGTGGGTGGTCATTGAGCTTTGAAGGGAGGAGTTCATGGAAATGTTGAGGTGCCCACTGCATTGTGGAGGAGGAACTTCATTGAGAGGTTGCGGAAGCCATTGTGCTGTGGGGGGAGACATTTGTTGAGAAGTTGGAATGTTTGTTGAGCAGTGAAGGGAGAAGTTCATTGAAAAGTTGGGGTGTTCATTGAGCTGTGGGGGGGAGCAAATGGACAAGATGGGATATTCATTAAGGCTCGGGGAGTGTTTATTGACAATGTGTGGCATTCATTGATCGGATGGGGGAGGTGTTCATTCAGAGGTTGGGGGTTTCATCAATCATTGTGGTTTGAGTTCTTGGAGAAATTGGGGGGTCATTGAGCTGTGAGGGGAGGTATTCAATGAGAAGTCGGGGTGGCAATATAACTGTGGGGGAGAATTCATTGATAGATTATGGTGTCTATGGTGCTGTGGGGAGAGAAGTTCATTGAAAAGTTGGGGCGTTTGTTGAACTGTGGGGATGAGTTAATTGGGAAGTTGGGATTTCTATTGAGTGGTGAGAGGTTTCATTTGGAAGCTGGGTGTTTGTTGATCTGTAAGCAGAGGAGTTGATTGAGAATTTGGGGCAGAGCTGGCTCAAGGGGCGATCAAGTGATACGGTGGCACAGAGGCACTGCAGATAAAGGGCGCCACCAGCCCACACAATGTTAAGCGTCATGTAAATTACATGACACTTTGCGTTGTGTGAGCTGGCGTCCTTTATCTGCAGCGCCCCATGTAAAGTATCAGTCAAAGACTTTATATTAGTGAGTCACTCACTATTAGAAAGTCATTGACTGATGCTTAACATCTAGCTGCGCCTTTGCCTTCTGGTATTGTTTAAATAATACCAGAATGCAACCTTGTGGCGTGATCGCGCTCTGCCTCTCACTCACAAATTTGAAGGGAGGGCGCTAGTATACCTGGGGTCGGCACCGATTTGGGGTGAACATTTAGCTGGGGGGGGGTTGGGAAGTTGTGCTGTTCACTGAGCTGTGATATGTTTCATTGAGAAGTTGGGGTGGCCATTGAACTCTGGGAGGAGCTAATTGCGAAGGAGGGGTAGTCATTTGGCTCTGAGGGAGTTAATTGAGAAATTGGGGTATTCATTGAAATGTGGAGGGCGGGGTCCATTCGGAATGTTGAGGTGTTTATTGAGATGTGGGGGGGCATTAAGTAGTTGGTGTGGGGGGAAGATTTCTTTGAGAAGTTGGGCGTGCTCATTGAGGTGATGGGGAGGCGCTCATTCGGAAGTTGAGCGTTTCCAAAGATTTTGTGGAAAGGAGTTTGTGGAGAAATCAGGGAGCTGTGACTGGAGGTGTTCGGTGAGAAGTCAAGTGTTTATTGAGTGGTGGGGAGGGGAGTCTGTTCAGAATTTGAAGTGCTCTTTGAGTTCTTGGGGGGGGAGCTCACCGGGAAGGTGGGGTAGTCATTGAGCTGGTGCGGAATAATGAGAAGTTGGGGGTTGTCCATTGACTGGGGTTAGAGTCGATTGAGAATTTGAGGTGCTTATTGAGCTGTGTGTGGGGGTACACTAAGACGTCGGTGTGTCCTTTTAATTGTGCGGAGAACAGTTCATTGAGACATTTGGGGGTGTTCATTGTGCTGTGGGGGGTGTTCACTGAAAAGTTAGGGTAGTGCTTGCACTGAAGGGGAGGAGCTCATTCAAAGGTTGGTGTTTCATAAATCTGTTGGGGGAGAATTTCACTTAGAAGTTCTTGGCGCCCATTAGGCTGTGGGAGGAGGAGTCAATAATCTGGGGTGTCCTTTGATCTATGGGGGTTCCGATGAGAAGTTGGGGGTTCATTGAGCTGGGAGTGGAAGAGCTCATTGATTAGTTGAGATTGGTCATTTCATTATGGGGGAAGTTCATTGAGTTGCTGGATGTGTGCCCTGAACTATGGGCAACGGGGATGGGGGGTTTCTAGGAGCTGTGTGGATGCATTCATTCAGGTGTCATGTGGGGAGTTGGTGTGTCTTCGCTGGTAGGAGCCTC